>NC_072384.2:131234738-131834738 GCF_028885625.2 Pongo pygmaeus
GTGAGCTGAAGCAGGGCAGGGCGTCGCCTCACCTGGGAAGTGCAAGGGGTTGAGGAATTTCTCTTTCCTAGCCAAGGGAAGCCATGACAGACTGTACCTGGAGAAATGGTACATTCTTGACCAAACACTGCACTATGCCCACAGTCTTAGCAACTGGCAAACTAACAGATACCCTCCCATGCCTGGCTCAGCGGGTCCCACACCAACAGAGCAGTGCTCACTGCTAGCACAACAGTCTGAGATCAAGCTGCGATGCTGCAGCTGGACGAGGGGAGGGGCATCCATCATTGCTGAGGCTTGAGTAGCTCACAGTATAAACAAAGAGGCCTGGAAGCACAAAACAGGTGGAGCCCACCTCAGCTCAGCAAGGCCTACTGCCTCTATAGATTCCACCTCTGGGGGCACGGCATAATAGAACAAAAGGCAGCAGACAGCTTCTGCAGGCTTAAACGTCCCTGTGTGACAGCTCTGAAGAGAGCAGTGGTTCTCACAGCATGGCATTTGAGCACCAAGAATGGACAGACTACCTCCTCAGTTAGGTCCCTGGCCACCATGTAGCCTGACTGGGGAACACCTCCCAGTAGGGGCCAACAGACACCTCAAACAGGCGGGTGTCCCTCTGGGACAAAGCTTCCAGAGGAAGGATCAGGCAGCAATATTTGCTGTTCTGCAGCCTCTTCTGGTGATACCCAGGCAAACAGGGCCTGGAGTGGACCTCCAGCAAACTCCAACACACCTGCAGCTGAGGGGTCTGATTGTTAGAAGGAAAACTAACAAATGAAAAAAATAGCATCAACATCAACAAAAAGGACATCCACACCAAAACTCCATCTGTAGGTCACCAACATCAAAGACCAAAGTTAGATAAAACCACAAAGATGGGGAGAAACCAGAGCAGAAAAGCTGAAAATTCCAAAAAACAGAGTGCCTCTTCTCCAAAGGATCACAGCTCCTCGCCAGCAAGGGAACAAAACTGGACAGGGAATGATTTTGAAGAGCTGACAGAAGTAGGCTTTAGAAGGTCAGTAATAACAAACTTCTCCGAGCTAAAGAAGTGTGTTCTAACCCATTGCAAGGAAGCTAAAGACCTTGAAAAAAGGTTAGATGAATGGCTAACTAGAATAAACACTGTAGAGAACACCTTAAATGACCGATGGAGCTGAAAACCACAGCACGAGAACTTCGTGATGCATGCACAAGCTTCAATAGCTGATTCGATCAAGTGGAAGAAAGGATATCAGTGATTGAAGATCAAATTAATGAAATAAAGCAAGAAGACAAGATTAGAGAAAAATGAGTGAAGACAAACGAATAAAGCCTCCAAGAAATATGACACTATGTGAAAAGACCAAATATACATTTGATTAGTGTACCGGAAAGTGACAGGGAGAAGGGAACCAAGTTAGAAAACACTCTTCAGGATATTATCCAGGAGAACTTCCCTAACCTAGCAAGGCAGGCCAACATTCAAATTCAGGAAATACAGAGAACACCACAAAGATACTCCTCCAGAAGAGCAACCCCAAGACACATAATTGTCGGATTCACCAAGGTTGAAATGAAGGAAAAAATGTTAAGGGCAGCCAGAGAGAAAGGTTGGGTTACCCACAAAGGGAAGCCCATCAGACTAACAGTGGATCTCTCGGCTGAAACCCTACAAGCCAAAAGACAGTGGGGGCCAATATTCAACATTCTTAAAAAAAAAAAAAAAAAAAGTTTTCAGCCCAGAATCTCATATCCAGCCAAACTAAGCTTCATAAGCGAAGGAGAAATAAAATCCTTTACAGACAAGCAAATGCTGAGAGATTTTGTCACCACCAGGCCTGCCTTACAAGAGCTTCTGAAGAAAGCACTAAACATGGAAGGCAACAACCAGCACCAGCCACTGCAAAAACATGACAAATGGTAAAGACCATCGACGCTATGAAGAAACTGCATCAATTAATGGGCAAAATAACCAGCTAACATCATAATGACAGGATCAAATTCAAACATAACAATATTAGCCTTAAATGTAAATGGGCTAAATGTCCCAATTAAGAGACACAGACTGGCAAAGTGGCTAAAGAGTCAAGACCCATCAGCGTGCTGTATTCAGGAGACCCATCTCATGTGCAGAGACACACATAGGCTCTAATAAAGGGGTGGAGGAAGAGCTACCAAGCAAATGGAAAGCAAAAAAAAAAAAAGCAGGGGTTGCAATCCTAGTCTCTGATAAAACAGACTTTAACCATAATCAAAACAAAGATCAAAAGAGACAAAGAAGGCCACTACATAATGGTAAAGGGATCAATTCAACAAGAAGAGCTAACTATCCTAAATATATATGCACCCAATACAGGAGCACCCAGATTCATAAAGCAAGTCCTTGGAGACCTACAAAGAGACTGAGACTCCCACACAATAATAGTGGGAGACTTTAACACCCCACTGTGAATATTAGACAGATCAATGAAACAGAAAGTTAACAAGGATATCCAGGACTTGAACTCAGCTCTGGACCAAGCAGACGTAATAGACATCTACAGAACTCTCCACCCCTAATCAATGGACTATACATTCTTCTCAGCACCACATCACACTTATTCTAAAATTGACCACATAATTGGTAGTAAAATACTCCTCAGCAAATGTAAAAGAACAGAAATCACAACAAACTGTCTCTCAGACCACAGAGCAATCAAATTAGAACTCAGGATTAAGAAATTCAATCAATCAAAACCACACAACTACATGAAAACTGAACAACCTGCTCCTGAATGACTAGTGGATAAATAACGAAATGAAGACAGAAATAAATATGTTCTTCGAAACCAATGAGAACAAAGACACAATGTACCAGAATCTCTAGGACACATTTAAAGCAGTGTGTAGAGGGAAATTTATAGCACTAAATGTCCACAGGAGAAAGCAGGAAAGAGCTAAAATTGACACCTTAACATCACAATTAAAAGAACTAGAGAAGCAAGAGCAAACACATTCAAAAGCTAGCAGAAGGCAAGAAATAACTAAGATCAGAGCAGAACTGCAGGAGATAGAGACACAAAAATCCCTTCAAAAAATCAATGAATCCAGGGGCTGGCTTTTAGAAAAGATCAATAAAACGATAGACTGTCAGCAAGACTAATAAGGAAGAAAAGAGAGAAGAATCAAATAGACACAATAAAAAATGGTACAGGGGATATCACCACCAATCCCACAGAAATACAAACTACCTCATCAGAGAATACTATAAACACTTCTACGCAAATAAACTAGAAAATCTAGAAGAAATGGATAAGTTCCTGGACACATACACCCTCTCAAGACTAAACCAGGAAGAAGTTGAATATCTGAATAGACCAATAACAGGTTCTGAAATTGAAGCAATAATTAATAGCCTACCAACCAAAAAAAGTCCAGAACCAGATGGATTCACAGCCGAATTCTACCAGAGGTACAAGGAGGAGCTGGTACCATTCCTTCTGAAACTATTTCAATCAATAGAAAAGGAGGGAATCTTCCCTAACTCATTTTATGAAGCTAGCATCATCCTGATACCAAAGACTGTTAGAGACACAACAAAAAAAGGAGAATTTTACGCCAATATCCCTGATGAACATCGATGTGACAATCCTCAATAAAATGCCAGTAAACCAAATCCATCAGCACATCAAAAAGCTTATCCACCACAATCAAGTTGGCTTCATCACCGGGATGCAAGGCTGGTTCAACATATGCAAATCAATAAACATAATCCATCACATAAACAGATCCAGCGACAAAAACCACATGATTGTCTCAATAGCTGCAGAAAAAGCCTTTGACAAAATTCAACAGCCTTTCATGCTAAAAACTCTCAGTAAACTAGGTATTGATGGAACGCATCTCAAAATAATAAGAGCTATCTATGACAAACCCACAGCCAATATCATACTGAATGGGAAAAAACTGGAAGCATTCCCTTTGAAAACCGGCACAAGACAAGGATGCCTTCTCTCACCACTCCTGTTCAACATAGTGTTGGAAGTTCTGGCTAGGGCAATCAGACAAGAGAAAGAAATAGAGGGTATTCAGTTAGGAAAAGAGGAAGTCAAGTTGTCTCTGTTTGCAGATGACATGATTGTATACTTAGAAAACCCCATCATTTTAGCCCAAAATCTCCTTAAGCTGTTAAGCAACTTCAGCAAAGTCTCAGGATAGAAAATCAATGTGCAAAAATCACAAGCATTCCTGTACACCAATAACAGACAGGGAGCCAAATCATGAGTGAACTCCCATTCACAATTACTACAAAGAGAATAAAATAACTAGGAATCGAACTTACAAGGGATGTGAAGGATCTCTTCAAGGAGAACTACAAACCACTGCTCAATGAAATAAAAGAGGATACAAACAAATGGAAGAACATTCCATGCTCATGGATAGGAAGAATCAGTATCATGAAAACGGCCATACTGCCCAAAGTAATTTATAGATTCAATGCTATCCCCATCCAGCTACCATTGACTTTCTTCACAGAATTAGAAAAAACTACTCTAAATCGCATGTGGAACCATAAAAGAGCCCGTATAGCCAAGACAATCCTAAGCAAAAAGAACAAAGCTGGAGGCATCACACTACCTGACTTTAAACAATACTACAAGGCTACAGTAACCAAAACAGCAAGGTACTGGTACCAAAACAGATATATAGACCAATGGAACAGAACAAGGGCCTCAGAAATAATGCCACACATCTACAACCATCTGAACTTTGACAAACCTAACAAAAGCAAGAAATGGGGAAAGGATTCTCTATTTAATAAGTGGTGTTGGGAAAACTAGCTAGCCATATGCAGAAAACTGAAACTGGACCCATTTCTTACACCTTAAAAAAAAATTAACTCAACACGGATTAAAGACTTAAATGTAAGACCTAAAACCATAAAAACCCTAGAAGAAAACATAGGCAATACCATTCAGGACATAGGCATGGGCAAAGACTTCATGATTAAAACACCAAAAGCAGTGGCAACAAAAGCCAAAATTGACAAATGGGATCTAATTAAACTAAAGAGCTTCTGCACAGCAAAAGAAACTATCATCAAAGTGTACAGGCAACCTACAGAATGGGAGAAAAATTTTTCAATCTATCCATTTGACAAAGGGCTAATATCCAGAATCTACAAAGAACATAAACAAATTTACAAGAAAAAAACAAACAACCCCATCAAAAAGTGTGCAAAGGCTATGAGCACACTTCTCAAAAGAAGATATTTATGCAGCCAACAGACATATGAAAAAAAGCTCATCATCACTGGTCATTAGAGAAATGGAAATCAAAATCACAATGAGATACTATCTCACACCAGTTAGAATGGCGATCATTAAAATGTCAGGAAACAACAGGTGCTGGAGAGGATGTGGAGAAATAGAAATGCTTTTACACTGTTGGTGGGAGTGTAAATTAGTTCAACCATTGTGGAAGACAGTGTGGCAATTCCTCAAGGATCTAGAACTAGGAGTACCATTTGATCCAGCAATCCCATTACTGGGTATATACCCAAAAGATTATAAATCATTCTATGATAAAGATACATACACACGTATGCTTATTGTGGCACTATTCACAATAGAAAAGACTTGGAACCAACCCAAATGTCCATCAATGATAGACTGGATTAAGAAAATGTGGCACATATACACCATGGAATACTATGCAGCCATAAAAAGGGATGAGTTCATGTCCTTTGCAGGGACATGAATGAAGCTGGAAACCATCATTCTAAGCAAACTATCACAAGGACAGAAAACCAAACACCACATGTTCTCACTCATAGGTGGGAATTGAACAATGAGAACACATGGACACAGGGCAGGGAACGTCACACACTGGGGCTGGTCAGGGTTTGGGAGGCTCAGGGAGGGATAGCATTTGGAGAAATAACTAATGTAAATGACGAGTTGATGGGTGCAGCAAACTAACATGGCACATGTATACGTATGTAACAAACCTGCACATTGTGCACATGTACCCTAGAACTTGAAGTGAAAGAAAGAAAGAGAGAGAGGGAGAGAGAAAGGAAGGAAAAGGGAAGGGAAGGGAAGGGAAGGAAAAGGGAAGGGAAGGAAAAGGGAAGGGAAGGGAAGGAAAAGGGAAGGGAAGGAAAAGAGAAGGGAAGGGAAGGAAAAGGGAAGGCAAGGAAAGGAAAAGGGAAGGGAAGGAAAACGGAAGGGAAGGGACTTTTATACAGTGAAGAAAAAATAATGTCACTGAAGACTTTTTGTCATCTAAGCTGTGTAAAATTACTGAGGAATAGTGAGGAGTGGGGAACCAGGGAAGCAACCCTGCTGACAAATTTAACCCCACCCAGGACAAAACAAAAAACTGCAGGGTTTCTCCTACTGCACTGTGATGCTAGAAGATACTGAATAGAGAGATGCGCTTTAGGGTGAAGGGACATATTAAAAGCGTTTTGGTTATGGAAAGATAGGTATCTACGCTTAGTCTGGTGGGCCTGAAGAGAGATGAACTGGAGGAAAACATTTCATTTCTTACGGGGCAGCTGGTGGGGTAGAAAAGGAAGGAGCCCAGCCAGCCAGCTGGCACTCTATGCAGAGAAAACTGGGAAGATGCTCCCTGGCTCAGGACCCGACAGAACTCCCCTCCACTGCCTCGAACCTTCAGTATAAGTTTGGTACATGCAGCATTATGGGTAGTTTTCAACAAGGCAGTGTGGGAGACAGGCAGAACTTCCCAGGGGAGGAAAAGAGAGGACTAAGGAGCAACAGGAAAAATATAAACCTTCCAAGAATATCCAGGGGCCTACCATTAGTGGAATAATGGCTCAAGCTAATGATTATTCATTCATCCTTTTATTCAACCAATATTAACTGAGTGCCACCTACATGCTAAGTACAGTCCAGCCAATGTGCACCAGTGCAGGAAAACCAATTGTGCACGTTCCTTTCCCGCTCCACGTTTAGTCATGTCATGTTTGAAATCAGCGATGGTAGGAATATTGGCACCATAGTCATTGGCAAATGCTACAAATCAGGACTTTTTTCCCCTCAGAGAGTTGGTTTGCCACTAACCACCATCCAGCCACTATTCTGGATACTGAGAAAAGAGCAATGAGCAAAACAGACAAGGTTATAACCCTAGGAGAGCATATGTTATAGAAGGGAAAGATCAAAGAATTGATTGAGTGATTGACTGATTCACAAGCTATTTTTGAATGGTGAATAGGGCTAGGAAGACAATAAAAAGGGGTGACTGATAGGCTGCAGAGGTTGGCAGGATCTCTTTAAGGAGGTAACACTTGGCTGGATGCAGTGGCTCATGCCTGTAATCTCAGCACTTGGGGAGGCTAAGGTGGGAGGATCGCTTCGGTCCAGGAATTTGAGACCAGCCTGGGTAACATAGCGAGATCCCATCTCTATAAAAAAAAATGTTTTTCAATTAGCCAGGCATGGTAGTGTGCACCTGTAGTTCCAGCTACTCGGGAGGCTAAGGTAAGAGGATCACTTAAGCCCAGGAATTCAAGGCTGCAGTGAGCTATGATTGTGCCACTGCACTCCAGCCTGAGTGACAGAGTGAGATAGATTAGATAGATAGATAGATAGATAGATAGTATGGGTGCAGTGGCTCACACCTGTAATCCCAGCACTTTGGGAGGCCGAGGCAGGCAGATCACCTGAGATTAGGAGTTCAAGACCAGCCTGGCCAACATGGTAAAACCCCGTCTCTACTAAAAATACAAAAAACATTAGCTGGGCGTGGTGGCACACACCTGTAATCTCCGCTACTCGGGAGGCTTAGGTAGGAGAATAGTTTGAACCTGAGAGGCAGAGGTTGCAGTGAGCCAAGACTGCGCCACTGCATTCCACCCTGGGCAACGGAGTGAGACTCCATCTCAATAAATAAATAAATAACAGAGGTAAGCAACACTTGAGCAGTGAAATGAATTTTTAAAAGAAAATCATCCCAGCAGTTTGGGGTTATCTGTAGAGCAGGCAGCTCTTTGTAGCATGCTGTTATAGTTTCCCATCCTAAAAACACCTTCCGGCCAGGTGAGGTGGCTCACGCCTGTAATCCCAGCACTTTGGAAGGCTAAGGCGGGCAGATCACGAGGTCAAGAGCTCAAGACTATTCTGGCCAACATGGTGAAACCTCGTCTCTACTAAAAATACAAAAATTAGCTGGGCGTGGTGGCGCATGCCTGTAGTCCCAGCTACTCAGGAGGCTGAAGCAGGAGAATCGCTTGAACCCGGGAGGCGGAACCTGCAGTGAGCCGAGATGGCGCCACTGCACTCCAGCCTGGCGACAGAGCAAGACTCCGTCTCAAAAAAAAAAAAAAAAAAAACCTTCCCCAGCCCCTCCCCCTTTTCTCTCCTTGCCTTTATAGCCAGCTGCTCCCAAAAGAGGCCTCTGTTTATTTCCTCCAATTCCTCCTCTCCTTGCTTGCTCCCACCACTCACCAATACCGCTCTTGTCAAGGTCATGAGCAAACTTCATATTGCTGAGTCCGGTGGTTGACTTTCATCCTTTTACCCTGAAGCTCTTGGCAGCACTTGACAGACCCAGCCACTCCCTCCTCCTCACATATTGTTTGCATTTGGCTTCCAGGACGTCACCCCTCCTGAATTCCTCCCATCTCACCAGCTGGGCTTTTTTTTCTTCAGTCTCTTTTACTGGTTCTTCTCTAAACCCCTGACCTCTAAATGCAGAGGTGTCCTGGCCTCACTTTTTGGACCTCTTCCCTTATCCTGACTATACTTCTTTTTCAGAGACCTCATCCAGCCTCACAGCTGTAGGTTCCAGCTCTGTGCTGATGAATCCCAAACCCACGTCAGCTAGCCAGACCGCTCACCTGAACAACCACTGCTTACTTAACATCTCCACCTGGAGCTAGAGTGATCCTTTAAAGTGTGATTTATATCTCATCACTCCTTTGCTTAAAATCCTCCAATGGCAATACAGTGAGGCAAAGATAGTCTTTTTAACAAATGGTGCTGGAACAATGGTATATCCATGATATAGTTTGGCTCTGTGTGCCCACCCAGATCTCACCTTGAATTGTAATAATCCCCATGTGTCAAGGGTGGGAGCAGGTGGAGGTAATCAAATGATGGGGGAGGTTTCCTCCATGCTCTTCTCCTGATAATGAGTGAGTCTCACAAGATCCGATGGTTTTATAAGCCTCCGGCATTTCCCCTACTCGCACTCACTCCATCTTGCTACCCTGTGAAAGAAGTGCCTGCTTCTTGTTTGCCTTCCACCATGATTATAAGTTTCCTGAGGCTTCCCCAGCAATGAGAAACTGTGAGTCAATTAAACCTCTTTCCTTTATAAATTATCCAGTCTCAGGTATTTCCTCATAGCAGTGTGAGAACAGAATAATACAATCCACTTACGAAAAATGAATCCAGACACAGATCTTACAGCCTTCACAAAAATTAGCTTGAAATAGATCACAGCCCTAAATGGAAAATGGAACACTGTAAAACTTCTTCCTATGATTTAGGTGTTTGCCCCCTCCACAATTCCTGTTGAAACTGAATCCCCAATGTGGCAGCATTGGGGCCTTTAAGAGATGATTGGGTCATGAGGGTTCTGCTCTCATGAATGAATTAATCCATTCATGGATTAATGGATTAAAGGGTTAATGGATTAATGTGTTACTATGAGAATGAGACTGGTGGCTTTAAAAGGAGAGGAGAGACTTGATCTAGCACACTCAGGCCCCTCACCATGTGATGCTGTGCACCACCTTGGGACTCTATGGAGAGTCCCCACAGCAAGAAGGCCCTCACCAGATGCAACCCTTCAGGTTATGGCTTCTCAGCCTCCATAACTGTAAGAAATACATTCCTTTTCTTTATACATTTCCCAGTTTTAGTTATCCAGTTATGAGCAACAGAAAGTGAACTAAGACATTCCTAGAAGATAAGAGAAAATCCAGATGACCTAGGGTTTGGCAATTATTTTTTTAGATATATCACAAAAGGCACAATTCATAAAAGAAATAATTGATAAGCTGGATTTCACTAAAATTAAAAGTTTCTGCTCTGTGAAAAACACTGTCAAGAGAATAAAAACAGAAGCCATAGACTGGGAGAAAATATTTGCAAAAGACAGATCTGATAAAGGACTGTTTCCAAACTTTTTTTATATATACACATACACATACACATATATATGTGTATATATACACATACACATATATATGTGTATATATACACATACACATATATGTGTATATATAAAAAAAGTTTGGAAACTTTTTTTACACATATATATGTGTATATATGTATATATATATAAAAAAAGTTTGGAAACAGTCCATATATATGTGTATGTGTATATATATACACATACATATATACACACACATCTATACATATATACACATATATACATATATACACACATATATATATACACACATATATATATATTTTTTTTTTTTTTTGAAATGGAGTTTTGCTCTTTTTGCCCAGGCTGGAGTGCAATGGCGCAATCTTGGCTCACTGCAACCTCTGCCTCCTGGGCTTAAGCAATTCTCGTGCCTCAGCCTCCTGAGTAGCTGGGACTACAAGTGTATGCCACCACAACTGACTAATTTTTTTTGTATTTTTAGTAGAGACAGGGTTTCACCATGTTGGCCAGGCTGATCTTGAATTCATGACCTCAGGTGATCTACCCGCCTCGGCCTTTCAAAGTGCTGGGATTACAGGCCTGAGCCACTGCCCCTGGCTCAAAATTTATATATTTTATATAGAACCCAATTGAAAAATGAGCCAAAGACCTTAGCAGACACCTCACCAAAGAAGAGGTGGCAAATAAGTATACAAAAATGGGCTCACATCATATGTCATCAGGAAAATGCAAATTAAAACCATGAGACACCTTTATATAGCTATTAGAATAACCCAAATCCAGAACACTGACAACACCAAATGCAGTCAAGGGTGTGGAGCAATAGGAACTCTCATTCATTACTGGTGGAAATGCAAAATAGTACTATTGCCTTGGAAGACAGTTTGGTGGTTTCTAAACATACTAAACATACTCTTTTACACAAAACTAAACTTACTCTTAACATAAAATCTAGCAATCATGCTCCTTGGTATTTACCCAAAGGAGTTGAAGACTTATGTCTACACAAAAGTCTGCACACCAATATTTATAGCAGCTTTATTCATAACTGCCAAAACTTGGAAGCACACAAGATGTCCTTCAGTAGGTAAATGGGTAAATAAACTGTGGTACATCCAGACACTAAAATACTATTCAGAGTTTAAAAACAAACTGTCAAGCCATGAAAAGACATGGAGGAAACTTAAATGCGTATTACCAATGAAAGAAGCCAATCTGAAAAGGCCACGTACTGCATGATTCCAACTATATGACATTCTGAAAAAGGCAACACTATGGAGACAGTAAAAAGATCAACAGTGGCCGGGCATGGTGGTTCACGCCTGTAATCCCAGCACTTTGGGAGGCTGAGGCAGGTGGATCACCTGAGGTCAGGAGTTCAAGACCAGCCTGGTCAACATGGTGAAACCCCATCTCTACTAAAAACATAAAAAGTAACTGGGGTGGTGTTGGGTACCTGTAATCCCAGCTACTCAGGTGGCTGAGGTAGGAGAATTGCTTGAACTCGGGAGGCGGAGGTTGCAGTGAGCCGAGAACGTGCCACTCTGCTCCGGCCTGGGCAATGCAGCGAGACTCAGTGTCAAAAAACAAAAACAAAAACAAAAAAAGATTAATGGTTACCAAAGTTTAGACAGAAGAGAGAGATAAATAGGTGGGGCCCAGAGGATTTGTAGGGCAGTGAAACTAGTGTATATGATACTATATAATGGATACATGTTATCATACATTTGTCTAAGCCCATAAAATGTACACCAAGAGTAAACCCTAATTTAAAACTATGGACTCTAGGTGATTATGATTGTCGTTGTAGGTTCGTCACTTCTAACAAATATACCCTCCAGTGGAGGATATTGACAGTGGGGGAGGTTGTACATCTGTGAGACCATGGGGTGTATGAAATATCTCTGTACCTTCTGCTCAATTTTTCTGTGAACCTAAAACTGCTCTAAAAACTAAAGTTTATTTGGCCCGGTGTGGTGGCTCATGCCTGTAATCCCAGCACTTTGGGAGGCCGAGTCAAGTGGATCATCTGAGGTCAGGAGTTCAGGATGGCCAACATCATGAGACCCTGTCTCTACTAAAAATACAAAAATTAGCTGGGCGTGGTGGCATGTGCCTGTAATCCCAGCTACTAGGGAAGCTGAAGCACAAGAATCACTTGAACCGAAGAGGTGGAGGTTGCAGTTAGCCGAGATCGCACCACTGCACTCCAGCCTGGGTATCAGAGTGAGACTCTGTCTTAATAAATTAATTAATTAAATTTTAAAATAAAAAGTCTATTAAGGCATTTTTTTAAAAATCCTCTAACAGCTCCCATCTTGCTCAAACTCAACACCAAAGTCATCAAAATGATCTACAAGGCCCCTTCCCTGCACTTCTGTGACCCGCTCTGGATTCATTCCAAGACCTGCTTCATTGTAAGAGCTTTAGGAGGAGTGGGAGACTGAGGCTGGCCTAGTTCAGTTTCCCCGCTCCCCAGACAGGCCTGAGCAGGGGCTTGGGAGCCAGGCACTTATGTGAAAGACAAATTCAGGACCCACATATGATGGGAGCAGGCGAAAAGCCATCAGACGGCCCATTTGTGAGGGGTAGACACGTGGGGTTCCTCCCACAGGGAACCCTCTGGGTAAGCATCTAGAACCCACCCGTGGTAGTGGGGTGCAGGGGGTACAGGCTACTGGGCCTCTTTGTGCTCTGTCCCATCCTTCCCTGGTTGGGGTTGTTCCGGGGGCCATAACTGTTGGGAGTTTCTCTTTCTCCAGCTTGCAGTCCTGCAAGCCCCTATGGCATCTGAGAAATCTCCCAGGCACAGAAGGGTTGAGCCCAGGCACTTGGGAAGGATGTTGCCGGATGCTGGAGACCTCCACAGCCTCTGGTGGGGAACTGCCCAGGGTCCAGGCCAGGGGGAGGGCCTATCCAAGCCCCAGCCACCTCTGATGGCTGGAGGCTCTGGATATCACCAAAGATTTGAAAACTTGACTACGTCTACAGCCATTCCACCCTGACAGAGTGAAAGTACTGCGTATATTTAATAGTCTTAAGGATAAATATAGAGAGTGGTTAAAAGTATAAACAAATCCATGAGAATGCTAAACAGTAGATTCAGAAATATTGTTGCCACTGAAAGAAGCGGCAGGAGATGTGGTCTAGGAAGCCTCAGTTGTATTAGTAATTTTTTTTTTTTTTTTTTTTTTTTTGAGATGGAGTCTTGCTCTGTCGCCCAGGCTGACGTGCAATGGTGTGATCTCGGCTCACTATAACCTCCGCCTCCTGGGCTCGAGCAATTCTCCTGTCTCAGCTTCCCAAGTAGCTGGGACTACAGGCACACGCCATGATGCCCAGCTAATTTTTGTATTTTTAGTGGAGACGGGATTTCACCATATTGATCAGGCTGGTCTCGAACTCCTGACCTCAGGTGATCCACCCGCCTCAGCCTCCCAAAGTGCTGGGATTACAGGTGTGAGCCACTGCACCCAGCCATTAATGTTTATTTTTTTAAGTGGCTGTTCATTATATTTTTCTCTATACATTTTTATATATTTGATGTATTACATTGTTATTTTATTATTATTGTTACTAATATTATTTGAGACAGAGTCTCACTCTGCTGCCCACATTGAGTGCAGTGGCACAATCATGGCTCACTGCAGCCTTGACCTCCTGAGCTCAAGCAATCCTTTCACCTCAGCCTTTCAAGTAGCGGGGACTACAGGCACATGACACCACACCCAGCTAATTTTTTTTTTTTTTTTTTAAGATGAAGTCTTGCTCTGTCGCCCAGGCTGAAGTGCAGTAGTGTGATCTCAGCTCACTGAAACCTCCACCTCCCAGGTTCAAGCGATTGTCCTGCCTCAGGCTCCCAAGTAGCTGGGACTACAGGTGTTCACCACCACGCCCAGCTGACTTTTTTGTATTTTTAGTAGGGATGGGGTTTCACCATGTTGGCCAAGCTGGTCTTGAACTCCTGACCTCAGATGATCCACCCACCTCGGCCTTCTAAAGTACTGGGATTACAGACACAAGCCACCAGGCACAGCCAGCTAATTTTTTAATTTTTGGTAGAGACAGGGTCTTACTATGTTGCCCAGGCTGGTCTTGAACCCCTGGCCTCAAGCAATCTTCCCACCTCGGCCTCCCAAAGTGCTGAGATTACAGGTGTGAGCCGCTACACCCAGCCTATATAATTATTTTTAAACAAATATTGAAATTATTCAGAAATTTTTTGAAAAGGAAGAAAAATGGGAGGATTAGACTTGCTATATATAAAAGCGCATTATAAAGCACAAGTAATTAAAAGTTTGTCATCAGAGCAAAAATAGACCAATCTATGAAATAAAGCAGAAAGCCCAGAAATAGCCACCAACTGCCTATGGGGTAAAGAATAAGAGGAAGGTATTTTAAATTAGTAGGGTGGGATACATGACTCAATAAATGGTCTCAGGGATATTGTTCTTAGCCCTAGGATAAATTTAAGATAGATTTTTTTAATGTAATGCAAAAATTAAGTCATAAAAGAGGAAAACATATGAATTTAGTTATACTCTTGGCATAGAGAAGGCCTTTGTAGCATTATATATTCAGACACCATAAAAGGAAAATTTTGTTTCATTTTTGTCTAAATAAAAACTTTCGACTTCTTCAAGAAAAGGACAAACCAGGAGAAAGTATTTACAGATGTATGGCTACTTTACTTAAATCCAATAAAGTCTTAATAATCAACAATATAAGAGATAAACCAAGTGGAAAAAAAATGGGTAAAGGAATGAATAGTTGATAGGAAACAATAAAAACAGCCATTAAGCATGAAAAAAATACATAACTTTAGTAATTAAAGAAATACAGGCAACTATAGTTAATAATTTATTGTATATTTCAAGATAGCAGGCTGGGTGTGGTGGCTCATGCCTGTAATCCCAGCACTTTGGGAGGCCGAGGCAGGTGGATCACTGAGGTAGATCACCTGAGGCCAGGAGTTTGAGACTAGCCTGGCCAACATGGTGAAACCCTGTCTCTACAAAATACACAAAAATTAGCTGTGGGGTGGTGGCGGGCACATGTAATCGCAGCTACTTGGGAGGCTAAAGCAGGAGAATTGCTTAAACCTGGGAGGCGGAGGTTGGAGTGAGCCAAGATGGCGCCACTGCCCTCCAGCCTGGGTGACAGAGCAAGGCTCTGTCTCAAAAAAAAAAAAAAAAAAAAAAGTAGCTTAGAAGAGATTTGGAATGTTCCCAACACAAAGAAATTATAAGTGTTTGAGGTGGTTGATATGCTAAGTACCATCATTAGATCATTACACATTGTATGCATGTGTAATGCTTGTAAACATGGTAAGCCAGGCACAGTGGTGCACCTGTATTCCCAGCTGCTCTGAGGGCTGAGGAGTCACTTGAGGCTATGAGTTTGAATCCAGCCTGAGCAACATGGTAAGTCTTAAAACTTTTTTTTTTTTTTTGAGACGGAGTTTTGCTCTTGTTGCCCAGGCTGGAGTGCAATGGCACAACCTAGGTTCACTGACTGCAATGTCTGCCTCCCGGGTTCAAGGGATTCTCCTGCCTCAGCCTCCCGAGTAGCTGGCATTACATGTGCCCGCCACCACGCCCAGCTAATTTTTTGTATTTTGAGTAGTGACGGGTTTCACCATTTTGGTCAGGCCGATCTCGAACTCCTAACCTCAGGTAATCCGCCTACATCGGACTCCCAATGTGCTGAGATTACAGCATGAGTGAGCCACCGCGCCCAGCCATTTTAAAACTTTTAAAAACAAAACAGGCCAGGTGCAGTGGCTCACTCCTATAATCCCAGCACTTTGGGAGGCCGAAGCGGGTGGATCACCTGAGGTCAGGGGTTCAAGACCAGCCTGGTCAACATGTTGAAACACCGTCTCTACTAAAAATACAAAAATTAACCGGGTGTGGCAGCGGGTGCCTGTAATCCCAGCTACTCAGGAGGCTGAGGCAGGAGAATCACTTGAACCCAGGAGGCAGAGGTTGCAGTGAGCCAAGATCATGCCATTGCACTCCAACCTGGGCAACAAGAGTGAAACTCCTTCTCAAAGATAAAAAATAATAAAAATAAGACAAAATATCATATGTACTCCATAAACATGAACAATGTTTATGTATCAGTTTTTTTAAAGAAATGCAAATGAAAACAACTAGATATCATTTTTATTAAATCAGGTTAGCAACATTTAAATATTTGATTGGTGAGGCTGTGGGGAAAGAGGCAGTGGGAGACATAAACAAGGCAAGCTCTTTAGAGAGCACCTTTGCAATAGCTATGAAAATGTAAGAACGTATCCTTTGATTCACCAATTCCAGTTCTTCAGGGTGTGCTCACAGGAGACTGCAGAGAGGTTGTATACAAATGACCACACATCAGTGATTGTGATAGCAAAAATAGGAAGAGACAACTGCGTATCAATAGGATAATAAGTGATGCTATGCAGCATTATAAAGAATAGGATGGGACGGGCGCAGTGGCTCACACCTGTAATACCAGCACTTTGGGAGGCCGAGGCAGGTGGATCACTTGAGGTCAGGAGTTCAAGACCAGCCTGACCAACATGGTGAAACCCCATTTCTACTAAAAATATAAAATTAGCCAGGCATGGTGGCGCGGGCCTGTAATCCCAGCTACTCAGGAGACTGAGGCAGGAGAATCGCTTGAACCCGGGAGGTGGAGAGTGCGGTGAGCCGAGATCGTACCGTTGTACTCCAGCCTGGGCAACAAGAGCAGAACTCCATCTCAAAAAAAAAAAAAAAAAAAGAATGGGTGGGTCTCTATGTGTGGCTATGGAAATTGTCCTAATGTAATTTATTACTTAATATATTAGGCTGGTGCAAAAGTAAGCATAATTACATATGAGTACATTATTTAATATATTTGATATATTATTAAATAATGAAAGCAAAATACACAGCAGTGCCATTGCATAGTCAAATTTGTGGTTTAAGAGTTTACATGTACTAAAATACACATAACCACTGTGAAAACCCATTTGCTCTTTTGAACTTTTGCAATTCTTATTTTTAACACATGAATGTTATATTTTTATCTTTAAAAAGCTAGTTTTTTAATGAGAAAAATGATGTAACTGATATAAAATTACTGACTTGGAACAATATTATTACGTGAAAAAAGTTGGGTTTCAAAATAGCATGTATATGATAATCACATTTCTTTCTTTATATATCTGTAATTATTTCCATATATATTTTTGTGCATTGAAAATTGAAAGAATTTAGCCAAAACGTTCACTGTGGAAATCCCCAGCTGTCATTGTTTTTCCATCTGCTTCTTTGAACTTTGTATTGTTCTATAGCAGGGTTTCTCAGCCTCAGCACTATTGGCATTTAGGACCAAATACTTTTTTGTCCCGGGGACTGTCCTGTATCTTGTAGGACGTTTTGCAACACCTCTGGCCTCTCCCTACTAGATGCCAGTAGCACCCCCACCTATGACAAATAGCATGTTTCCAGACTATTACATGTTGCTTCTGGGGTGCAAAAATCACACCCCCCACAACCACTGGATCTACAGGAAACATGATTTGTTTATGTAATTTAAAAATGTGTTTATGTAATAAAAAATAATACATTGGATGGAAATACAGATGATGATAGACAAATAGATAAATGATGGCAAGTAGATGGATGGATAGACAGGTAGAAAGAAATAATGTAGGCTGGGTGCAGTGTCTCAAGCCCGTAATCCCAACACATTGGGAGGCCAAGGTGGGAAGATTGCTTGAGTCCAGGAGTTCAAGACAAGCCTGGGCAACATAGTGAGTCCTCGTCTCTATGTCAAAAAATGAGATGGGAAGGCCAGGTGCGGTGGCTCACAACTGTAATCCCAGCACTTTGGGAGGGTAAGGTGGGTGGATCACTTGAGGTCAGGAGTTTGAGACCAGCCTGGCCAACATGGTGAAACTTCGTCTCTACTAAAAATACAAAAATTAGCCAGGCGTGGTGGCAGGCACCTGTAATCCCAGCTACTTCAAAGGCCAAGGCAGGAGAATCACTTGAACCCGGCGTTGCAGTGAGCTGAGATCGCTCCATTGCTCTCTGGGCAACAAGAGCAAAACTCCATCTCAAAACAAACAAACAAACAAACAAACAAACAAAAACACGAGACGGGAGAATGGCTTGAGCCCGGGAGGTCAAGACTGCAATGAGCTGTGATCGCACCACTGCACTCCTGCCTAGGTGATAACAGGGAGACCCTGTCCCAAAAAAAGGAGAGGGAGGGAAGGGGAGGGGAGGGGAGGGAAGGAAAGAATAATATAAGAGAGAAATACACGCAGAGTATCCATCAGGAGACAGCAGGGAAGAAGCAGTTGAAACCACTCTACTGAGATTTTTTTCCTGATTTTTTTTCTAGGTCCTCTTGGAGGAGAATAAGATGAGTGACTATTCCCGAACTCACCAGAAGATATTCATCCAAATGAGTGCCCACCATGCTACCCTTTGGAGGCTTTGCCTGTGTTCTAATGATGCTGCAATAATAAAAGTATGTTTTGTTTTGTTTTTTGAGATGGAGTCTTGCTCAGTCACCCAGGCTAGAGTGCAGTGGTGTGATCTCAGCTCACTGCAACCTCCACCTCCCAGATTCAAGCGATTCTCGTGCCTCAGCCTCCTGAGTAGCTAAGTAGCTGAGTAGGGATTACAGACGTGTGCCACCATGCCTGACCAGTAAAAATATTTTTAATACTCCTCTTTGAAATTTCTCTTCAGAATAGATAACATACATTTTTTAATAACTTCAGAAATGGTCAATATTTCTTTTAAGTAAAACTGCTTATAAGAAACAGATAAGATTGGCCAGGCATGGTGGCTCACACTCCTTATCTCAGCATTTTGGGAGGCCCAGGTGGGAGGATCACTTGAGCCCAGGAATTTGAGATCAGCCTGGGCAACATAGTGAGAACCTTTCTCTACAAAACAAATTTAAAAGTTAGCCAGGTGTGGTGGTACATGCCTGTAGTCCCAACTACTTGAGAGGGTGAGGCGGGAGGATGGAGGATTGCTGGAGCTTAGAAGTTCAAGGCTGCAGCAAGCCATGATTATGCCACTGCACTCCAGCCTGGGTGACAGAGCAAGACCCTGTCTCCAAAAAAAAAAAAAACTATTCACGTAGCTTATTTTGCACAATATTGTTTTGTTGTTGTTGTTTTTTGTTTTTTGGGGTTTTTTTGTTTGTTTGTTTGTTTTTTGAGATGGAGTTTCACTCTTGTTGCCCAGGCTGGAGTGCAATGATGCAATCTCGGCTCACCGCAACCTCCACCTCAGGGGTTCAAGCAATTCTCCTGCCTCAGCCCACTGAGTAGCTGGGATTACAGGCATGCACCACCACACCTGGCTAATTTTGTATTTTTAGTAGAGATGGGGTTTCTCCATGTTGGTCAGCCTGGTCTCAAACTCCCAATCTCAGGTGATCCACCCACCTCGGCCTCCCAAAGTGCTGGGATTATAGGCAGAAGCCACCACGCCCAGTCACAATATTGTTTAATTTAATCTAATCATGTAGTTTATTCATCACATTAAATCCAGGATTGCTTTTTTGTTTTTTTGAGACAGCGTCTCACTCTGTCGCCCAAGCTAGTGTGCAATAGTGTAATCATGGCCCACTGCAACCTTGAACTTCTAGGTTCAGGCAGTCCTCCCTCCTCAGCTTCCCCAAGTAGCTGGGACTACAGGCATATACCACCACACCTGGCTAATTTTTTTTTTTTTTTTTTTTTTTGAGACGGGGTCTTGTTCTGTCGTCCAGGCTGGAGTGCAATGGCGCAATCTTCACTCACTGCAACCTCCGCCTCCTGAGTTAAAGCGATTCCCCTGCCTCAGCCCCACACGTACCTGGGATTACAGGCACGCACCACCATGCCTGGCTAATTTTTTGTATTTTTAGTAGTAGTAGAGACAGGTTTCACCATGTTGGCCAGGCCGATCTCGAACTCCAGACCTCATGATCCACCTACCTCAGCCTCCCAAAGTGCTAGGATTACAGGCATAAGCTTTTTTTTTTTTTTTTCTTTTTTTTTTTTTTTTTTTTTTTTTGGCGAGTCAAAGCCTTGCTATGTTGTTGCCCAGGATGGTCTTGAACTCCAGGCCTCAAACCATCCTCCTGCCTTAGCCTCCCAAAGTGCTGGGATTAAAGGCATGAGCCACAGTGCCTGGCTGTGAGAATAGTTTTAAGTAGATGTTTGTTGTTGTTATGAGTTCAATTGTGTCCCCCAAAAAAGATATATTGAAGCCCTAACTTCCACTACCTCAGAAGGTAACCATTTTGGAAATAGGGTCACTGCAGATTAGTTAAGGCAAGGTCATACTTGAGTGGGGTGGGCCTCTAATCCAATATGGCTGATGTCCCATAAGGGAAAACTCTGTGAGCACAGACATGTGCAGAGCGAAAATAATGTGAAGACACACGGGGAGAAGATGGCACGAGACTGGAGCAGTACAGCTGCAAGACAAGAAATGCCAAGGATTGCCGGCCGGGAGTGGTGGCTCACACCTGTAATCCCAGCACTTTCGGAGGCCAAGGCGGATGGATCACTTGAAGTCAGGAGTTCAAGACCAGCCTGGCCAACATAGTGAAACCCCATCTCTACTAAAAGTACAAAAATTAGCTGGGCGTGGTGGCACATGCCTGTAGTCCCAGCTACTCAGGAGGCTGAGGCAGGAGAATCCCTTGAACCCAGGAGGCAGAGGTTGCAGTGAGCTGACATCGCGCCATTGCACTCTAGCCTGGGTGACAGAGGGAGACTTGATCTCAAAAAAAAAAAAAACAAAAACAAAAACCCCAAGGGTTGCCAGCAACACCAGAAACTGTGAGAGACAAGGAACTGTTCTCCCCCAGGGAGCACCACCTGCTGACATCTTTATCTCAGACTTCTAGCTTCCAGGACTGTGAAACAATAAATCTCTGTTGTTTTAAGCCACCGGTTTTGGGTACAGTCTGGTGTCGAGTAACAATGTTTAGGTTAACAATGAATCATATACACAATGCTGGTCCCATAAGATTATAATGAAGCTGAAAAAATTTTTATTGCCTAATGATATCATAACCATTGTACATTGTTGTGCAATTACTTTATTTTTTATAAATTTACTGTAGCCGAATGTACAGTGTTTATAAGGTCTACAGCAGTACATGGTAATGTTCTAGGCCTTCACATTCATTTATCACTCACTCATCGACTCACCCAGAGCAACTTCCAGTCCTGGAAGCTCCACTCATGGCACGTGCCCTATAGAGGTGTACGAAATTTTATTTTTATTATTTATTTATTTATTTATTTATTTTGAGATGGAGTCTCGCTCTGTCCCCAGGCTGGAGTACAGTGATGTGATCTCAGCTCACTGCAACCTCCGCCTCTCGGGTTCAAGCGATTCTCCTGCCTCAGCTTCCCAAGTAGCTGGGACTACAGGCACCTGCCGCCACACCCGGCTAATTTTTTGTATTTTTAGTAAAGACAGGGTTTCACCGTGTTAGCCAGGACGGTCTGGATCTCCTGACCTCGTGATCCGCCCACCTCAGCCTCCCAAAGTGCTGGGATTACAGGTGTGAGCCACCGCACCCGGTGGTATTTTGTATATCTAAACATAGAAAATTACAGTAAAAATAGGCTATAAAAATAAAAATTGGGCCGGGCGTGGTGGCTCACCCCTGTAATCCCGGCACTTTGGGAGGCCGAGGTGGGCAGATCACGAGGTCAAGAGATCACGACCATCCTGGCCAACACAGTGAAACCCTGTCTCTACTAAAAACACAAAAATTAGCCGGGTGTGGTGGTGCATGCCTGTAGTCCCAGCTACTCAGGAGGCTGAGGCAGGAGAATCACTTGAACCCGGGAGGTGGAGGTTGCAGTGAGCCGAGGTAGCGCCACTGCCCCACGGCTTGGGCAACAGAGCGAGACTCCGTCTCAAAAAAAAAAAAGAAACAAAAGAAAACAGATATACAAAATACCATTGTGCTACAATTGCCTGCAGTATTCAATACAGTAACATGCTGTCCAGGTTCATTGTCTGGGAGCAGTAGGCTATACCATGTAGCCTAGGTGTGCTAGGTACCAGCAGTAGGCTACACCATCTAGATTTGTGTAAGTACAAACTATGATGTTAACACAATGATGAAATCTCATGATGCATTTCTCAGAACGTATCCGTTGTTAGGCGATGCATGACTGTACTTTGTTACAGCAGCCCCAGGAAACTAATGCAGTTGTCTACTCAGTATCCATTCCCCTCTTCCTAACAATACCCAAATTTTCATTTGTATATTTACCCCTTCTGCATACAGGAAACCATTGAGATGGCTTAGCCAATCAGCATTTTTTATTTTCTCCTCCATAAGTCATTGGTTTGGAGGTGAACACATCTTTAACTGGGCCGATCGGAGTGGTTCTCAGCACTCTCCCTTAGAATAGTGGGACAGAGGGCTCCTCGAGAAGGATGTGGGCCACTAGACATGAACCAGAAAGCATAAGGCTTGGATTACATCTGGCAACAGCCATCTTCAGATGCAGCCAACAGGGTGGGCAACAGAGCAGAGAGACTCAAAGGTCCTGGGTCATGGGAGATGTCTTAAAACCACAAGATCAGTCTGCCCTGAAACATCGAACGTCTAACAGTCAAAGGCTTTATAGTTAAACCAGTTTAACTGAGATTTGGCATTCTTGCAACCCAAAGCTTCCCAGCTGACAAGCTGGCAACACAGGGTAGATTGTACCACCTTAAGCCAAGTGAGGGGCTTTAAAAGAATCCGTTGGAGGCTGGCTGTGGGGGCTCATGCCTGTAATCCCAGCACTTTAGGAGGCTGAGGCGGGTGGATCACCTGAGGTCAGGAGTTCGAGACCAGCCTAACCAACATGATGAAACTCCATCTCTACTAAAAATACAAAATCAGTCGCGCATGGTAGCACACGCCTGTAATCCCAGCTACTTGGGAGGCTGAGGCAGGAGAATCGCTTGAACCTGGGAGGTGGAAGTTGCAGTGAGCCAAGATCACGCCATTGCACTCCAGCCTGGGCTACAGAGCGAGACTCCATCTCCAAAAATAAAAATAAATTAAAAAATTAAAAAATAAGGAATCCCTTGGAGAGATAGACATGAAGGACTCGGGGCTGAAGCCACACCCAAAGAGTCTAAAGCCTGGAGGCCAAGGCTGGAACTCGCCCTGCTTGGCAAATACAGGAAGAGACATGACGGTGGTGGGAAGGGTCTGCACTTCCAGAGCCTGGTGGGACAAGGATGGATGTGCATCTCCCAGAGGCCAGAGATGGGCTCGCTGAAAGGAGCTGGGCCAGGTGTCCTTGAGAGAGACTCTGCCCAAGAGAACTTGCTGCAAGTAAAGCAGGGGAATGAACCAGAAAGCAGGGGCTTTGCATTGGTGATCAATTGGGCAGCAGGAGGAGTCATCCAGTTCCCTGGAGTTCCCACTTAAAATTACAACAGAGCAGGTCAACCAAACCCCTTCCTGCCCCTCACCTCTCTTCCCCTGCCCAGTCTAGTCCTGCAGAGACCAAAAGAACAGGTGGTGAAGAAGACCAGAGGTTGAGAGGCAGAAAAGCAATCAGACCACTCCCCGCAGTTCCTGGACTAAGACAGGCCCCAGCTGAAGCAGGGTAGAGGGCGTTAGTAGGATAAAATATTGAATATTAGAAGAGATAAGACTTTTTTTAAATTATTAAAAGGAGTCTGTTCTTATAACTAAAAGGTCCTGGAAAAACTGTGGGCCATCCCCAGATGTTAACCAGGTCTAGTGAGCACTGTTGTGCCCACATCCCAGGCATTCAACCTATGCAGGAAGGTCTTGTATTGCCAATACCCGAGCCTCTGCCCGACAGCTTTTATCTGGCCAGGGAGGGTGCTCAACCCTCGAGCAAGGCAAACAGGAAGTGCTGGAGCAGTCAAGTGCCTGGAAGTAGTCTTCAACCAAGGAGGGACAGGAAGTCATTGGGTAAGTACCACAGCTTCCTGCCCCTCAGTCGGGATAATGCTGTGACCTCTGGTCTGAAAACTCACTCTTTAATGGCCCATTCCCTTTCCTATCTCACTTCCTCACTATTTATACCCAGTTCATGTCTCAGGGTCTGTTTCCAGGGACACCCAAACCAAGACAGCAGAAATAGACAAGATGATGTCAAACAGCAGGTTTGAGTGGGCAGGACGGCGGGGGACACCGGGGCGGGGGATGGGATGTTTCCTGTCACTTGTCTATCCAATAAACCAATCACTCAATTATTTTACTCATAATCAAGTTTCCTGCCTGAAACCTGGGGACAAGAGGCAGTGGGAGTTTCTCATTCTCTTCTGCATCTTCACCACATCTTGAAACTGAAGCTAAATAGAGTTAGATATTTATCAAATGGCTCTTCTGACTTCTTCCTGCCTCTTGAACTTTCCGTTTCCTCCTGTGGTGCCCTTAAGAGTGGGGCGAAGTGCATACAGGGCTCGAGCTCACATGATGTGAGCTTATAGAGCTGGGGTACTTTGGCTGATCTACGTCAGGGTAGCTAGTTTCCAATAGCCCAAGGGCCTTACTTTGTTTTTTCCTTTTTTAAAAATTAAAGTGTAATTTACCTACAGTAAAATTCAGTCTTTTTTCTTTTTTTTTCCTTTTTTGAGACAGGGTCTCACTCTGTCACCCAGGCCAGAGTGCAGTGACACCATCCTGGCTCACTGCAGCCTTGACCTTCCGGGGCTCAGGTGATCCTCCCATCTCACCGAGTAGTGGGGACCACAGGAGCTCACCACCACACCCAGCTAATTTTGGTATTTTTAGCAGAGACAGGGTTTCACCATGATTGCAAGACTCCAAAAAAAAAAATTGTTTCTGGCTGGCACAATGGTGCACACCTGTAATCTCAGCTATTCAAGAGGCTGAGGCAGGAAGATTGCTTGAGGCCAAGAGTTCAAGACTGCAGTGTTTTATGATTGTGCCTGTAAATAGCTATTGTACTCCAGCCTGGGCGATACAGCAAGACCCCGTCTCTAAAATTTAAAAGAAAGACTGGCCAGGTGCAGTGGCTCACTCCTGTAATCCCAGCACTTTGGGAGGCCAAGGCCGGCAGATCACTTGAGATCAGGAATTCAAGACCAGCCTGGCTAACATGGTGAAACCCCATCTCTACTAAAAATATGAAAACTAGCCAGGTGTGGTGGTAGGTGTGTGTAACCCCAGCTACTCAGGAGGCTGAGGCGCAGGCATGAGAATCACCTGAACCCGGGAGGAGAGGGTAGCAGTGAGACAAGATCGTACCACTGCACTCCAGCCTGGGTGACAGGGCGAGACTCTCAAAAAAAAAAAAAATGAGGAAATTTCTTTTTTTTTTTTTTTTGAGGCGGAGTCTTGCTCTGTTGTCCAGGCTGGAGTGCAGTGGGACGATCTCGGCTCACTGCAACCTCCAACTCCCAGGTTCAAGTGATTCTCCTGCCTCAGCCTCCCAAGTAGCTGGGATTACAGGCATGCACCACCACGCCTGGCTTATTTTTGTATTTTTAGTAGAGACGGGGTTTCCCCATGTTGGCCGGGCTGGTGTCGAACTTCCTACCTCAGGTGATCCGCCCACCTTGGCCTCCCAAAGTGCTGGGATTATGGATGTGAGCCACTGTGCCAGGCCAAGAAAAATTATTTCTACTGGTTTGTTTCTAGTTTGTAAAAATCCCATTGATTCTTATATATAGACTTTGTATCCAGCAACTTTTGCAGCCGAGTCTTAACTCCCAGAATAAAGAGTGGGACATTCCTGCTTCGGTTCATGCCTAAGAAGGCTCAGTGACAAATTCTGAAAGTGATGTTCCAGACTAGAAAACAATGGAGTGTCTGTGTTTTCAAGGATCTGTGGCTTTCCCCCAAAGCTTTCTATTGCCTCTCTCCACTCCTCAGTCACTTACCAGCCTCCCAGTGCATCACCGGCAAATGGAAATCTGGGAAATGGAACTTTAAGTTAGAGCCAGACTAGCTGGGGGAAGGGCAGGCACAAGGAGAAGGAGCAGTGGCTCAGCTTCTGTGAGTCCATGGAGGCCAGAAGTCCATCCTCCAGTTCCCCATCTACCCCCCTTTATTTTCTCATGCTTTATTCTCATTCCTCATTACAAAAGGGATGTGAGGTGATGCACAAGACTACCTAATTTGGAAAGGTAAAATTAATGTAGAAGAAGCCTGAGAAACACAAACCCCTTCTCTACAAAAACATTTTTTTAAAAAATTAGCCAGGCATGGTAGCACACGCCTGTAGCCCCAGCTATCTGGAGGCTGAGGTGGGAGGATCGCTTGAGCTCAGGAGTTCAGGGCTGCGATGAGCCATGATCGTGCCACTGCACTCCAGCTTGGGTAACAAAACGAGACCCTGTAAAAAAATTAATATATAAGGAAATTGAAGGGAAAATGGGGACACAGACATAAACTGAAATCAGGCTTGGGTGAGCAAAACTATGGATGGAAAACACATCACAGTCTAGGGGTTTGGAGAAGCCAGGGTCAAAGGCAGTGCCAGGACCAGAAGCAGACCCAGATGTTAGAGCAGACCCAAGGCTGTGCCTCACACCTTAGAGGGTCAAAATTTATTCTGACCACCGTCATCTCTCCTCTAGATGACTGCATTCACTCCTGTCTGTTCACCCGGCTTCTAGCTCTGCTTCCTCCGCACAATCTACTGTCCAACTAGCAGCCAGAGAGATCTTTTAAAAACACAAATTGGCTCCAGAATGGGAGAAAATATCTGCAAACCACGTGTGATTAAGAGTCTAGCCTAGGCTGGGTGCAGTGGGTCATACCTGTAATCCCTGTCACGTGCGTTCGTGTAAAGAGACCAGCAAACAGGCTTTGTGTGAGCAATAAAGCTTTTTAATCACCTGGGTCCAGGGGGGCTGAGTCCAAAAAGAGTCAGCGAAGGGAGATAGGGGTGGGACAGTTTTATAGGATTTGGGTGGGTAGTGGAAAATTACAGTCAAAGGGGGTTTTTCTCTTGCGGGCAGGGGCGAGGGTCACAAGGTGCTCAGTGGGGGAGCTTCTAAGGAATTTCACAAGGTTTATTGATCAGTTAAGGTGGGGCAGGAACAAATCACAATGGTGGAATGTCATCAGTTAAGGCAGGAACCGACCATTTTCACTTCTTTTGTGATTCTTCAGTTGCTTCAGGCCATCTGGATGTATACATGCAGGTCACAGGGGACATGATGGCTTAGCTTAGGCTCAGAGGCCTGACATTCCTGTCTTATATTAATAAGAAAAAAAAACAAGATAGTATTGAAATGTCGGGGCAGTGACAATCCCAGCACTCTGGGAGGCCAAGGTGAGTGGATCACCTTGTCTGAGGCGTTTGAACCAGAGCAACTCCGTCTTGATTAGGAGCTGGGTAAAATAAGGCTGAAACCTACTGGGCTGCATCCCCAGATGGTTAGCCCTTCTAAGTCATTGGATGAGATAGGAGGTCAGCACAAAATACAGGTCATAAAGACCTTGCTGATAAAACAGGTTGCAATAAAGAAGCCAGCTAAAACCCACCCAAACCAAGATGACCAAGAGAGTGACCTCTGGTGGTCCTCACTGCTACACTCCCACCAGCGCCATGACAGTTTACAGATGCCATGGCAACGTCAGGAAGTTACCCTATATGGTCTAAAAGGGGAAGCATGAATAACCCACCCATAGTTTAGCATATAATCAAGAAATAACCGTAAAAAATAAGCAACCAGCAGCCCTCGGGGCTACTCTGCTATGGAGTAGCCATACTTTTATTCCTTTACTTTCCTAATAAACTTGCTTTCACTTTAGTTTATGGACTCACCCTGAATTCTTTCTTGCACAAGATCCAAGAACTGTCTTGGGGTCTGAATCCTGACTGCTTTCCTGTAACATCCTGAAGTTGGGAGTTCGAGACAAGCCTGGCCAACACAGTGAAACCTCCTCTCTACTAAAATACAAAAAAGTAGCCAGGCATGGTGCCATGTGCCTGTAGTCCCAGCTACTTGAGAGGCTGAGGCACAAGAATCGCTTGAACCCAGGAAGTGGAGGTTGCAGTGAACTGAGATCGGGACACTGCACTCCAGCCTGGGTGACAGAGTGAGACTCTGTCTCAAAGAAAAAAAAGAGGGAGGGGGGTCTAGCATCCAGAATATTTAAAGAGCTACTACAACTCAATAAAAGAAACAAGTAACCCAGTTTTAAAATGGACAAAAGACTTGAATAGACATTTCTCCAAAGAAGACATACAAACGGCCAACAAACACATGAGAAGATGCTCAACATCACTAGTCATTAGGGAAATGCAAATCAAAACCGCACCCACTAGGATAACTATAATCAAAGACAGACAATAATGAGTATTGGTGTGGTTGTGGAGAAATTGAACCTTCGTATTTTGATGGTAGGAGCTTAAACTGGTGCAGCTACTTTGGAAAACAGTTTGGCAGTTCTTCAAAAGGTTCACAGAGTTACCATGTGGCCCCCAAAATTCTACCCAAGATAATTGGAATACTATGAAGCAATTAAAATGAAAGACTTGGCCGGGCGCGGTGGCTCACGCCTATAATCCCAGCACTTTGGGAGGCCAAAGCAAGTGGATCACGAGGTCAGGAGTTCAAGACCAGCCTGGCCAAGATGGTGAAACCCCATCTCTACTAAAAATACAAAAAGAAAAAATAGCTGGGCGCGGTGGCGGGTGCCTGTAATCCCAGCTGCTCAGGAGGCTGAGTCAGGAGAATCGCTGGGACCCAGGAGGCAGAGGTTGCAGTGAGTGAAGATCGCACCACTGCACTCTAGCCTGGTCGACAGAGCAAGACGCTGTCTCAAAAAAAAAATGGAAGACTCCTACTATGTGTGACAGCTTGGATAAAATCTCATTCACCTACTGTTGAGTGAAACAAGCTAGGAGAAACGAGTAGAAATTGCATGATTCCATTATATGAAAGTCAAAAATAGACAAAGCTAATTTTTTGACCTATGTCAAGAGTATAGAAAGGAACCAGAAATCCTTGGCCTTGGAGATGGCAAGAATTAGCCTCAGTCACCACCTGGGCTCTGGAATTTTCTTAGCTTTTTGTCTCAGCTTCTGTTTAGAAGTTAGCTTCAGTCTCTCCAAATGTCTCAAATGTCTTTCTCTTTCTTTCTGTGTGTCTTTTTTTTTTTTTTTTTTTTTTTTTTTTTTTTGGATACAGAGTCTTCCTCTCTTCCCTAGGCTGGAGTGCAGTGGTGCAATCTTGGCTCACTGCAGCCTCCCCATTCCGGGTTCAAACAATTCTCCTGCCTCAGCCACCTGAGTAGCTGGGATTACAGGTGTGCGCCACCATGCCCAGCTAATTCCAAATGTCTTTTTCTACAATCCATGGCCTGTGGCAGACTCTGGACACACATATTTCCAGTCCCCTCATTTGGAACAAGACCTCTTTTCATTTACTTCCCATTCAAAAATTGCTAAGGAAGGCTTCTAACTAGCCAGAGATTATAAACACTGACCCCTGGCTTGTCTGGCCAACAATAGAATAGGCAGCTCCCATGAGGCCCCTGTGGTTGCAGTTGGAGGTGGGGAGAGGTCTCCCAAAGAAGGCCTCTCCAATGGGATGTGCTGTTTCCAAAAGATGGATGGGTGCTAGGCAGACAAGCTCATAGATATCCACACCATTCAGATCCAGCTTTCTTGGAATTCACTCAACTGATGCCTTCTTCCTTCCCAGACCAACAGTTCACGCCCCGGTCATCTCCTAGGTTGGTCTACTCACACAAAATCTTACAAGCAGCTGGAGAAACACCATCAGAAAGTCAGGCTTGATGGCTCACCCCTCTAATCCCAGCACTTTGGGAGGCTGAGGCAGGTGGATAACCTGAGGTCAGGAGTTTGAGACCAGCCTGGCCAACATGATGAAACCCCGTCTCTACTAAAAATACAAAAAATTAGCTGGGTGTGGTGGTGCACGCCTGTACACCCAGCTACTCAGGAGACTGAGGCAGGAGAATCACTTGAACCTGGGAGACGGAGGTTGCAGTAAGCCGAGATCACAGCACTGCACTCCAGCCTGGGAAACAAGAGCAAAACTCCATCTCAAAAAAAAAAAAGGAAACACCGTCAGATGTACCCAGGGCACACCATGGTTTCTTCTCATTGCTGGTACCAGTTCCTCCTCCAGGTGCCCGGTGGCATTTTCGAGCTTCAAATAATCTACAAGCTGACCGGTAACTATACTTGCCTTGTCAATTTGGCAATGCCTACTAAATTTTTTGTTTTGTTTTGTTTTGCTTTGCTTTGTTTTGTTTGAGAAGGGGTCTTGCTTGCTCTGTCACCCAGGCTGGAGTGCAGTGGTGCAATCTCAGCCGACTGCAACCCCACCTCCCAGGATCAAGTGATTCTTCCATCTCAGCCTCATGAGTAGCTGAGACCACAAGTGTGCACCACTATGCTTGGCTAATTTTTACATTTTTTTGTAGAGACGGGGTCTCACCATGTGGCCCAGGCTGGTCCCCTGAGCTCTGGTGATCTGCCCACCTTGGCCTCCCAAAGTACTGGGATTGTAGGCGTGAACCACAGTGCCTGGCCCCTACTAAATTTTAAATACATACCTTTGACCCAATATTTCTGTTTCTAGAAATATATCCTATACCCACAAACATTATCACAAGTATATAAATATAAATTCAAGGATATCCATTGCAGTATTGTTTATATAAAGGATTATAAAAATTGGGAGGGGGTAGGTGGAATTTCAAATACCAATCAATAGGGAACTCATTAAATAAATACATCTTAATAGACACAATGGAACAATTTATAACTGTTAAAAGAATGAGATCCAAGGCTGGGTGCAGTGGCTCAAGCCCGTAATCCCAGCACTTTGGGAGGCTGAGGCAGCCAGATCATGAGGTCAGGAGATCGAGACCATCCTTGCTAACACGGTGAAACCCCGTCTCTACTAAAAATATAAAAATTTAGCCAGGCATGCTGGCACACGCCTGTAGTCCCAGCTACTCGGGAGGCTGAGGCAGGAAAATCACTTGAACTTGGGAGGTGGAGGTTGCAGTGAGCCTAGATCACGCCACTGCACTCCAGCCTGGGCAACAGTGCGAGACTCCATCAAAAAAAAAAAAAAAAGAATGAGATCCTAATACTAAACAAAGTTCAAGATATGTTAAGTCAAAAAGCAAGCTGCAAAACAATATCTATGGTAACATGATAATAAGGATGATGATAATAATAATACTATCTATGTTAGTAGAAGCAGATAAAAAAATCTGAACAATAGACACCAAATTACTAACAATAGTTAATAGGTGCTGGAAAAGGGGGTCGAGTGGGGAGATTTATGAGAGACTTTCATATTTCTTTAGGATTGAAAGCATAAAATAATGGTCTATTTTTTAAGAAAGGAATTTGAAAGTTGGGGACAATGTGACAGATGTTGTTTGATTGCCTTCCAGACAGATGTCTTGTGTCCACAAGGTTGTTTAAGAATTCAGACTTATCTCCTTGTTCACTGACCCATAACACAACAGACTAAATGTTTGACATGGGAAAATTCTCGGGGACAAAAGAGCTTATTCAAGCAGACCCAACAGCCATGCACTATCTCATAATCAACAGAGAGACAGACATGGTGCCTGTGCTGGGGGTGGGGACAGGCAGAGGAGAGGCTGCAGAGGGCTTACAGGGAACAGTAGCTCTTGTGGCTCAGGGTTTGCTGAAATTGATGCAGCGGTGGCCTGAATGGTGGAGATTCTGGGTGCGAGGCCACAAGGAGGAAAGTCAGGAGGATGGAGAAGCCTATGTGATTCAGAGTGCTTCAAAGCAGGAGCAGACACAATTAATAGAGAAAATGCAGAGGGCAAGATGCACGCATCTTGAAGCAGGTGACAGGGGAATTTGCATGCTCTTGAAATGAAGGCCTGTTTTAGGGAGATCAGCATAAAACATGCATCCTGAGTTTTTCTTTCTTTGCTTTTTAAAAAGTTTTTTTTTTTATTGTGGCAAAATACACAACATAAAATGTACCGTCTTAACAATTTTTGAGTGTAATGTTCAGTGGGTGTTAATTACATTCATCTTGTTGTGAAACCATGACCAGCGGAGGGTGTCCAAGTTCTTGGTGCCTTGAACAAAGAATTGGACAACACGCATAAACAAAGCAAGGAAAGAATAAAGCAACAAAAGCAGAGATTTATTGAAAATGAAAGTACACTCCACAGGGTGGGAGCACCCCGAGCATAGGGGCTCAAGAGCCCCGTTACAGAATTTTCTGGGGTTTAAGTACTCTCTAGCTGGGCATGGTGGCTCACGCCTGTAATCCCAGCACTTTGGGAGGCGGAGGCGGGCGGATCACGAGGTCAGGAGATCAAGACCATCCTGGCAAACACAGTGAAACCCCGTCTCTACTAAAAATACAAAAAAATTAGCCAGGCATGGTGGCAGGCGCCTGTAGTCCCAGCTACTCGGGAGGCTGAGGCAGGAGAATGGCGTGAACCCGGGAGGCGGAGCTTGCAGTGAGCAGAGATCGCGCCACTGCTCTCCAGCCTGGGCAACAGAGCGAGACTCCATCTCAATTAAAAAAAAAAAAAAAGTACTCTCTAGAGGTTTCCACTGGGTACTTGGTGTACGCCCTATTTCCTGTCATAGCTGAAGTGTTTTCATCTGATTTCATTCTAGGAAATCAGCATGAATTGGCCTTATGTTCCCTGTCTCCAGACCCTATTCTCCTGCCTCACACCCATCACCACCATCCATCTCCAGAACACTTTTCATCCTGTAAAACTGAAACTCTGCACCCATTAAATAGTAACTCCTCATTCTCCCCCTCTCCCAGCCCCTGGCACCACGATTGTACTTTCTGTCTCTATGATTTCGACTATTCTAGGTACCCCCATAAGTGGAATCATAAGGTATTTGTCTTTTTGTGACTGGCTTGTTTCACTTAGCGTAATGTCCTCAAGGCTTATCCCTGTTGTAGCATCTGTCAAATGTTTCTTCCTTTTTAAGGCTGAATAATATTCTATTCTATGGAGAGACCACATTTTGCTTATCCATTCATCCATCAATGGACACTTGGATGGGTTCCACGTTTTAGCTATTGAGAGTAGTGCTGCTGTGAACACTGGTGTACAGGTATCTCTTTGAATCCTTGCTTCAGTTATTTTGGGTGTATACCCAGAAGTCATCCTGGGCTTTTCTGGCATGGGGCAGGTTATTTCTGAATAAGATGGCAGTAGTAATAATCTCTGACTTGCAAGCTGCCTTCTACTTTTCCAAGGATGTTCCCATCAAATCCTTCCCTCATTTGATTTTCACAACCTGCGAGGAAGGCAAGGCAACTGGCATCCATATGGACATGGAAACCGAGGGCCAGGCTCCTGGTGTCAGGCTCCCCCACCCCTCAGGATGTGGCATTCCCTTCCAGGCCCCATCTGAGCACATAGGTCGCCGCATGCCCATTTCTGTCTATCTCAGCTTCAACTCTGGCTGGCCTCCTACCATATATTTTATTGTTATTGCAGCAAATATTTTTTGTATTGTTAGATATGAGTTATAAATTTCTTTTCAAAGAATTAATATGTCAGTATGCTCAATTATTTGCCTTCTACTTTTAAACTTCCTCATAAAGCAAACTTTTTCAATTACCTACTCCACCCTAACTCATTCTGATCACCTGCTCCACCCTAACTCATTCCTATTACCTGCTACCTGCTCTGCCCTGACTCCCGACAAAGCACTCACTCTATCATTCTCTTTAAATTAGCCAGTTGGAATTAGGTTAGCCTGTGCGGTCTAACCCTAGCCAATAGGGGAACGACACAGCAGCAGGGGCCACGTGTGTCAGGGATAAGAACCCCCTCCCCTCCCCTGCCCAGGTGTGCGCTCACCATTGCTCCATCTGTAAGGGCATACCCTTCTATAGAAGTAACTTGCCTCGCTGAGAATTAAAAAGAAGATTTTATATTCGAGTGCTATTTCTTTTGCGGCACCGAAACTTTATATATAACAGTATCATAGACTCTTTGTGGAGGGAGGTGAAAAAGAGCTATTTCCAGGTCCTTATACGTATAAACAGGCATGTCCCCTAGCCCCGCTTTCTTCAAGGCAGCTAGATGGGAGGGGCACTGGTTTCCCAGAATCAGCTTTAAGTCCATTAAAGTAGATCAGAAAAATGGCTTATGCATTTCCTCAGGAATGTTGATTATTTTTTTCCCAGAAGGAAGTTGTTAATTACATCACACACAAAAAGTTTTGTCCCAGACCAGTTTGGGGACAATTATTTTTCTTTTCTTTTTCTTTTTCTTCTTTTTTTTTTTTTTTTTTTTTGACACAGTCTCACTCTCTGTCACCCAGGCAGGAGTGCAGTGGCACAACCTCAGCCCACTGCAACCTCTGCCTCCCAGGTTCAAGCTATTCTCCTGCCTCAGCCTCCCGAGTAGTTGGAATTACAGGCGCCTGCCACCATGCCCGGCTAATTTTTGTATTCTTAGTAGAGACAGGGTTTCACCATGTTGGCCAGGCTGGTCTCAAACTCCTGAACTCGAGTGATCTGCCTGCCTCGGCCTCCCAAAGTGCTGGGATTACAGGCGTGAGCCACGACACCTGCCCAATTTTTCTTTTACAGATTGTTAGTGTACGTAAAAATCACCCTAGGTGCTTATTGAAAATGCTAATGTGTTCATAAAGGAGGGTGAAGTGGTTGCCTCCTCCATATCTCAGGTCTAACAGGTGACTGTTCCTCAAAGGTGACCCCTTCCCAGAACAATCTGCTCCACGGAGGCCACTGGTCACTTGGCTGCTGGTCACACCGGGACCAAAGTCTTGGGGTATATGCAGCTGCCTTCCCCAGAGCCTCCCCAAAGGCAAGGGGGTGGGAAATGTTTCAAACCTGGGATAGAAAGAACCTCCCTTCCTTCCCCAGGCAAGCACTCCAACTTGGGTATAGCCAACATTATTGAAATCTTGGGAAGACAGACAGGTCCCAGCCCACCCACAGTGGCAAAATAGATGTTCCTTTTCTTACTGAGCCTCTCGGCTATTCTGCCAGCCTCCAACACAGTTGCTCTACCCCTTGGTGGGTGCCACGACCCCCGCCCCCAACCACCTAAACATCCTCCCCACTTTAGCATGATGAGCAGACACCTACAAAAACCACCCGCCTTGCTTCCCACCCCAGCCCGAACCTAGGAGGCCTTTCTGCGTATTCAAAGCTGGGAGAAGGTGCTCTTCCTGCTCTCCCCACCTGTGAGGCAGGAGATGGAGCTGGGGACTTGACTGCCTGTCACTGTTACCAGGTTCTTGGCGTTTTGAACAATGAATTGGACAAAACCCACAAAAAATGCAAGGAAAGAATGAAACAACAAAAGCAGAGATTTATTAAAAATGAAAGCACACTCCACAGGGTGGGAGCGGCCCGAGCCAGCGGCCTTAAGGCCCAGTTACAGAATTTTCTGGGGTTTAAATACCCTCTAGAGGTTTCCATTGGTTACTGTGTAAATGAAGAGGATGAAGTAAAGCTACAAAGTCATTTACTCGATGTACACCCTTTGTGAATGAAGAAGATATTTGCTGTCATCACTGAAGTGTTTCCAGGTTCCCTGCCTCCAGGCCCTATTCTCCTGCCTCATCACCACCTCCTACTCACGGCTCTGTTTTTTCAGGTAGGATGTTGAGGTTGAGGATTGGCAAAGAAAAGGGGCTCTTTGATATGAATGAAGCTGTCAAAGGCGTTTGAACCGCAGCAACTCCATCTTGATTAGGAGCTGGCTAAAATGAGGCTGAGACCTACTGGGCTGCATTCCCAGATGGTAAGGCATTCTAAGTTACAGGATGAGATAGGAGGTCAGCACGAAATACAAGTCATCATAAAAACCTTGCTGATAAAACAGGTTGCAGTAAAGAAGCTGGCTAAAACCCACCAAAACCAAGATGGCCGTGAGAGAGACCTCTGATCATCCCCACTGCTACACTGCCACCAGCACCACGACAGTTTACAAATGCCTTGCCAACGTCAGAAGTTACCCTACATGGGCTAAAAGGAGAGGCATGAGTAATCCACTCCTTGTTTAGTACATCATCAAGAAATAACCATAAAAATGGGCAACCAGCCCATTTTTATTTTTAGTAGAGACGGGGTTTCACCATTTTGGCCAGGCTGGTCTCGAACTCCTGACCTCAGGTGATCCACCCGCCTCGGCCTCCCAAAGGCTGCTCTGTTTATGGAGTAGCCATTCTTTTATTCCTTTATTATTTATTTATTTATTTATTTATTTTTTGAGAGGGAGTCTCACTCTGTCGCCCAAACTGGAGTACAATGGCGCAATCTCGGCTCACTACAACCTCCGCCTCCTGAGTTCAAGCGACTCTCCCACCTCAGCCTCCCAAGTAGCTAGGATTACAGGCGCCTGCCACCTCGCCCAGCTAATTTTTGTATTTTTAGTGGAGAGGGGGTTTCACCATGTTGACCAGGCTGGTCTCGAACTCCTGACCTCAGGTGATCTACCCTCCTCAGCCTCCCAAAGTGCTGGGATTACAACCATGAGCCACTGAGCTTGGCCCTTTACTTTCTTAATAAACTTGCTTTCATTTTATGGACTCACCCTGAATTCTTTCTTGCATGAGATCCAAGAACCCTCTCTTGGGGTCTGGAATGGGGCCCCTTTCCTGTAATAAAGCCATCTGACCCTGCTCCCAGAGCTTGTCCCCTTTCTTCCTGTGGCAATGCGTCTCAGCAAAGGCCGCAGGACGATGCCGACTGCGACACAAAGGAAGGAGCCCAGGCCGGCAGGGCTTGAACACCCCCCAGGATGCCTGGACTCCGCACAGAGGCCCCCCAACCTGGACTCCGCTACAAAAGTGAGGAAAAGGAAAACGGAATAAATCAAGTGTAAAGTGGATTGTGGGGCAGGGGTCTCAGAAGTGGTGGATTAACTGGAACTGACTGTGGGATTCCACCATGAGACAGAAATGGGGCCTTAGATAGAGACTGAAGTGTGGAGTAATTAAGGTCTTTTTTGATTCAAAGTCGAATCTGTAGCTCGGAAATAGAACGTGCTGCTACCCGTGCATTCAGCACCTAATATAATTCAGGAACTGTGCTGGGCACTGAGGATTAAATGTTTAAAAATGTGTTCTAAGGAGCATAGGGTCCTGTGTGGGGGAGGCAGCCATGAGCAACCCCATACGTGCCACCTGGTGCTCACCCTTGAGGGCCACCCAGAATGGGGGAGTTGAGGAGGCATCCGGAGCCGGCGACGTTTGAGCTGCAGAATCCTGCATTCCTCCTATAAACCAGCAAACACGAGAGACATTTTTATTTAACATTTAAAAACCTAGATATAAGAAAGTGGGCCAGGCGTGATGGCTCACGCCTGTAATCCCAACACTTTGGGAGGCCGAGGCGGGTGGATCACCTGAGGTCAGGAGTTCGAGACCAGCCTGGCCAAAATAGTGAAACCCCGTCTCTACTAAAAATACAAAAAATTGGCTGGGCATGATGTTGGGCTCCTGTAATCCCAGCTATTCTGGAGGCTGAGGCAGGAGAATCATTTGAACCCAGGAGGTGGAGGTTGCAGTGAGCAGAGGGCGTGGAAAAAAAAAGAAAAAGAAAAAAAGAAAAAAACTAGATATAAGACAGTGACATCAACATTGAAAATAAAATTCAGGATGAGTAGGAATCTGGGGGATAAAAAGGTGTGGGGTAGGAAGGAGTTCCAGGTAGGGGGAGCGGGCTCAGAGGTGGGGGGTTTCAAGGACTGAGTAGGAGGCAACAACCTGTCCGCAAGAGGAGCGGGCCTTGCTGGCCCAGCCCAGGAAGTTGAGTTTTATCTTGAAAGTAATTGAAAGCCATTAAGGGAAACAAGCCTGTGGGACCTGCATTTCTAAAAGCCTCTTGTGTAGCTCAGTGGGAGTGGCCTGGAGGGGGTTCCTGGAAGGAACCAGCCAGTGAGGGGCTAAGGCAGTAACTGGTGGGAGCAGGTGAGGGCCCGAGCAGGAGGCAAGACGTGGGAGCATCGGAGTGGACCTGTGGTTGGGGGGACACGCACGTGGGTGGGTGGGGGCAGGAGGGAAGACGTGGGAGCATCAGAGTGGACCAGTGGTCGGGGGATGCACACGTGGATGGGTGGGGTGTCACGAAGGTGATGAGGAGATGAATAACGAATACGGTTATTAATAACTGGTTACCTCCAGATAAGGAACAGGTTTTGAGGCATACAGATCATTTGAATCAGGTTCCTCCTTCCCTGGATTGGGGCTGGGTGGAGTTTCCTCACCTGGGTTCTGGAGCGTTCTCCAAAGTGCCTCAGGGCTGCCCAAAAATAACCGAAAGGACACCCAGGACCCACTCCTGGACAGCGAAGGCATCTCTCCAGAGGTCTCAGCAGAGCCCCCGTTTTTTGGGGAGCCCGTCGTCCCTGACCCTCTCCTGGTACCATAGAACAGCACTCCCTTCGCTAATTGTCCCCTGGTAGAAACGGTGCAGCTAACGTGAAGGAACAAGGCGTCCTAATCCACTGTGTGGCGTGGCAGAATCCATGACAAGCCACACAGGTGTAGGGCTGCTGCGCTGTCACGCAGGGTCCCAGCGCTGAAGGACCGGGCGGTGAGGGGGCAGGGAAAGTCAGAAAGGGCACCCAGGTTACAGGGCACAGTGCTCAGTTTGCTGTGGCTGCCTGAGTAGTAATAATCACAGCTACAAGTGCAGGTACACTCAGGTGCCAGGCCCTGCGCACTGTCTCGGAGCATCTCATTTTATGCTCATAGCGAAGGAGGTACAAATTTCAACTCCTAATTACCATTAGCTGTCATCATTTTTATTGTGGCTCTGCCTGAGTAGCCCTTGCTCTCCCCACCCCCAAGTCAGTGGCCCACTGAGCCCTCAGAGCCTGGCTCCACAGCCCCAGACCACCAGGATGGCCTCTCCTCCTGATGCTCCCATCTGAGTCTTTGCTGTTCTGAGAAATGAGGGTTTTTCTTGTGTTGAGTTGAACACGGAGTTCTGCCTTTCTCTCCTGAGGTGCCCTGCACATGTCAGGGTCCCCGTGGGTGGCTGGAACGAACTGCTTCATGAAGGGAAGAAACCAGCCCTTCAGTGGTATGGGGCTCCCCTGGTCCCTGGAGGAACAGTAGCCTCTGTCTGCTTCCTGAACTGGGGCAGCGGGCCAGGCGCGGTGGCTCAAGCCTGTAATCCTAAAACTTTGAGGCACCGAGGCAGGCTGATTGCCTGAGCTCAGGAGTTCGAGACCAGCCTGGGCAACATGGTAAAACCTCGTCTCTACTAAAATACAAAAAATTAGCCAGGTGTGGCGACGTGCACCTATAGTCCCAGTTACTTGGGAGGCTGAGGCAGGAGAACTGCTTTAACCCAGAAGGCGGAGGTTGCAGTTAGCTGAGATCACACCACTGCACTCCAGCCTGGGCGACAGAGCAAGACTCTGTCTCCAAAACAATAAAAATAAGTAAATAAAATAAACAAACTGGGGCAGCAGTCCCCTCAGTGGTCATGTGTCCACAGGTCTCCATCACAGCCCTGCAGTGACAGGATGGCTAGATGCCCTACAGAGATCCTTTCCTGGACATACTCCCTCATCCAGCCACCAGCCCCCCACTGGGTACAGTGCTCATCACAGCCTGGGGTGGAGGCATCAGCAATGCCCTCTTCAAGCTCTTCCCAACGAAAGTGCCCCATCCGCCTGCCTCTGGCCCTACCTGACCTGCACACAAGCCACCAGCTTCCTGCCAGGCCTCTGATGATCTCTGGAACAGTCTCTAGAGCAGGAGCAGGAGCAGGCAGGGCCTGTACCTTCACTCTGCCTGAGCCCAGGCAGGCTCAGCTATGCCTTCAGGCCCCTCGACCACAATCATGGTGACCACATCCCTGGGACAGTCCCTGCTTTGATAACCTGCCTCACTATCTAGTGCCCGCTGAGCACCACTCCGCCCACCCTGATGTGTCCTCCACATCTTCCACCTCTGCAGTCTTCCCAGGGCTGCCCATGCCCTCCCTGGTTTCCAGTCTCTCTTCTACCACTCTCCTCCATCCCCCCAGTCAGGAATACACCAGTGCTCCCCTTCCAGACTCCACTGTTGCCCCTGTGCCACCTGACTGTCCAGCTTTTCTCCAAGCACCCAAGATGGTCTCAGTGCTCCCTACCCCCACCTAGTGAGTCAATTTCAGTACCTGGGCCCTCTAATTCTGCCCTGTGGAGTCTCAAAGTATGCGCTGCCCACTCGCCAGGGGAAACAGAAAGAACCTTCTCAGAATATAGCAGGCTTTAATTTCTAGAACTGTGGAGTCATTCAGAAAATGAGAAGCAGAGTGTTGGGCGTCTGATAAGTGAAGATAAGGGCTCAGAGGGATTGCAGGTCGTGGGGCGGGGAGGGGTGGAAGGGAAGACAGTTATGCTAATTTTTCTAAAGAAGAGCCTAGACATCAGCCCATACATAGGATCAGCTGTGGTTAAGAGGCAGCACCTTACCAAAACCTGCAGGAACAGCCCCCTCCTCCGTCACTCTGTGCCAAGCCCAGCCCCCATGGCTGCAGCTTGAGAAGCCCCTGATGTGCGACCAGAGGCATTTCCCCTGGCGCAGTGGCTGGTGGGCACCTGGAACAGGAGCCCTGCAGCTTCCCCAGATCCAAGCAGGCAGTCGCGGCCTTGTGCAGCCTCGACATGGCCTCTGGCTTCTCAACAAGGCCCCCAGTCCATCTGCCTCTGTGTCTGGCCTGCTGACACACCACTGCCCTCATTCTATGCCAAGCACCTTCCAGTGTGCCACCCAGGGACCAGTGGCAGGCAGCAGGCTCCTAACAGACATGGATTGGGCTCCCGGGCACACTTACTCTACTTCTACACCCCCTTACCCTGCACATAAGGAGGGCACATCAGACCCAGAGGATGGCACCCCCCCAGACTCAGAGGCCACAGGGAAGGGCCTGCGCTGGCCCACCTTTACCTCGATGCTGACTCACAGAGCTCCGGGAATGTGGACCAGCAGGGAAGGACGAGGTTCCCAGACAGACTCTGGAAACAGAGCTCACATGACCCCCTGGGACTCTCTCGTCCCCGCACTGTCCCTGCCAAGGAAAGGACAAGGCCTTGGGCCAGTTGTCTGCAGGAGGTGTCCTGGACAGGCAGTTCCCAACCCGCGCGTACAGGCCGTGGCTTCAGATTTGTCTCTGGGCTGTGCTTGTTCCTCTAGGAAGGGCCCCAGCAATTCCAGCCCCAGGGAAATTTCCTCTCCTTCCTCTGGTGTGGATCAGCCAGGGCATTTCACAACCAGCTACAGATGACAAAGAACTGGTAACAGGGCCACCTCCCGTGCCCTGGTCTTGGTGTCCCTGTGAAACTGGATGAAATGAACACCAGGTGGCCAGGGTCAAACACCAAGTTAAACAGAAGGGGACAATCTCAGCTCCCAGGCAGAGACAACGGGTGGGGGAGGGAGAGCGGGCAGGAGGTTACAGACCACGTGAATAAGAGTTCAGATCTTTGTGGTACTGGTTGGCAGTTTCCGTTTTCTTACACCCCAGCTTCCTTCCTGATTCTCTGCCCAGCAAAAGGGGATTGGGGAACATGTCCAGCCAACTATAGCCAAAGGCAGCACAGGGCAAGGTATACAGTCAATGCCAGTTAATGGTTAAGACAGCCAGCATATCAGGCATTGCAGTGAGCCAAGATTGCACCACTGTACTCCAGCCTGGGCAACAGAATGAGACTCCGTCTCAAAAAAAAAAAAAAAAAAAAAAAAGACAGCCAGCATAGGAGTCAGACAGGATCCCAGCTCCATACTTGAACTCTCTAAGCCTCGGTTTCCTCCTCTGTAAAATGGTGATAACATTCATGACCATCTCACAGGGATGCTAAGATAATTAACTGAGAAACTCCATAGAATGCACTTAGGACAGTGCCTGGCACATAGTAGGAGCTCAGTAAATATTAGTCATACTATCAACTTGACTGGGAATGTAGTTGAAAAACCAGTGGGCTCCATACAATCTCATATTAGAGAATCTGACTCTCCAGGCAGGCCTGAGAGTCAGTGCATGATGACTAAATCCTTCGAGGCACATGGGGGAAATGTGTCCTGCCCAGGGCTGTCTTACTTCTCTTCCCCACCCCTGTTGGCCTCAGTATCTGGAACTGCACCACAGAGATGAGTTCCTTTGGGTAGTGCCAGGCAGTGACTCAGATTCCAGGGTTCCGAATAGAGACACAGGGGCACTGCTGTACTGGGGGCATAGAGGGCTATATAGCATGGGCTGGCTTAGGGGTGTGGTTTGAGCACCACAATTCCCCACAGGCCTGATTCCCCACAGAGCCCAGATGTAGAAGGTGCCTGGCAGATCAGGCAACCAAAGCTCCTTTCCCTAACCCCACAGGGTCCAGAACCCCAAGATCTAGCCTTTCTTCCTTTCCCCAGCCCCCTCATCATCACTTCCTGGCACTCAGCTCCTGCATCTGAGATACGAGTATCGTACCAGGGTTGTGGTTAGGCTCAAACGAGCAACCCATGCAAAACCCTTTGAACCGAGCTAAACATAGGTGTGGTATTAGTTTGATAGGGCTGCCATTACCTAGAACCACAGACCGGGTGCCTTAAACAGCAAAAGTATACTTCCTCATGATTCTGGAGGCTGGAAGTCTGAGATCCAGGTGTTGACAGGGTTGACTTCTAAGAGCTCTCTCCTTGGCTTGTAGACTGCCATCTTCTCCCTCTGTCTTCACATGGTCGGCCCTGCGTTTGTGTCCTAATCTCCTCTTCCTTTTTTTTTTTTCTTTTGAAATGGAGCCTCACTCTGTCACCCGGGCTGGAGTACAGCTGTGTGATCTCGGCTCACTGCAACCTCCACCTCCTGGGTTCAAGCAATTCTCCTGTCTCAGCCTCCCGAGTAGCTGGGCCTACAGGTGCGCACCACCACGCCCAGCTAATTTTTGTATTTTTAGTAGAGGCGGGGTTTCACCATGTTGGGCGGGATGGTCTCGATCTCCTGGCCTCATGATCTGCCCACATTAACCTCCCAAAGTGCTGGGATTACAGGCGTGAGCCACCGCATCCAGCCAATCTCCTCTTTTTATAAGGACATCAGTCATATTGAATCAAGGTCCGTCCTAATGACCTCATTTTAACTTAATTATCTCTTTAAGACTTATCTCCAAATACAGTCACATTGTGAGGTACTGGGGCTAGGATTTCAACATAAGAATTTTAGGGGACACCCTAATGTCCCTAATGTCACCAAATAGTGGTGGCAGAAAGAAGGTATTTGTTGCACTGAACTAAATAGCAATGGTTTCCTGAGCCCCTAATAGTTGGTGCTGAGGAAACATTACTATTTAATTCAGTGTGACAAATACCTTCTTTCTGCCAGCATTATTCTAGGCCCTTGGAATACATTATGAGCAAAGCAGCCCAATTCTTTGTCCCTGTGGGGTTTACATGTTGGGGGTAGAGGGAGGGGCAAGAGACATCATATGTCAGACATACTAAAAAGTTATGTAGTGTGCTAAAAGGTGATACGTTCTATAAAAATAAATAAATAAATAACAGAGTAGAGTGAGGGGAATCTGGAGCTAGGGCCAGCATTTTGAATAGGGTAGTCAGAGCAGGCCTCATCGAGGCAACATTTGGCAAAGCCTTCAGGGAGATGCTCTATGGTCTATTATGGTTCTTCCTAGGGAATCGTATCAGAATTGTTGGGCTTTGAACTCCCATTTCCCTGCCCACTTCCACCCACGCTGATATCAGAGCAGAGACAGTGCCTCTGAGACACAAGATCTGACACTGACATTTGACTCTGCTCTTTATTAGCAGTGCCATGCTGGGCAAGTTACTCAACCTCTCTGAGCCTGTGCCCCACACACTGTCCTCCTGTGGGCCATCACCTCTGTGCGTGGGGTCAGGGTAGAGGCATGGCCCGAGGTCAGCCACCCATGGGCTGGGCTGCCCTAGGCTAGCTGGGGTGGGTGCTGGGCTTTCAGAAGCAGCTACCAGATTTTGCATGAGGTGACCTGGGTATCAATTAGGACTGTGTTCAGCTGCACGTAACTAAAAACTAGAGTAACAGGGATTTTTTTTTTTTTTTTGGTCTCATACAGAAAAGGAAGTTTAGAGTTGGCAGTCAAGGGCTGGTGCCATTGCTTAGGGGTCAGCCAACATCAGGACTCCTCCTGTTCTCCTCCACCACACTTAGCAGCTGGCTTTTCCCCTCATGGTTGAATATGGCTGCTGCACCTCCAGGTGTCCAAACTGTCTTCCAAAAAGTTAGAAGGAGAAAACGATGAAGTCAAAGATCAAAGAGAAAGGGCTAAAGAGCATGCCAGTTGAATCTGTTTCTTTTTAAATATCCACCCACCAGTCAGGCATGGTGGCTCATGCCTATAATCCCAGGACTTTGGGAGACCAAGGCGGGTGGATCATCTGATGTCAGGAGTTCAAGACCAACCTGACCAACGTGGTAAAACCCCATCTCTACTAAAAAGAGAAAAAATTAGCCGGGTGTGGTGGCGGAGGCCTGTAATCCCAGCTACTCAGGAGGCTGAGGCAGGAGAATCACTTGAATCCAGGAGGCAGAGATTGCAGTAAACTGAGATCGTGCCATTGCACTCCAGCCTGGGCAACAAGAGCGAAGCTCCATCTCAAAAAATAAAAAAGTAAATTTCCACCCGCTGACTCCCGCTCTTATTCCACCGGGCAGAACTGGGTCAACATGGCCACCACTACATACAAAGGATCCAAGGAAGTAGTTGAGCTGGACACCTTGCCGCCCCCCAAAGGCAGGATGCTGTTAGTAAGGAAGAAGGGGAAGCTAGATACTTGGTAGGTGCCCAGCATATGCTCTCAGCTGAGCTCAAGTGCAGTGAGGGTGGGTGGTGCATCACAGCCCTGGCCCAGGGCCACCCCCAGGACTGGGAGGAGAGCCCAGAGCTGAGAAGGGCAGAGCCTGGGCTGCAGGTCTCTGAGTCTGCATGGTATGCGTAGTCCAGTGGTGGGAAGATTTTCTCCCTCCCCCTCCCCACTCACTCATGTGCACCAGCATCCACGCAGCCTCCACTTTCACAGGCTGAGGTGCTGTCTTATTTCTCTCACCCTTTGCCACACCACCCCTTGGGTCTCCCTGACATTGTGCTGCTTTCTCAGGGCTTGGCTGGAGCACAGTGCAGATGGGGTGGGGATGGGGGACCACTCCTCATTGCTGCTTCTCAGAGGATCCCCCTCCACTCTTCAAAAGAAGGGATGGGAAGCAGGGTGTGGGGCTGTGTGCTAAGGAAGGCTCTCCTTCCAGCTTCCACTGCCTGCCCCCCACCTCAGGATCAGAAGTGGGGGGCTCCGAGGGCCCCTCATTCCAGAGCCCATGGGCTAAAGCAAGTAAAGATGAGTAAGGATTAAAGCAAAAGGCAAACGTGAGGACAGAGATCCTGCCCTCCCTGTCGCGCAACCTGGTGAGGATGAACTCAGAGGCTGGCCCTAGTGGTGGAAAGTCGAGGAAAGACTGCCAGAAGATGAATGCCAAAAACCTAGGGCTCCCCCTCTTCCTCCCCTCTTCCTCCCCATATCCAAGCCCTCATCCTCCTTAGACATACATCCAGAGTCTGACCACTCCTCCCGCCTCCACAGCCACCATCCTGGTCCATCCTTTGTCCTGACACACGTAGATCATGACATCTCTCTCCTTCCTGCACGTCCAGCCGCCCCATCCACCCTCATCACACAGCCAGACCAGCCCTCTCGTGTTTCCCAAATCTTCACGTTGGCTCACAGGGTCCCATGGATTCCTGTGGGCTCCCAGGATCACTTCAGCCACAGGGAAGTGTGCTCCTGACTCAGGGCCTTTTCATTTCTGGTACCTTCTGCCTTGGAGGCCCATCCACCTGGAGCCCTGGGCTGACTCCCTTACCCTTCAGACTTTCACTAGCATCTACCAGAGCCTTCCTCTGACCTCCCTGTGTTAATGACAACGGCTCTCCACCCTGCTGCATACCCTAACATACTGACCAGCTTTCTTTTCTCCACACCACGTGTTGCCACCAGACAAAAGCGCTACAAGCTCCTGCAGGGAGGGACCAGGTCTATAGTTCACTGCCATATCCACAGTCCCTCATGTACTCCCTCAGTGCTTGCTGAGTGAGTGAGTGAATGAATGAATGAGCGAACCATAAAAATATTATTTGACCTCAAGAAGACCGCAGGAACTGGCAGGGGGACCATGATCTTCCTGAACACTCTGCATGGGATGACTTGGCAGATCCCGCAGACTTGCCTTCTTAAAACCACCCTGGAGGCCAGGCGCGGTGGCTCATGCCTGTAATCCTAGCACTTTGGGAGGCCGAGGTGGGCTGATCACTTGAAGTCAGGAGTTCAAAACCAGCCTGGCCAACATGGTGAAACCCCATCTCTACTAAAAATACAAAAAAAATTTGCCCGCATGGTAGCAGGTGCCTGTAATCCCAGCTACTTGGGAGGCTGAGGAAGGAGAACTGCTTGAACCCTGGAGGCAGAGGTTGCAGTGAACCAAGATTGCACCACTGCACTCCAGCCTGGGTGACAGAATGAGACTCCATCTCAAAAAAAAAAAAAAAAAAAAAAACCCACCCTGGAAACAGGGAGAGAATCAGAGCGAAAGCTTCCAGTTCAAACGCAGGTTGAGAATGAGGTTTGCAGAGCCAGTGGGCAGTGAGTGCTGACCGAGAACACCCATGATGGCCCACAGGGAGCTGCAGTGGGGGGGCGGCAGTGTGACCTTGTTGAAACTAGCCGCTTCAGTGACCCAAGGCTGGGGGAGATTTGGCTCTGCTACTTTCCAGCACTGTGAGCTTGGGAGCCTTACCTGCTCCAAGCTTCAGTTTCGTTACTTGTATAATGGGGATAAATAACACACTTTTTTTTTTTTTTTTTTTTGAGATGGAGTCTCAATCTGTTGCCCAGGCTGGAGTGCAGTGGCACTATCTTGGCACTATCTGCAACCTCCGACTCCCGGGTTCAAGCAATTCTCCCGCCTCAGCCTCCCCAGTAGCTAGGATTACAGACACACGCCACTATGCCCAGCTAATTTTTGTATTTTGGGTAGAGATGGGGTTTCACCATGTTGGCCAGGCTGGTCTCGAACTCCTGACCTCAAGTGATCTGCCCACCTCAGCCTCCCAAAGTGCTGGAATTACAGGTGTGAGCCACCACGCCCAGCCCTAACACACTTTCTTTATTGCCCTTGAATGAACCGCATTCCAAGGCCAATGTCATTTGGAAGGGTTGACCTAGATTTCCTTTTCCATCTCCACTGGGACCTCCCCTTTCACCCACCAGAACCCAGGAGGCTTTGATGCCTTGAACACACAGAAGGGCTCCTAATCTTTTGTACATCAAAGTCGCCCCCGCTTCTTTGCTGCCCAAGCTCACTGGTGTGGTTTCCTCATGTCCCTGACAGTTTGGGAGATCTCTGCCAAGGCTGGCCACGTGGTACCAACCCAGGTGCCCCACCTGTCTCCCACCCCCAGGTCTCTGGTCACCTCCTGGATACTGTGAGTACTGGAGAACTTGCTATTTGGGGACACCAACACTCTCTCCCTGAGGGCTGGGGCATATGCTCTCCAGACCCACCTTTCTCCTTCCCTCTCAGGACCCCTGGAGTGATCTCATCAACATCTGGCTTAACTCATCAGGGGATTTTCTGCAGGTGAGAAGGCAAATGCCTCTGGGGCCAGGCAGGCCAGGTGAATGTATGACCAAACTGCAGGGCATGGTAGGAGCTTGTACTGGTTTTCTAGGGCGCCGTAACGAAGTACACACAAACTGGGTGGCTTAGAACATGGAACTGTGTCGACTCACAGGTCTGGAAGCCAGAAGCCTGAAATCAAGGTGTTGGCAGCACCATGCTCCCTCCAAAGGCACTGGGAAGGATCCATTCCAGGCCTCTCCCTGAGTTTCTCGGGGTTGCTGACCGTTTTTGGCATTCCTTGGCTTGGAGACACGTCACCCAGTCTCTGCCTTCAGCACGTGGTATCCTGCCTGTGTATGTCTGTGTTCCCATTTCCCCTTTTTCGAGGACAGAAGTCAGATCAGGGGCCCACCCTACTCCAGTATGACCTCATCTTAACTAATTACATCTGCAATGACCCTCTTTCCAAATAAGGTCGCATTCTGAGATACTGGCAGTTAGAACTTCAACATGCATATTTGAAGAGGGTACAATTTAGCCCCTAACAGGGCTGACGAGCCCTAGAGGGTGAGCGAGTCCACTCCAGTTCACTGTTGCCCTGCAGGGCTCTGGGAGCCTGTCCAGGGTTTCCTGGGACAAGGTACTTTCTGTGCCCACACTGGGTGAGTCCCAGGAAGCCAGCATCTTCCAGGTGAGGTCCCAGTTAGTCACCATAAGCCAGGTGAGGTCCCAGTTAGTCACCTCAAATGGGGCCCTATCTTCTTATGTTTCAAGAGAAGTCAGAAACTCTGACTTCACGTGAAATCTCCCAGTTTTTGAATGGGCATCTAATTCGACAAATTTTAAAATCCTGTGTGGCCCCATCTGAGGGTGTCTAGCCCGCGAGTGGCCGGTGGTCACCCATTGCCTAGCATGGCAGGGCAAACGGTAAGATGCCGAAAACTGCAAATAACAGCAACTGTGGCCGTGAGCTCAGGCTGGGCAACTTGTTCTGGGGCCCTGCATCAGCCCCATCTCTTTGGAAGCCTTCCTAGGCCCCTACTACCCATGCTCAGCAGTGCTTCTGGCTCCAGAAGCTTCCAGCACTGTTTCAGATAGGGGGGCTGGCATTTGCAAACTGTCTTGGAGTTGGTGACCCAGAAGGAGGGACCCTAGACTAGAGGAAGATGAGAAGGCAGAGAGTACCAGACAGTGCCTTCTAGGGAGAAGAAACAAATCATGAATATCTGATGTAGGGACGGGACGGACACTACGTGGGAAAGGCCACCCTGCTGCCCAGCCCCCACCACTGCCAACACCACCAGGCTGGCCATCTCTTTCCCACCTTCCCCACCACCACGTACATGGCGCCATGCACCGCTGCTCCTCACCCACTCAGACCAGCTCCAGCACCTTCAGAGGTGAGATTAGCTTCTCAAGCAACTTCTAAGTCTTGATCATAGCACCTGCTCTGCGGTTTTGCTGTTGGTGACTAATGGAGGGAATTTCAGGCTAGGTCAGAAAGGAAGGTGGAACAGGGTAAAGTGGGTGAGGATGAGGCTTTCTGGCTGCTCCTCCCCAGTGTCCAGGAAGTTGCCCATCCAAGCCTCTCTCCCCTGGTGGGGCTTGCCCTGCTGTGTCTCTGGTTTGCTGGCCTGGGCAGTGCCACACTGCCAGGCTTTGCAGATCTGGAAGGGGAAGGAGCAAGCCAAAGAGGAAGTGGCATCAAGAAGAAGATGGGAAGGGCAGTCTCCCCCTTCCCTCTTGCCAGGTCTGCAGAATTGGGGAACCCGTATAAGAGACAACATCCCTGCTGGGAGCTGCACCCTCTGCCCGGCCCGGCCCCAGGTGCCCTAATCTGCCTGCCACGACCTGGGCAAAGCATGCCGTTCCTGCACATACTCGAGCTTTCTGAAACCTGAGGAGGCAAGGGGGGTGAGGGGGAGTCCCACACAGCCCAGGCCCAGCTGGTCAGGCTAAATTTAGGTTTTTCTCAGCCTGACTGAGGCCTACTAATCTCCACCATGCCAGAGAATGCACATGGACCAGAGGCGGTCTTCATTCATGATGCCCCCTCATCCCTCCAAAAAGCTCCTTTTTCTGTCCAGTTTCAATTTGTTTTGTACCTGCCCCAGGCCCACCCATCCCGGGTAATCTGCCCTGGCCACCACCTCACAAAGAGAGCCCTTTCTCAGTGTGTGGGGTAACTGTGGTTGGAAACCACAGTACGGCCCTGTGTCCTCAGCCCTGGCACAGTGCTTAGCTCAAAATAAGCCCTTGGTAAGTGTGGGTGGAATGAATGAATGAGCATTTTATTACACAGTGACAGCATGCTACATGCAGGTTAGGTCTAAAGTTAGCAAATAAGGTTAAAAGAGTTCAGAGTTTAAATTACCCTTGAAACTCCATCAGGAAGACAGCTTATTGGGATTGACATTAGATCTCCTCAATAAGTCCAGTACAAATACATTTCCTTTTGTTGAGGAGAGGGACCTCGACTGCTGGCCCAGCTCCCCAGCCCTTGGCCCAACACACGCACTTGCTCAGGAATTCCCGAGGTTTATGGGACGTGCCTTCAAAAAAACATACATCTAGAACTCCTAGATGTAAGAGCCTTCCCATCCCCCATCAGCCTTCTCCAGGGACTCTGCCTCTGTTGTCATGACAGCCAGGACAGAGTCTAGTGGAGCCTCAGGAAGTCCAACAGGCTGAGAATGAAGTCAACCAGAGGCAGAGAGGGGACCTCACACAGAGACTGGAAATCAGAGGCCTTTGTTGAACAGCCAGAATGACCAAGTTTTGAAGAACTTCCTGAAGTATGCCAATAACAAGAAAAAGGGGAAACTCGTCAGCTCTAGGCATCAAATGAGACATGCCCCAGGCTAGAGCCTGAAAAGGCCAGCAGGGAAGGGGGGCTTTCTCCTCTTACCCCGTTTTCCTCCCTATGATTCAATGAGTTTTTCCTATTGTTTTATATGAGAATTTCCAAACACATAGAAAATATGGAAAGAACAGTACAACAAACACTCACGAGCCCTTCATCTATGTTCAGTGACTGTTTAGATTTTGCCTTGTTCTCTGTCTACCTGTATTTGAAACATTTGAGAGTGAGTTACATAAATCATGACACATCAGCCCCAAATATTTCAGCTGCATCTTGTAAGAATTGTCCATTCTCCTGCATAACCACAAGACCAAGTTTAAGGGTACTTGAGTAAAAAAAAAAAAAAAAAAGAAAAAAAAAACCTCTTTTTTTTTTTTTTTTTAATAAAGAAGCTTTGCATGACTACAAAAATAAGGGAGAGTCAGGGATTCCAGAGAAAAATTATACCAGACCAAGCTTAGATTTGTTCTGATAAACTTCTAAATTGGTTTCTCAGGCCGGGCGTGGTGACTCATGCCTGTAATTCCAACACTTTGGGAGGCTGAGGTGGGTGGATCACCTGAGGTCAGGAGTTTGAAACCAGCCTAACCAACATGGTGAAGCCATGTCTCCACTAAAAATACAAAATTAGCCGAGCATGGTGATACATGCCTGTAATCCCAGCTCCTTGGGAAGCTGAGGCAGGAAAATCGCTTGAACCCGGGAGGTGGAGGTTGCACTGAGCCGAGATGGCACCACTGCACAGCAGCCTGGGCAACAAGATCAAAACTCCATCTCAAAAAAAAAAAAAGAAAGGAAAGAAAGAAAGGAAGGAAGGAAAGAAAGAAAAGAAAGAAAGAAAGAAAGAAAGAAAGGAAGGAAGGAAAGAAAGAAGGAAAGAAAGAAAGAAGGAAAGAAAGAAAGGAAGGAAGGAAGGAAAGAAAGAAAGAAAGAAAGAAAGAAAGAAAGAAAGAAAGAAAGAAAGAAAGAAAGAAAGAAAGAGAAAGAAAGGAAGGAAGGAAGGAAGGAAATTTAAATTGGATTCTCATTATAGAAAAACAAGTAAGTGTTCAGCTCTGCCAAACATCTGTGCAAGAAGTCTCTAGATGCATATTTAACAGCAAGTCTCCAAATCATATATTTATACTTCCCAAATGATGTTTTGAGAAACTGGAGCTGTTCTGTATTTATGCTTATCACATAGTAAGTGCTTAATAAGTTCAAATGCAAACTTTGCCTTTGGGGCAGTAGAAAGTCTTCAAAGCCCACCATCTGGGCCTACATGGGTGATATAGTTTGGTTTTGTGTCCCCACACAAATCTCATCTCGAATTATAATTCCCACGTATTGAGGGAGGGATCTGTGATTGGATCAAGGGGGCAGTTTCCCCCATGCTGTTCTCATGATAGTGAGTTCTCATGAGATCTGATTGTTTTATACATGTTTGGAAATTCCTCCTTCTTTTATTCTTTTCTTTCTTGCCACCTGGTGAAGGTGCCTGTTTCCCCTTCTGCCATGATTGTAAGTTTCCTGAGGCCTCCCCAGCTATGCAGAACTGTGAGTCATAAATTAAACCTCCTTCCTTTATAAATTACCCCGTCTCCAGTCTCGGGTAGTATCTTTGTGGCAGTGTGAATGCTAATACAATGCAGCTGGCTCAAACTGAATGAGCCCTGACTCTGCCTCACAGGAATGGCCTTTAGCTAACCACAAGAAGATCTCTCTGATCCCATCAAACACCTGCTCTAGCTGCGCTGAGAAGACCTCCTTAGCCACCCAAGTCCTCCCAGCTTTCCTTATATAAATCTCTAGTTAATTTATGACCACTATCACAAATTAGCTGTTAATTTGTCCTCTATTTTTCCCTGTGGGTTAGTCTTATTTCCCTAATACTAGCCTAAGACTGTATTCCTCTCCACTGTGGCTCAGAACTTGCAGCCAGAGTTTCCTGGTTGACTCCAGCCTGCTAAAGATTGGGCAGAGAATGCCAGTCCCTGGTGTGCCAGGAACTGAGCTAAGCACCTTCCAAACAAGGTCTCATTTAATCTTCACAAAACTCTATTGTATGAGTACTAGTATAGCTCCTAATTTAGAGATGAGAAAATTAAGGCTCTCAGAGATTAACAGAAGGCACAGCCATCAAGTAGCAGAGGTGATTTGTAGTGACCTGAACTGGTCTCTCAGTAGACAAGTTAACAAGTAAGACAGGTTAATTTTTAACCTGGGTTTAAAAATCTCAAGGCACTAAGATGCCAGACTGTAGGGCAAGGGCCCTTTGTGGTTTTCCATGCATATTGGATGGGTGGGGGCCAGGGAGAAGATACTTCAGGCTCCCAAGCATGGAGCAGGTTGCATCGGCATTCCTAGGGTTCTATTTCATGCAGGAACTTTGTATCCTGCTATGGACTCCCACAGGTTTTTTTTGAGACAGGGTCTCCCTCTGTGGCCCAGGCAAGACTTAAGACTTCAGTGGCGGGCCGGGCGCGGTGGCTCACGCCTGTAATCCCAGTACTTTGGAAGGCCAAGGCGGGCGGATCACGAGGTCAGGAGATCTAGACCATCCTGGCTAATATGGTGAAACCCCGTCTCTACTAAAAATACAAAAAAAAATTAGCCGGGCGTGGTGGCGGGCGCCTGCAGTCCTAGCTACTCCGGAGGCTGAGGCAGGAGAATGGCGTGAACCCGGGAGGCGGAGCTTGCAGTGAGCAGAGATCGCGCCACTGCACTCCAGCCTGGGCGACAGAGCGAGACTCCGTCTCAAAAAAAAAAAAAAAAAAAAGACTTCAGTGTCACCATCATGGTTCACTGCAGCCTCAACCTCCCAAGTTAATCAATCTTACTACCTCAGCCTCCGAAGTAGCTGGGATTACAGGCACACGCCACCACACCTGGATGATTTTTGTATTTTTTGTAGAGATGGGGTTTCGCCATGTTGCCCAGGCTGGTCTCTAACTCCTGAGTTCAAGCTATCCTCCCACCTCGACCTCCCAAAGTGTTGGGATTACAGGCGTGAGCCACAGTGCGTGGCCGAGAGTCTATTTTCTGTTCTAGCCTTCTCCTCAGATTTCACACAACAGGTGCTCCATAAATACTCAGTGAATCCAGACAGGTATTAAGAAATGTAATTTGTTTCTCCTTTATCCATCCCCCCGAGCAAATGTCCAGATGGCGGAGTCCAAAGGAATGCTGCGACCCAACCATTTGTATCCCATTGACCTTCCTGCTGCTGACCCGGGAGCAACTGCGCGGAGTGGGCGTGGGCTCTGGGTTGCTCAGGTTGTATCCTGAGATCCCGGCATGGTCTTCCGGGAGAATATTTTTTCCACTGCAGATGACCAGAGGAAGATATCCCACATTCTTCCATAATACGGAGGACAGCTGTGTGGGTTACAGGGGAGGCCAGAAATGAAGCAGGGATGGTGGAACTCGAGACAAAGAAGAAACAAACGGTGCTCTTAACAGATGCCTTCATTGTTTGACCGGTTCATTATCCAGAACGTATGAAGGAAGGAATAAAGAGGGGATCTCAGTTCTTTTTCTCAAACAGCCAAAGAAAACCTTTTGTTGTTGTTGTTTTGAGCAAGAACTTTGTACTGGTACATGAAGAATAGACGAGAAAAGTGTGCAGTGAGTTTGAAAAATATTATTGAGATCTTGAACTTCCACCTTAGCCTGGGTTCCATTGGCTTGGGGTAATTTTAGGATTTGTTACAGAAGTTAAATTATGAAAAAAACCTAGCTACAATTCAGCTTCTATAGGAAAAAACAAACAACAACAACAAAAAAATAAAAACAAACAAAACAGCCTTGCAGGTCAGGCTATTGCCTTGAAAACAAAAGATAATTAAAGATTACTTAGGGCTGGGCACGGTGGTTCACGCCTGTAATCGCAGCACTTTGGGAGGCGGAGGCGGGTGGATCACCTGAGGTTGGAAACCTGAGACCAGCCTGACCAACATGGAGAAACCCCATCTCTACTAAAAATACAAAATTAGCCGGGCATGGTGGCACATGCCTGTAATCTGGAGGCAGGAGAAACGTTTGAACCCGAGAGGCAGAGGTTGCGGTGAGCCAAGATCGCACCATTGCACTCCAGCCTGGGCAACAAGACTGAAACTTCGTCACAAAAAATAAAATGTAATAAAGACTACCTTATCTAAACCCCCTCCCAAGTAAGTTTTTCAACAAAATGTGCTCTCCCTGTCCTGCAAGTGAGGGAGGAGACCACCCCTCATATTGCCTTATGCCCAATTTCTGCCTCCAAAGAAAGAAAAAGTAAAAACTAAAAGGCAGAAATGAAATCCACAAGCAGACTGTCCGGCGCCACACCCTGGGCCTGGAAGTTAAAGATCGACCCCTGACCTAATCAGTTATGTTATCTATAGATTACAGACATTGTATAGAAAAGCACTGTGAAAATCCCTATCCTGTTTTGTTCCGATCTAATTACCGGTGCATGCAGACCCCAGTCACATACCCAATGCTTGCTCAATCGATCACGAGCCTCTCACGCGCACCCCCTTAGAGTTGTGAGCCCTTAAAAAGGACAGGAATTGCTCACTCGGGGAGCTTGGCTCTTGAGACAGGAGTCTTGCCGATGCCCCCGGCTGAATAAACCCCTTCCTTCTTTAACTCAGTGTCTGAGGAGTTTTGTCTGTGACTCGTCCTGCTACACCGGGAAGTTAGAGAAGAGCTGGCCCCTCCATCCCTAAAAATAGTGAGTAGCCAAGACAGAAAAAGGGGGTAGGGGAAGGAAAGCAATGCCAGGTATGTCTCAGTCAGAGAGACAGATAGGATACAAACAAGGTAGAGGGTAGCAGGAACCCCTTCTCCTCCTCACCCCAGCCCACCCTATTCCCTACTCAGGCCTCTGGGAGAAGGTTGCTGAGAGGCTGCCTGCACCTGCCTGGGATGCAGCTTCATCAGTGTGTCTTGGTTAGGCAGGATGCTGCCAACAGCTGAGCTCTGCTAAGCCTTCCTTAGACCTTTGGCAGCATGAGCCAGATTTTGGAGGAGTTGCAAGTCTAAATGGGAAGCTTCCAGAGGGGTCCATCATAGCAGGACAGTTAGGGTGTAAGCAAACTGCTAAGGTTGGAACCAAGCACAAGCTCTGGGCAGACCTCAGAGGGGTCTTCAGCCCCAGTGGGAGCTGGGGTGGAGTGAGCCATGGTGCAACCCTGACGAAGCATCGCCAGGGACACAGCCAAAGAAAACCTTTTGTTGTTGTTGTTTTGAGCAAGAACTTTGTACTGGTACATGAAGAATAGACGAGAAAAGTGTGCAGTGAGTTTGAAAAATATTATTGAGATCTTGAACTTCCACCTTAGCCTGGGTTCCATTGGCTTGGGGTAATTTTAGGATTTGTTACAGAAGTTAAATTATGAAAAAAACCTAGGTACAATTCAGAATGGACTCTGAGGGTACAACAGCCACAGAGTTCACCTTGCTATACCCTTGCTCTGCAGAGCTGGCCCTGGGGAAGAGGTGCCACTTTGGCATAGGGACCAAGAAGCGTCCCAGAACAAAGCAAGCCAGACCATGGCCCCAGGCCTTTTAACCTTTGACATCATAAGAACATCTCTGATTCACTGAGACTGTTGCAGTTGAGGACTGACGGCAGGAAGGGCCTCAGAGGGAAACTCCTTGTGAGGACTCCTCCTTGTGACAGGACTCAGAGCCGAGGCCCAAGACTAGGGCTTAGAAGGTGGGGCTTAGCCTGTGCATGGGCCCAGGGAGTGGCCTTCAGACACCACAGCTGAGCATGAAAATATAAACTGAGCATTCATGCCTCAGGAAACTGAGGGAGGGGCTCCTCTGCCATCTGCGCTAAAAGTAGAGCAGCCAGGGCCTCATCCTAACAGAGGACAAGACTCTCTTCTTCCACACAGGACCCTTCCCAACACCAACTCCGTGTGGCAGGGAAGGAGCAGAGGCAGCCAAAACCAGGAGTTGGATTGAGGTTTCCATCCGTTCCTTGTCCCCCTGGCGTTTGGAAAGCTGTGCCATCTAAGATACTTGTCACCAAGTCCTGGGCCCAGCTGTCCCTCTGCTAACCAAGATCCTGGGCCAAGTGCCACCTGAGTTCTGTGGTCCAGTGTGACTGGCTGCAGAGGGGCTTGGCTGTTCAGTTATAGGAAGAGGCTCCCACATACATGCCCTCCTCCTGATCCTATGCTAAGCCCCAAAATAGGGATGGGAATCTGTGTGTCACCCAGCCTTAACCACCCAAAGAGGGGATACCTGTAGCTCAGGCTCTCCTTTCACTCCATTAGCATCTATCCACTTGGGTCCCTTTCCCCCACTTAATCATGGCTGCATCCATATCATGAAGCCGCCTGCTCTGAGGACAGCCAGCCGGGACCAGACATATACGCAGCAGGCTGTTCCTTCCCTCTATGCCTTTGTTTGTGCGGCCCTCTTTCCTCTGCCTACCTGGATTCACCTGGCTGAGGCTCAGAGATGCTGTTTAGGCACATTGGCTGCAGAAAGCTGTCTCTGAATCCTCCAGCTTCTCCAGCACCCTGCAAAGACCTTGCTCCTAGTATTTCATTCATTCGTTCAACAAATACTTAAGTACCTACTCTGTACCTGTCCTAGGCACTAGGGATGCCACCATGAATAAAAGAGACGAAAGGAAAAAAAAAAAACCCTGCCCTTATGAGACATAGATCCTACAGTATGTGGGACGGAGACTGATAATACATGAAATAAACAAGCTACATGGCATGTCAAATTCAAAATTCTGTAATGACAAAGAAAGCAGCAATGGGGGTGAGGCACGTGGGATGGTGGGGAGGTCACGTATGTGTGTGCCTCTCTCACAGCTCGGCATGCTCCTTCAGAACAAGCATGGGATTGTGTTTCTCTCTGGGTCCCCACGCCTAGCCAGGCACCCTGCTGAGTAGTCTTCTTCACTAGTGCTGCCACATACTTAACCACTTGCCCTTTACAGCCCAGAGATCCCTGGGCTGTCTGCACTTATTTCTCCCCAGAGCGCCCAACAGGCCACCAAGGAGGGAGGGTCCAAGAACGGCAAGGCAGGGCTTGGATAGGCTCCCAGGACTAAGCAAGCAACACCTACCAGCTCAGGCCTTCTTGAAATTAATTCTGGGGGTCAAGCCAATATCACTTGTAGAGCCATGAGCCCTAAGGAAGAACACTTCAGACAACAAATCAACGAATGCAGCATTCTAATTTTCAACAAACGTGTGAATGGCAACATAGCATTAATGACAGAGGCACTGGAAGACAGCGCTGCCCTGATGGTTTCATAGGAACCACAGTTTACTCAGGGAGGCTGGCTCTGGGCATGAGGAAGAGGGCTCAGCTTTAGTGCTGCTTTATAGAAGTGTACTGGGTTTATTTTTATTTTATTTTATTTTCTCGCTCTGTCGCCTGGGCTGAAGTGCAGTGGCATGATCTCACCTCATTGCAACCTCTGTCTCCCAGGTTCAAGCAATTCTTCTGCCTCAGCCTCCCAAGTAGCTGGGATTACAGGCATGTGCCACCACACCTGGCTAATTCTTTTTTGTTTGTTTGTTTGTTTGTTTTTGAGACAGAGTCTCGCTCTGTCACCCAGGCTGGAGTGCTGGAGTGCAGTGACGCGATCTCAGCTCACTGCAAGCTCCGCCTCCCGGGTTCACGCCATTCTCCTGCCTCAGCCTCTCAAAGTAGCTTGGATTACAGGTGCCCGCCACCACGCCCGGCTAATTTTTTACATTTTTAGTAGAGATGGGGTTTCACCGTGGTCTCGATCTCCTGACCTTGTGATCCACCTGCCTTGGCCTCCCAAAGTGCTGGGATTACAAGCATGAGCCACTACGCCCAGCCGAACACCTGGCTAATTCTTGTATTTTTAGTAGAGACAGAGTTTTACCATGTTGGCCAGGCTGGTCTTGAACTCCTGACCTCAGGTGATCCACCTGCCTCAGCCTCCCAAAGTGCTGGGATTACAGGCATGAGCCACCGTGCCTGGCCTATTTTTTAATCAGTTATACTGGAGGTGGGCGTGCTCCCCTCCTTCCTGACTCAGCTTAGATAGGCAACCCTGTGTCCCAGAAGATCCCTCTACTGTGCCCACACCCCATCTGCCCGTGGATTAGCCCTGACCCAAAGTGGGCCAGTCACTTTCTTCTTGGGATGTGGAAGTGAGTGCAGTTTGAGAGGCGAAGCTGCTGATGCTTGAAATCCAGCTTGGGGGTGGTGCAGTTAGGAGGTGTTGTGGAGTGGAGTCAGCACCACATGCAGGGCCAAGCTCTCCCGCTGCCAAGAGGAGACTGGGGCAAATGCAGGGAGGGAGAGGCTGTGATGCTGCAGGCCAAGAGGCAGAAAGAGAGAGACAGAGAGGGAGGCAAGAGAGAGAGTTGGAAGAGAGAAAGAGAGGCTGGGACTGGCCAGAATGTGTCCTGCTTGTGGCTGTCTCAGAGGTGCCTCATCCTTATAACAACCCTTCCTTCTTATAACTTGAGCTAATTTTTTGGATTTCTTTTTTTTCTTTTTCTTTTTCTTTTTTTTTCAGACAGAGTTTTTTTCTGTTGCTCAGGCTGGAATGCCGTGGTGCAATCTTGGCTCACTGCAACCTCTGCCTCCCGGGTTCAGGTGATTCTCCTGCCTTAGCCTCCAAGTATCTGGGATTACAGGCGCCCGCCACCACCCCAGGCTAATTTTTGTGTTTTTAGTAGAGACGGGGTTTCACCATGTTGCCCAGGCTGGTCTTGAATTCCTGACCTCAGGTGATCCACCAGCCTTGGCCTCCCAGAGTGCGGGGATTACAAGTGTGAGCCACCATGCCTAGCCACATTTTTAATCTTACAGTTTCTGTGGGTCAGAAGATCACACATGGCCTAGGTGGTCCTCAGTTTCAGGGCGTCTCAGAAGACTGGAATCAAAGTGTTGGCCAGGTGCAGTGGCTCATGCCTATAATCCCAGCACTTTGAGAGGCTGAGTGGCACCTGGACAACAGAGTGAGACCCTGTTTCAAAAACAACAACAACAACAAAAACAAAAAACAACAACAACAACAAAAAACACAAGGTGTCAGTTGGGGTTGTGGTCTCATCGGAAGGTTCAGCTGGGGAAGGAGCTACTTCTAGCCTCACTCACAGGGTTGTTGGCAGGGCTGTTAGGCTGAGGCTGCCCTCAACTTCTTATTACATGGGCCTCTACAGCTCTCTTCATCAGAGCAAGTGTGTGAGAAGAGCCAGAGAGAGTGCAACAAGATAGAAGTCACAATCTTTTATAACCTACTCTTAGAATTGTTATCCTATCACCTTTGCCATATTCTATTAATTAAAGCAATTAGCTAGGTCTAGTCCACAAACAGGGAGAAGGGATTTCACAAGGACATGAATACCAGGAGAGAAGAACTACTGGGGACCATGTCAGAAGCTGCTGGCCACACCCCTGAACTAGAAAAACCACAAGATTACGTGAAAAAGACATTTAAGGAAGGCCCTACCACAGATGGAAACCTAGCCTTGTCCACAATTCCAAGAAGATCCTTTAAGTTCTAAAGTAATCTGGTTTTGTTTTTCTTTCTGTTTTTGTTTTTAGAGAGAGTCTTGCTCTGCTACCCAGGCTGCAGTACAGTGGTGCAATTGCAGCTCACTGCAGTCTCAACCTCCTGGGCTCAAAGGATCTTCCCTCCTCAACCTCCTGAGTAGCTGGGACTACAGGCGTGCACCACCATGCCTGTGACCCATAAAGTTCTTAAGCCAATGTAACTTACTCAATTATGCTGGTGTGTCACTAAAAGAATAAAAGAGATGAAAGGAAAAAAAAACCTGCCCTTATGGGACATAGATCCTACAGTATGTGGGACAGAGACTGATAATATGTGAAATAAACAAGCTACATGGCAGTCTTTCCCTGCAATTCCAGCAATAAAATTCCCAGGAGAGGCTGGGGAGAGAGAAACACACACCAAAGAGTAGGTAGAGGCAGTGAGAGAGACAAACGGTGTTTATGAATAAAGAAGAAGGGAGGGAAGGTGGTAGGGAGGGGGAAAGGGGGAGAAAACAAGAAGGTCTAAGGAAACGTATTACTTCTTGACAGCAAATACACCAAAAGCTACCATTTCTTTTTTTTTTTTTTTTTTTTTTTTTGAGACGGAGTTTTGCTCTGTCACCCAGGCTGGAGTGCAATCGCATGATCTCGGCTCACTGCAACCTCCACCTCCTAGGTTCAAGCTATTCTCCTGCCTCAGCCTCCCAAGTAGCTGGGACTACAGGTGCCTGCTACCACGCCTGGCTAATTTTTGTAGCTTTTAGTAGAGACAGGGTTTCACCATGTTGGCCAGGCTGGTCTCTAACTCCTGACCTCAGGTGATCCGCCCACCTCAGCCTCCCAAAGTGCTGGGATTACAGGCATGAGCCACTGTGCCCGGCCAAAAGCTACCATTTCTAATACAGATATAACTCTCATTGACCTGGGACTTAAGTTGCAAGAGAAAGAGTTCAGCACGTGATGTGTTAGGCAAAGTATCAGCCTTCAGCCCACAGTGTTAAGGGGGTTATAAGCAGGTGTGTTGGCCTGAGGAGTATCCATTCAACAGGTATTTTTAAGCATCTACCATGTGCCTGACATTGTGCTGGGAATACACAGTGAAAAATTACTTCATTCACAAATATTTATTGAGCATCTACTATGTCATACAAATTGTTCTGGGCTCTTAGGGAGTACATCTAAGAAAAAAACAGACCTAACTAAGCAGAACTTACCTTAGAGCAATACCAACAGATGGCATGCAAAGATTTGTTGGTACTTTGTAAAGTGCCCTTATGCTATCCCACTGGAACCTCAATAGGCAGAAGGTTCCAGTATTGTAATCATCTGGAATATGAATAAACCCAGAAAACAGAGATCAGCACAGGCCCCAGAGCTCAGAGAGGGTCAGAGGCTCATGGACCTCATCTTTACTTTCTTCTACAAGTGGTTCTCATATTCAAGTGTTTGCTATAATATCCTAATGTTCTTGTAAAAATGCAGAGTACTGGGCCTGGCTCCCAGAGATTCTGACCCATTAATTCTGGGATAGGCCTGGGAATCTGTACTTTTAATATCACCCAGATGATTCAGCAGTAGAAGGTCCTCAGAGCTTCCTTTGAGAACACGCTGTGAGCCCATCTCCCAACCAAGAGATTTTTGTCAAAGCTCCCAAAGAAGGAGTAGGTTTGACTGCGCAGTGAATGCTCAGTTCCTCATGTGAAATGTACAAATTCAATTCAACTTGATCAATATTCATTTGTTCAGTTGAATAAAAATAAAGAGCTTAAGAGGTGGCTGGTGGGGTATAGACAGGGATGTCTACATGGAGGAATATAAATTCAGAATGCCGGGAAGTTGTCTTCAAATATCTTAAGATGGTGGGTAGCTCAGTTTAACTCAAACACCTTTATTAAATGCATCAACTAGGATACTTTTGGTTGCGAACAATAAAAAAACCTACATAACTGGCTGAGCAACCAGGAGCTGCATCATGTCACCACAAGGAGGAGTCCAGAGGGGTATAGCCCCCGTGCCCCAGGCACTGTGCTAGGTAAGGGCTTGAGGTACCCAGACATGGTCCCTATGCTCAAGGACAGTCTCAGAGGAGAGAAACACATGAACAGATGCCTTGGAGTCAATGTGCTGTGATACGTGCTGTGACACAGGTGTTGCCCAGAAGAGGGGCACCCGGCTCTGCCCAAGGACAACAGGCAGGTAAAGCTTCCTGGCAGAGGTGATACCTGTGCTGGGCACTGAGGATGAGTAAGAATGAGGCAGAGAAGAAAGGAGTGGAAGGGGGTTTCAGGCCGTATGCCTCACAACTCAGAGGGATGAGGCATCGTGGCGTGGCATGGGAAGTCCCGTGCCTCTGGAGTGAGTAGACTGGGTGTCAGACTGAAGAACGAGCAGAAGCCAGGACCCGAGGGCACATAAGTCATCCTGAAGAACTTGAACTTGGTGGTCCGCCACATGGCAGTGTTCATGGGGCAGCTAGAGATGCAAGCCACAGTTTGCAGAGCAATTTTTTGAACCTTAGAAGCCATATAAGGGCTGAAGATACGTATTAGAGTGTTGGCAGCATAAAGGTGATAGAAATTCTAACACAGATGAGAAATGACAGGCACAGTGTGAGACAGAGAAGAACACTAAGCTGAGCGTGGGAGCCTAGGAACAAGACTCAGGTCTCAAGACCCCGTGTCTCCACCAAGCAGTCTCAGAAGAATTGCTCGACATGTGGGAAGAGCTCCAGGCGAGAGGCTGTCTTGGAAATCAAGGAAGTGGAAAGTTTCCAGGAGGAGAATGTGGTTGCCATTTCAAATGCAACAAAGAGGCCCAGAAAGATAAAGACTGAAATGTATCCCGTGGGTTTGATAATCTGGAAGTTACTGGTGACTTTGGTAAACAGTTACAGTGGCGTGGTAGGGACAGAACCAGGGTACTGTGGTGGGGAATGATAGAGCAACGAGGGTTAGGATTACCCAGTGAAGATGGCTCTTATAATAAGCTCAGGGCAAAAGGAAAGGAAAGAGGGAGTGGCAAGAGGGGAGTATAGGATCAAAGGAAAGTATTTTTTGGGTGGGGAGAACTTGAGCATGTTTGTACATTGAGGGTCAGAGGGACATAGGAGTGACGGCAGCAAGTTGTGAGCAAACTGGAGCAAGAGGGACAAAATTGAGGCAGCGTGAGGGGCTGGACCTGACCATGAGGAGGAACACCTCGTCCTCAGAGACAAGGCAGGGTGGATGGGTATGTGTGACATACTGGAAAAGCAGGATGGTGGGAGCCGTACAGTGTTCAGTACAGGATGAACACCAGAAAGAAATATTAATGAGAGCTTTCTGCAAATCCTGACCCTTTGTAAAGGGAGTGCACACTAACTTTCCAATTCGCAAAGAATAGCACCGTCTTATAATCACCCCAGGGATAAGGAAGGATCAGAGTGTGAGTCAGAAAATGAGCTGCTTGGCTGGACGCAGTGGCTCACACCTGTAATCCCAGCAGTTCGGGAGGCTGAGGCGGGTGGATCGCCTGAGGTCAGGAGTTCGAAACCAGCCTGGCCAACATGGTGAAACCCTGTCTCTACTAAAATACAAAAATTAGCTGGGTGTGGTGGTAGGCGCCTGTAATCCCAGCTACTTGGGAGGCTGAGACAGGAGAATCGCTTGAACCTGGGAGATGGAGGTTGGAGTGAGCCGAGATCATGCCATCACACTCCAGCAGTGGGTGACAAGAATGAAACTCTGTCAAAAGAAAAGAAAAGAAAAGAAAAGAAAAGAAAAGAAAAGGAAGGAAGGAAGGAAGGGAAATGAGCTGCTTGTATCAGATATTTCAGGTATGGAGTAGCTCTAGGTGATGACAAGGTCCAGGATTTGAATGTGGTACGGAGCTGAAATGGAGCAGAGGTGAGGGTCACTGGGATTAAGGAGATCAGAGAAATCATGCAAGGCTAGGTTCTTGGATAGGTGTATCAGATAGGAACCCAATTTTGCTGCAAGCAACAGCAACATGGCTGCAGTGGCTTAAATAAGTAGGGGATATACAGGATAAGAAGTCTAGAGGCAGACAGATGATGGTGATGGTTCAATAGCCTTTTGAGGACAAGGTGGATCTGCTAGCCATTTCCTCATGGTTGAAAGATGGCTGTCCCTGTTCCAGCCATCGCATCTACTAGCCAAGGAAGGAAGAAGGAGAAAAGGATATACCAGCTGTGTATCTCCCCTATTACCAGGAAAGCAAATGCTTTTCTGGAAAATACTCCCTTTCTCCAGCATATTCCCACTGGGTCTTCTTGAGAGAACCGCATCCCTTGGCCTTCCCTTGGCTGCAAGAGAGCTGAGAGAACTGGGAACAGGACTGCCATCGTAGATGAAGTCAGCACCTTCTGCTGGGCACACTGCTTCATGGAACCAAATCAGGGTCCTTGTATGAAGGTAGAAATGGGGCTGGATATTGATTAGGCCAACATGAGATCTGCTGTGATACATCCTCTGTGTGGTGAACAAAGTCTTGTCCTGCTCTAGAGGGTTGATATCCAGGCCAATGAAGGATGGAAATAGTTGTTAGGTCCAGCTGAGGGTAGGACTGGGAAGAGGAGTGATGGGAAGGTAGTCAGAGGCCAGAACTGAGTCCCTGGACACCAGCCTGTGTTTGTGCTAAGAGGGGAGCTCTCCGCAGGGTCTTGAGCAGCTGTGAAACAGGCAGAGCTGTCTTCGGGGAGATGGAAGAGTCAGGCCTGGCCAAACTAAGGGGCAGGTGCAGACCACAGCCACAGTTTGGGAGGCAGCAAGTGCCTGCCTAGCCTCCAGCACCCCCTTCGGGCCTCTGGGCACCTCAGAAACATGAACTGGGCAATCCAGCCTGCCGCATTCATAGGCATAAAGTGTGGCACCCTTTGAGAAGGGGACTCAGGTCAGACTGGCCCTCCAGAAACCTCAAGACTACCACCCCCAAGTCTCTTCCTTATACCCTGTGGTCCTCACCACGGTCCTCTCACTTGATCCCAGTCCTCTTGCCCAGCTATCCTCTGGATCCTCCCACAGCATTAGGGTTCCATCCCCAGCAATGCTGGGTAAGAGCTTCCCAGGACTCCTGTCCCCTCCTCAGGGCCCTCTATTATGAGCAGAACCAGACAGGGCAACACAGGGGCAGATCATGAGCTACACAGGGCCCACTGCTGGCTGGTTGTGAGGGGGTAAGAAAGGAGGAGGGCAAAGCTGACTCCCCACGCTAAGCCTAGGTGACCCATCCAGCAGCCTACAGCCATGCAGTGGGACTTGGGCAGCAGTGATGGTTCAACAGCCTTTTGGGACAAGGTGGCCTCTGTTAGCCATTTCCTCATGGTTTAAAGATGGCATCCCAGTGTGTGGCCTGGACACCAGGTTTTGTCTCAGATGAGCCAGAGAGTAGAGAAGCCCCTCAGGCTGCACTCCCCCATGTTTCTGCCCTTCGTCCACTCCATCGAGCATGCCCTGCACCCTCAGGTTCCAGGGCCTTTGCTCATGCCATCAGTCTGCCTGGAACGCTCCTCCCCACCCTGCTCTCCGAGTTGACTCCCACTCTTCCTTTGCACCCCAGCTTAGACATCATTTCTCTGAAGACCCCTTTCTTGGCCTTTTGCCTGGTTCTTTCTTTCCCTGTTTTCCTTCCTAGGAATATGTAATTCTGTATTAGTTCAGATCATTACCACCAACCACTGAGTCAAACCTGCAATCCCAGTGAGCAAGCACAACAAAGGCTGATTTCTCCTGACTTCCACATGGCTTGGGGAGGCCTCCTTCACTTGTAGTTATGCCAGCCACCTGGCAATACACCACACCCAATGTCACCAATGCAGAGCATGAGAAGGAAGCACACCAGCTCTTAAAGTGCATCCTTGGAGGTGACACAAATCACACCCACTCAAGGTCCTTGCCAGAATTGATCACATGCCCCAAACCAAACTGTAACAGGGATTGGGAAATAATGGGGTGTATGCAGAATAGTTAGTTAGTTAGTTAGTTATTTTTAAGAGATGGGGTCTTGGTTGTTGCCCTGGTTGGTCTCAAACTCTTGGGTTCAAGCAATCCGCCTGCCTGAGCCTCCTGAGTAGCTGGGATGACTGGTGTTTGCCACCATGCCCAGCTCATGGAATATTTAGGAAGCTCCACTTGTCTCTGCCACAGCTTTTTGTAAAAGCCTCTTATCACACTTGTCACTTTACATTTATTTATGAGCTTCTTGGATGGTGTCTGTCTCTCTCCAGAGGGTTGTGAGCTCCAATGAGGACAGGAATTGCACGTGTTGGCTCACGGTTCCCCTCAGGGTCTAGCCGACTACCTGTGTGTCATCGGTGTCCAGGAAATATTGAGTGAATCAGTAAATAAATAAAATGCATAAGTGGGCAGTGGGCTTAACAATTGAGAGTTCACTTCAGGCCACAAAGAGCATCATTTCAGAGGGAAACAAAACTTCAAAGTCTAGGGAGTGAATTTGAGTTAGGGATCAGAGGGGCAGCTAATTTTGACAGAGAAAAGCAAGATCTGATGAGAAGAGGCATGGGGGGATTTTCCCACAGGCCCAGCTCCCTAAATCAGCTTTTATTAAACCACTCCTTGGTACTGTGGCTGCCCCTGAGTGCCACAGACACAAAGAGCTGTGGGGGAGAAGGGGAAGGTTTCGCAGCCATCACTAGCTCCTGCTGCTTCCCCTGTGACCCTACCACTGTGAAAAATAATGCAGCAACAGCAGAATGCACAGTTTCTATAATTAGGCTCCGTGAAGAGGGGAAGCCATCTCAAAAAGCCTGCTGTTTTAGCTCTGGTAGAAGTCTGGGTAGTTTAAAGGGGAGAACATGTTTTCCAGACAGATGGCTTAACATTGGTTCCTGACAAAAGGCAGGCAGGAAAGAAGAAACCACTCAAGAAAAGAAAAGACTTCAAACCTCTGGAGAGGCAGTGAGCGATCTAAAATCTCTGCTTCTTCTTAGCTCTGTGGTTCTGGCCACATTACCCAGCTTCTCTAAGTTCCAGCTTCCTCACCTATAAAATTCTTCTTCATCAATTCAAAGACACACCTTTTTTTTTTAACATTTTAACATCGCCGAAATTAGGATATAATTAGCGATCAATGGCAGGTTACAATATAGTTGGTAGGGCTTTTCTCTTCATATGGCATAAAATAATGGCAAGTGTTACAATCAAGGTATCTTAGATTTGATGAAATACAGAATTTCCCTTTTGTTTTAGGATCAGAAATAATACATAGGTGAACCGGTGCCAGATAATATATGGAATTTGTACATAGTAGATTCTCAGAAAAATCACAATTTTAACCTTATTACTTCAACATATAAAAAAACAATCTTCAGTCTGGGCGTGGTGGTTCACACCTGTAATCCCAGCACTTTGGGAGGCTGAAGCGGGCAGATCACCTGTGGTCAGGAGTTCAAGACCAACCTGGCCAACATGGCGAAACCCTGTCTCTACTAAAAATACAAAAATTAGCTGGGCGTGGTGGCGCACACCTATAATCCCAGGTATTCATGAGGCTGAGGCAGGAGAACCTCTTGAACCTGGGAGGCAGAAGTTGCAGTGAGCCAAGATCATGCCACTGTACTCCAGCCTGGGTGACAGAGTAAGACTCTGTCTCCAAAAAAAAAAAAGAAAAAAAACTTCAGTCTTTGTGGGATATGATGTAGCATGAACAAGGTTAGAAATATAATGTGCAACATCAGAACTAAAGTTGGCTGGGCGCTCTGGCTCACGTCTGTAATCCCAGCACTTTGGGAGGCTGAGGCGGGTGGATCACGAGTTCAGGAGATCGAGACCATCCTGGCTAACACAGTGAAACCCCATCTCTACTAAAAATACAAAAAATTAGCCGGGCATGGCGGTGGGCATCTGTAGTCCCAGCTAGTCGGGAGGCTGAGGCAGGAGAATGGCGTGAACCTGGGAGGCGGAGCTTGCAGTGAGCAGAGACTGCACCACTGCACTCCAGCCTGGGCAACAGAGCGAGACTCTGTCTCAAAAAAACAAAAACAAAAAAAAACTAAAGTTAATAAAACTTTATTGTATTAGAGATTTCTGTTAAGTTAGTAGATTTCAGCTGCTCTTGTCACCAAAAAAGAAAGTAACTATGTGAGATGATGGTTATGTTAATATGCTTCGCTATGGTAGCCACCTTACTATCTATATGTATCCCATAACATTTGTTATAAACCTCAAATACACACAATAAAATTTATTTTTTTAAGAAAAGTCTTTGTGACATTATGCTTAGCTAACTAACACAGGAACAGAAAACCAAATACTGCACGTCCTCACTTACAAGTGGGGGCTAAATGATGAGAACACATGAACACATAGAGGAGAGCAACACACACTGGGGCCTTTTGGAGGGTGGAGGCTGGGAGGAGGGAGAGGATCAAGAAAAACAACTAATGAGTACTAGGCTTCATACCTGGGGGATGAAATAATCTATACAACAAACCCCATGACACAAGTTTACCTATGAAATAAAGCTGCACGTGCAACCCTGAACTTCAAATAAAAGTTTAAAAAATAAAAATAGGCTGGCTATGGTGGCTCATGCCTGTGAACCTAGCACTTTGGGAGACTGAGGCAAGTGGATCACTTGAAGTGAGGAGTTCAAGACCAGCTCCACTAAAATAACAAAAATTAGCTGGGCTTGGTGGTGTGCGCCTATAATCCCAGCTACTCAGGAGGCTGAGGCACGAGAATTGCTTAAACCGGGGTGGGGGCGGAGGTTGCAGTGAGCAGAGATAGTGCCACTGCACTCCAGGCTGGATGAAAGAGCGCGACTCCATTTCAAACATAAATAAATAAATAAATAAATAAAAATCTTTGTGAGTTGTTTGGTTTCTACCCTCAGATTCTATACAACTGTCATTACAGGATTAGGAGGTGCCTTTGTAAGACTTGGGCAAAGTACACTGACTTTGCAGGTGGGACTGGGGTAAAGGCTAGATGACGGAAGAGAAAGAGAGAAGACAGAGAGAGAAAGAGAGAGAGAGAAAACGCAGAGAGAGAAGAGAGAGAGACAGAGAGAACACAGAGGTTAGCAGGAGGAAAAATTAAAGGTGAAATATGAATCCACCGCCTCGTTGGAACTTTACAGTGGTGACTGAAATGTAAGAGACACTGGTTCCAAGCCTGGGAAAAGGGCAAAGTGATCCAGCCTCACGGATGACTCAGCCAGGAGCAAAGAGGGCATTCAGAAGAAGACATAAATATTCCTTAGCCTCAGAGAAGCAGGGACCTGAAAGAATTGATAAATCAGGAATCTTGATTATTGTAAATTTGGAAGTTGTACATGTAAAATGTTTTCTTTTTCCATTGGAAAGATAGAGACTGTCATTTGGTGCAAATCTCTCTGCTGATTTTTAAAGAAAGAAACGAATACTGTTAGGTAGGTGGGGGATCTGGAAAGAATTCCTGGATTTAGCTTGGGGCTTAGAATCCAGCCCCTTCCCCTCTTACTGTTCCTCCTCCCCGCCTCCATCACAAGTGATTTGTTCCATTTTAATTGCACCCATTTGACTTTCACAAAACGTGTTAAAATTTTGTTAGTGCATGAATATCTGGGTATGTGTACTTGAGTTTAATATTTGAAGGCTTAATTTGCTTTTTGAAATGCTTTTTATAAAAGTATTTCATTACTTAATGAAGTGAAGTAATTTTTAAAAGTAAAATCAAGGTCCAATCTGTATTGATCTGGAGAAGTTCTGCAGTATATCAAATGTTTATGGTTTTGCAGGTCCCAATTACAAGAATCAGAAGGGCATTAAAAACAAAAAGACAAAAAAGCTTATGCAGAGATGGTGTTAGTAGTGACTCAGGGCATTCATTATTTTATGGGAAGGAAATTATTAATAAATTACTTCAGGGGTAGAATTGCCAATTTTACGTCACTTTTATGACAAAATAAATCAAATGTGCAAATGCTCAGTTTTGTATATAATTCAGCATATGATTGTATATGTGTGACCAATTCTGCTAAGTATAAAGTCCCATGACAGTTTTATTCAGAAAATACAAATAATACAAAAATGCAGAACTAATTTTTTGGTCCCAAGATAGCTTGGCAAATAGCCACATGTTTATAAATATTTTCTGTGACATAATTTGTCCTATGACTTAATCAAGATGTCTTTAGAGTAATATTTGTTAAAGTAGTCAGTGATAGAACTTAGCCCATTTATGAATAGTGTTCCTTTATTGGAACACTAAGTATGTGGGAGTTATTTGTATCCTACTGCTCAAGGTCATTGCCAAGGTCTGATTGCAAAAATTCAAAAAATTGCAACCTCAGGCATAAATGGATTAATCTGAAATGCCAGTTACAAATTGCGCTGTTTCCACCCCTGCCTCCACCCTCCGAGTTTTGCATGTTCCACTAACCCGGGCAGGTGGCAGGTGGAGGTGTCAGGCTGCTGGCATCTCTTCGAGGGCAGAACACTAACCTGACCATGGGCATCCACCCCAATAAAAGCAATTCCAACCTTAAAATAAATAAAAATGAAATTAAAGAAATTGGGCTGTGGGGTTTTTTTGTTTGTTTGTTTGTTTGTTTCGATGGAGTCTCCCTCTGTTGCCCAGGCTGGAGTGCAGTGGTGGGATCTCGGCTCACTGCAGCCTCCACCTCCCAGGTTCAAGTGATTCTCCTGCCTCTGCCTCCCAAGTAGCTGGATTACAGGTGCCCGCCACCATGCCTGGCTAATTTTTTTAGTTTTAGTAGAGACAGGGTTTCTCCATGTTGGCTAGGCTGGTCTCCAACTCCTGACCTCAAGTGATCCGCCCACTTTGGCCTCCCAAAGTGCTGGGATTATAAGCGTGAGCCACCGCATCCAGCCTAGGCTGTTTTAATGCAATTTTTACTTCTTTTCTTTTCTTTGTTTTTATTTTTTTGGTTTTTTGTTTGTTTGTTTGTTTGTTTGTTTGTTTGTTTTTTGAAACAGAGTCTTGCTCTGTCACCCAGGCTGGAGTGCAATGGTGCAATCTTGGCTCACTGCAACCCCCGCCTCCCAGGTTCGAGCAATTCTCTTGCCTCAGCCTCCCAAGAAGATGGGATTACAGACTTGTGCCACTGTGCCCGATTAATTTTTGTATTTTTAGTAGAGACGGGGTTTCACCATGTTGGCCAGGTTGATCTCAAACTCCTGGCCTCAAGTGATCCGCCTGCCTTGGCCTCCCAAAGCGCTGGAATCACAGGCATGAGCCACCGCACCCGGCCTGTTTCAGTGTAATTTTAATTAGAAACATCCCATGGTGTTAGGGTTAATTTGCTTGGTAATTTTAACCAGGGGCATGCAAATGGTTATTGAATTCATTGGGATTTTATGTTATTAGAGGTATCTCATCCACCCATAATGTAGCCTTGTGCTTTGGGGTGTGGGGTGGTTTGCGGTATAATCACTATAAAATAGGCTTGGGTCACTGAACACAAATAGTCAACTCAGATATGCAGACTACAGACACATTTAATAAAATGTTACATTGTTGGTACTTTATACATTGTGAAAGTAATTTTTGTCTCTTTTAATCTGTCATTTGTTTGTTGCATAGTCAGTCTCTATCTTTGGACTGGGTCCAGAAATGGCCAGAAATGTATTTTAATGATCCTGGAGGTGGCTAGTAGCATGTGCTGTGGATGTGGAATTGGTATGACTGGATGCACCAGGGTCTGCAGAAGCTGCACCAAGATTGTGACTGTACACAGAGATCTTCAGCCTGAAAGAAATCAAGTTTCAGTTTGATGAATTTGATCTGCGCCATCTCCAACACACTTTATGTACCTTATGTACTGTGATGTACTGTTTCTCAGACACCGTGGCAATCTTCTGCATTGGTCCTAAAATAGCTGGAGATATTGCAGCTCCTTCTTGGGGGCCCTGCTGACAAGTGGAGGCCAGTTGCTAAGCCCATCAGCTGCATCGTAGCTGCAGCAGTCCAGGCATGGTCACCCAGACCATGCCCGGACCAGAAAGAGCCCAACTTCTGCATCACTCCAGGAGCAGCTGAACAATTCCTTTTGGAAGCAGTGGGACTAAACCAAGCAGCTGGCAGCTTCCCCGGGCTCTCTTCCACTGTAGCAGAATCTTGAGAAGGCTGGCTTCCAGCCACGGCTGCTGCTTAAGTGCATGGGTCTGGTGCCTCCATCCCATTTCCTGCATGGCCCTGACCCCTGGATCCTTCTTATTCGAGAAGGTGAGCCAGTGCACACGCTGGCAGAGGTCACTGGTTGTCCTCTAGTGGGGGGTCAGGCGTGTCTGTATTGGTGCTTGTCCCACCTGGCAGACCCAGCTCACTTTTTTTTTTTTAATCCATAGATGAACAGGGCAGAAGATGCCAGGTTAATAGGGCTCTACTGCTTCTTGACTTCCTGACCAGCCCAGCCAGCAGGCACTTCCTGGGGTGGTCAGTAGGCTTCTTATACAAGTGTTCTGGGCCACCTCTCATTGAATCTCCCCCACATTTACACATCATACCCACTCACACACACTCACACATTCACCTATGTGCACCTCCCCCCAGCACACATACTCACCAGTCAAATGGGCAAATCATGCAAGGGAACCACGGCACATTCCTCTGCTTAATAGATGCTCCTTTCCTATTCCCCTCCCAACCATCAAGAATGATGTCATCCACCAGGAATCCAAACTCAACCCTCTACCCTAAGACCCAGGGCAGAAAGGATCTGACTACCTGTGGAACTGTGAGTTACTGTAATTCTTGTCACATTAGATTACAGGATGTCAGGGAGTCTTCTGAACTCAGGGACACACCAGTACAGACAGACAGCACAGATGAGTCCCTGCTTCTAGGGTGCCCCATTGGTGCCAAGAGCATAACCACAGAGGTCCTTGACTGCTCCTCGCAACCCTTGCTGGACACCCCACTGCTCCTGGCCCCCCTAACTGGAAGACTTTGGTTTCATCCTCACTTAGGTAGTTGGACATGGAGCTTCATCCAGCTTCTTGCAACTAACACTATCCTAGGTAGGTGTCCTTCATCCAGATTATACCAGAAGCACAGCTAAATGGTTATGTTCCTCTTTTGAAGTGCAGGTCTTCTATCCAGAACAATCTGGAAGATACTCACTATGGGAGTTAGCTGGTATTTGATCACACCCACCAGGGACTGGTGTCTTTGTAAAGAAGGAGAACAGGGAACTCGAGTTAAAACAGGACTGCCCAGAATGAGGCAGGGGCCAGCAAGACAAGAGAAGTCCGGAAGAGGAACTAGGATCCGCCTGTGTTTCATATCCATGCAAATCCCATGTGAATGCGTTTAGCCATCCAACATGCACCCCTATTTTTTCTTGCCCGGGCCCAGATCTTGTCTTGGTGGCCCTAATCACGGTCATCACTAGAGACCTTCACTCACTTGTGATCATTTTCAACTCACAGAGCCAACTCAGAGGAGCTGGTGTCCTGACTCGTGGTTTTTTCCTGGGCCCTGTCTTTAGCACACATGTGGACTAGTGCCTCACCCATCCTTTGCCCAATATACACATACGAAATACGTGAGGTTGGGGTTGGGTGCAGTGGCTCATGCCTGTAGTCCCAGCACTTTGGGAGGTCGAGGTGGTGAGATCATTTGAGGCCAGGAGTTCAAGAGGCCAGGAGTTCAGCCTGGCCAACATGGTGAAACCCCATCTCTACTAAAAATACAAAAATACAAAACAGTAGTGGGGTGTGGTGGTGCACACCTATAGTTCCAGCTACTCGGGACGCTGAGGCACAAGAATCACTTGAACCCAGGAGGCAGAGGTTGCCGTGAGCTGAGATCACACCACTGCACTCCAGCCTGGACGATGGAGGGATACTGTCTTGAAAACAAACAAACAAACAAAAAAAAAAAACAAAAAAAAGGGTGAGGTTGACTTGGCCAGATGTCTGCAGTCAAGTAGCAAACCTTTATAGTGCCAGGAAGAATCAAACTTCTTTAGTCACCATAAATATTCAGAAATGTACTTTTCCGTCATCACCTTGTCAATGGGCCTCCTCAAAATAGAAGGAATATACTTTGGACCCCAAAGTGAGCAAAAAATTCCCAGGAAACCAAGGACCTGATCTCTTTTGCCCTCTTCCAAGCCTACCCTAACCCAGCTCGCCCATGCCTGCCGACTTGGGAACCTCTCAGCCATGCATATGGGGCCATGATATTGCTAGAGGACTTTTGTTCTTCTGCTTATTTTTAAAAGACCAGTCCTGTTCAAAGTCAACTCCAAGCACATGAATTACATAAAAATAGGCTTTAAGGCTTAGAGAGATGAAACTTGGCATCAGAGGTCCCTGAGGAATGGCCACTGCAGCTTGACATCACTTTGAGCCAGGAAAACTTAGTCTTGGCCACTTAGAGTAGGCACTTAACTTTGAACGACTGGAATTTTCAAACAACTAGGTTCTATGCAACCACTTGGTTAAAACCTTGTTATATAAGCCCAAATAACAGGAGTCAGCGAAGACCACCCTGACTTGAAGAAGATTATCCATCCTGAAACAGTTATCACTGAGCAATCTTAAAATCCACCAGCATAACCAGATATTAGCTGCAAGCCAATGACTACCACAGCCGTCCCTAGACAAGGTCCCACACTCATTCTGCAGGGATTCCAAAAGTGCAGAGAACGGGGTGGGGGGCTAGCTCTGCCATTTTGACCCCTCCAGCATGTTCCTTGGGGAAAAAGCCAGAACACGGGTATGTATTCTGCCATGACATCAAGGTAGAGGGATGCAGATGTCAGGTCTTCTGGCAAGACATACTCAGGTCAAGCAAGGTCAGGCCTAGGAAGACAATGAAGGCTGCTTTACTCATTTCTGATGCCAGAGCCTCTGAAAAACTGGACTCTGTAATACTCATGGTCCCTTGAAATGCTGGTGTTATGGATGACATAAACAAGACAATCCACACCATTTCTTGTACCAGAGCCCCACTTCCAGCCATCACAGCTCTGTTCATCAAGGTTGAGTCCTAAATCCACAAACTACCCACTGGCCACAGTTTGCATCCCAATTCTGGAGACATAGTACAAAGCCTAATGTATGTCAGTCCACCTCTCTACCCCCCATCTTTGTTGAAAGTGTGGCCAGATGCAGTGGCTCACACCTGTAATCCTAGCACTTTGGTAGGCCGAGGCAGGTAAATCACTTGACGTCAGGAGTTTGAGATCAGTCTGGCCAACATGATAAAGCCCTGCCTCTACAAAAATGCAAAAATTAGCCCTGTGTGGTGGCGGGCACCTGCAGTCCCAGCTACTTAGGAGGCTGAGGCAGGAGAATCACTTGAACCCGGGAGGCAGAGGTTGCAGTGAACCACTGCACTACAGCCTGGGAAACAGAGCGAGACTTCATCTCAAAACAAAAAACAAAAAACAATAAGTGGGCCAGTCCTCAGAGGCATCCTACCACTGCTACACACAAGACTGATTTTCAGCTGGAATCCACTGTATTTAGTTGGTGCCTGTATAGTTATACTTACTGAATAATTTTAACATCACCCCTGGCTACATGCCATACCGTCAGCATAACTCATTCTCCTATCTTGCTTCTGATGAGTTTTTCTACTTTGTTATTATTATTATTATTTTTTAGACAGAGTCTCACTCTGTCACCCAGGCTAGAGTGCAGTGGCATGGTCTTGGCTCACTGCAACCTCCACTTCCCAAGTTCAAGCAATTCTCGTGCCTCAGCCTCCAAGTAGCTGGGATTACAGGCATGCGCCACCACGCCTGGCTAATTTTTGTATTTTTAGTAGAGACAGGGTTTTGCCATGTTGCCCAGGCTGGTCTTGAACTCCTGGCCTCAAGTGCTCTGCCCACCTCGGCCTCCCAAAGTGCTGGTATTACAGGTGTGAGCCACCTTGCCCAGCTTACTTTGTTATTCTTTATATGACCCAGAACACACTTTCTGCAGTAAGTACAGATTCTCAAGCACCATGAATTGCCTCCTCTGTACAAGCACTGGGCAAGGCCTGGGAACATCACAGAGAATACTCAAAGTCCCTAAGAATTCTCAGGGGCTCCCGGTTATCACTAGCCCCCAGGACCTCGCCACCGACATGCTTGCTTTATCAAGCTGAAGCAGGTATCTGACACATCAAAGGAAAATCAACTACGGACGGTGGAGCCTCAGGCAGCCAAAGAGATGATTACAGAATGGAGACATCATCTGGGTCTCCTCACCCTTCTTGTCACATGCCCTTGCTGAAATCAGGAAGACCACCTTTCGATTCCTGTGAAGTTGCAGAAATGGCAAGTCCTGTTGCTTGCTGCCTTCAAACACCCATGACTGCACACTCAACCCAGTGGAGCCATCACCGCCTGCCCTGCGCCCCCACCAAGAAAGGGAATGAGATGAGGTCAGATTGGTTAAAAATGTGCACGCCTTTTTTTTTTTTGGTCTCCCCTCTCCCCAGATTGTAGGGCTTCCCCTTGGCAGTTTTTTTTTATTTGTTTGTTTTGTTTGTTTTGTTTTTGAAACAGAATTTCGCTCTTGTTGCCCTGGCTGGAGTGCAATGGCATGATCTTGGCTCACTGCAACCTCCACCTCCCAGGTTCAAGTGATTCTCCTGCCTCAGCCTCCCAAGTAGTGGAGATTACAGGTGTGCGCCACCATGCCTGGCCAATTTTGTATTTTTAGTAGAGACCAGGTTTCACCATGTTGGTCAGGCTGGTCTCAAACTTCTGACCTCAGTTGATCCACCCTTCTCAGTCTCCCAAAGTGCTGGGCTTACAGGCGTGAGCCACCACGCCTAGCCTCCCCTTGGCACTTTTAACTTCCAGGCTTACCCTTGGACTTCATACTGGTCACTAAGCCAGCTCCAAGACCTGAGTGGCACCTGCTCCAGTCCAGCTCTGTCTTGGCCTGGCTTCTGCCCAATGCCTGTCCAGGGTGGGACCTAAGCTGCCTGGATATTATTTCCTCCTTCCGATAAAGGCATACCTGGGTGTGTTTACCACTGTCTCAGCTCAGAAGCATCTCAGACCAATTCCTTTCTATTTCACTCAAGACAGAATGTGGGAGTTTCCCCTCCACAACTGCACCACTGCCTGAGGTGTCTAGGGCCACACTTCCTTCTCTGAACTTGCTCATACCTGAGATGTTGAAAGGGTGGCTGTCCGAGGGATGAGCCACAGGAGGACTGCAAAGAGGCTCAGCACAGATGGTTGTCACTCCAGCAGGGCAGTCAGGGGCGAAGTGCTGGCTGCCCTTATGAGAGTTCATCGCTGGCACTGTGACAGACGAAATTCACTTGATGATTAAGGAGATGGTTTTATTCAAGCTAGTGCCATGAAGAGAATGCTCATTAATGAGGAACATCTCAAAGAAAAGGAAGGGGGCCTGGGGTTTTACAGAGGAAGGTAAAAGAGGGAGGCATCGGCCGGGTGTGGTGGCTCATGCCTGTAATAATCCCAGCACTTTGGGAGGCCGAGGTAGGCAGATCACCTGAGGTCAGGAGTTTGAAACTAGCCTGGCCAACATGGTGAAACCTCGTCTCTACTAAAAATACAAAAAAAAAAAAAAATTAGCTGGGCATGGTTGTGCATGCCTGTAGTCCCAGCTACTGGGGAGGCTGAGGCAAGAGAATTGCTTGAACCCAGGAGGCAGAGGTTGCAGTGAGCTGAGATTGCGCCACTGCACTCCAGCCTGGATGACAGAGCGAGACTCTGTCTCAAAAAAAAAAAAAAAAAAAAAGAGGGAGGCATCCTGGAGTCTATGAGAGTCACGAAGCAGGATGAAGACCGGTCTTCTGGAAGAAACTGGGACGGCAGTGTGGCCTTTTGTGGTCATCTATTTTGCCATTTCTGAAACACAGAAAGGTAGAGACATTTCTTAACCATCACTGCTGAGGTTGCACAGTGCTCAGATAAAGTTCAATACTTGCCAGGCATGGTGGCTCATGCCTGTAATCTCAGCACTTTGGGAGGCCGAGGCGACTCATCACTTGAGGTCAAGAGTTCAAAGACCAGCCTGGCCAACATGGTGAAACTCCATCTCTACTAAAAAATACAAAAATTAGCCGGGTGTGGTGGCACACACCTGTAATCCCAGCTACCCGGGAGGCTGAAGCAGGAGAATTGCTTGAACCTGTGAGGCAGAGGCTGCAGTGAGCTACGATCATAAGATTGTGCCACTGCACTCCAGCCTGGGCAGCAGAGTAAGATTCTATCTAAAAAAAAAAAAAAAAAAAAAGTTTAATATTGTCAGTCCCAGCTCTTGTTCAAGATGAATATTCCTGGTCACTGAAGAATTCAGACTGAAGAATGCAGGCACTGCTTGAGTGGGGTGAAGCACGGCCTAATGAACAGACCCTCTTACATTCTTGTTGGTGCTGTTCCTGTGAAACCAGTTCAACCATCTGTTAAGAGGTGAGTTGTTTTACGGTCCAGGAGAACAGGCATCTTTTTTTTTTCATTATTATACTTTAAGTTCTAGGGTATATGTGCACAACGTGCAGGTTTGTTACACAGGTATACATGGTCCATGTTGGTTTGCTGCACCCATCAACCCGTCATTTATGTTAGGTATTTCTCCTAATGCTATCCCTCCCCCAGCCCTCCACCCCCCAGGCATCTTAAAAGAGGGATGTCTAAGCATGGTGAAATCCTGTCTCTACGAAAAATACAAAAATTAGCCAGGTGTGGTGGAGGGTGACTGTAGTCCCAGCTACGCAGGAGGCTGAGGCAGGAGAACTGTTTGAACCCAGGAGGCAGAGGCTACGGTGGGCCGAGATCGTGCCACTGCACTCCAGCCTGGGCGACAGAGCAAGACTCATCTCAAAAAAAAATAATAAAAATTAAAAAATATATACATAAAGAGGGACGTCTAAAATAATGAAATAATAATATAAAAGTTATATTAAAGTCAAATCCAGCAGTTGAATCTGAGAATTAGCTGGTTCAGTGAATTCCAAGAGGTCAGCAGAAGAAAATCTTCCAGCACCAGTTTTTGAGTTTCTTAAAGCTGTCAATGTCTTGTGATATTGTCCACAATCTTGGCACTTGTCACGCAAGGGCCTACGCGGCCTGAGCATTTTGCTGGGCTTCCTTAGTGGTCCAGGCAGCAGCTTGTCCAGGGAGAATTCATGGCGTGCTGAGGGGCTGAGTCTTTCAAGGTTTATGCCAAATCGCTAAGCCTCAGCTTGTAGAACTCCTTCAGATTCTGGGAGAAAAGGCCAGCTGCAAGGCAACCCACAGTCCTGACAGGGATTCGGGCAGTCAGGTGTTAATTCTTGGTGATGCCAATTCAGTCTTGAGGAAGAAAAAATGTGAAAGTTAGTTTGGAGGACTGTAGTCAGATATTGAAGAAAACTGGAGAAATTGAAAACCTGATAAGGATTGACAGTTTGGGCAAGGCAACAGGATCTAATCAAATTTAAAGGTAGGTTCCCAAACTGGTTTTTCTATGAGGAGTAGGGAAAGGCAGCCAATTAAATCTCATCAGACAAGACAGAGTTTGCATAGTCATCAGCTACCTGCAGTGTGTAAAGAGGTCCAAGAAGACTCAAAGGCAATGCACAGGGCTGGAGTCTGATAACCAGAAGGGTGTGCTACATATTGAAACATAAAATTTCTCATTTTAGACACCTGTCTTTTGACAAAGATAATCTCAAAGAAAAATTTTTCATCATCACAAAATAAGGCTGGCCTTATTAGATATAGTCTCACTATTTACATAGGAGCAGCAAGAATGATAATTTAACAGATAGGCCTCCTTAAACTTGCTTTGCTGGAAGCTTTAATAAGGTATCTCAGATTGGACATTTGAAAGCCTCTTGAGACTAGGAAGCCACACCAAGAACTTGACATCCAAATTACTTCTGGTACCTATAAATATGAGCAAATTCCTCTCTTCTCAAGGACCCCTCAATATCCTACAGTTCACACGCTTGCAAGGAAGTAACCTTCCTAACTTACATGTAAGGCTGACAACTCCGTAAGCCAGAGGGCTGGCAAGCATTGGCTCCATAAATTCAATCGTAGTTACTTTAATGTGTCAGGCAATTTCTGATTAAATAAGCATCGTTCTCAAACATGATATTTCAGGCAAAGTTTTGGGTGCATAATCAATATTTCCAATTATGTCCTGTTAATAAGGAAGGCAGATTGTCATTGAACCTATGCAAATAAGCATATTGCCATAAAATTAAGAATACTTAATGAGAGTTTCTGAATTCTGGAGAGGTCGGGGAGGGAGAATAAGATATTTAAAAATGGTTTGTTTCTGGTGACCAAAGTCTGCCAAACTGTTATGAGTCATAGAGAGCTTAAGAGAAGAGAAGGGGGTTCCTCCATATACAGAAAATGGAACATTAAAACCACATCTACAACATTGCAAACAAAACCCACCATCATTCCTTACCAGTTCATTTAGTCTTAGGTAATAAATCCTTGTTCCACTGGATTTTGAGTTAGTCATCTCATGAGCTAACCAGCGTCTCAACTAGAGTTCTAGAAATCCTGACTCAGTCCACCGATGTGATCTCATAGCTGTTTGAATGATGCCACCAGAAGCTTGCACTTCAAGTCCCTCTCATAGTCCTTTACTGCATGTCTCTGAGACAGTCCTTCTTTGTTGAAGATGAAGTACTGTGGTCTGTAGCTGATTACAAGCGCTTTCAGGAAGCATCAGAGTAAAACAAAAAACCCTATCCGTAGATGACAAAATAAAATGGCTGTGCTTAGGCCGGGCGCAGTGGCTCGCGCCTGTAATCCCAACACTTTGGGAGGCCGAGGCGGGCGGATCACAAGGTCAGGAGTTCGAGACCAGTCTGGCCAACATGGTGAAACCCCGTCTCTACTAAAAATACAAAAATTAGCTGGGCGTGATGGTGCATACCTATAATCCCAGCTACTAAGGAGGCTGAGGCAGGAGAATAGCTTGTACTCAGGAGGCAGAGGTTGCAGTGAGCCGAGATCGCGCCACTGCACTCCAGCCTAGGTGACAGAGTGAGACTCCATCTCAAAAAAATATATATATAAAATAAAATAAAATAAAATGGTTGTGCTTAACTATTGACAATTTTCAGAAGTGAAAGATCTGCTGGGAGTTTATAACAAGAATAGTAAAACTGACAGGGATGTTGTTTGTTTCTGTGGCATGCAAACCAAAATAATAAAATCAATCTAAAAACTGTTTTGGATGAAATATTTACAAACATAATGAGTAACCCTATTTCCAAAGAAAAGTGAATGCTATCTCCAATTTATAAAAACAGAGGAACATAATCTTTACCAAGAAAAAAATCTTTAGGTGTAACATATAATAATACCAACATAATATACCACTAATATACTAAACATATTGTTAGAATATACTAAGAATATTTAAAGAACATAAAGTGAAGAGATTCTGTAAATATGGAATAGGTCCTAAACATCTGCATACTAATAAAACTTCACAGGTAGGTGATGTGAGTCCCCAGTTGAAAACCCCTGGCAGGGCCGGGTACAGTGGCTCATGCTTGTAATCCCAGCACTTTGGGAGGCCGAGGTGGGCAGATCACTTGAAGCCAGGAGTTCAAGACCAGCCTGGCCAACGTGGTGAAACTCCATCTCTACTAAATATATGAAAATTAGCCAGGCATGGTGGTGCACGCCTGTAGTCCCAGCTACTCAGGAGGCTGAGGCACAAGAATCACTTGAACCCAGGAGGTGGAGGCTGCAGTGAGCTGAGGTTGCCCTCCAGCCTGGGTGACAGAGTGAGACTCTGTCTGAAAGGAAGGAAGGAAGGAAGGGAGGGAGGGAGGAAGGAGGGAGGGAGGGAAGGAAGGAAGGAAGGAAGGAAGGAAGGAAGGAAGGAAGGAAGGAAGGAAGGAAAAGAAAGAAAACTGCTGGTATAGAAGATGCTATATTCAAATTAAAGAAGTTATGGCTGGATGCAGTGTCTCATGCCTGTAATCCCAGCACTTTGGGAGTCTGAGGTGGGGGGATCGCTTGAGTCCAGGAGTTCAGGACCAGATTGGGCAACATAGCAAATCCCTGTCTCTACAAAAAATACAAAAATTAGCTGGGTGTGGTGGTGCACACCTGTAGTTCCAGCTACTTCGGAGGCTGAGGTAGGAGGATTGCTTGAACCTGGGAAACAAAGGTTGCAGTGAGCTGAGATCAAGCCACTACACTCCAGGTTGGGTGACAGAGCAAGACCCTGTCTCAAAAATATAAAAATAAATAAAAATTGAAAAAAAAAACAAATTACAGAAGTTACGATTGAGTTACCACCTTAAGAGATAGCTGAAATTACGACTGAAAATGATATTCCGTGGTTGTCTAACATCAGATAAAGCTGTACCAACAAACATATGGACAATAAAGGTGTTGATGGATCTCTAGGAATTTTCCACATAGCATACAATTCCTGAAATATCTGTATTTAATAACATTTTGTGATACAAATTTAACCTGGACAAGACTAAGTATTTCTTCTGATTTGAGGACTCTTTCCATGCAACTCATCAATAATATATCAAATAAACCTAATTATTTCTAGCACTTCTCTTTTTACAAGGTGAAAAAAAATCATTTGTGGTCTTTTTCTCCGGGAAATCTCAAAGATAGTTTTGGGTGCAGAAGATATTATTTAGGATTAATCTAGGGAAGGCAAAATGTTAAGTTATCAGGAGACTTGAACACCTCATTAAGGTAGGATCATGAGCTACTGTGAAACAATTCTTGACTACTTAAAGTGACAATAAAATATTTTTTTAAATAAACATGGGAGGTAACATGATTATAAAGAATCTTACTTTCTCCTAAGTGAGAAAACTTTGCTCTCTTAAGTAATCAAGGACACCGGCTTGACTAACATGGTGCAACCCCATCTCTACTAAAAATACAGAATTAGCCAGGTGTGGTGTGCCTGTAATCCCAGCTACTCGGGAGGCTGAGGCAGGAGAATTGCTTGAACCTGGCAGGCAGAGGTTGCAGTGAGCCAAGACCACGCCACTGCACTCCAGCCTGGGCCACAGAGCAAGACGCTGTCTCAAAAAAATAATAAAAAATAATTAAAAAAAACAAGGATATCTTAAAGTCAACATAAACCAGAGAAGGTTCTTCTGGTAAAACACAGAATCTTTGTTCCCCAGGCAAACTACAAAGAAAGTGAAGAATACTCTTTCACAATCCTGTATTCATTTCCTTTTGCTGTGCCAACACATTACCACACACTTAAGGGGTGTTATTTATTGTCTTAGAGTTCTGGAGATCAGAAGTCCCAAATCATTCTCACTGGACTAAAAGTTAAGGTGTCAGCAAAACTGGTTCCTTCTGGAGACTTTAGGAAGACAACTCATTTCCTTGCCTTTTTCAGCTTCTAGAGCCCCTTTCATAGCTGGCTCAGGGCCCCTCCCCATCTCAAAGCCAGCAGCAGAGGATCTTCCAATCTCTTTCCCACCACATCCCTTCCCACATCACCTGTTCCTCATTCTGACTCTCCTGCCTCCCCCTTATAAACACCGTTCTGATTACACTGAGCCCACCAGAGGATCCTGGATAATTTCCCCACCTCAAGGATCTTAATCACATCTACAAAGTTCTCTTTACCACCTAAGGTCACATATTCACAAGTTCCAGGGATTAGGATGTGGACATCTTGGGGGTGGAGGAGAGGCATTGTTCAGTCTACCACACACTACTTAATAAGGACAGACCAATACTTTTCTCATTTTAACAGAGAGAAAAATTCTAGTTTTGTATCAGTATAATTGGTAGTAAAGCTCTTTTAAAAAATCATAAATAAGTCCATCAAATCTTAGTAAGCTTTGACCATGACAAAATTCTCTTTTCTGGAACCTTCTGTAGCTTTCTGATGTAGGCGTTTATAGCTACAAACTTTCCTCTCAGTATTGTCTTTGCTGTATCCCTTAAGTTTTTTTATGTTGTGTTTCCATTTTCATTTGTTTCAAGAAATTTTTCGCTTTCCTTCTGAATTTCTTCATTGACCCACTGGTCACTCAGTAGCATACTGTTTAATTTCCATATATTTGTATCATTTCCAAAATTCCTATCATTATTGGTTTCTAGTTTTATTTCATTATGGTCAGAGAAGATGACTTGACATTATTTCAATTTTTTTGATTTTTTTTTTTTTTGAGATAGAGTCTTGCTAGGTCACCCAGGCTGGAGTGCAGTGGCACAATCTCGGCCCACTGCAACCTCTGCCTCCTGGGTTCAAGTGATTCTCAGCCTCCCCTGTAGCTGGGACTACAGGCATGCACCATCACGCCCAGCTAATTTTTGTATGTTTAGTAGAGGCAGGTTTTCATTATGTTGACCAGGCTGGTCTTGAACTCCTGACCTCAAGTGATCTGCCTGCCTCGGCCTCCCAAAGTACTGGGATTATAGGCATGAGCCACCGTGCCCGGCCTCCTTCAGCACTTTAAATATGTCATCCCACTCTCTCCCAGCCTGTAAAGAAGACTTGGAAGTCTGCTGCCAGGCATATTGGAGCTCCATTGTATATTATTTGTCTCTTTTCTGTTGGTGCTTTTGGGATCGTTTCTTTATCCTTGACCTTTGGGAGTTTTATTATTAAATGTCTTGAGGTAGTCTTACTTGGGTTAAATCTGCTTGGTGTTCTGTAACCATCTCGTACTGGAATACTGATATCTTTCTCTACATTTGAGAGGTTCCCTGTTATTATCCCTTTCAATAAACCTTCCACTTTTAACTCTCTCTCTACCTCCTCTTTAAGGCCAGTAACTCTTAGATTTGTCCTTTTGTGGTTATTTTCTAGATCTTGTAGGCATGCTTCATTTTTTTTTTTTTTTTTGAGATGGAGTTTTTGCTCTTGTTGCCCAGGCTGGAGTGCAGTGGTGTGATCTTGGCTCACTGCAACCTCCACCTCCCGGGTTCAAGCGATTCTCCAGCCTCAGCCTCCTGGGTAGCTGGGATTACAGGCATGTGCCACCACACCTGGCTATTTTTTTTATTTTTATTTTTTCTGTATTTTTAGTAGAAACAGGATTTCTCCATGTTGATCAGGCTGATCTCGAACTCCTGACCTCAGGTGATCCACCCACCTTGGCATCCCAGAGTGCTGGGTTTACAGGTGTGACCCACCTTGCCCAGCCGCCATGCTTCATTCTTTTTAATTCTTTTTTTCTTTTGTCTCCTCTATTTTCAAATAGCCTGTCTCCAAGCTCACTAATTCTTTCTTCTGCTTGATCAATTCTGCTGGTAGGAGACTCTGATGTATTCTTCAGCATGTCAATTGTGTTTTTCAACTCCAGAATTTCTGCTTGATTCTTTTTAATGATTTCAATCTCTTTGTTAAATTTATCTGATAGTATTCTGAATTCCTTCTCTGTGTTATCTTGAATTTTACTGAGTTTCCTCAAAATAGCTATTTTGAATTATCTGTCTGAAAATTCCCATATCTCTGTCTCTCCAGGACTGGTCCCTGGTGTCTTATTTAGTTTGTTTGATGAGCTGTTTTCCTGGATGGTCTTGATGCTTGCGGATATTTTCTGGTTTCTAGGCATTGAAGAGTTAGATATTTATTGTAGTCTTTGCAGTCTGGGTTTGTTTGTACCCATCCTTTTTGGGAAAATTTCCAGGTATTTGAAAGGACTTGGGTGTTGTAATCTAAGTTTTTGGTCACTGCTACCATGTCTGCATTAGGGGGCACCCCAAACCCAGCAATGCTGCAACTCATGTAGACTCATAGAGGTACCACCTTCATGGTCTTGGATAAAAGCTAGAAGAATTATCTGAATTACCAGGCAGAGAATCTTGTTCTCTTCCTTTTCTTTCTCTCTTTCTCCGTTTCTCTCTTTCTGTCTTTCTTCTTTTTTTTTTTTTTTTTTTTTCCAGACAGAGTCTCACTCTGTTGCCCAAGCTGGAGTGCAGTGGCATGATCTCGGCTCACCACAACCTCCACCTTCCGGGTTCAAGCGATTCTCATGCCTCAGCCTCTCGAGTAGCTGGGATTACAAGCATGCGCCACTAGGCCAGGCTAATTTTTGTATGTTTTGTAGAGATGGGGTTTTGCTATGTTGCCCAGGCTGGTCTTGAACTCCTGGGCTCAAGTGATCCTCTCTCCTCAGACTCCCAAAGTGCTGGGATCACAGGCATGAGCCACTGTGCCCGGCCCCTTTACTTTCTTTCAAACAGAGTCTCTTTCTCTCTCTGTGCTAAGCTGCTTGGAACTGGGGGAGGGATGACACAAAGCATCACTGTGGCCACCACCACTGGGACTGTGCTGGGTCAGACCCAAAGCCTGCACAGCACTGGGTCATGCCCAAGACCCACAGTAACCATTGCCTGGCTACCACCTACGTTCCCTCAAGGCCCTGGGGTTCTACAGTCATCAGGTGGTAAAACCAGCCAGGCACATGTCCTTCCCTTGAGGGCAGCAAGATCCCCCTGGTCCCAAAGAGGTCCAGAGAGGCCATCCGGGAGGCAGGGCCTGGAGTAGGAAACCTTAAGAGTCTATCTGATGCTCTATTCCACCGTGGCCCACAGTAAGTACTGCCTGGCCACTGCCAATGTTCATTCAAGGCCCAAGAGCTCTTCAATCAGCTTAGCGTGAATGCTGCCAGGCTTAGGACTCATCTTTCAGGGCAGTAGACTCCCCTCTGGTCCAGGGCAGGTCCAGAAATGCCATCCAAGAGCCACGGCCTGGAATCAGGGACTCTAAGAGCCTGTTTAGTGCTCTGCTCCCCTGAGGCTGAGCTGATACCTAAGTTGCCAAAGTCCCCTTTACTCTTGCCACTCCTTTCCTCAAGCAGATGGTTCTCGCCCCATAGCCACCACAGCTGGAAATGCAAAATCCTGCAATCACTGTGCTCTCCCTCACCTAAGAGCACAGATTCTCTTCGTGCCCCATGGTTGCTGCCAGGGGATGGGGGATAGGGAACATCAGCAATTCAAGACTGTCTTTCCTACCCTCTTCAGTGTCTCTTTCAGTGATATGAAGTTAAAACCAGGTGCTATAATCTCTTGCTTGATTTTTGGTTCTCAGGAAGGTGCTTTTTTGTGGGGATAGTTGCTTGGTGTTTCTGCAGGGAGGATGATCACTGGAAGCTTCTTCTTTTTTTTTTTTTTTTTTTGAAACGGAGTCTTGCTCTGTCTTCAGGCTGGACTACAGTGGTGCGATCTCAGCTCACTGCAACATCCGCCTCCCAAGTTCAAGTGATTCTCCTGCCTCAGCTTCCCAAGTAGCTGGGACTACAGGAATGCGCCACCACGCCCAGCTAGTTTTTGTATTTTTTGTAGGGATGGGGCTTTACCATGTTGGCCTGGATGGTCTCAATCTTCTGACCTCATGATTCGCCTGCTTTGGCCTCCCAAAGTGCTGGACTACAGGCATGAGCCACCGTGCCTGGCCTGATTTTCTTTTTTTTCTTTCTTTATTTTTTTTAGACAGAGTTTCAATCTTGTTGCCCAGGCTGGAGTATAATGGTGTGATCTTGGCTCACTGCAACCTCTGGCTCCTGGGTTCAAGTGATTCTCCTGCCTCAGCCTCCCAAGTAGCTGGGATTACAGGCACATGCCACCACACGTGGCTAATTTTGTATTTTTAGTAGAGAGGGGGTTTCACCATGTTGATCAGGCTGGTCTCAAACTCCTGACCTCAGGTGATCCACCCACCTCAGCCTCCCAAAGTGCTGGAATTGCAGGCGTGAGCCACTGTGCCTGGCAAAGCCTGGTTTTCATCCTAGACTTTTTTTTTTTTTTTCTGAGAAGGAGTCTCACTCTGTTGCCCAGGCTGGAGTGCAATAGCATGATCTTGGCTCACTGCAACCTCTGCCTCCTGGGTTCAACCAATTCTCCCGCCTCAGCCTCCCAAGTAGCTGGGATGACAGGCGCATGCCACCACACCCAGCAAATTTTTATATTTTTAGTAGAGACGGGGTTTCACTATGTTGGTTGGCCATGTTGGTTGGCCATGTTGGTCTCGAACTCCTGACCTCACATCCTAGACTTCTACATCCATCAGAACACCAAGTACTTACCTTCTAAATATTTTTTTTTCTAATGGATTCACTTTTACCTATGCCCATTGCTGCAATCCTAGCTTAGGCCCTCATTACCCCTTCCCAGAATGAGAACAGCTCTCTGCTGGTCTCACAGCCTTCATTCTGGCCTTCCTCTCAGCCACAGCACACACCAGGATCAGAGTGGTGTTTCCAAATCCATAGTACACATTTGAGTGTGTCACTCAATGGCTTAAAGGTTCAATGCTCACTTACCTAACCCACCCCCACTATCTTCATGTTGAAACCCAATCTCCTTAATATGGATGATATGGCTGTTCAAGACTGGCCCTTTGCTTATCGCTCCAACTTTATCGGTGCCAATTCCCTTCCTCAAACTCTAAGCTCTATATAATTAACTACTCATATGAAGTTCCCTAAGTTCACCATGCTTTTGGTGTTATTTGCATGATTTTCCTTGAACATTTAACCCCATCTTCACTTGACTAAATCTTATTCATGTTTCTTATCTCACTCTTTTGTAGTTGCCTATTTTCTTGTGTGTCTTTCCTGGACTATAAGCTCACTGAAAGCAAGGACCACACAGTGTTCAATGCCTCATTCTCACTGTTTGTGCTCAGTAATTTTTACTCTCAATAAGTATTTATTGAATAAACAAAGTTTCATTGAGCTTTAGAGCAGGTTTGGTGAGTCTGAGGGTGTGGGTAGGGTGGGAGGATGGGAGGAGAAAGAGATAACTAGAGTTCATGCTTCAAAGGTAGAGTCCTTCTGGTGCAGTATCCAGGGTGGGGCTAAACAAGTGGTTTCTGAAGTGGAGTGGAAGGGAAGGTCACTGGAGCAGAGAATACAAGGCAACTATGACCCCATAGATGGGATGAGTGGCACTTGTGTTGCCCAGGAGAAGTCAGGTCAGGCACCAGGTGGGGTGGGGAGGGAAGCTGTGAGTCAGGCTCCAAAGTCCTTTCATAGATGGTCTGATTAAGGCAGGGAGGTGCCTTCATCCTAATTCCAAGCTGCATGGGGAGAGGAAGGGAAATGAAAGTGATGGAAGATACACAGAGAGCCAGCAGTGACTCAACGAGAATCATGGCACTGCCTTATAACTCTGAGATCTGTGGGCCCTCATTAGAGAATGAAGGGCCTCTGTTCAAAAGGGTTTCATGATGAACAGGTGGGAGAATTTTCTAGAAAGTGGTTGTGCCTACAGAGAAGTATTTTAATAGAAAGGTCTTCCCAGAGAGCCCAATAGAAGGCTTTAGAAGATGTCTCCCAGTGTACATTCAAGTGGTCAAATGACATGATTTCTTCCAGTTTGGTTTCAGAATTTGTTACAAACCCCTATACCAGAAATGTCTACTGTCTTGCTGCTACAATTCTCAGCTGTTTCTCCCAGTTAAGACATTCATCTGGAATCTTACTCTGATCCTTAAAGCAAAGCAATTAAAACCCTGTATATGGGATTATTCGTCCCTGTGCATTCTTTTTTTCTGTGGGAAATTGGGTCCACACTTGTTTTTGTGAAATGTCAGCACAATAAAAGCCTCTCTTTGGGACTACAGTTACAAAGAATTCTCATCTTAAAAAAAAAAAAAAAGTCCTAATGAACAAAGTTTCAAAATTCGACATCACTTGCAGTCTGACCTGTGAGGGCTGGTCACCTTCCTTCCACCCTTTCACAGTTAGCAAAGAGGAACCGAGGGACATCAGCAAACTTGCACCTCCTCACTTCCAGGGTTGCAGGATGTTTCCTCAGCTGATTTCTCTCTGAGTCCAGCCCCACAGCTCCTGTGGGCCTCCTTCTTGGCGAGAACGGCTGTTGTTTTTTTTTTTTTAACAGCATCCAATATGCTTGAGATGAACTGTGCTTGGTTGGGATGGACTCTAAACGTGCTGACATTTTCCTTATATTTCATATTTTGTACTTAGGTTTTCCATCTATCTGCCTATCTAGGTTCATTAGCAAGGTTAGTCTAGTTTTCTTTTTTGTGTGTTGCATTTATTGAGGTTTTGGTATCATGCCAATAATCAGAATAACATCAGTATCCGGCAGGGTGCGGTGGCTCACATCTGTAATCCCCGCACTTTGGGAGACCGAGGTGGGTGGATCACCTGAGGTCAGGAGTTCAAGATCAGCCTGGCCAACATAGTGAAACCCCATCTAAAAATACAAAAACACAAAAATTAGCCTGGCGTGGTGGCAGGTGCCTGTAATTCCAGTTACTTGGGAGGCTGAGGGAGGACAATCGCTTGAACCCAACAGGCAGAGGTTGCAGTGAGCCGAGATCGCACCACTGTACTCCAGCCTGGGTGACAGACAGAGACTCCGTTTCAAACAAACAAACAAACAGAAAAAAATCAGTATCTTCCTCTACCCCTTCCCATCTCAGCTTGTTAGAAATGCAGAATCAGGGGTCCACTCCAGACCACTAAAACCACTATCTACATTTCTTCAAGATCCCCTGGAAATGCACATTATAAATTCACATAGTTCGAGAAGTCGCCCTAGGCCTTATCATTCCTGAAAACCACTCCTTCCATAATCTCAGGAGCAAGCAACCTGGCTCTCCAACCAGCATGTTCTTCCTTCCAGCTCACTCCCTTACCGTGCTGATTCCAACCATCCGTTGATCCTGACACTTCTACATGGGCCTCTCTCCTCCCACTGCCCACAACCCTTCCTCACTCCCTCCTGGACGGGCGTGGATTCAACAGTCCACCATAATTAATACTTCCTTATTGTACCTTCACCTTCCTTTCCCCTGTTTCCCTCCATGGAATTATCTAGCAAAAACAACCCTGGTGGGATAGAATTCCCCCCCTTCCCAGCAAAATGTGGCTGCTGAAAAACATGGAATAAGCCTGCCAACTGGTCCTTTACACCTGCTCCTCTCCCTGGAACTTCCAACACCTCCTCCCTCTCTGCACTGAGCAAATGAATGACTGTTCTTCCTGTTTCCCTGAAGAAATCGAAGCCCTCGGAAGGGACTGTCCACAAGTTCCAGGAACCTCGTCTACCTGGCTCCCTGCCTCGTGCCCACATTCTACCTGCCCTCTTGGTACCGTGACCTCACCTGCCTTGCTCCTATTCAAGGCCAGACCTTCCAGTGCACTCTGCGTCTTTCCCTTCTCACTCAATCAGGGACAGCTCTCCAGAAAACACCCCCCAATCCTCATCATCACATTTTCCCTCACGACTGAATAATTCCCACCAGCATTTAAGCACACTGGAAGAGCTCTCAATCTAAAAACAAAACAAAATGAAATAATACGAAACATTTGCTCAGACCCCACATTCCCCTCCAGCCACCACCCCATTTCTCTGCTCCTCATTAGAAACAAAACTTCATGAAAATGTTGTCTAAACCAATGGTCTCTCTTTCTAGGGCCCCCATTCTTTCTAGGGACTCCCCTCCCCGCCCCTCCCCTCTCCTCGTCTCCTGCTTTTGAGACGGAGTTTTGCTCTTGTTGCCCAGGCTGGAGTGCAATGCCGCGATCTCGGCTTACGGCAACCTCCGCCTCCTGGGTTCAAGTGATTCTCCTGCCTCAGCCTCCCAAGTAGCTGGGATTACAGGCACATGCCACCATGCCCAGCTAATTTTGTATTTTTAGTAGAGACGGGGTTCCTCCATGTTGGTCAGGTTGGTCTTGAACTCCCGACCTCAGGTGATCCGCCCGCCTTGGCTTCTCAAAGTGCTGGGATTACAGGCATGAGCCACCGTGCCCGGCTTTTTTTTTTTTTTTTTTTTTGAGACAGAGTCTCACTCTTGTTGCCCAGGCTGGAGTGCAATGGCACAATCTCGGCTCACTGCAACTTCCAACTCCCCGGTTCAAGCGATTCTCCTGCCTCAGCCTCCCAAGTAGCTGGGATTAAAGGCATGTGCCACCACGCCTGGCTAATTTTTTGTATTTAGTAGAGACGGGGTTTCACTATGTTGGTCAGGCTGGTCTCAAACTCCTGATCTCAGGTGATCCACCCACCTCAGCCTCCCAAAGTGTTGGGAATACAGGTGTGAACCACCGCACCTGACCAGTCTCATTCTTTCTAAAGACTGCTCCAATCAGGCCTTGCCACTTACCTCTCCACTGAAACAGCTCTTACCAAGGAGCGGCCTCTGAGTGGCCTCAGTGGAGCTGAGACCAATGACCAATGACCAACAGTAACCTTACTTAACTATAAGCCACATTTGGCAGCAGAGATCCAGCCTCCCCACTGAAAGGTGTCCCTTATCTCCCAGAAAATGATTTTTTTTTACTTCTTTTCTTTTCTCTTCTCTTCTCTTTTCTTCCTTCCTTCCTTTCTTTCTTTTCTTTCTTTCCTTTTCTTTCTTTTTTTTTTAACATAGTCTCACTCTGTCACCCAGGCTGGACGGCAGTGGTGTGATCTCAGCTCACTGAAACCTCCACCTCCTGGGTTCAAGCAATTCTCCTGCCTCACTCTCCTGAATAGCTGAGATTACAGCCATGCAACACCACACCCCGCTAATTTTTGTATTTTTGGTAGAAATGGGGTTTCACCACGTTGGCCAGACTAGTCTCGACCTCCTGGCCTCAAGTGATCCGCCTGCCTCCGCCTCTCAAGGTGCCAGGATTATAGGCATGAGCCCCTGCAGCTGGCCAGATTTTCCTGGATCTCTTCCTACCAAACTGGCTCCTCCCTCTCAGGGTTCTTTGCTGGTTCCTTACCATTCTCTGACCTGTCATTGTTGGGGGACTGGGCTTAGTAGTAACACTCCCATCCTAAAGGATCTCACTGAATCCAGAGGTTTTACCTACTCTGAGAACCACGCAAATTCTGTCTCTGGCCCAGACTTCTCCTCTGAAGTCTTTTTTTTTTTTTTTTTTTTTGAGCCGAGTCTCGCTCTGTCACCCAGACTGGAGTGCAGTGGCGCAATCTCAGCTCAATGTAATCTCTGCCTCCCAGGTTCAAGCAATTCTCCTGCCTCAGTCTCCGGAGTAGCTCGGACCACTGGCGCACGCTGCCATGCCCGGCTAATTTTTGTATTTTTATTAGAGACGGGGTTTCACCATGTTAGTCAGGCTGGTCTCCAACTCCTGACCTCAGGTGATCTGCCCGCCTCAGCCTCCCAAAGTGCTAGGATTACAGGTGTGGGCCACCGCGCCAGGCCTTCTGCTCTGAACTCTTAAGTCCAACTTCCAACTTGGGTGTCGAACAGGCAGCTCAAACTTTGTATGTCCCTAAATAAATTTCCAAGTTCCTCCATTCACATCTGTTTCTGCTTAAATTTTCCCCGTATCACCAAATTGTATTTTCCAGTTGCTTGAGAAAAAAAAAAAAAATGGAAATCAGGAAAATCCTTTTAGCTTTACCCTTTATTTATTTATTTTTTTCTTGAGTCAGGGTCTCACTCTGTGGCCCAGGCTGGAGTGACAGTGGCACAGTCACAGCTCACTGTAGCCTCGACTCTCCAGGCTTAAGTGATCCCCCCACCTCAGCCTCTGGAGTAGCTGGGACTACAGGCACATGCTACCACGCCTGGCTAATTTTTTTTTTCTAGAGACAGGAGTCTCACTATGTTGCCCAGAGTCGTCTCCAACTCCTGGCCTCAAGTGATCCTTCCTCCTCTGCCTCCCAAAGTGTTGGGATTACAAGCGTGAGCCACCTTTTATTATTATTATTATTATTGTTATTATTGAGACTGAGTACCGCTCTATTGCCCAGGCTGGAGTGCAGTGGCACAATCTTGGCTCATTGCAATCTCCCCTTACTGCAACCTTTGCCTCCTGGGTTCAAGCAATTCTCCTGTCTCAGCCTCCCGAATAGCTGGGATTACAGTTGCCCGCCACCATGCCCAGCTAATTTTTGTGTTTTTAGTAGAGACAGGGTTTCACCATGTTGGGCATGGTGATCTCGAACTCCTAACCTCAAATGATCCTCCCACCTTGGACTCCCAAAGTGTTGGGATTACAGGCGTGAGCCACCTTTTAAATGTGTCTACAGGTGACCATTTTACTCTTCTACTGCCACCACCCTGGACAGAGCCTTATCTTTTTTTTTTTTTTTTTTTTTTGAGATGGAGTCTCCCTCTATCGCCCAGGCTGGAGTGCAGTGGCGCGATTTCGGCTCACTGCAACCTCCGCCTCCCGGGTTCAAGCAATTCTCCAGCCTCAGCCTCCCAAGTAGCTGGGGTTATTTTTGTATTTTTAGTAGAGACGGGGTTTCATCATACTGGTCAGGCTGGTCTCGAACTCCTGACCTCAGGTGATCCACCTGCTTCGGCCTTCCAAAGTTCTGGGATTACAGGCGCGAGCCACCACGCCCGGCAGGACAGTCTTATCTTTTGGCTGGCAGATTTCAACAGGCTTCTCGCTGGTCCCCCTGCTGAAACCCTCAGGGCTTTCAGTCTGGTCCTCATACCACAGCCACAGGGATCCTTCTGAAATGTCAGTCCACGTCCTTTCTTTGCTCACAACCCTTCAAATTGCTTCCCATCTCCTTGAGAGTAAAAACAGGAAGTCCTAACTTTGGTTGGTAGGGCTGCACTCCTTCCTCATCTCCTGCCCTATCTGGGGCCGCTTTCAAGCCAGCACATTCTCGCCTCAGGGCCTTGGTCCTGCTATTCCCTCTGCCTTTCCACGCGGAAAGCTCCCAGGCTCTCTCTCTCCAGGAAGCCGCTCCCTGAAGGAACACTGTAAATAACAACACCCTGCTTTCTCTCCCCTTCTCACCCAGTGGTGTTTTTAACTTTCCAGTATTTTTGTTGTTTTTTGTTTGTTTGTTTTGTTTTTGTTTTTTTGAGATAGTCTCGCTGCGTCGCCCAGGCTGGAGTGCAGTGGCGCGATCTCGGCTCACTGTAACCTCCGCCTCCCGGATTCAAGCGATTCTCCTGCCTCAGCCTCCCAAGTACCTGGGAATACAGACGCCCGCCACCACGCCCGGCTAATTGTTTTTTGTATTTTTAGTAGAGATGGGGTTTCACGGTGTTGGCCAGGCTGGTCTTGAACTCCTGACCTCATGATCCGACCACCTTGGCCTCCCAAAGTGCCGGGATTACAGGCGTGAGCCACCCCGCCTGGCCTAATTGTCCAGTATTATACATACCTGTAGGTTTATTAGTCAATTATTTGTCAACTGTTTGTGCTAGGAGCAGGGACTGTTTCGCTCACTGCGCCACCCCTGGCGTACAGGAGGCGCTTAAAAAAATAGTTCAGTTACACATTAAAAACAAAGAAACAAAAATACACACATATGGCATTTGTATGTGCCAGGCTCTGTTGTCAGAGCTTTGCAATGCACTGTCCCGTTCATCCTCAGAAGCCCGTGGCTGGTACCACTATATTATTACACACTTTTTTTTTTTTTTAATGTGTGAGGAAATCCAGGCACAGGGACGTGAAACAGCCCATAGATAGCAAATGGTGGAGCAGGATTTAAATTCAGGTTGCTGATTTAAATAGGAATATTCCCATTAATCTGGAACGTTCGGGCACTTGTCCCCCTAGATGCTGTGTCCCCCGGATGCTAAAATGAAGTGATCTGCTCCAAGAAAGTAAGAATCGGTCTGCACAAAGTGGGATCCCGGCCTCTTGCAGAATTAAGCTTGAAGAGTTGAGGAAGTGGTCGTTGAAAGTGGGCGTGCGATTCCCGCAGGAAAAGCGCTCAGGCGGAGGAGAAGGGGCTGAGCCCCGCCTTGGAAGCTGCGGCGGAGGAAGAGGAATTGCGGGGCTTGGCTTCTGCTTTTCTCTGCGGCCCCTCCCGCTCGGGCCTCGCGCCGACTCGCGGCGCCCTGAGTCCGCCGGCCGCTCGGGGGCGCCCGAGGCGGAAGGGGGCGTTGCGGCGCCGCCCGACGTCGCGTCCTCGGCGGCTGCGCAGTGCGCACGTCAAAGCCGGGCTCGGGCCGCGAGCGGGGCGCGGGGATCGGGGAGCGGCGCGGCCTGGGAGACACAGAGCCTTCAGGCGCCGGGGCGGGGGCATAGGCGAAGACTAAGGCGGCGCCGGGCCCCACAGCAGCAGCCGCAGCCAGAGCGAGCGCAGCAGCGCGGCGGTAGCCGCGGGAGCCCCTGGGCAGCCGTCCGCCCGCGCAGCCGCCGCCGCCGCCGCGGGAGCCCGTCGCCGGGAGCAGGAGCGGGCGGAAGACAACGGAGGGACGGAGCGTCCGAGCCACGCCGCGGGGACCGAACGAGCAGCCCGAAGCGGCGGCGGCCGAGGACGGGGACAGCGACGACGCGGAGGCAGAGAAAGGAACGCCCGGCCCAGCCCCGTGAGTGACCCCCGGCCCGGCCCGGCCCTGCTCATGGTGCGGACGCCTGCCCGGCTTCCGCCTGCCCCGCTGGGCCCTCACCGGCCCTGGGGCTGCCTCCATTTTCCTGGGTGGCGGTGGCCCCGGCCCAGCTTGGCCCCGGAGCCCCCAGGAGCAGCCGGGCCCGGCCTGCTCTCTCCGCCCGGCTCGGCTCCGGCCCCTCGCTGAGACGCTCCCTTTGCCTTCGCCGGCGTGGGGCGCCCGGGGGCCTCCAGTCCAGGCGCTCCTGCCGCCTCCTCCGTGGTTCTCAGGCGGGGCTGGCGGCGCGTGGTGGTCCGGGCCGGAGTCGGGAGAGCGGGGAAGTGCGGGCCGGGTCAACTGTCACCGGCTGCACCCGGGCTCCGGCGCCTCGCTCCCGCCCCTGGTAAACTTCCTGTTGTCGGGAGGCAGATACCAGCTTTGTGATCAATTCAGGAAAATGCCTAACTGATTTCTGGTTAGGAATTGTGCGGTCGGAGCGTTCTGGAGTTCAATGGAACCACCCCAAGCGCAGACTGCGTGCAGGCGCCGTAGTCGGCCTGCACCGGAGGGATTCAAAGGTGAAGCGGGCCCCGGTCCCCTCCCCCGAGGAGCTTAGGCTCTGGTGTGGGAGATAAGACGAGAACACAAATAACTGCGATACTGGGAAGCAGGTGATAAGTCCTGTGAAAGAACGACGGAGTGCTAGAAGGGCACCCGGAAAAACCGAACCGATCACTTCTGCCTAGCAGAAACCTGGAAGGCTTCCTGGGCGGGGGGTGCTGAGCAGAGTCTTGAAGGCCTGATGGGATTTAGGAAAGGAGGATTGCAGAAGAGGTTTGTGGAAGGGGTAGCAAAAGCGAGAAGACAAAGCCTAGAAATCATGGGTAATTCTGTGTGTTGGCATGGTGCAGGGGGCGGGGTGTATTGGGCTAAAGAGGTATTTCGGGGCCAGATCCTTGAATGCTGTAGAGGAGCTATTTGAGCAGCATTCTAAGAGAAACTTAGAGCTCATTTCTCAGTGACTCATGAGCCCGGAAATGTAGGCTAGGGGATATTAAAGGCGCTCTTGTGAAAGAAGAGAGAAGGAGGCCCAGTCAGGAGTTGACATTCTGTGCCTTGAATATAATGCAGTTTCAGATCGATTTTGACAGCTTCCCAGATAATCAAGTAAATCCATGCCCAGGCTAAGCAAAGTACCTTTGCAGAAAGCTTCATTAGATGTCAGGCTCTTAAGAGGTAATGGAATGGTGTCTATAAAATAAGCTCATCTGCACACAGAAGGTGTTTCTATTTGTGCGTTCGCTACAATGCATAAAAACTTCTTGCACTTTGTATTAGGCGTCTGTACTTTGGAATTACTAAGCTAAACCTACATTCTTTGAGGTGGCATTTGTGTAAAATAACATAAATTGATGATTTTTAAAAAATGGTTAGTAATATTCTGCTGTAGAAAGCCAGACGTAGACCTTTTACAGAAAGGTAAAACTTTGTTTTTATATTTTATTTTATTATGAAATCTTTATAGTAGAGCCGGAAGTGAAAGTGTTTAGCTTTATTTTGTAGTTTGTTCAGATTGTTAGGAAGTAATTAGCAGCTGTATTTGAAATCTAGAATATACGATCTGTGAAAGCAGCTTAGGGCCTAAGTTTTGTAAGCATGCACTTGTTTGCGTGTATGACAAGTGAATGCCACGTTTTTGCAGTTTAAAAATTTTCTGCTTTTCAAAATAATACATGATCTTTGTCAAAGCTTGCAAAATTCAGGGAGTGCTAGAAAATCTTTAAAACATTTTCTATAATCTTACCACTTAGATTTGGTTACTGTTAACATTTTTGCATATTTTCTTTCCAGTCTTTTTCTGTGTATTTTTTCTCTGCATATTGAAATATATTGTATGCATATGTATACACACACATATCTCTTATTAAGCTTTTCTTGTCATTAAATATCTTCATATAAAAAATTTTTACTCAACAATGGAAGTCTTCTAAGCGTGTTTTGTTTTCCTGACAAGGTTGTATTATTTACCTCAGATGAAATGCAGTAGTTAAGCTTAATAACTACTAGTGTGGACAGAACTTTTTCTAAAAGTTTCTTGTTTGAAGTATATTTCTTTCTCTGTAAGACTTGGATCCTCTTGCTTGTTGAATAAAGTTTTTCTTGGCAGGATGTGTGTTGTCATGAGGTATGGAAGAGGAAGAAAGTACACAGATCTCTGCTATAGGAGTGAATGGACTTTTAAAGGGATGTTGTCAAAAGATTACTGTCATGGCTGGTATACCATCCCCCACAGACGGCGATGCAGTGTCCCTTCCCACTCCCCACTTCGCTCCTGAAAAATAGTCTCTACACTAGGGCCATCCATATAGGTTAACTATTTTTTGAACATGACATCACGAAGACTCAGGCTGGATATAAATATAGAATATTTCATGAAATGGTTTGCTACTATAACAAATGGGTGGTATTTGCTTTTTTGGTTTTGTTTTGTGTTTTGAGACAGGTTCTCACTGGGTTGCTCAGGCTGGAGTGCAGTGGTGCGAACATGGCTCACTGCAACCTCAGCCTCCTGGGCTCAAGCCATCCTCCCACCTCAGCCTCCCGTAGATGGGACCACAGGCTCGTACCATCACATCCGGCTAATGTTTGTATTTTTATAGAGACAGGGTCTTGCCATGTTTCCCAGGCTGGTCTTGAACTGCTGGGCTCAAGTAATCTAATCTTGCCTTGTCCTCCCAAAGTGCAGGGATTACGGGCATGAGCCACCACGCCTGCCTGGATATTTGTTTTTTAATTTCAAGGCAGCTTACTTCCCTTCATTAGCATTTGCTACTTCAGGTTCTTGTACTAAGTCAGTTTTTTCCCATGTATTTTACATTCTAAGGTGTATTAAGAAGATCTCTGTTTCTGTTTCATCACGTATGAAGTAAGATGCTGAGTAAGGCTGTGTACGTTTCCTAAAGTTAATATAGAAGAACTGCTAAGAAAGTCCAGTATAAGTATGGGGTTTGGTAACTTGATTTTATTTGAATATTTTTATATTGCAAATATGTATGCCACACAGTGTCTTTATTACCTTGGAATATTCACTAAAGTTTTCTGTTTTGATCAACTTTTGTGGGATTACAGATTTCTTTAGTTACTGCCATACTTTCCCAAGAGCCTTTTTTCCAGATTGATGACTAATCACTCACAGTTTAGCCATCTGCCATGAAAATACACAAATCCAACCTCCCCAACCCCCAAAAATAAAATTCAGTAGTAGGACGAATTTTGTTTCAGGTATTGTCTTTTGTTTACCTTTCTGGCATTGTTTCTATTCCAGCTCTATTTTATTTTTTAATTTAAAAAATGTTTTAATTAAAAGAGATGGGGTCTCATTCTGTTGCCCAGGCTGGTCTTGAACTCCTGGGCTTATGCCATCCTCCTGCCCCAGCCTCCCAAAGCACTGGGATTATAGGCGTGACCACACTGGCCTCCAGCCCTATTTTAAAAGGTCAGGCCGAGCGGGGTAGCTCACTCCTATAATCCCAGTGCTTTGGGAGGCCAAGGTGGGAGGATTGCTTGAGCCCAAGAGTTGGAGGCCAACCTGAGCAACATAGCAAGACCCTATATCCACAAAAATAAAAAATTAGCTGAGCATGGTGGTGTGTGTGCCTGTTGTCCTAGCTACTCAAGAGGCTGAGGCAGGAGGGATTGCCTGAGCCCAAGAATTTGCAGCCCCAGTGAGTTTTGATCACTGCATTGCAGCCTGAGGTGACAGAGTGATACCCCATCTCAAAAAATGTATATATAAAATAAAAATAATAAAAATAAAAATTCATTTTCCTCTTTTTCATTGCTCCTTTTAATTGGGCATTTGATTTTATGAATGTCTTTACATGTTACAGAAATGGGACTGTGGAAGGTGGATTAATTTGGATAACAGAAAAACTTTGGTAAACATTTTTTTTTACACACTTTGATAAAATTGTGGGGAAAACATATCAAATCTGAATCTCTGGGTTAAATTACTTGTGACTTGTTATTACTGAGGTGTAAAGATCTGGCATTATTATGAAGTCAAGTAATCTAAATTTGCATAGCAATTTAGTCATCAGTATCTTTTGGCCATTGTGAGAAGACTTGTATTAGAGCCTTCTTTAATTACAGAAGGAATTGAGCTGTGTGAGAGTTCGTACGTTATGTGCCCTTAGTGACTTTCCGACTGGATCCCAACCACTACTTTTTAAAAAATTCTCCTGCAAGGGTGTCTTGCAGTGAGAAAGAGAGACTGGACTCAACTCCCCTCATCTCTACAGTCCGGAATATGGGGGCAGAGCAAAGTGAAGCAAATATTTCTGCCGTCACCATTTGTAGAGCAGACCAGTCTGTGAATAAAATGATCAGTGTTCTGCCTCTGTTTCTCAGGCCCTCCGAGGATTATGAGAAGAGTTACTGCAGGCCTAGGTGGCAGATCATAGACTGGTGGTGATGAAATCAGGTTAACAGCTTGTTGCCATCTGCATTTTTGGGGGATGTTGTGCCATTTCTGTCTCACTGAGCTTCCCAGTCCCACTGTGCTTTTAATTTTTAAAACAGGAGGGGTGAGGGGACAGCAGAATTGTGGTTTATAGCAACTGTGAAGTTAAGCCTGCAGAGGAAGGGAGAATGGCATGCAGAGAATTGCAAGAGGTCATTCGGGTGTGAAGTGGCTCCAAAGGAGGAAGGTAAATCCTGCCTTGGTCATTTATGTTGACCATATCCAGTGCATACCTATTTGTATGATCTTTAATAGCTTTTGTCTTGGTACTCAAAACATAGTGTTGAAGTTATAGATTGTGTTTGCTTGTTTATGTGTGCATTCATGTGCATGTTTCAAGGACGGGGAAAATCTAGCCATTATTTAGTGGCGGTTTGGTTTTATATGGCAGTTATTCTTTGGGAGCATTATCCACCAAACATTGAGGACCAGGGAAGTATGATACTGTGAAAAGATCACACACTTTATTTTGGTAATATATTTGAGAAACAAAACATACCTTGTGTATCTTGATCTTAATTAAGCTCCTACTTTGTGATCTTGTCTCATGAACTGTAACTTGCTCTTTACAGCGTACTATTAACATGCTAGTCACTGTTGTCTCCCTCCACAGTAGATTATATGTCAGCTGTATTGAGGCACTAGGAAGAAATACTTGGACAGGTTTCTGTTTACATGTCTGTAGTTAAGGCCCACTCTTAGATTTATAGAATTTGGAGAGGCAGTGTTAGCTAGTGGTTAAAAGCGCAGGTGCAGCCAGACTGCCTAGATTTTGAACCCTCATTCCTCTGCTGTGGGCTCTATAACCTTAAGTTCCTTCTGTCTAGCTTGAATTCCTTGGATGGTAATAATAGATCATATCTGAGAGGGTTGTAGGACGATTAAATGAGTTGCTACATCTGATGTGCTGCCATGTATCAGATGCCTAGACATAAGTTTTGTGATGCTGATGATAGGCTTTTCCAGGTGGGAGAAACTTTAGAACTTCAGAAACAACCTAGGCAGAATGGTTCTTTCTGCAGGTGGGAACACTGAGGCCCACCGTAACTAGAGCAGAGTTTGGTTCACTTTGAGGGGTAACAGGTATAGCTTTCTGCAAAGTGAAGTCTCTTTCCTAGGGTTTTATGGCTTATTAGCCACAGGACTGAATCTGGAGCCTGGTTTTCTTCATTATTTGTCCAGTTTACTTGAATTAAGTATAATACTTTATGCAGTAATGTCTTCTTTTGGACCTTTTCACTAACATTTACAAAGGTTGTATTCAAAATATATCAAATGTTTTTTGTCATATAATTCTTTTTTAAGGTTTAATATACTAATATTCATAATATTTGTGATGTAGCTGGCAAGTTATTTGGGAGGGGTGTATGAAGTTAAAAGTTGAAATAGACAAAGAATCAAGGAAAATTAACAAAAATTAGTTAGCTTGGGGGAACAAATTACCATTTAGGTCCACTAAATGTTGGGCAAACCTCTTAGGTAGTATTGTCCCCAACATCGTTATTGATGGGAAACCAAAGTGGAGGGTTTGTCCAGAATAACACAAACATTGCACAGTTGAGCCAGAATTTGAACTCAGGTCTGCCTCACTTCAAAATATGTGCTTCCTGAAATAGGGTATGACTCCTTCATGAAATAATTTTATTTTCCTTGCTGAGCAGTTTTGAATTAGTATTTTAGAATGAAGGTTTATAAATAGATCCTAATTTGGATTTTAATAGGTTTCCAAGCAGTAACCACATTACAATCTAAAAGAGATGGTTTATTATAAATGCTTTAGTTGTATAGTCATAATTTGATTAGTGGCTTATAGTTTAGTTACGCCAGTAGATAGTATTTAATTTCCACATTATTCTTGTAGAGAAGATGGGAGGCTTGTGTTACAGTGGGAAACACAGAAGCCTGGGAATTGAAAGATCTGGGCTGGGTCCTGACTCCATGACTAATTATGTTGTTACTCTGTACAAGTAACTCCATCTCTCTGGGCTTCAGTCATCCCATTATTGTACCAATGGCCCCAGATTGTAAACCCCTCAAGTTCTCTTGCCCTTATTTTCAGTGATTTGTATGTAGGCTTCTGACTTGCCTTTTTCTCCTGCACTGGTTCCCTCCCCTTTTGCTGGTGGTCTTGCAGTCTGTCTGAGTACTTTATGGCATGTGACTGTGCTTTAACCTTTTTTCTCCCAGTTGGTCAGATGGTAGTGTTATTTCACAGTACTGAAGTTCTTTGCTTAGGGTAATGAGAATAACATCAAAATGTGTATTTTCAAATTTTCTACCTTTGTGCTTATGAATAAATAGTTAAGAACTAAATGTTTTATGGTTGTAAAGTACAAGCTTAGTAAGTCAATTTATTAACAAGTCCTCAAGCCTCACATCAGTTTCGTTGTCACAATTGTGTTGTAAAGTTGGGCGAGTTGTGTGTTTTAGGGGAAGGAAAACATTAACCAAAGGCAATGAGAGTGGGAAAGAAAGAACCAAAAATGTAGAATTAAATTTGGGGATGTAAAGAACATGCTTTGGCTGTGGTTGGTATTAATCCCCTACCTATGTAAAGGTGGAATCCTGGCTTAGATCACAGGGTTCTTTGCAGCTCGGAATTCTATCACTGGTAAGAGATAAGGGTGATATTCACCACCCATTAGCATTCATACCTCCTCAAATGTCTATTATTAATTTGGTCCACAAGTTGTTTGTTTGTTTGTTTGTTTCTCAGGACGTAGTCTCGCTCTGTCGCCCAGGCTGGAGTGCAATGGCGCGATCTCTGCTCACTGCAACCTCCGCCTCCCGGGTTCAAGCGATTCTCCCACCTCAGCTTCCCGAGTAGCTGGGATTACAGGTGCGCGCCACCATGCGTGGCTAATTTTAGACAGGGTTTCACCATGTTGGCCGGGCTGGTCTTGAACTCTTGACCTTGTGATCCGCCCACCTCGGCCTCCCAAAGTGCTGGGATTTCAGGCGTGAGCCACCGCGCCAGGCTTAAGCAGTTTTTAATGCCTCTTATGCTAGGTACTGTTCTAAAGGCTGGGCCTCAAGGAGCTCGGTAAACAAGTTTTTTCCTGCTTTGATGGCATATCATCAGCCAGCCAGTTCATTTACTTTTAGATTCTATAGCAGGGAGACAGAAACTCAGGCCGTTAACATGACCCATGTAGATACTGTTTTGGCCCCCATCTCTCTAGTTACAGTATGGTTTCATCACTGTTCAGCATTGGTGAGTTATAAGTTTTTCCTATGTATGTAAGTTTCGTGTCTCTAGATTGTAATTTATTTGGATAGAGGATTTTTGTTTTTTTACCTTTTAAAATTTATCTTCTCTCCCCTCTTCCCTACCTCATGTTTTCAGAGTATAATAATATGTTCTTTCTATAAATATTAAATGATACAGCTGTGTGGTAGTATAAGAAAACTTTTGCAGCCAGCGTGGTGGCTCATGCCTGTAATCCCAGCACTTTGGGAGACCAAGGTGGGCAGATCACTTAAGGTCACGAGTTCAAGACCTGCCTGGCCAACATGGCGAAACCATGTCTCTACTAAAAATACAAAAATTAGCTGGGCATGGTGTCAGGTGCCTGTAATCCCAGCTACTTAGAAGGCTGAGGCAGGAGAATCGCTTGAGCCCTGGGCGTAGAGGTTGCAGTAAGCCAAGATCGTGCCACTGCACTCCAGCCTGGGCAACAGAGGGAAACTCCATCTCAAAAAAAAAAAAAAGAAAAAAGAAAAAGCAAACTTGCTTAGCAGAGATGAAATACTTAACCAAAATACAATTTTTTCTGTTTATCTTTTTATCTCAGCTATATTTGTGCTTATTTGAAAGTGATTTACATACTGTGATAATTGAAGGTTATGAGGATCCCCTTTTCGCAGATAAGTTCCACGTAAAGCCGTGTTTCCCAAATTGTGTTTTGTAGGCTGCCAGTCTTATGAGAGATTAGTTGTTTGTAGGAGAGGTTCCAGGGTGAGATTTCAGCTTGGGAAAACACTGGGTTAAACATAGTTAAACAGAGTTTTATTTTTGATGGTGATTGTGTTACTGTTTTTCTGCAGAGCTTGTCAGAGTTTTTAGTAGTGTGTATTGGCAAATTGAGAAATACTGCACATTATATTTCCTTCCTTCAAGTTTATTTGGTCAAAAGAACACACCCTCCCCCCCAGGAAATACCCACAAACATCTTGAAGAAAGGTTCCACTGGAACACAGTTTAGGAAACGCTCTTACTTGCATACTTACTAGTATGGCATTCAAAGCATTTACTTGCTAATTGGGATGATAATTTTTTATCAGTTGGAATTCAACTAAGATTGTAGTGGCTTTCACCAAGCCTTTTTTTTTTTTTTTAATTTCAGCCTGCAGTGAGAAATTATATTTTTGATCAGTGACCCAACACATACACACACTCTCAAAACTGAAAAAGAAATTTCATGAAACAGTACTTAGGTCTTACTACATAGAATGCATTCTAATACTTCCTATTTTATTTCTTAATGCTTTTTATGAACTAAAATCAGCATGCAATTTGAGAGACACTACATGGTTACATGAATTTATAAACTTATGTTAGAGTGAGAATATACCATACAAACTTTCATTTTTCTATTTAAAAAATATTTTTTGTAGAGACGGGGTCTCACTATATTGCCCAGGCTGGCCTCAAAGTCCTGGGCTCAAGCGATCCTCCTGCCTCAGCATCCCAGAATGCTGGAATTACAGGCGTGAGCCACCTTGCCCAGCCCCAAACTGTTTTATAAGTGAGAAAACTAAAGCTCAGTGTAGAGATGAGATGGGAGGGACTCTGACCATAAATTCTGTATTTAAATCTTGGTTGTGTGTTGTTGGGCAGGGTGTTTAATGCCTGTTTTTCGTCAGCTTTCTCATTTGTAACATAGCAATAATAGAACCTATACGTAAGGTAGTTGTGAGGGTTCAGTAAGAATGCCATGCATAGCCTGTCTGATAGTGTGCTGTAAGTGTCCAATACATTTTAGCTTTTATGATGGCTGGAGTCTCAAATTCTTTCTGCTGTACTATACGTACTTTGAAAAATATTTTAAGACTTTAGAAGTGTTTAAGCAACCTCCAAGTAAAGCTAAACTCTTGATCTCTAGTTGGATGTATCATTTGTTGTGATCTCAGCCCTCTGAAATAGTAAGTTTTAAAAATAGCGAAAAGGAGCCACTTAAAGTTGTTTTGTCTCAGTTGCAAATTGACTCTCAGTTGCCGAGCTTTATGCCATATTATTATATAGTTTTAAAACTATTCTTTTTTAACTTTCTTAATTTTCAATTTTGTTAAAAGAATGAATACTTTAGCAGCTTTTCAAGCCTTTTTAAAAAATCTTTATAAGCATGTAATTAAATAAAAATATGTTGATACCTGTAACCTATTAATTTAGCTTTCTTGTAGTTTTAATTCATTAAAATAAAAAAAAGTTACTGTTTCCTGTTTTATCCACGTTTCTGCAGGTTTGGTGAGTTTGCCCATCCTCAATATTTTATATTGCCATTGGGGATTTAATTTTGTGTCCTGACCTAAGAAAAGGGACATTTACAGGGGATTTACGATAGTGGGAGCCTGATTTCCCATTATCTTCTTTTTTTCTTTCTGGTTTAAACACTTCGTTTTAATTTCTCTGCTGTGGGCTTCCTGAACCCACCCCACTTAAATTTTAAGGTTGAACCTCCCCCAAACACAGGAAGACAAGCAAGTCTCTGAGTCAACATTCTTGAGGGAGTAAGTTTTACTCTCCAAAGCCACATCAGAGAAATCTTGCTGCCCCTTCTGCAGTAGGTGTGTCTTCATCTCTACGTTCCTGCAATGTGTTGCCTTTGAGCTGATCCTCCAGTTGTCTCACCTCCCAGACCCTTTTGCTCCTTTTAGTGCCCCACAGTGTCCTTGAAGGACCACACTATCACCATGGCACCCAGAAACCCCTGCCTGCTGGTTGGGCTTTGGTTGGGTTTAGCCAATGGAAGCCCTGGGCAGAAGATTAGAGGGTAGGAGGAGAAAGAACTCAGCGTATGTCTTGTCCTGCCCTCTCCATGCCCTGGTGGCATTGTTTGGCCAAGGGTTCCCATTATCTCAAACATAGCTGGCTACTTCATATATTAATGTCACTACTGAGGCAATTCGAGGTGTTTCTCAGTTTGTTTCTTTTATTCACCAGTTTGTCTTCAGTGTGACCTGAAGTTGCTGAAATAAAAGGTTCCAATCAGCATCACTGCCACATACCAATTCAGTATGCAAATAGCATAAAGAGGGCCTGGTGTGGTGGCTCACACCTGTAATTCCAGCATTTTGGGAGGCTGAGGTTGGTGGATCCCTTGAGGCCTTTAGGAGTTTGAGACCAGCCTGGGCAACATGGTGAAACCCTGTCTCTACTAAAAATACAAAAATTAGCTGAGTGTGGAGACACACACCTGTAATCCTAGCTACTTGGGAGGCTGAGGCATGAGAATCGCTTGAACCCGGGAGGTGGAGGTTGCAGTGAGCCGAGATTGCGCCATTGCACTCCAGCCTGGGCAACAAAGAGTGAAACTCCATCTAAAAAAACACACACACTCACAAAAAAAAAAAAAACCTCTATGAATAGTTTACCTCGTTTAATCTTTTAACAGCCCTTTTTAATATCAAATTTTGTCCTCATATATTTAGGTGAGTAATGGAGAAAAACAAGCAAATTGTGTAATTGGCCCGAAGTTATGCATGTAGAAAGGGGTCCTAGATTTGAAACCCAGGTCACAGAGCTTGAACTTGCAACCTACCATGCTGCCTCTACCACAGGATACTGGAATGTAGAATCATCCTGGAACATAGGACATTTCTGATACAGAAACAGATGAGGTCAAGTCTCCTGGTCAGGATGTTTGATGTCTCAGGACACAGAGAACTTTCATTTCTCATTACTGGGTTGCTGTCAGTGATCTTTGAGGAGTTGTGATGAAATGGAGCCATGCAAGAAAATTAGGAAAGTTAAAAGTACGGTTTTTCCATAAAAGGAAAAGATGGAATCTACAAATCATGAGACTGCACTTGATGTTGATTGCCAGAGTCCTAGCTAAGTGTTGATTTCTAGAAGCTACCATCCATTTATTTATTAACTATTTCCTTTTTTAGTAGGATTCTATTAAATGTCTTAGATAAGGATGGGGCAGGATAGGATTGCTGAAAGAATGCATAGTTCTTCCATATTTGAGATTATCTGAAAATATTAAGTCGCACAATTTAAATTGGAATATTTTCTAGGACCTGAAAGTCATTTTGATGTTTTTGCTTTTTAATTTAATTAAGCAATTTTTTTTTTTAGACAGAGTCTCTCTCTGTTACCTAGGCTGGAGTGCAGTGGCATGACCTCGGCTCACTGCAACCTCTGCCTCCTGGATTCAAGCAGTTCTCGTGCCTCAGCCTCCTGAGTAGCTGGGATTACAGGTGCATGCTACCATGCCCGGCTAATTTTTTGTATTTTTTTTTTTTTCCCAGTAGAGATGGGGTTTCACTGTGTTGGCCAGGCTGGTCTTGAACTCCTGGCTTCAAGTGAGCTGCCCACTTCGGACTCCCAGAGTGCTGGGATTACAGGCATGAGCCACTGCGCCTGGTCTCATTTTGATGTTTTTATAGGGTCCTTTTACTTGTGTTCATTATAGCTATCTAATATGCTTTGGCACATAAGTCACATATGGCACATTAGTCACAGGTACAGTGGCCTGCATCCCTGTGCCTTAACCTTCCCATGTAGGCAGGAAGGAACTAGGAACTGTTAGCATCTTCCTGTATGTAAATACAGCAAAGTGTAAATACCTTCTATTTTTATATTGTTAAAATCATTCATTTCTGTTCTTTAAGATTGTTGCTAACCTATTCGTTTACTCAAAGGCTAGTCTTGGTTTTGTTCACATAGTGATTGGAAACTGAGTTGATGGAAAGAGGGCAACCCTTCCCCCACAGAAGCTGAAAGGGAGGGGCGGGGAATGTTTTTTCTTTTTTAATCTTATGGAAGCTCCTGGACTTTTTAAATATAGTGAAAGGAAGACAGAAGGAATCAGTGTGCTTAGCGTATGAGATTGTATGCTGATGCCCTTTGGTGTTTGAAAAGGTCAAAAGACTGTCTTTTATGGAGGCTTTTGTTATCATTGAGAAGAGGAGGGAATAGAAGTACAGAGAGGGAAGAGGAACAAGACATAGGAGTATATCCAGAAGAAAGTGACCAAGTAACCGTAGACACTGGGTCTAAATTTGTGTGTCATGCACAACTTTGAAAGAGCTAATAATGAAGGTGGAACTGATTGCTTTTCAGAATTGTCTTAAGAAGTAGAACACTTGAATAGATTGTTAACCATATTTAATAATATATGTAAATATTTAAATATATATAAATTGGAAGAGGGTACCCCTTATGGAAGCTAAAAGGGAGGGGCGGGGGATATTTTAAATGTATGTAAATATTTAAATATGTATTTAAGAAGTAGAGCACTTGAATAGATTGTTAACCATATGTATGTATATGTGTGTGTGTGTGTGTGCGCGCGCGCGCGCGTGTGTATGTATATGTATATATTTTTTTCTTTTTTTTTTTGAGACAGGGTCTCGCTCTATCACCCACGCTGGAGTGCAGTGGCACAGTCTTGGCTCACTGTAGCCTCAACCTTCTGGGCTTGAGTGATCCTCCCTCCTCAGCATCCTGAGTGGCTGGGACTACAGGTGTGCACCACCATGCCCAGCTAATTTTTTTGTATTTTTTGTAGAGATGGGGTTTTGCTATGTTGCCTAGGCTGGTCTAGAACTGGGCTCCAGTGATCCATTTGCCTTGGCCTCCCTAAAGTGCTGCGATTACAGGTGTAAGCCTCTGTGCCTGGCCTTAACTCATGGAATCTATTAAATATGTATTAAAGGCCATGCCCTCGCAACCAGATAGGGGAAGGAGTGCTCCAGACCCAGTTAGCATAGAAATTATATACTCTTACATAAATGATATACCTAACATAAATACCCATATATAAATTATATGTTCTCTTTAAAACTTTCAGAAAACAAACTAGATTTATTCTAGATCCTAGAATACCAAAAGATACCAAATTCATGTTACAAAACTAGCCCAGGCCAGGTGCGGTGGCTCTCGCCTGGAATCCCAGCACTTGGGGAGGCCGAGGCAGGAAGATCACCTGAGGTCAAGAGTTCAAGACCAGCCTGGCCAACATGGTGAAACCCAGTCTCTACTAAAAATATAAAAATTAGCTGGGTGTGGTGGCACACGCCTGTAGTCCCAGCTACTCGGGGGCTGAGACAGGAGAATTGCTTGAACCTGGGAGGCAGAGGTTGCAGTGAGCCGAGATCACACCACTGCACTGCAGCATGGGCGATAGAGTGAGACTCCATCTCAGAAATAAATAAATAAATAAAAACTAGCCTAAACTCTTAAAAACGTAATAAAATATAAAATATAAGAACAGCAACCTGGTAAGACATTACAAAGGATGAAAACTATATTCCAATTTATCTTTTTTTTTTTTTTCCTGCTCACTGCAACTCTTCCACCCAAGCTCAAGTGATTCTCCAGCCTCAGCCTCCCAAGTAGTTGGGATTACAGGGGTGAGCCACCATGCCCAGCTAATTTTTGTAGAAATGGTGTTTTGCCATGTTGCCCAGGGTGGTCTTGAATGCCTGAGCTCAAAGCGATCCACCTGCCTCAGCTTCCCAAAGTGCTGGGATTACAGGCATGAGCCGTCGCACCCTGCCCCAATTTATCTTTTATATGTTTTTTTGAGACAGGTCTTGCTTTATCACCCATTCTGGAGTGCAGTGGCGCAGTCATAGTTTACTGTAGCCCCGAACCCCTAGGCTTAAGCAATCCTCCTGCCTCGGCCTCCTGAGTAGCTAGGACCACAGGCATGTGCCACCACACCCAGCTATAATTTTTTAAATTTTTTGTGGAGACGGGATCTCATTTTGTTTCCTAGATTGGTCTCGAACTCCTGGGCTCAAGCAGTCCTCCTGCCTTGGCCTCCCAAAATGCTGGAATTACAGGCGTGAAGCATTGCACCCGGCCCCAGATGCACATACAGAAGCCATGGACATTCTAAGTAAAACACCAGCAAAACTAATTAAATATGAGATTGTCAAAGAAGACAAAACCTGGTATTTACTGTGTGCCAAGTAAGTGTTTTAAGCACTTACGTTATCTCAATTAATCCCCTCAGCCTGAAGAAAGAGATTATGCTTATTTTACACATTATGAAATACAGGCCAAAAGGTTAGTCTGCCCAAAGATTAGTTGCAAATTAGCCACAGAGCCTGGTTTTGAACCCTTGGGAGGTTTGCACCAGCTAGTATTTAACCTCTGGCTATATCATCCCAATATGTGCCAAGATAGCAATGTTAAACAGTTCTTCTTTTATGAACACTTGAAATCAGAAAACAAAACAAGGATGCCCAGTAACACTGATGTTTGATAATGTCTTGGCCAGTGCAAGAATACATCAAATAAAAGACTTAACTATTGGAAAAAATGGTGGAATATAGTAGTATTTGCAGACAGTCACAATTTTAAACCTGGGAAAACCAGGAGAATCAAATCAAGAGTTAAAAATAAGAGTTTAGTGCCTGGCGCTGTGGCTCACGCCTGTAATCCCCAGCACTTTGGGAGGCTGAGGTGGGTGGATCACCTGAGGTCAGGAGTTCAAGACCAGCCTGGCCAACATGGTGAAACCCCATCCCTACTAAAAATACAAAAAAATCAGCTGGGTGTGGTGGCATGTGCCTGTAATCCCAGCTACTCAGGAGCCTGAGGCAGGAGAATCGCTTGAACTCGGGAGGTGGAGGTTGCAGTGAGCCAAGATCTCCAGCTTGGACAACAAGAATGAAACTGTCTTAAGGAAAAAAAAAAAGTTTAGTAAGATGGTTTTATACCACATAAAGATATTTAATAATTGGTACCACTTGGTTATGAAAAATCTTGAGCGAAAACCTCATTCATTATAGCAATAAAAAATGAAATGCCCAGGGTGAAGGAATCTATAAATATTTGAGATTTTTACAAAGAAAACTATAAATTTAAGTGAAAAAAGACTTAAATAAGAACAAATGAGAAAATTTTTGCAGGTTGAATCAGTGTAGTATTGGCCAGAGAATACTGTCAGATTTTTTAAAAAGTTGACTTATGGAACACAGTAGAAGATACATATGAGCCTGCTACATAAGCAACATCACACATTAGTGGAGAAAAAGAAAGGATTATTTAGAAAAAAAATTTTTTCTTATAATTTTAGACAGAATCTTGCCCTGTCACCCAGGCTAGAGTTCAGTGGCACGATCATGGTTCACTTCAGCCTCGACCTCCTGGGTTCAAGTGATCTCCCACCTCAGCCTCTCGAGTAGCTAGGACTACAGGTGCACACCATCACACAGAGTTAATTTTTGTAGTTTTTGCAGGGTTTCACCATGTTGCCCAGGCTAGAGCAAAATATTTTTAAATGATTGGTTATTCTTTGGGAAAATGAATTGTGATAATTAAGCTCCCGTTTATATGAAAATATATCAGTTGGGAGAATGAATAAAAACTATACATTAGAAGAAAACTTTTTTTTTTTTTTTTGAGACCAAGTCTCGCCTTGTGCCCCAGGCTGTAGTGCAATGGTGCGATCTCGGCTCACTGCAACCTCCGCCTCCCAGGTTCAAGTGATTTCCTGCCTCAGCCTCCTGAGTAGCTGGGATTACAGGCTCCTGCCACCATGCCTGGCTAATTTTTGTTATTTTTAGTAGAGACAGGGTTTCATCATGTTGGCCAGGCAGGTCTCAAACTGCTGACCTCAGGTGATCCACCCGCCTCGGCCTCCCAAAGTGCTGGGATTACAGGCATGAGCCACTGCGCCCAGCGAAGAATACTTATATGAATATCCATTGGATGAAAAAGCAGGTTTATTTTCATTGCTGTCGAGTGATAGAAGAAAAGAACTAAGAAAAATGTGTGAAAAAAATTTGTGCGATAATGGCCAAGTGTTGACATTACCTCAGTATAGTAAAAGCTTATAGAAACTGATAACTGCCATTTATTAGTAAGCTCCTTTTAAGTTGCAAATGCTGCCCTAGGCATTTTATTCATGTTAAAATTTTAACAGTCATTTTATAACTAAATGAGATACAGAAGGTCAATGTTTTATCCCCAGGTTTTGGTTCATACCTCTACTAAACAGCAGAGCTAGGATTTAAACTGGGGTCTGATAAGAGATGGTCTTAACCCTTAAAGCATGCTGCCTTTCAAGCAAGTTAAAGGCTAAAACACTGGACAAGTGAACAACCAGATCAGATAGTGGCAAAATAAAGTAAATGTAAATAAAACAATGGGGGTGCTATTAGAGATTTTAACAAGTAATAATGCTTAATGCAAGTAGGGTTGCATTGAGATGCATAAGGTAAGATGATCTCATGTACTGCTGGTAGGGCCTTTCTGAGAAAGAGTTTGGTCCCGTATATAGCCAGGTTGTTAAGATACTCATGTAAACCAGGAAAAAAATAAAATTCCTTTTTCATTCTTACTACAAGTGATCTTCAGTGTCTTAAAAAATCTAGCTGTTTTATTGATTATGGTGGTGATTGCTTAACTCTGAATATACTGAAAATTATTGGATTTTATGCTTCAAAATACTTTTTTTTGAGACAAAGTCTCACTCTGTCACTGAGGCTGTGAGTGCATTAGTGTGATCATAGCTCACTGTAGCCTCAAACGTCAGGGCTCAAGTAATCGTCCCTCCTCAGCCTCTCAAGTAGCTAGGACTACAGACGAGCACCTGCACACCTAATTTTTAAATTTCTTGTAGACACGGGGTCTTGCTATGTTGCCCAGCCTAGTCTTTGAACTGGCCTGGCAATTCTTCTGCCTAGGCCTCCCAAAGTGCTGGGATTATGATGTGAGCCACCATGCCCAGCTGAATTATATGCTTTAAATAGGTGAATTGTATGGTGTGTGAATTTTATCTCAATAAAGCTAATATTTAAAACATCTAGCTATTTTAGCTGTTGAGTGGAGAAGAAAATAGTTAGCGTTTTCGAACTTAGTGTTGTTAAAAATGTTCTAACAGGTTAGAGCCTTCCAGTTTATCCTGCACTGATTTTATTGGTACACCCCATTTAATGGAGTATCCTAAATCTACAGAAAGTAGAATTAGTTCTAAGACTGTCTTAGTGAGTGGTCAAAGGAGAGAGAGCTGAGAGCTTGGTGAAATTATCTCTCTTTTTTTTTTTTTTTTTTTGAGACAGTCTCACTCTCGCCCAAGCTGGAGTGCAGTGGCGTTATCTTGGCTCACTGCAAGCTCCGCCTCCCGGGTTCACGCCATTCTCCTGCCTCAGCCTCCCGAATAGCTGGGACTACAGGCGCCCGCCACCACGCCCGGCTAATTTTTTATATTTTTTAGTAGAGATGGGGTTTCACTGTGTTAGCCAGGATGGTCTCAATCTCCTGACCTCGTGATCTACCCACCTCGGCCTCCCAAAGAGCTAGGATTACCGGCATGAGCCACCGTGCCCGGCCGAAATTATCTTTTAACAGGAGAACTCAGTTTCAGGTTTATCAGTCAAAGACCCCTTACTTGGGTTTTAGGAAACATCTTCTACCTCATCTTTATTTAAAACTAATGTGTGCATACAAACATAATCTCTGTTATTTTCAGTTGTATCCAACCTTGTGAGGAGTACATGAAAATGGCACTTGCTGTCTAGGGTCATGTATGTAAATGCATTTATTGTTAATTTTCAAATATAGGGGTGCATGAATCAGGGTAAAATCGCTCAAAGATTCAGTAGGGAGAAAAAACTCATGTTGAGATTCTTGCCGCTGGGGGAATGAGATCAGTTAGATGAGCCTGTTCTGATTATTCAGCAACGAGAGCAGGATGGGATAAATGATGATGATAATGAAGTGTGTGCCTGTAGGAGAAATGGCAACTAGTTGCCCACCTGGCCTGGGTCAGTGTGGTTAGTGGGAGGTTGAAAAGTTATTTATTTCATGACATAGGCATAGTCCCCAATAAATCTCAAGAATTGTAGATATTTACTGATTTGAAGTATTAAATACTGCCAAGAGAGACTTCTTTACGTTATCACTGACAATTAAAAAAAATTTTAAATATGGAATTTTTTTCAACCAGGACTAACAAATATTTATGTGCAGGTTACCCTGTTGCACCCTACTCTAAGTAGAGGGTGCTCTGTCTTTGCTAGATTGAGAAATGGACATGCACAGGAAAGTTGGCTAGTCATAGGGGAATCAAAATAGTCACAGATTAGTAGGGGTGACCAAATGTCCCAACTTCCCAGACAGCACTCATTTATGCCTGTTGTCCTGATGTATTTATTCATCGTGCCCCCCTTCGTTCTCCAATTTGCCCTGGTTTGGATGATACATTGTCATCTTACCATTCAGCAATTGCAAGACTAGCTGTTTTTTGACCCCCTCCTCTCATTTTTTTGGTGTTAAGGATGTAAGGCTGTCGTATCAGGTCCTCGGATGTCCCCCCACATACACCCAACGTAGTTTGATTCTCAGGTGTTGCTTCTGGAGCTGTAGCATTCCTTCCTTGAAACTTAAAGGGTTTTCAGTAGATTGCCTTGACTTTTCTTCCTTCTCAGTGAGAGCTATATGCTGTTAGCGCTTCTGGCTCTAAAGTATTCGACTTTGTTTGAAAGGAGATTCTAAATGTAAACACTGTTTTTGCCCAGATTCTCTCTTCCTTCACTCTCCCATAAGTAGCTTCTCAGGAACTATTGAAAGAGAAATTGGGGAGTTGCAGATTTTAAATGGTCGTTACTGGATGCCTTATAATTCTAAAAAAGGACTGTTTAAGGAGACAGTGTAGCAGTATTCCTATACTTACATATTTATATAATGTTTAATTCTTTATTTTCCATATCCCTTCCAAGTTTTAGAGCAAATGTTTCCAAGGGAAATACCAGGAGTTTCACAAGATCGTTTTGGGAGTTGAGTTTAGGATGGCTAGGGGAAAAAATTACATTTAATTTGCATTTGCTTATATAATCTTGAACTTTGTTCTCAATTTGTGAAAATAGACATACCGTTTTTACACTTTAATTTTTTTCTTTGTTTCTTCCCCTGTTAATGACACATTTCAGATCTCCATCCCCAAAAGTAGATATGCAGAGTATATGGAAGAATAAGACAGTGCCACTCGCAGCCTGCACTAGGCCAGTTTGGCCCTCTAAAAGGTGAAGAGGACAAAGATCTGACCCCTGCCCTTAGAGGTAGCCCCTTGTATTAATTGGAACTCTTGTTTCTTCCAACAAAACAGGGATTTAGTAAAATTTTATTTTGGGGAAAAGGAAGAGGTGCATCTGGGTCTCAAAAGCTGGAACCAAGAATACAGGCACCTTTAAGACTGTCCGTTTCCTACTGCATTTCCTTGCTTATTCATTCGCCCCTTGATCTCTGTGCAGACTAGTTTTTTCCACCTGATAGAAAATCTGGCCACCTGCATTTCCTAAGTATGTATCATGGAACTTCAGCCCTTGGATGGACTGACTTCCTGTTCAGTGTCTAGCTTGCCCCTCCCTAACCTCTCGGTTAGGTTGTTGAGGCCAGCAGGGATGTGGTCATGTAAGGCCATAGTACCACCCACTGGAGCTATATGAGTGGTATGTGTAGTGGGGGAGTTGCCAGAAAGAAATGGTCCTGGGGGTGATATAGAATGACCCTATGACCCTTCCGAGGATTGGTGGAGTCTATCGTCTTCCCCTCTCATTTGTTTAGGTGTCCAAAATCAAACATCCGTAGACTTCTTGGTTATTTGACCCAGACCACATCTTCATTCCTGTTATTTTGTCCTTTATCTCTCATGTTAGTCTTAAATGTAGGCCCTGCTTTAGGGCTTTTGGCCACAGGTATCATGAAGGCCTGAGGGAGTCTAAAGAGCTGGCCCACAGGATCCCAGAGGCATTCCACCCATGACTAAGGAGTCACTGCACTTACATTCTCTCAGCTGTGGAGGGAGGAACTGGAATATGTGCCCCACCCAGGTGGAACACTGTTCTGCATTATTAGTCTTCTGGTCTAAACCACCAATATTTGGCAGCGGTGGTGGGGTTGTGTTTTCTGTTGAATCATAGGAAAGCATCAAGTGACCAATACTTGTTGATTGGGTAGCATTTTGGCTTATCTCATCGGCTTGTTTTCCGTTTACATTGTGCTCTTTGCTGGTTGCCTGCCCTGATACCCCTTGAATTCTTGTTGTTTTCCTTAATTTCCTTGAGAGTTTGGAGTAGAATGTGGAATCACGGTTTACAAGTAGAGCTCAGCTATTATTTTATTTATTTTTTTATTTTTGAGAGAGAGTTGTCGCTCTGTCACCCAGGCTGGAGTGCAGTGGTGCAGTCTCGGCTCACTGCAACCTCTGCCTCCCGGGTTCAAGCAATTCTCCTGCCTCAGCCTCCTGAGCAGTTGGGATTACAGGCACTTGCCACCACGCCTGGCTTATTTTTGTATTTTTAGTAGAGATGGGGTTTCACCATGTTGACCAAGCTGGTCTTGAACTCCTGGCCTCAAGTGATCCGCCCGCCTCGGCCTCCCAAAGTGCTGGAATTATAGGCATGAGCCACTGCTCCCAGGTCAGCCATTATTTTAATTTATGAATGGTTTGTATACCTAGTTAAAAAATAATTTTTGTGGGGGTTGGGGGGGACAGGGTCTCCTTCCGTCACCCAGGCTGGAGTGCAGTGGTGTAGTCATGGCTCACTGCAGCCTTGACCTCACTGGCTCAAGCAGTCCTCCTACCCCAGGCTCCCAAGTAGCTGGAACCCTAGGTGCGCACCACCACACTCAGCTAAGTTTTAAATTTTTTTATGGAGACCAGGTCTAACTGTGGTGCCCAGGCTGGTCTTGAACTCCTGTGCTTAACCAGTCCACCTACCTCAGCCTCCCAAAGTGCTGGGATTACAGGCATGAGCTACCATGCCCAACAACAACAAAAAAATTTTTCTATAAAGACCATTTAGACTTTAATATCTGTAATGGCTTGCATGTAATAGGGGCTTGAAAAGTATGTTGAAGAAACTTGGAAGTATTTTTATTTATCTTTACTTACCAGAAAGGAGAACGAGAGGAACTAAGCAGTTATTGCACACTGCATAGGGGCTCTTTGAGAGATGTAAGAGTTATGCCGACCATCTCTCATGTTCAAATGGGCTGGTATGCTGTTACTCATGGATAGAAAGTATTTGACTCTCAAGAAAAATGGTGGAAGTCTCTTTTGCTGCACATTGTACATGTTGATGGCTTTAACACATTTTCTATGTTTGACTTAATGTAGTAATCTCTTCCCAGACAGGATGTCCCTGTAACGTTGTTACCTATTTCTACAGCAGTGAGAATATTGACATGCTAGATCTTACAGTATTTAACAAATTTAACATGGTGGTAAGGTTAAAAGCTACACCCTCATGCTAAAATTAGATTTTTTCATGTCCTTAGCCTGACATTTTAGGGAAATGGAGAAAATTAGGAATATGTTTCCTTCTCTCTTTTTTTTTTTCTCCCCTTCTGTCTCATCTTCCACGTCACCCCAAAGAGTTAGATAAAAAGCAATGGAAAGGTAAAGAGAGACGAAATTATTCTCAGGACAAGGTTAGTATCAAATGCTTGTCTTTTACAGTAGCTACACATTTGGCTTTGAGTTTTGAGTAGCCAGAACAAAGAAAGAAAGAGCAAATCCAAGACAGTTTATGAGATAAAAAGAAAGCCAACCACTTAGGAGAAGCATAATTTTCTGTAATCGAGACCCTGTGGATCCTTTATTAATGCGAGCTCTGAGTCCTTAATATACTTCTCAAATCTCGGTCAGGAGGAGGGGAAGGAGGGGAGTCAAAAAATCTCAAAACTTTGACCCTTCTCTGATCTCAACAGTGTCTGTAAAAATGAAGTACCTGAGTTCAAGTTTAAGGTATCTTAGTACAAGACATAAAAGACATAGTATTAGGCCAGAGTGCAGTTTAATTAAATCGTTTTCCTGATGCTCTGGAGCTGTGGAAGTGGCCCTTTATAATGATTCATGCTGCCAACCTTTTAATTAAAATTGAGTACCAGAGAGGTCCAAGGTTAGAGTGTCTGGTAGCTGCTCTGGCTTTAACAGTTGGCTCGAATGGCAGCCAACACTAATATCTGCCTTTCAAAACTTAACCAGGACTTGATTTCAAATCTAGTTATATAAGTTGACTTGGAGGCCGGGTTAGTGTTTTCCTCAGAAACTAGTTCTGCACCCAACATGCAGACATTTTTAATAGACACAGTTTTAAAGTAATTTTTAGAAAAAATTTTTTAAATTGATGACACTGAAACCCAATATGTAAAACTGATAAGAGTGAGGTGTTTGGGCTGAAGAGGAGATAGACCCTCACCTGCTGCAGATCTTAGAATAGGCTTAAAAGCCACTATCAGAATCATGGCTACTGTCATTTTAGTTTGACAAAACTTCAGTGCCTGGATTGCTGTTCTCCCACTGTTAATGGAACAAGCTCACCCTGTCTCCCGCTACCCTCTGAGGACACCTGCAGAAAATCTAATTTTAAACAATGTAACTTCCTTTTCAAGCCACTATGAGTCTGAGAGATTGGCGATATGGTTAACAATAACCCCAGCATTTGGGGAGATAGAAAAATCCAGAGGATAGATTTTTGAGGCCTGCACGGAAGTGATCATCTGTTTGTTAGAGGTTACAGAGCGCTGTCACAAATATTTTGTTTAGTCCTCACATTGACTTGTGTTAGTAATATTCTTCTGCCAAAATAGTAAAGGAAAAATAAAATCCCATGTTCAAAATTTTTGTAGAGGAAAATAAGTTTTTAATGTAAGTAAATGTATCCATTGTACCTCTCTTCCTGAATGGTTTTAGGCCTCTCACTAAAACTTAAATTTTTATGTTCCCTTGGATATAAGATGCTTTTGTTGTGCATTTTAGATACTGCTTTGAAATTAAAAAGCAAGTTTTCCAGTTTGACTATATTATGATGTCAACACTTACCTGGAAAGCACCACTCCATAAAGTGTGGAATGTTCTTTGAGCAATAAAAGAAGGTATGTGGTTATTCTGTAAACAGCACTTGGGTTTTTCACCTTCTGCCTGCTTTTTCACCCGATACTTTATTACCCACCAGAGCTTGACGAAATTACAAAGTCATTTTTCTTGCCTTATCATACCTCAGACTGTTGCATAAAATCTTCCAGTCAAACATTTTCTGACCCTTATCCAAATTTTTCATTCTACATAATGCAGTTCAAGAAACGTCTCCACTGAAGTCTGGGATCTTCAGCACACAGTGCCCTGTCTGTGCCTATTAGTCTTCCATGGATTTAAGTCTTCTGTATTTGTGCCTTTCTCCCCAGCTGTATTCTAAGTCCTGGAACACCTAGCGAATATGTACCACTTATCATTCATGCCATTTAGTTCTGATCTTTTGGTTTATGAGCTGAGTTTAGGCTCATGATTGGGAACTTTTTTCCTCCAAAAACACAAGCAAGAGCTTTTATATTTGATCATACCAGTCACTTGGCAAATGAGGTTTGGTTACTTCCTCTGAAGTTCAGTGTTGTTTAGCCTCATTATTTCATCAGGTTCAAGGCTTCATATGCCAGTTAGTGTGTTGATGTGGAGGAGTGGAGTGGAAAGAATATGTTGATTGGTTAGGAAAATTCTCAACAGAAATTATCCTTGGGTAGAATGTTTTATGTGATCATCTACAGGGCTGTGTACTTGTGCATTCTGTGAGTCTAAATACTGCTGCTGGAAAAAATCTGTTTATACTAAATACCACCATACCACAGCCTTTGAGCAGTTTATAAAGAAACCTTCCAATCTCCTACTATGGTGGTTTAGCTTAGGCTGGTTTTGTGGCATGTTTGTGCTTTTGTGGGCATTTGGCCAGAACAGAAATAGCAATGCTTAGACCTTGAAGGAGAGTGATTTTCCAGGTTTATATCTGATGCTGTAGAAATAAGTTTAAGGTTATAAATTTTGCAAATAAAACTTTTTTTCAAAATAGTTATTCATTGGAATGACTAAAAGGAAAAACTAAAAATCATTTCACCACTCTCAGGTATGACTTTAGAACCATAGCATTTCTAATCTACCTTAATTCTTTGACACAAAAATAATTTTATGGAAGGCCTTTTCCCCATACTTGAACTTTCAAGTTTTCTCATTTGTTTAGGTATTCTTTTAAAGGAATTATCTCTATAAAAGAGCAGGATTCACTGTTTGCTTTTCTTATTTACCAAAATGTGGGTGAGGCTGTGATGTTTGCCCATGATCATATGGACTGTGTTTACACAGCCTTGTAGCAAGTGAGAGTAAATTTAACCAGAAGGAAAATAGATATTTTTAAAATGTAGACATTGATTAACCTTTTGTATTTTAAAATACAGTGCTAATTTGTCTAGAAATAGCCGAAGTTCGCGTTTTCTGAAACTAGTTCTAAAGATATGATAATTTAACTCTTAATTTGTTAGGGTATCTGTGAATAAATCATCGTAGGTAAAACTAAAGATGGCAGATCTATATTGATAAAAGACCTTTAACATATTCAGAGAAATCAGTCATGTATTACAGATGTTTCTAAATAATGCTTTGTAATATGAAACTATAATTTGAAGTCTTTTTTTTTTTTTTGAGACAGAGTTTCGCCCTGTTGCCCAGGCTGGAGTGGAACGGCGCGATCTCTGCTCACCACAACCTCCGCCTCCCGGGTTCAAGCGATTCTCCTGCTTCACCCTCCCGAGTGGCTAGGATTACAGGCATGCGCCACCACGCCCGGCTAATTTTGTATTTTTAGTAGAGACGGGGTTTCTGCATGTTGGTCAGGCTGGTCTTGAACTCCCGACCTCGGGTGATCCGCCCACCTCAGCCTCCCAAAGTGCTGGGATTACAGGTATGAGCTACCACCTCCAGCCTCTAATTTGAAGTCTTAAATCATGATAAAGTCTTTGTGCTTTGCCATAATTGGAGAAGTTCAGCATTGTGAATATGGTTGCTATCATTAGTATAAAAGAGCTATTCAGATTGATTTTAAATCTTCTACTAACTGCAGGTTCGATCTTATCAGTGGGTTATAAAATCACCTTAGTGGGTTATGACTAGCATTTACAAGGAAGGGAAGGAGAAGGGCTAGGATAGAACAAAATAGAATAAAGAATGTCAGTATAATTTTACATAGTAAGTATAAGTGCTATTTGGTGACTCTTGTTTTCTTTGTATGAATATATGTGCATCATGGGTCATGAGGTCAAAGTAGTCTATACGCCACCAGTGATACTATAATGCAGTTAGGTGGCCTGGTGGCCTCGTGGTTATTTAATGACTGTACACAAACTACAGACTGATGAGAGGCTTTATGGGAAAGCTCCAATACTCTCTTCCCTGACCTATTCATACTTTTAGCAGGAAGTAAAGGAAAACCTGTGTGACTTGCTAATCAGATTTGTAGTTGACAGGAATCTGGTAGGGGAAGCTAATGTATACTGGATAACAGCATTAAGATCCAAGAAAAAAAATTTAAATGCCATACTACGTGCTGAGTCTAAATCAGAAGGAATTAAATAGGAATAATTGTTCAGTCCTGCTGGCATGTCCCAAAATACAGTAATACAGCAGACCCCAACCTTTTTGGCATGAGGGACCAGTTTCGTGGAAGACAGTTTTTCCACGGTCTAGGGCTGGTGAGGCATGCAGGGCGGGGGATGGTTTCAGGATGAAACTGTGCCACCTCAGATCATCAAGCATTAGGTTCTCATAAGGAGCGGACAACCTAGATCCCTCAAATGCGCAGTTCATGCTCCTGTGAGATCCAGTGCTGCTGCTGATCTGACAGTAGGCAGAGCTCAGGCAGTAATGCTGTCTCACCCACTGCCCACCTCCTGCTGTTACTAGCAGGCCACTGGACCCATACCACTCCGCAGCCCAGGGGTTGGGGACCCCTGCAGTAGTATACAGTGGATGAAGATGGGGCTTCCTATGCAACATGTACAAAAGACTTGGGTCAATTAAATTGCTCAGTAGAAAGTGTTTTAGCTGTGTGGTGTGACTATTAAAACTTAACATAATTTAAGATCACATTTATGAAATATATGGAAAGGTAGTCTGCCTGGTTAGCTGACACATGGGGAGTATGGGATCCTGTTTGGAGCACCACACTCTGAGAGGAGCAGTGACAAATAGGAATGCCTGGAGAATAATTCAGGCGGTCCCCTGATTGAGTTAATTCCCCCAAAGTTTATCTCCCTCTGACAAAGCCACAGCTGGATAAATTTTATAGGAATTTGGTTGCTGACTATGCTAATTGTGGTGCAGATTCGATGTGAATATATGGTTCTCGTTCCCAGACACCACACAGGTTAGTGTGGAGATGATTATTTACATATTAACATGTCTTATTAGACTGTTGAAAATGCTTTCAGCTCTTTCTTCATGACATCTCTTTCATTTTATCCCAATCCTGGATGCCTCCATGCTTAAGACACAAGGATACAGGTCTACTTCAGAATATTCCTACCTGATACCCATGGAAATGGTTGCTCAGATTTGATATTTCGTCAATTTACTTCTCGTATTTGCCCCGGCTTGGCTTGGACTGGGATAAGGTCTAGGAATGGGAATTTATTTTGTCTTTTTTCTTAAAAGATGGAGTCTCACTTTTTTGCCTAGGCTGGTCTCTAATTCCTAGCCTCAAGCAGTCCTCCTGCCTCAGCCTCCTGAGTAGCTGGGATTACAGGCATCCATGCCCAACTCTAGGAATGGGAATTTGATCACATCATAAGTTGGAATCCAATTCTAAAAGGCATGTGTATACATTCAGTTTTTTAAATATCCTCAAATCATAGAGCTATAATTTTGAACAATATGTCAAATTTAAATAAGTTTATGTAATGTTATACTTTTTCAACATGTATTTAGATATAGTTACCATATAAAGAATATATTATGCCTCCCCCAAAATAGCTTAATTAGTTGCTGGCTAACTGGAGAAAAGTCACAAATTCTTACAGTGGATTTCTTGATTTACTTTTTTGTCTATAACTAAGCAGTGCCATAATGAAAGCAGCCATCCTTTCTCAAACTGGATAGTAGTGAGATTCATTAAATGAGATTCTATTAGAATGGCTTATTTCAGAAAGGTACCATTGCTTGACCATAAATGTTTGATATCTATAAATATGAAATTTTGGATTCATACTCAGCATGCAGTTCCAAGCCTAGCAGGAAATCCAGAATTCCTAAATAAAAAGATTTACAGATAAGTGTCTTTTTTTTTTTTTTTTTTTTTTTTTGAGACAGAGTCTTGCTCTGTCGCCCAGGCTGGAGTGCAGTGGCGCGATCTCAGCTCACTGCAAGCTCCGTCTCCTGGGTTCACGCCATTCTCCTGCCTCAGCCTCCCAAGTAGCTGGGACTGCAGGCGCCCGCCACCATGCCCAGCTAATTTTTTTGTATTTTTAGTAGAGACAGGGTTTCACCATGTTAGCCAGGATTGTCTCGATCTCCTGACCTTGTGATCCGCCCGCCTTGGCCTCCCACAGTGCTGGGATTACAGGCGTGAGCCCCCGCGCCTGGCCGATAAATCTTATGAGAAAACGAAAACTTCTTATGTTAAGTGACAAAGTTGAAATGCAAATGGCAAACTAGGAGAACATATTTGCAAAAAAAAAAAAAAAATCTAAACAGCCAAAGGGGTAATGTTCATAATTATTCAGTATCCTACAAGTCAATAAGAAAAGGACTCCAAATCCAGCTGGCTAATGGGCAATAGAGATGTACAGTTTCAGTAAGAAAATACAAATGGAAGTATGTTCATTGTCATTAATGATTGGCAATTCAAATTAAAATAATTGATCAGAGGGGTGGAAAGAAGAGGAAGTCAAGAAGACAGCATTTTTAATCTGGCAAATCGAAAAGGGTAATAGGTCCTAGTGTTGATTAGCTGGCAAAGAAATAGCTGCCCTCATGGACTTTTGATTCAAGACTGTGTAAATTGGCCTAAGTTTTTGTTATGAGTTAAGAATCTTTGTGTTTTGACTCTCAGACTGCTGCTGCCTTATCAGAGTCACTCAGAATCTTCCTTGGCTGCATTTTACTCTCATATGTGGTATACATAACTGCACAGAACATTGTGTGATCTCTTTGTGGCCGGGTCAGCCGTTTGTTTAGCCATTCCTTATGAGTAGCTTTCTAAGGTGGGCAGGACAGGTCTAATTACCTCAAGTTTTATAAAGATGAGGAAACTGGCATTTAAGCTCATTGACTGTCCTAGGTCTGGTTAGTAGAGAGGAAGACAAGGAGTTGCAGTTTCTTTCCCTTCACTCACTCTATATGACTTCCACAGACAACTAGGCTGGAACTCTAAGACAAAGTAAGCTCGGCTACGTCTGCACAGAAAGGAAGGGACAGATAGAGTAACTCATTAAAAATAAGACCCCCAAAGACGAGTCTTTTTGCTGAAATAGTTACAAAGCAATCTGTCCATTGGAAAAATGCTGTGATGACCCCCTACTGACTCCAGAAAGAGTTGTGTTAGTCTGACAGTTTCAAGTGTGAAGAAAATATGTATTTACTTTTATAATTAATCTAAAGGACATTATTAAAGATAGTTTTGTGTGGAGTTATTGATAAAAATATTGAAAGTTTTGCCAAGCTACATTAATATAGAAAATTTAAACATAAGGATATAGACCTTAATTTTTAAACTTGACTTTATTTATGATGTTATTAAGCTAATTTAGAACTTGATATTCATTTAGTCACAACTAGAAGAAACTCATTTAGAAGAGTACTCGCTTTGATGCTTTAAATGGCAGCTTGTTTCAGTACTGAGCAAACTACCTTTCTTGTAAACAACAAAAGACATTTGAAAACTGCTAATTGGGGCCAGTATTTAATTAGGGCAAAAAACAAATATTAATATAAAGAAAGAAACCTTTTGTCTGCAGAAATCAGGTAAGTGTGTGTATGTGTGTGTATATATATGGTTATTAGAACTTAGAAGAATAAAGTCACAGAGCTCTGATACATGATACTTTTTTTTTTTTTTTTTGAGACGGAGTCTCACTCTGTCACCCTGGCTGGAGTGCAATGGCACAATCTAAGCTCACTGCAAACTTTGCCTCCTGGGTTCAAGTGATTCTCCTGCCTCAGCCTCCCTAGTTGCTGGGATTACAGGCATCTTCTACCATGCGCGGCTAATTTTTTAAATTTTTAGTAGAAACAGGGGTTCACCATTTTGGCCAGGCTGCTCTGGAACTCCTGACCTCAAGTGATCCACCTGTTTTGGCCTCCCAAAGTGCTGGGATTACAGGCGTGAGCCACCATGCCCAGCCCCATGATACATTCTTAACTTCAAAGAGCTACTTAGTTATGGTCAGTTTGGTTAAAACACTTCCAGCCATATATATATATTTTTTCTTTTTTTGGAGACAAAGTCTCACTCTGTTGCCCAGGCTGGAGTGCAGTGGCACGATCTCGGCTCACTGCAGCCTCCACCTCCCAGGTTCAAGCAGTCCTCCTACCTCAGCCTCCCGAGTAACTGGGACTACAAGCACGCAACACCATGCCCAGCTAATTTTTGTATTTTTAGTAAAGATGGGGTTTCACCATGTTGGCCAGGCTGGTCTTGATCTCTTGACCTTGTGATCCGCTCACCTCGGCCTCCCAAAGTGCTGGGATTACAGGCGTGAGCCACCACGCCTGGCCTCCAACCATATTTTGAAGTATATTCTATATAACTGTGTTTAGATGTTACAGTGGTTGTTTATATATGTCCTACCTTGTTCCAGAAAGAATTTAAGGGAGCTTGAAATAGTCTGTTGTGTTTATTATAACTTTAGTTTTTGAAATCTGTAACAACTGCATGGTACACTGAAATCACCACAGTAAAATTTGACAATAGTAGTATGAGTCTCTCAATAAGTATTTGAGGTTTAACATGAAGTTCCTGTTTGTAAAATTAACACATAGCTTTCTGCAAGAGCTGTTGCTACTTTGTAAAATGACTTTTCTCTAAAAAATCACCTACTAAAGCAAAGCCCACTCTTTTCTCTAAGCAAATATATTTTGTTGCTCCAGTGAAGAATGAACCTTAGCATTACAGCATATTTCATAAACATTCATAATTTGACGTTTCTCATTTACTATAAAGAAAAATTTTAAGGATTAACAGAAAGCCTTTTTTAAGAGGAACATAAGTGTTTTTAAACAATACATTCACTAAGCCCATTTCATTAAGTACTCATTCTATAATTCATTCATTCATTAAAGATAGTTAGCATAAGAATTATTTAATACTTTAGATTACCAAAATGGAATTAATGGTCTACTTGACATATATAATAAGTATATCTAGTTTTAGGATCGTGGAGAATGTTCCGCTAACGATGGTCTACCTTTACCCTTGCCTCTCTATTCTGGAAAGGTTAAAAAAATTTGAAGTCTTTGAAAAATCTTTTTTTGTAAGTGTTCTGAGAAAAATGTAGACATGTGCCTAAAGGAACTTTGTTTTAGTTAGGATACTATTTTCCCAAAGGATGATGAGTATGTAGAGAAGCTCATGGTCCTCAGACCTGTGCTTGCACTCCGGAGACTTGGTTGGGACTGGAAGGTACTCTCTATGCAGCATATATCTGAGATTTAATAGAAAAGGAACTTTATCAATGATGAGCAATAATCCTCTTAAAAGCAGATGAAGCTGGGGTATGGGCCAAACTTCTTAAAATTTTTTTCTTTTTTTTTGGGGTGGGGGGGCGGCGAGGCCAGAGTTTCGCGCTTGTTGCCCAGGCTGGAGTGCAGTGGTGCCATCTCAGCTCACGGCAACCTCTACCTCCTGTGTTAAAGTGATTCTCCTGCCTCCGCCTACAGAGTAGCTAGGACTACAGGCACATGCCACCACGCCCAGTTAATTTTTGTACTTTTAGTAGAGACGGGGTTTCACCATGTTGGCCAAGATGTTCTTGATCTCCTGACCTTGTGATCCACCTGCTTCGGCCTCCCAAAGTGCTGGGATTACAGGCATGAACCACTGCGCCTGGCCAAAATCTTTAAATTAAAAAAAAATTTTTTTTAAGGATGGGGCATTCAGGGGTATCCTTTTCATGTTTATTTGACTCATAATCTTAGAAATTGCCCTTTGCCTATTTGGTCTGGATTTAACAAAGTCACTCAGCAAACATTTATTTGTGATTACTGTGTTTAAAATTACATTTTTATGTTTTACATTTTTTTGTAATACCAGATTTATGTGTAAGATGACAGAACAAGTAAGTACAAAAAGTAGAATCTGGAATCAGAAGACTTGCCTTGAATCCTGACACCTACATTCAGTGTGTAATGTCACGGCTGGCCTTTTATGTGACTTTAAAGATATACAGGAATTAGTTACCATGGGAGCTAGAGAAAGGGTGCAGGGTGGTTTCATGGATGGAAAGTGTTCGCAGACATTGGGTTAGGGAGTACACATCACAGTATATAACACACCTTAATCAATGAGTCATTCCAGTTTAACACTGATAAAAACAGTCAATCCAAAAAAGCTGCAACGCTGCATAACAGGATGGCTCTATAAATAGTGTTGCACTCTTAGGAACCCAGATTAACCCTTTGAATATTCCATCGTGGGTATTACGTGAAGCCATCACACTTTAGTCACAATATTGCCAGGTTTATATTCATGGCATAAACAGTATTCGGACAGACGAGTTGCTGAGCAAAGGTGTGAGTCCAGCTTTGTGTGTAGCAATAGAGAAATTATAGGCACTTTGCTAGATTTCCTGCTTACTTACCCTCCAAGAGCATCTTGGTTCTGGCCTCTAGCTCCTTTCTGCATGGGTTTCAGGTGAAAATTTTCTAGTCAACTCTTGGTTATTTATGTATCATTTCTGTGGGATTTTTTTTGTTGGTGTGATTTTTGTTTTCAGAAATGTTCTTCAGTCCCACTCGGCAAATGTATCTGGAGTCTTACGCAAAGCAGCATGCCAAATGTTATAAGAATATGAAATGACTGTTAATATACAACTTTGCTATCAAGAGGCTTCCAGATTAGTTGGGAGTGATACATACATACATAATAATACATTATAATCAAGATTTTAAAAATCTTACAGGTATAAGGAGGGTCTTACACTTTTACTGTGGAGATCTTTATGGAGAAGCTGATGTTTGAAAGTGGTCTAGAGGCCTGGCGTGGTAGCTCATGCCTGTAATGCCAGCACTTTGGGGAAGCTGAGGCAGGTGCAGGAGAATCGCTTAAACCTGGGAGGCAGAAATTGCAGTGAGCCGAGGTCACATCACTGCACTCTAGCCTGGGCAACAGAGTGAGACTCCGTCTCAAAAAGAAAAAGAAAAAAGTGGTCTAGAGATGGGCAGCATTTTGACAAGTAGAGGAGTGAGGGCATTTCTGAGGAGGGGTTACCCCCATTGGCATTGCTGTAGTTTCCAAAAATTATTTCACGGATAGAAGGGGAGAGGAGCACTATGAACCACTTGTTGACGGCATTGCCCATGGAACTGTTTCCTCTATAGATATTCTTCCTCTTACCTACCATCAACAAGGTGAGTTTAATTAAATTACAGTGGACAAAATGAAAACACATGTAGATTGGAACAGTTAAGTAAGAGAGCTTTGAGACTATAGAAGGAAGAGGTAGTGTTTATGTCTGAAACATGGATTACAGTGGTCATTTTGCAGTTATGCATAAATCTAACTTTGAACTTCTTGGCAAATAAGGGGGAAAATTAGCGCAAAATACAATGGATTATATAGTTCACCTTCCAGTGATTTGAGACATACCAGTTCTTCAAATAGAAACTTTTGTCTTGTTACTGTGTTTTAAATTATGAAATATGTAAGTGTATACATATAGGCTATAGTGTAATGAATTTCCAGCTTCAACAGTTAATACTTTGCTAGCTATTTCATCTGTCCCCCAGCTTGTTCTCTGAGAGAGGTGGAACTAAAGTATTTTAAAGGAAATCCCATATCACTCATACTTCCACATGTATGTCTAACTGATAAGGATATTTTTTTACATACGTCATAATACCTAACAGAATTAACAGTAATTCCTTAATTGTCATACCCAGTATATAATTTCCCTGATTGCCAAAATATCTTTTTTTCAGTTATTTATTTGAATCAGGATCCAGAGAGGGCCCATGCAATGTATTTGACTATATGAAGCTCTTATTATTTAAGTCTCTGCTGTCTTTTTTTTTTTTTTTTTCCTTTTTCTTATGTTGTTTGGTTTTTTGGAGAAGCCTAACATCTGTCCTGTGAAGTGTCCCATTTTCTGGGTTTGATTTACTGCTTCCCTATGGTGATGTTAGACTTGTTCCTCCCTCTTGTTGCCTGTAGACCAACCGCTAGATCTAGAAGCTTGATTTGATTCAGAATTGTAGTTGGGCGGGGTGGGGGAGGGAGAGTCAAATTTTGATAGATGATGCTTTGTACTTCCTATTGTGTTGTATCATGAGTCACACTGGTGTGTGGTTGTCCTAATAGATTAGTGTTATCCATATAGTTAGCCTGTGTATCCTCTATGAAATTCCCCATCAGCCTTTCACCTAATGGTTAAGGCCATTGGTGATTGTTGCCTAGTTCCATTATTTCATCAAGAATTACAAAATGGGTTGGGTGCAGTGGCTCATGCCTGTAATCCCAGCACTTTGGGAGACCAAGGCAGGTCAATCACTTGAGGCCAGGAGTTCGAGACCAGCCTGGCCAGCATGGTGAAACCCCATCTCTACTAAAAATACAAAAATTAGCTGGGCGTGGTGGTGCCCACCTGTAGTCCCAGCTACATAGGGAGGCTGAGGCACAAGAATGGTTTGAACCTGGGAGGCAGAGTCTGCAGTGAGCTGAGATCATGCCACCGTGCTCCAGCCTGGACAATAGAGTGAGACTGGTTCCAAAAAAAAAAATATATATATATATATATATGTATATATATATGTATAACAAAATGGTCATTTTTTCCTATCCACACTTACTAGCTATGAATCTCCTATAAAGAACTTTCCCTTGTCGTCTATATGGTTATCCTGAAATATAGTCTGTACAGAAAAAGGCAGGATAAATGTGCGCCCCCGCCCCCATTTTTTTTTTTTAACCAATTGTTGGAGTGTTGCATTGTTGCCTTCACAACCTCCAAGGTAACCAAAGAAAATTATTTTTAGTATTATAATTTTAATGGGCGCTAATGTTTTACATATATTCTTATATATACGTATGTTACTATTAAATATACAATACTTTAATGTATGCAGATGCTTGATTTCCATGTTAATGCATTGTAGTCATAATTTTTTATGCTCAAATTCTACCATCTTAGGCCTTTGCAGCACTTTTCAACTTAGCTCCTGTGCCTTTTTTAGCATGACCTCATAACTACAGTATTTGCTTTCTGGAGTAACATGTCCCTGGCTCATCTATTTCCTGCTCTTTCATGAAGTCTTGGTTTCTTTTAGTAGGAAATGATCATGTATTGATTTTTTAAAAATACACTTTTTATATTTAGAAAAAAAGTATTATATGAACATTGTAAATACTTAACCTTAAGAAAAATATAAATATCAAGTCATGTTCTCACTACCCATTATTAACCTTTGATATTTTTTCTCTTAGCAAATCCCTCTGCATGTATAGATAAAGATGAGATTATATGTATGCAAACTTATATTTAAAGTGTTTTCACTTAAGAGGAGTTGTAGACATTTTTTCATATCAGTAGAAATCCTCAGAAGCATTGATTTTAAATGACTTCTGAATGTTCAGTTCTATTTGCTGAGAATTCTGGTTGGTTTTCCTTTTCCTGCTGTATTAAATAACTATTCAGTGGCCATCTTTGTATGTAAATCTTAGAGAAGCAATAGATTATGACGATACACTCGTAGAAGTGTAATTGCGGGCTTAGAAACATTTTTAAGTTTACTGATACATATGAATATATTGATTGTAGTATGAAAGACACTGGACAACCTGATAGACACTGCATAAGAGCTGCTAAAAACCTGCTTTGAAGTCCCAGCTTTTTCGCTTTACTAGCTAGCTTCATGATATTTGAACAAACTAGCCAATAATTTTGAGCCTTAATTTACTCATCTATAGAATAGAAATAATAGAACTTCTTGTAGGAACGAACAAATGGAGAATCCCGCTGTTACTTTGAGGATCAAAATAAATAATAGTTCATTCTACAGATATTCTACAAATATGTGCCAGCTGTGGTTTGAATGTTGTTTATTTCCATCAAAATTTATGCTGAGGCTTGGCCCCTAATATGGCAGTGTTGGGAGGAGATATCTTTAAGAGGTGATTAGGTCGTTAAGAGGGATTAATGCCTTTCTCCCAGGATTGAGTTCTCACTGTTTTGGGACTGGATTAGTTAATGCCAAAGCAGGCTTTTATAAGTGAGGCCACCTCTGCTGTTTGGTCTCTTTACATATGTCCACCTCCTCTTCACCATGTTAAGATATAGCACAAAACCCTCACCAGAAGCTGACCAGACGCTGCCACCTGATCTTGTACCTCTCAGCCTCCAGAATTGTGAGCTAAATAAACCTCTTCCCTTTATAAATTACCCCAAATTTCAACTGCTTCTTAAAGCTACTCTTGATTTATTTTAATGGAACCTAAGTTACCACATCTTTTATTTTTTTTTACTTCTCCATATGTAGTTCTCAATTTTGTTTCTATTTAAAAAATTTTTAGTTATCACAACTTAGTTGCAGCTAAGAAAGTCTTGCTTCCCATTCATCCAAAAGCTGAATCAAGACTTTAGATGTAGGCTTAAATAGAACAATAAGGTCATTCATTTTATTCCATTTTATATTGCTATCCAGTTTATATAATAGATGTGCAGATACAATGCTAAGCACTTTTTAATTCTTATACCATATCGTGAAGTAGCTATTGCTTTTCCCATTTTAGAGATAAGGAAAAGGGTGCTTAGAAATGTCTAAGTCAGTTGAGGCATAACAAAGTCAGGATTTGAACCCAGGCTATCTTTAAAGCCCGTGTAATTAACTACTGTGCTTTAAATAATTGTTCTGTACTACCAGACAGATAGTCTAGCACCTAACACAGTATCTAAATAGTTACTGTTTTAGTTAAGTAACATTAACGCTGAAAGCAAGGGATTAAGTCTTAGAGCCAGTTATCTAAAAAGAATGTGTTCATGCATGTACTACATTTCACACTCCATGACTGCTTAAGAACCTTAATAATCCTTGTAGGCAACTATCTTATGGTGTGTGGGGTTTTTTCTTTGTTTGTGCTTTTTGTTTTTGACCACGAAGTTCGTGAGTCAGATCTAACACATATGTTAGTGTAGAGTCTTGTGAGCTCAGCTGTCTAGGAATGTGTTGTCATTCAGCAGCTTTTCATTATTGTCTCTAAACACATACGCCCACATCCATACACACCAGAATGTTGTCTTGAGAGCAGGCACTCTTGATGCCTTAAGTTTGTGACATATAGTAAACACACAGTTAGAAATGGAGTGAATGAATGTTCTACTGACTGGCTTATGGACCTTTTGACTTAATGGACCTTTTGAGTTCTTTTCAGTATTTGTCAATACATAGGTGAAGAGGAGTGTGTCACATAACCCAAAAGCAGTCAGATCTCCAAAGATGGGCAGTACCTAACAGGCTTAACTTTAATGGTGTGGGCTTTTATTTTCTTAAAGGGTATCCTGTATATTCTCTAGCACTTTCTTGGGATGTTGCTTTGTACTCTTGAAAATATTCTTGAGAATATTAATGTAATAGAGCAGTGATTTGATGTCTTTGTTCTTTGTAAGATAGAAGTGGCCATTTCTAGTGTCATCTGGTCTCCATCTGTTTTGGAGAAGAGAGTAGACTTCAGTACCAAAACCCCCCACAAATACAAAGCAAGTAATAAAAAGGAGAATATATACACTACTAATAATGACTGTCTCTTACAGGCTTTTCAGGTGACTTTCACTTTTCTACCTTAGGTAATCCTTTAATGTTTGAATTTTGCATAATGAACAGTATAACCGTTTTTTTAAAAGCTCGAATTTTAACTCTCTGTGACGGACTTAGATGCAGGAGTAATTGGAAAGACTTTCATATTCTGACCCCCCCCCCCCACATACACACCCCCAACCTCAAAGGATATAGAAACTAGCAGAAGGATATGCTTATGTGCTTGTAAAAAGCAATGCCTTTTTAAAAGTGATGATTTTGGTGCTCGCTTTGGCAGCACATACCCTAAAACTGGAATGATACAGAGAAGATTAGCATGGCCCCTGCACAAGGATGACACACAAACTTGTGAAACATTACATATTTACAAAAAAAAAAAGATTTCAATGGTCAGTAAATGTCCCAATCATAGACAACCATATCTCACACAACATCTCTGTCTTAGTCCATTTGTGCTGCGATAACAGAATATACGAGTCTGGGTAATTTATAAAAAACAGAAATTTATTTCTCACAGTTCTGAAGACTAAGTCCAAGATCCGGTGCTGGCATTCGGAGTCTGAGGAGGGCTGCATCTCACATGGTGAAAGGTGGAAGGTCAAAATAGGGACAAATGCCATGTCTTTACAATGGCAGAAGAGAGCAATCCACTCCTGTAAGCCCTCGTTATAGTGACAGGAGGGCAGAGTCCTCATGACCTAAAAATCTCCCATTAGTTTCTACTTCCCAACACTTGATTGGGAATTAAATTTCCAACCCATGGATTTTAAGGTATATTCAGACCATAGTAATCCCCTAGAGGTGATATTGACCCCATTGACAACTCCTGGCCTTTGTGGAGAATGGTGAGGGTCTACCCTTAATGTCTGTAAAGATAGATTTAGAAAACAGAATTGACTGAAATCGTGAACTGAATATACATGGAAGAGTTGAGTAGAGTTTGCTGTGACAACCAAGTTTAGTGATGGGGTGAAAAATAGATCCATTAACTGTGAAGGGGAACATTGAAAAAGAAGCAGGACTTAGATGAGATTTGGATTGCCTGAAGGACATCTATAGGGAGCAGCAGTTGGAAAGGTAGGCCACTGGTCGGGCCGGAAATGGATTTCAGATTGTTGAAACCATAGATGAGATCACCCAGAGGGAGTATAGGGTGAGGTGACAGCCAAGAATGGAACCTTCAAGGACATCAGCATTGGCGTAGAGTCATTGAATTAAATGCAGAAAGGAAAATAAATAAATAAATAACTAGATGCAGGAAAGGAAAGGGCATTGGGAGAGAGAAGAAAACAACTAGCGGAGAGCAGTGCATGAATGCGAAAGGGGGAAGCTAAATGTCCGTGCGGATTCAGCTTGCAGTGTTGTAACTGTTCATTTTATATGAAAGTAATATGTTAACAGCACCCCCCACACCACCACTTTGAGATTCAAGTATACACCATCAGAAGGAAGCCTATCCCCATAGCAGGTACGGATTGCCACAACCCACTTTAGAATCCTGTCACTGTCTGGCTTTGTCCCAGTCACATTAATACCTTTGGCTTAGCCCAAGGAATCCTGCTGAGGTTTATTATAAACCATTTTTTGGCGAGGCGTGGTGGCTCACGCCTGTAATCCCAGCACTTTGGGAGGCCAAGGTGGGTAGATCATGAGGTCAGGAGTTCAAGACCAGCCTGGCCAACATGGTGAAACCCCATCTCTACAACAAAAATTAGCCAGGCGTGGTGGCACGCGCCTCTAGTCCCAGCTACTGGGGAGGCTGAAGCAGAATTGCTTGAACCCAGGAAGTGGAGGTTATAGTTAGCTGAGATCGTACCACTGCACTCCATCTTGGGTGACAGAGCAAGACTCCATCTCAAAAAAAAAAAACAAAACATTTTTTAATGGACAAGGGAATTGTATTTGAAAGCCAAATGCATTTTTTTATTAAAATATTTCTGTTCATTTTCTTCGTGAACTTCAGTTATGTCCAAAACATGGTTAAGGCTGTTTTAAAACAATATTAAGAAAAACTTAGAACATACAGAAAAGTTAACTAACAATGAAAACCCACACACCCACCAACCATCTAAATTTTAAAATTACAATTTTACCATATTTGCAAATGCGATACTCTGGCTTAGAAGTAGTTTGGGGAGCAGAAAGGACATCAGTGTGTCTGGACCTCTAGGATCAAGGCCAGAGGCTGTGCTGTGAGTTGGAGATAGGTAAAACCTAGAGGGCCATGGTAAGGAATTTGGATTTTATTTATTTTTAATTTTTTTTCCCATAGGTTATTGGGATACAGGTAGTATTTGGTTACATAAGTTCTTTAGTGGTTTGTGAGGTTTTGGTGCACACATCACCCAGGCAGTATAGACTGTACCATATTTGTAGTCTTCTTCTTTCTTTCTTTCTTCTTTCCTCCTTCTTCCTTCTTCTGCCTTCCTCTTCTTACTTACTCTTCTTCCTTCCCCTTCCCCCTTCACCTTCCCCTCCTTCTTCCCCTTTCCTTCCTTCTTCCCCTTTCCTTCCTTCTTCCCCTCTTCTTCCTTCTCCTCCTTCTCGTCCCTCCTCCTTCTCCTCCTCCTTCCCCTTTCTCTTCTTCGTCTTGCTCTGTTGCTCAGGCTGGAGTGCAGTGGCACGATCTCAGCTCACTGCAACCTCCGCCTCCCAGGTTTAAGCAATCCTCCTGCCTCAGTCCCCCTAGTAGCTGGGATTACAGGCACGTACCACCATGCACGGCTAATTTTTGTATTTTTAGTAGAGACAGGGTTTTGCCATGTTGGCCAGGCTGGTCTCAAACTCCTGATCTCAGGTGATCCACCTGCCTTGGCCTCCCAAAATGGTGGGATTACAGGCATGAGCCACTGCGCCCAGCCTATTTGTAGTCTTCTATTGCTCGCCCCCTTCCCCACAAGTCCCCAAAGTCTGTTGTATCATTCTTATGCCTTTGCGTCCTCAAAGCTTAGCTCCCACATGTCAGTAAGAACATATGTTGTTTGGTTTTCCATTCTTGAGTTACTTCACTTAGAATAATAGTCTCCAGTCTCATACAGGTTGCTGCAAATGCTGTTAATTCATTCCTTTTTATGGCTGAGTGGTAGTCCATCATATAGATACATACATACACACACACACCCCCCCAACAGTTTCTTTATCCACTCATTGATTGATGGGCATTTGGATTGGTTCCATGATTTTCCTCTGGGTAGATACCCAGTAGTGGGATTGCTGGATTAAGTGGTAGTTCTGCTTTTAGTTCTTTAAGGAATCTCCACATTGTTTTCCATAGTGGCTGTACTAGTTTACATTACCACCAGGAGTGTAGAAGTGTTCTCTGATTACCGCATCCATGCCAACATGTACTGTTTATTGATTTTTTTAATTATGGCCATTCTTGGAGGAGTAAGGTGGGTATCACACTGTGGTTTTGGTTTGCATTTCCCTGATCATTAGTGATGCTGAGCATTTTTTTCATATGTTCATTGGCCATTTGTATATCTTCTTTTGAGAATTGTCTATGTCCTTTGCCCACTTTTTGATGGGATTGTTTGTTTTTTTCTTACTGATTTGTTTGAGTTTGTTGTAGATTCTGGGTGTTAGTCCTTTGTCAGATGTATATAGATTGTGAAGATTTTCTCCCACTCTGTGGGTTGTCTGTTTACTCTGCTAACTGTTTTTTTGCCATGCAAAAGCACTTTAATTAAGCCCCAGCTATTTATCTTTGCTTTTATTACATTTGCTTTTGGGTTTTTGGTCAAGGAATTTGGGTTTTATTCTAAGGGCAGTGAAAAATTATTGAAGACCTTAACCAGTGGATTTGTGTTATTCCCTTAAGTTCCTCCAAATATGTATAAAAGGAAACACTGCTGATGATAAAGGGGAGATGAGAAAGGTAGATGGATTGTTATGGTGAAATATATCTTTAAACCACTGGAACCCTTCTCGAACCATTGCTACTTCCAACTTGGGCATCTCCATACTCTAGGGATTGTCAGTTTCAAAACTCAGACATGTGCCCATGTGCTTCACATCCTTCAAGGTCACAGAGCACTCTAAATGGCTTGATGGTGGACCAGGCCCTTTGGAAGGCAGCGCCCCCCCCCGGGAGAAAGCAGTACCAGCTGAAGAGTCCACTCTTAAAGGTGCCTTTGCTGTCACTTGAGCATTGTCTGAAGGTCACACATGATCCTGTGAAGGAATTAACTCCTGTGTTGCTTAACAACTGGGATGGATTCTGAGAAATGCATCAGGCAGTTTTGTCGTTGTGCAAACATCATAGAGTGTACAGTACTTACACAAACCTAGATAGTATAGTCAACTACATAGTAATCTGTGTGATATAGCCTATTGCTCCTGGGCTATAAACCTGTACAGCATGTTACTGTGTTGAATACAGTAGATATTTGTAACACAAAGCACTAAGTGATAGGAATTTTTCAGCTCTTATGGGACCACTGTCATATAATGCAGTCAATCATTGACTGAAACCTCATCAGGCAGCTACATGACTGTGTAAGATATTTAAGCTTAATGCTTAGCAAACCTGAACATAAGAAACAAATTCTGTAGTGCAGAAGTTTTGGGGAGTGTTATTTCCTTGTTTTTTGCCTACCAAAATCTTGGGTAATTGTATTAAGAGTTGATGAGCCTAAGAACATAAATGATTTTTGAGAATTATTACACTCATACTTCAAAAATAAAGAGGATAGTTTCTGTTTTATTTATTTATTTGTTTGTTTGTTTATTTATTTATTTATTTATTTTTGAGACGGAGTTTCACTCTGTCGCCCAGGCTGGAGTGCAGTGGTGTGATCTCAGCTCACTGCAACCTCCCTGTCCCGGGTTCAAGCCATTCTCCTGCCTCAGCCTCCTGAGTAGCTGGGATTACAGGTGGACGCCACCACGCCCAGCTGATTTTTGTATTTTTAGTAGAAATGGGGTTTCACCATGTTGGTCAGGCTGGTCTTGAGCTCCTGACCTCGTGATCTGCTGGCCTCGTCCTCCCAAAGTGCTGGGATTACAGGTGTGAGCCACCATGCCCAGCCTTTAACTGTATTTTTAAAACTAAATCATGAACAATGATTTATTTTACCAGTGTGTTTGGATCCTACTGAGGAATGTCACTTCTTGTTTTGGGTAGTTGTTACTGTGTTTCTTTTCCTCCTTCTTTAAATTTAAGTCAGGGTCTTACTTTGTCACTGAGGCTGGAGTGCAGTGGTACAGTCACCACTTCTTAGGCTCAAGTGATGCTCCAACCTCAGCCTTCCAAGTAGCTGGCTGGGACTACAGGCACGCACCACCATGCTAACCTAATTTTTAAATTTTTTGTAGAGACAGGGTCTCACTATGTTGCCGAGGCTGGTCTCAAACTCCTGACCTCAAGCAATTCACCCCACCTCAGACTCCCAAATTGCCGAGATTACAGACGTGAGCTGCCTCACCTGGCCTGTATTTCTGTAGAATACAGTCTTACTAGTTCATATGTTCTGTAAAATCTTAGCTGGCTGGTATATTAATTAACAGAAATGATTATGTCATGCCTCCCCTTGCCCACACAGAAGTATTTTGTATATGTGTTCTTTTTGGTGGCTGTACTCTTTCTGCTATAACCAACTTTTGGTGTGTGGTAGGACTTGTAAACCTCTGTTACCCTGGAAAGTCACATCTTTCACCATTGGGCCAGAGCTGAAAATATCTCTGTTGCATAGCACCGTAACACTTCCTGCAAAATACCATTAAACGTTCCCACCCTCCACATCACTGCTATTATTTGCAGAGTTACAGATAGGAAAGATAATATTTTCAGAGGACATATTATGAGTGTGATACACCGTTTATGGAGAAGCAACTTGCATGCTTCCCCCCCACCCCCTGCCGCCCACTCCCCTGCCCAAAGGAAAAAGTAATGATCCAGGAAAAGGAAAAGAATGATCCTGGCGTTGTGTCCCGTCTGGCTTGTAGAGCAATCATATGACAGCTAGTTAAGAGTGACTCCCCTAACGTCAGTTCAGACTTTAGGCATAGAAAAGTTATTTAGAAGTGGACTTAAACATCCTTGGATTTTATGGCTGGGCATGGTGGTTCACACCTGTAATCCCAGCACTTTGGGAGGCCGAGGTGGGTGGATCCCTTGAGGCCAGGAGTTGAGACCAGCCTAGCCAACATGGTGAAAACCCATCTCTACTAAAAATACAAAAATTAGCTGGGTTGGTGGCGCACACCTATAGTCCCAGCTACTTGGGAGGCTAATGCTGAGGCACAAGAATCACTTGAACCTGGGAGGTGGAGGTTACAGTGAGCCAAGATTGCACTGCTGCACTCCAACCTGGGTGACACAGCGAGACGCCAAAAAAAAAAAAAAATCCTTGGATATTTAAGAACCTATGACAAAGGATATGCATTAAACTATTTCTCTTTGGTTAATGAAAATGTGGTTTTAATTTTATCAAAAAAGGATTTACAAGGTGACAGAAGGTAAGATAGGCAATATTTGGGGTTAGAGATTGGTTGGAACAGTTCACATCAGAACATGTTGAGAAATAACATACTTGTTTATGGTTTAGTTGTAGGCTTGACATTAGCATTCATTTGCATGTTTTAAACATTCTTTATAAACAAATATGTAAGTCACTGTGTTTCAAACTTAAGGGAAAAACACTCAAGTTTGTTCATCAAATCTTAGGCAAAGCTCAAAAGAAGTGTTATGATACTATGCAATGGACGTATTTTTGTGTTTATATAGAAGGGAAAACAAAGTAGAGTTGGGGTGTCTGAGAGCCACCTTTTCTTACTTGGATGTGTGTGGGGAGCACCTTGGGCAGTTAAATATAGGATGTTGAAACTTACAGTCAGAAAACCACTAATCTAAGTGATCCATAAGGTTTTTCTAAAAAGTGTCATCTTTTGGTTTCTGATATGAGACTGTTTAGTGCCTGTGAATTTAACTTCTTCTAGTTTTTGTACTGAAAAATGGTAACTTCCAACATGTTCCCAAGTCACTTCCATTGTTTGTCTTGTTAACTTTGTTTCTTCATAGTGCCTTCTTGGAATAGTTGCATGTCCTCCTTTTGGATGATGTAATACTGTGGTTTATGTGGTTGAAATGTTGTTTTCTACTGCCCACAAAAAATTAAGAACTTCTGGAAGTTCATCATCCCCAGGATTTTATCCAGCAAGTTCTTTCATAGGAGATGGTCAAATCCAGGCACAAAGAGTACATCTTGACAACTGTCACATAGGGGATTAGAGGATCTAATGGGAGATTTTTTCCCCCATCCAGGCTTCTCTCTAGCTCTGAGACCCTGTGACTGCCTGAATAAGAGGATGGGTGTGCCGAGGAAGTGTGTGCCATATTCAGGGCAGCCCACTGGGGTGCTTAGGAGGAGCAGCGTGAACACCGGGAAAAGAGCATCTGGAGAGACCTAGATAGTAGGCTGTTGCTGGTGCTGTTTGGCTAAACACCCTACCTAACTTTTTGCCTCAGTTGCCTCAGCTGTAAAATAGATACTATCAATTTGATGTACAGTGTGGTGATTAAGGACACTTTGGATCAAGACAGATCTGAGCTTGTCTGACCACTTAGTACCTTGAGCCTGACTCTCAACCTTGCTAAACTTCACCAGTAAATAGGAGCAGGAGATTGTTAGAAAGGGTTTCATGAAATGATGAATTCTAGTACTCAGCATCAGGCCTGGCAGTAGCAGTTGCCCTGTGAGTGGGAGCTGCTGCTCTCTACCTCAGCAGCATCAGACAGCATGTTCATCCCCATTTGTGGAGTTAGGAGAGCAATTGATTTGAAGGAAAGAAAAACAAAGTGTTTTGAAAAATACAGTGTTCTGTAATTCTAAGACATCTGTGTATTATCATTTCTTGCATATATGTGTGGATTTCCTGTTCCTACTGATATTGAAAGTTATGTAAAATGACTTTCCTAAACACGGGTTTTCTTCCCAGATTAGGATTTAGAAAGTCTGTCTTCCATTGATCCCAGTGTTTGCTCACATGAACCTTGTGCTGTGTTCCAGGTAGCACAGGCAGAGTGCAGCGGAGGCCCCTGCCGCTGCCGTCATGCCGTTCCCGTTTGGGAAGTCTCACAAATCTCCAGCAGACATTGTGAAGAATCTGAAGGAGAGCATGGCTGTTCTGGAAAAGCAAGACATTTCTGATAAAAAAGCAGAAAAGGTATGGACTTGGTTTTATTTATATTTGAAATATCTTAATTAGCAAATGCAAGACACCATATGTGAGGAATCAGTAAGTCCCAATTTGGGTTTATTTTGGATTTAAAAAATAACATCCAAAAGCAACATATGCTGCTGTTGCAACATACTTTTTCTTCTGTATTTTCATCTAACAAATAGATTTCTAACTGTTCTGTCAGGTTTTCGAGTTTATTTAAATTGTGTTTTATTTCATCTTGAAGTGTTTGATTCTTATTTATTTATTTATTTATTTATTTATTATTACTAATTATTTTTGTAGAGACAGGGTTGTGCTATGTTGCCCAGGCTAGTCTCAAACGCCAAGCCTCAAGTGATCTTTCCGCCTCTGCCTCCCAAAGTGCTAGGATTACAGTTATCAGTTATCTGCTTGGTTTGTTTGTAAAAGTTTTAGAGCAAGAACAAAAGGAAGTAAAGTATACTTGAAAGAAGGCCAAGCAGGCAACTTGAGAGATATAAGTGCCACAGTTACCTGATTCTTGAAATCGGTTCTTCCCCCACAATCTTCCTGGGAGGACACCCCTCCTGGTTTTCTTCCTGTATTCAGTGTATCCGTGCCAAATGTCTCCATGTACCCAGTCACCACAGTCCAAAACCCAACATTCATCCCACTTGTGACTTGTCCTCTCTTCCCTAAAATATAATTTTTTGCTAAATCTTGTTCAACTCCCTAAATTGTTTATGATTCAATTCTGACTTCCATTCTTTCTTGAAGAAGTTGTTCGTACTCTGTGATTTTAGCAGTGGCCTTCTTACTGCACTTTCTAAAAGTCTCTGCTTTACATTTTCAGTGTAGATTCTTCTTGTAACACACAAGACCTTCGTGATCTGATCTTTGTTTCTCTAAGTAAATTGTAGAGGTTTAGTGTCACTTATCCAAAATGCTTGAGATCAGAAGTGTTTCAGAGTTTGGATTTTTTTTTTTTTTTTTACTTTGGAATATTTGCATGTACATAATGAGATCTTGGGGATGGGATCTGAAATTCATTTATGTTTTATATACACCTTATATACATAGACTGAAGGTAATTTTATACAAAATTTTAAATTTGCATTAAATGAAGTTTGTGTACATTGAAGTATCAAAAGGCAAAGATGTTGCTATCTCAGCCACCAATGTCACAGTCTCTGGTTCTGTGGCATCATCATCATTCCTGACTCTGAATTTATATGCTACCGATAAGCAGCCATTTTCTTACACTTATTCACATGTAAGTACTTAACAATAAAAAAATATGACATACCATTAATAATACCAGGCTGGAGTGTGATGGTACTGGAACTAAGGTGGTACCTTAGTTCAGGGTAACTAAGCAGCATAGTTGTTGTATCACTTGTATCTGTTGTAACCTCTTAGATAGAATGTCATAATCATTATTTGATTTGGGATTTCTGTCATAAGGATTATACTGCAGTGTAGTATGGATGCTTTCAGGTGAGTTTGAGGAGTATACAACTAATTATTCCTACTCCAAAAGGTCCTAGCTTCGGTACCCATGAGTTATCATTTCTGTTCTGTCTGTATTTTCCTTTATTGCTTATTTTGGTATGTGCTGCTGGCTGATCTTAAGCTTGCTTCCTTTGATTTTCTCATTCTGTTCAATGTTTATAATGCCCTTTGGACTGGGAAACTAGATTAATTGAAACAATTTATAATAAGAGAATATATATTCTAAGAGAACTTCCTTGGGTAAGGTAAGTGATACTGTTTTTTGTTTGTTTTTTCTTTTTTTTGAGATGGAGTCTCACTCGGTTGGCCAGGCTGGAGTGTAGTGGCACGATCTCAGCTCACTGTAACCTCTACCTCCCAGGTTCGAGCAGTTCTCCTGTCTCAGCCTCCAGAGTAGCTGGGACTACAGGTGCCTACCACCATGTCCGGCTAATTTTTGTAGTTTTAATAGAGACGGGGTTTCACTATATTGGTCAGGCTGGTCTCGAACTCTGCACCTCAGGTGATCCACCCGCCTCAGCCTCCCAAAGTGCTGGGATTACAGGTGTGAACCACCGTGCCCGGCTGGTAAGTGGTATTGTAAACACAGGATTCAAGTACGTTTCTCATTTTATTGGTCAATGGGGATATAAAAATATGAAAAGTTTAGCTCCAGAAACTAGAAACAAAGTGACCTCAAGAAGGTAGAGGGGACTTTTGACTGAACCACATTAACATCTACTAACTCAGAGGGTAATAGCACATAACTTGGCCTCCCTCTCACAGTTGGACATCTTCAACTTTAGGAAGCACTCAGCAGTCCTGATAGCCCTACAGGCTTTGCACCAGGTGGAGGCAGCTAACAGCCAGCAAAGAGCAGAGGTGTTACCCAAGACTGGCCTCTAGAGGCAGTCAGGAGAGAGCAGACCCCACAGAGTAGACATGATACATGTCTGCTGGAACTGCCCTCAGTGGCTATTCCGTAATCGTTACCCTAAAACTGCAAATTGATGAAAGGATAATGTGTATGTCCCATAAATTAAAAATGGTTCATCTTTTGTCTGTGGCTAAATATGTTGTCTACTCATTACATTCATTCTATTCATCAGAATCGTACTGAACACCTAAATGCTGGGTCAGATTTTAGGCACTGGGGATATAATACTCAGTAAGATGAACAAGGTCTCTGCTCTTTCGTAGCTTCCGTTCTAATTAAGAAAGCTGGACAGTAAATAAGTAAACATAACTGAAAAAGAATTTCAGTTGGCAGCAAGTGCCACAAAAGCAATAGAATGTACTGATGTGATGATAGAGCACATTTCTTAAACTTTTGGGTCTCAAGACCCCTTTTATACTCTTAAGTTATTGAGGACCCAAAAGAGATTCGTGTAAGTATAGGTGTGTTATCTATTGATGCTACCCTATTATAAATTAAAACTGAAAATTTAACAATATTTATTAATACATTTAAAAGTAATAAGCTCATTACAAGTTATAAATAATGTGTTTTAATGAAAAATAACCATATTGTCTAAAACAAAAAATTTAGTGAGAAGTGTAGCATTGTTTTAAGTTTTGAAAATCTCAGTGTCTGGCTTAATAGAAAACAGCTGGCTTATCTTAGTTATGTTTGTAATCAAACTGCTCAAACATTATTTTGCTTTAAGTATATAAAGAAAATCTATACTTAAAGTTGGGAGTGGTGGCTCACGCCTGTAATTCTGACACCCTGGAAGGCCGAGGTGGGTGGATCACTTGAGGCCAGGAGTTCGAGACCAGCCTGGCCAACATGGCAAAACCCTGTCTCTACTAGAAATACAAAAATTAGCCAGGCACGGTGGCACACGCCTGTAGTCCCAGCTGCTCAAGAGACTGAGGCACAAGAACCGCTTAAACCTGGGAGGCAGAGGTTGCAGTGAGCCGAGATGGCGCCACTGCACTCCAGCCTGGGTGACAAGCGAGATTCTGTCAAAAAAAAAAACAAAGACAAGAAAAAGAAAACGTGGTCTCATAGCTATGTAGTTAGAAAAAAGAGCAGTATTTTAATAGCCTTTCAGATAATGTAAAATATTTAATACCATGCAATTGGTGGTTTCTTGATTGCATTACAGAACATTAAACTACATGAATGAACTTTTTATACTCTGTACTTTGAACGAAACTTTTACCAGTACATGATTTTATAACATGTTTTGGTCGTTTAGAAAGTACAAATGGTGGCTGGGCATGGTGGCTCACACCTGTAATCCCAGCACTTTTGGAGGCCTAGTCAAGCGCATCACTTGAGTTCAGGAGTTCAAGACTAGCATGACCAACATAGTGAAACCTTGTCTCTACTAAAAACAAAAATTAGCCGGGTGTGGTGGCACGCGCCTATAGTCCCAGCTACTCAGGAGGCTGAGGCAGGAGAATTGCTTGAACGGAGGAGGCAGAGGTTGCAGGGAGCCAAGATGGTGCCTCTGTACTCCAGCGTGGGTGACAGAGTAAGACTCTGTCTCAAAAACAAAAAGAACAAAAAAAAAAAAAAAAAAAAAGAAAGTACAAATGGTCCCCGACTTAAGATTTTTCAACTTTGCAATGTTGCAAAATAGGTATACATTCAGTAGAAACCATACTTTGAGTACCCATACAACCATTCTGTTTTTCACTTTCATAACAATATTCAATAAATTACATGAGATATTCCACACTTTATTATAAAATAGGCTTTGGGTAAGAGGATTTTGCCCAATGATAGGCTATTGTGTTCCAAGCACATTTTAGGTAAGCCATGCTAAGCTGTGGTGTTCTGTGAGTTGGGTGTGTAGTACATGCACTTTTGACTTAACAATATTTTCAACTTTTGACGGGTATATCTGCATGTAGCTCCATCATCAGTTTATGAGGAACATCTGTGTTGGATCACTGACATATACAGATCTCCCAGATGTTGACACATTATACAGATTATAAAAATTAACATTTTTAAATAACACCACTGATCTCATTAGAAGAGTCTTAAGTATTGGGATGTGGTCAAGCTTATTCATGGTCTATTCAAATTTCAGAATTCAGATTTGGCAACAAACATAGTTGGTCGTTTTCCTTGAAATGACAGGTTCATTTCATTCATTTTAGAGAAAATAACTGCCAGATAATTCAAGTCTGAATAGTTTGTCTGTCTGTCTTCTAATAACAAAAGCAGTTACTTGAACTTATAGTTGAAATAATCACACAAGGGCTTTTCTTTAAGATAACCATTCTATAAGGAGCCAAAGGTACTTTATATGTACATCCCATTTGTTAACTCCAAGTGTTAAAAATATTGTATGTATATTCAAAGGTCAAGATTTAATAAAATTAAATATTTACTGCTTCAGGAACATTCTTAAATTGGACCTTTTTTTTTTCTTTTTTGAGACGGAGTCTCGCTCTGTCGCCAGGCTGGAGTGCAGTGGCGCAGTCTTGGCTCACTGCAACCTCTGCCTCCTGGGTTCAAGAGATTGTCCTGCCTCAGCCTCCCAAGTAGCTGGGACTACAGGCGTGCACCACCATACTCAGCTAATTTTTTTTGTATTTTTAGTAGAGAACAGGGTTTCACCATGTTGGCCAGGATGGTCTTGATCTCCTGACCTCGTGATCCGCCCGCCTCGGCCTCCCAATGGACTGACTTTTTTTTAACTGAGTGCACGGTGATGAAGACTGCAATAACTGCTATTAAAGTTTGGCGTCACTGCCTTCGTTCATGCTTGGTTCATGATGGTGTCAGCACCATCAGTATAAATAGCAATACAGAGGGAGGAAGCACATGTCTTACATCAAAACAGCCTTGACCTTACAGACCCTTTGAAAGGGTCTTGAGGACCTCAAAGGTCCGCACTTTGAAAGGTACTATGATAGTTAAAAGACTGTGTATGAGAGTGGCTGCAGGTAGGGAGAATGTCCTAATTTAGGTAGGTTATGTAGGGAAAGTCTTGTTGAGAAGGTGACATTGAAAATGAGTCTTCAATGATAGAAGGCACGTTTAGTCTCTGATGAAATCCATATCATCTGCTTGACTAAATGAGTGATTTTCAGCCAGGGGCAATTTTGCCCTGGAGGGGACCCTTGCAATGTCAGGAGACATTACAAGTTGTAACACTAGGGGAATATACTGGCATCTAGTTAGTACAGGCTAGAGATGCTGTTAAACAGGGAATGAATAGCTCCCCACAACAAAGGGTTATCTAGCCAAAAAAATGTTAACAATGCTGAGATTGAGAACTCCTACCCCAAACCAGCATTGAACAAGAATAGACTTTTCGCTATTAGGATAAACAAAACAAAGAAAAACATTTGAATTTATTAAAAATAAATTTTAGTTCAAAGGAAGGAGGCATTTCTGAAGAGCAGTCCATGCAAATTACTTATGCTGAAATAGTTTAAGACTAGGAGGGAAAAACCCTGGAATTTCCAGTTCACTTTCTTATCAGGATTCAAAAGGAAGTAGCAACTAATGCAGATGACGAAGAGAGTACTGAGACCTGAAAACAATGGAAAGATGAAAATTCAATCGCTAATTGAAAACAGTGAAAAACAACTGATGTCATACTTGAAAATCTGATGACTGTAAACCCAGGTGCTTGCGACCTGTTGAGCATTGTTCTGGAAATTCTACTCAATGCATAAAGAAGTGGTTTAGAAATAAAGAATATACCTATTGCAAGTAAAGAGGGGAAATTATTGTAGAGGTATTTATAAACATTTACAAAATACAAGATAATTAGTGGGAAAAATGATAGTTTATTAGGGGAGAGAGAGAGAGAGAGACTAGGAAGTACTACAGTCTTTAAAACAACCAGATCTCGCATGAACTCACAGCGAGAACTCTGTAATTACCATGGGGAGGGCACCAAGCCATTCATGAGGGATCCACCTCCATGATCCAAACACCTCCCACCAGGCTCTACCTCCAGCACTAGGGTTATGTGTTTTCTTGGGACAGGGTCTCACTCTGTCACTTAGGCTGGAGTGCAGTGTCACGATCATAGCTTGCTGCAGCCTCCACCTCCCGGGCTCAATCAATCCTCAGCCTGCCAAGTAGCTGGGACTACAAGCATGTGCCACCATGTTTGGCAAATTTTTCTATTTTTTGTAGAGACTGAGTCTCACAATGTTGCCCAGGCTGGCCTTGAACTCCTGGGCTTAAGCTTCACCCCAGTTGGCCTCCCAAATTGCTGGGATTGCAGGTATGAGCTGCCATGCCTGGCCTGGGGGTTACATTTCAGCATGAGATTTGGAGGGGACAGATATCCCAATCATATCACCAACCATATCTAGAAAATGTAATTTTACAAAAAAGTAGCTCATTCACTATAGCAGCAAAAAAACAAGTATAAGATGTCCAGGAACATTTTCATCAGGAAGTACGCTGAACCTGTATGAAGAAAGCTCAAGGATCTTGTTCAGAGGTACAAGAATTACCTGGTCTATGTTATTAGACGTAAATATGGAATATAGTTAAAATGCCATTTCTTCCCAAATCGTGCTTAAAGCAATTCTATTCAGATCACAGCAGGATAATTTTGAAACTTTACAGATAGAGGTTCCACTCTGTTTTGAAGCAAAATGCATACTTCAAAACCTGTTCCACTCACATTCTTCACGCTCATCATTAGCAGAACTCTGTCCTTTCCGTTTTTCAGGTTAAAAGTCTTAAGGGTCACCCATGACTACTTTCTCGCTCCCCAAATCTATCCACTTTATCTGGAGAAAAAAAAAAGTCCAGAATCTAATCCCTTCTCCCCATTTTCCTTGTTCCCACTGAGCTGTCCTTTTCTCTGCCCTGGATTACTGTAGTGTCCTGCTCACTGCTTCACTGGTCTCCCTTGGTTTCCCTACAACCATAGTGATTCTTTCAAAACATGAGTCAAATAATATATTCCTCAGAGTAAAAGTCAAAGTCCTAACAGGGGCCTAAAGTAAGTTCTGCAGGCAAATCCTGTGAGGCCTATTTTTATCAATCTCGTGAGCTAAGAATGGTTTTTACATTTACAGAGTTGGTTAAAAAAGCAAAGTATATGAGGCAGAGACCTTATGTGGCCTGCAAAGTCTAAAATATTTACTGTCTGTTCCTTTACAGAAGAATAAATGCCAACTCCTGATCCTGAGCAATGAGGCCCATGACTTTATGATCTTGTCTCCTAATACTCTTCACCACATTGGTCTCCTTTCCTCATGCACTCCAGTCATACTCCTGCCTGTTGGAGACCTTTGCATTTGGCTTTTTCCTTTGCCTGGAAGGTTCTTTCCCTAGTGCTCTATTTGGCTTACCTCCTGTCTTTTTCAAGTCTTTGCTCAAGTGCCATTTTTCACCCAATCCTCTATTTAAAATGCAACCCTACTGTGTGGCATTCCTCTTCCCCCTTATCTTGCTCTGGTTTCCTGTGCACTATACATAATGATATATGCTTACTATTTTCCCCTTGTTAGACCATCAGCCTTTCAAAGATAGAGCTCAACGAATAGTTGTATTTATTGAAAATGGAATCAAAAACAGAGTTACTAATAACATGATACACGGTCATCTTGTTCTCTTCTGAATTCTTATCTGAATTAGTTAAAACAAATATTGCTAAGACTTATAAGAGTTTATATATTGAATTTGTGACTGAGGAGAGAGTACCATAGCTAGGTATGTTCTCTGGATTCTGTGATGGTGGCCAGCTACTGTATTATATTTCTTTTCAGTGCTGCTGCCCACAGAAGTAGTAAGATAAATGTCCTTTCTCAAGAGATCTTTACTGGTGGTCCTGGTATTGTCCATATAGGTTTATGTTCATCATCTTCCCTGTAGTTAAGGATGATCAGGGGACATTTTTCCCTATTAGATAAATAATCATAACTAATGGATGTGATGATTGAATCACTGTGAGCTTGTTGGCAGGATTTTGGTGATCTAGGACAGTTCTCAAGTCTAAGCTGACATTCATTGTGATTAACTTATATGAAGAGAATTAAAGGGTTTAATTAGCCAAGTTTGTGAAAGATAAAAATTGGAGGAGAATAGCACATTCTATGGGTGACTGAATTAGGCACCAAAAAAGGGTCAATTAGGTGGAGGTGGTGGGTCAGCGGTTAGAGGGAATGGCTAATATTAATTGACAAAACACAGTACAAATAAAAGTATGACTCTGTATGTAAAAAAACAGACCACGTGTCAAAAAGAAAACAGAATCATTAAAAATGCTTGATTAATTTGAAAAGGGATGAAGGGAATTAAATAACAGATGTGGTATAGAAAACAAATAGTAAGATGATAGACTCAGATGTACTGTATCAGTAATCACATTAAATATAAATGGTCTGAATAACCCATTTAAAAAACAGAGATTGTCAGATTGGATGAAAGAATCCCTGCTATATGGTGCCTATTACAAAATGTACTTTACAGTTAGCAACTTAAATAGGTTAAAAGTAAGAAGAATAGAAAAAGATAAACTTTGTTAACACTCATCAAAAGAAAGCTGGAGGGGCTGTACTAATAGCAGACAAAATAGACTTCAGAGCAAAGAATATTACCAAGGGTAAAGAAAGTCATTTTATGATAAAGTAGGGGTGAAATGTTCCAACAGATATAATAATTCTAAACATTTATGCACTTAATAACAGAGTTTCAAATTACAGCAAAATAAAACCTGATAGAACTGCAAGAGGTAGTCAAATACACAATTAATAGTTGGAGATTTCAGTACCCCACTATCAATAATTGACAGAACAAGCAAGCAGAAAATCAGCAAGGATTTTCTAGGTAGACCAGAGTGATACTGTCAACCAACTTGACCTGATTGACATTTATAGAACACTCAACAACTGTGGAACACACCTACACATTCTTTTGAAGTTCACATGGAAGATCTATCAAGGTAGACCATATTCTGGGTCAAAGAAAAAGGTCTCAGTGCATTTTAAAGGATAAAGTTATACAATGGATGTTCCAAGACTGCAATAGAATTAAATTAGAAATGAATAACAGAAAAATCCTTAGAAAATCCCAAAATATTTAGGAACTAAATATCATACTTCTAGATAACTCATGGATCAAAGAAGATATTAGAAAGTAGTTTGAGGCTGGACATGGTGGCTCTTGCCTGTAATCCTCGCACTTTGGGAGACTGAGGCAGGCAAATCACTTGAGCTCAGGAGTTGGAGACCAGCCTGGCCAACATGGCAAAACCTTGTCTCTACTAAAAATACAAAAAAAAAAAAAAAAAAAAGGCCAGGACTCGGGAGGCTGAGGTGGGAGGATCGCTTGAGCCCAGGGGTGGAGGCTGCAGTGAGGTGAGATCACACCACTTCACTCCAGCCTGGCTGACACAGTGAGACCCTGTCTCAAAAAAAAGAAAGTAGTTTGAGTGGAATAAAAGCAAAAATACATCTCAGAATTAGTGGGATGCTGCTAAGCTTTACTCAGGGAAATTTCTAGCACTAAATATCTATGTTAAAATATATTTAAAAAGAAGAAAGGTCTGAGTTTCTACCCTAAAAACTAGAAAAACAAGAGCAAATTAAATACAAAGTAAGCAGGAGAAAGGAAATAGCTGTCAAAACAAATCAGTTAAATAGAAAAAAAAAATTAAAAGATCAAGAAAATTGATAAACTCTAGCTAAGACTGACCAGGAGGAAGAAAACACAAATTCCCATTATCTGGAGTGAGAGATCCCTGTAGTGGCATTAACACAGATTGTACAAGTTAATAGGGAGTATATGAACAACTGCATGCCATTAAACTCAACAGCTTAGATGAAATGGACAAACTCCAAAGACACAAATTGCCAAAGCTAACTCAAGAAAAAATAGATAACCTGATAGCCCTATATAGTTAATACCCTTCCTTACCACAGTGAAAACTCTAGGCCCAGATGGCGTCGTTAGAGATTTCTACCAAATGTTTAAGGAAGAAATAATACAATTTCTATGTAAACCTTTCCAGCAAATTTAAATCATTCTTAACTCATTCTATGAGGTCAGAATTATAATCATCACCAAATCAGACAAAGGTATTACAATAAAATAAAACCTACAGACTAATATGTCTCACGAACATAGATGCAGAATTTCTCTATTTTAGCAAATTGAATAATAGACCAAGTGGGGTTTATTCCTAGAATGCAGAGCTAGTATAACATTACAAAGTTAATCAGCGTAATTCACTATATTGAAAAAGTACATGTCAATTGATGAAAAGGGGAAAAAACCAGCATCTATTCCTGATTAAAAAAAAAAAATCTTAGCAAACTAGAAATAGAGGAAGGGAACTTTCTCAAGCTGGTAAAGGGCATCTGCAAAAATCCTACAGCTAGCATTATACATATTGTGAAAGGCTAAGTCATGTTATCTCTGAGATCAAGAAGACGACAGGGATATCTACTTTGACCACAACTATTCAACTTCGTACTTGGAGGTTCTAGCCTATGCAGTCAGGCAATAAAAATAAATTAAAGGCATTCAGATTGAAAAGAAAGCAGTAAAACTTTTAATTTGTAAAGACATGATCATCTACATAGAAAAACTGAAGGAATCTACACAACTAGTAGACTAGTAAATGAGTTTAGCAAGTCACAGGTTATGAGGTCAATATACAGAAATCAGTTGTATTTCTGTATAGTAGCAATGAACAGTCCAAAATTGAAATTTAAAAATACCTTGTATTCAAGAGTGTTAGGTGTAATTGGGAAAAAAGAATGGAAAAAAAGAAAAAGAAAAAAACTAGCATTTAGAATAGCATCAAAAAATATGAAATGCTAAAAATACCATTTAGAATAGCATTAAAAACATGAAATAGGGATAAATCTGACAAAGGAAGTGAAAGAGTTGTACATTGAAATCTGCAAGATACTGCTAAGAGAAATTGACCCAAATAAGCGGGAGATACATGTTGTTCATGGGTTGGAAAACTCAATATTGTTAAAATGTCACTTCTCTCCAGATGTATCTAGAGATTCTGTGCAATTCCAGCAGGATTTTTAAATCAAAGAGTTTGTTCTAAAATTTGAATGGAAGTGCAAAAGACCTGGAGTAATCAAAATAACTAATTAAAACAAAGATGGAGGGCTCACACTGTCTGATTTCTAGACTTAAAAAGCTACGATTGTTAAAATGGTGTGGTGTCAGTGCAAAGATAGACAGATATATTAATGGAACAGATTGGAGTGCAGAAATAGACCTATACATGTGTGGAACATTGATTTTTGACAAAGGCATAAATGCAGTTGTGCAGAAAGAAGGTAGTTGTTTCAAAAATTGGTGCTGAAACTATTTAGTAGGCAGAAAGATAGGACTCAGACCTCATACCATATTTAAAAATTAACTCAAAATGGATCACATAGCCAAATGTAAGACCTAAAATTATAAAGTTGCCAGAAGAAAATCTTTGTGACCTTGGGTTAGGCAAATAATTTTTGGATGTTATGCAAAAAGCACAATTCATTTAAAAAAAAAAAATAAATGGAATTCATAAAAATTAAAACCTGCTCTTCAGAAGACACCGTTAGAAGAATGAAAAAGACAAACCGCAAACTGGAAGAAAGTCTGCAAAGCATATATCTGATAAAAGACTGCATCTAGAATATATAAAGAATTCTCAGAATTTAACAGTAAGAAACAATCCATTTAAGAGTGGGCAAGATATTCGTATATGCATTTCACCAAAGGAGATAGGCAGATGTCAAATAAGCCCTTGAAAAGATGTTAATCATTAGGAAATTGTGTAGTAAAACCATAAGGAGATTCCACTACACAGCTATTAGAGTGGCTAAAATGGAAATTATTAACTATACCAAATGTTGGCAAGGATACAGAGCAGCTGGAACTGCTTGTGGGAATATAAGATGGTATGACTACTTTAGAAAATAGTTTGGCAGGTTTTTTGTTTTTTGTTTTTTGTTTTTTTTGAGACAAAGTCTCACTCTGTTGCCCAGGCTGGAGTGCAGTGGCGCAGTCTTGGCTCACTGCGAGCTCCACCTCCCTGGTTCACACCATTCTCCTGCGTCAGCCTCCCAAGTAGCTGGGACTACAGGTGCCCACCACCACGCCTGGCTGATTTTTTGTATTTTTTAGTAGAGATGGGGTTTCACCGTGTTAGCCAGGATGGTGTCGATCTCCTGACCTTTTGATCTGCCCGCCTCGGCCTCCCAAAGTGCTGGGATTACAGGCGTGAGACACCACGCCTGGCCTAGTTTGGCAGCTTTTTAAACCAAACTCGAACCAACCATATGATTTAGCCATTTAAGTATTTACCCAAGAGAACAAGAAATATATGTTCATGAAAAGACTTTTGCCTAAATGTTCATAGTGGCCTTATTTGTAAATAGCCCAGATGTGTGGATAAACCAACTGTAGTACATCCATGTAACAGAGTACTACTCAGCAATAAAAAAAAAAAAAAAAACTATTGCTGTACACAACAACATGGATGAATCTCAAAGTGATTATGTTGAGCAAAAGAAGCCAGACTATAAAGAGCACATAGTACATGATTCTATTTGCACAAAACTCTAGAAAACAAAACTAATCCATAATTACAGAAAGCAGATCAGTGGTTGCTTTAGCTTTGATAAAGATGTGTAGGGGAAGGGTTGCGTGGTAGAGGGAGGGAACCACAAAGGGGCATAAAGCTTTTGGTGGTTACGGCTGTGTTCACTATTTTGATGGTTTCATGGGTGTGTGTGTATATATATATATGTGTGTGTGTTCCATTAGGTACTTTAAATATGTGGAGTTCATTGTATGTCATTTATAACTCAGTAGTGAATAAAAAAAGACTGTTCATGTACCAACTGGGGCAGATGTGGCTTAGAAACCATAAAGCACCCAGAAAGGCCATTGGAAGGCTAGATTGCAGTACTTGAAATACACTATTGAAATTCAGTGATTATCTTCTACTCTGTGTGGGCAAGTCCACACTTGAGGATGTAGAGAAACTGCAGTGTGCTGAGAGAGGAGTGACCAGGCTGACATAGAAATTCAAAACTCTACTGTGAGGAACAGTTGAATGACCTGAAGATGTGAGGTACAGCCTAGTAGGGCGGAGTGGCTCTTAGTAAAATGTATTTGGGAGACCATATAATGTAACAAAAGGATTCAAACTGATCGTGGCAGGAGGTAGAATTCAGACCCATGAGTGGAAATAAAACAAGAAGTCCAATTTTGTCTTGATATTAGGAAAAACAGTAAGCGGAAGCTGACTTTTTCAGAAGACAGCAAGTTTTCTGTTTCTGGAGAGGTATTAGCATGGACTAGGTGACCACTTATTTAAGTGTTCTAGAAGGAATTCAAGCTTTGCACTGTTGACATATCCTTACATCGATATACCACCATACTTTGCAAGGTGCTTTTGTATAGAGTCCCCCATCTTATTTTGAGATAGAATTGATTCTGGTTTCCCGTGATCCAGATGAAGAAAGCTGTTGTTTACTAAGCTCATTACTTTGACTCATTATATTAGAGTCAGAGACAGAATTCACACCTAGCTCTGCCAAACCCATGGTAAAATTATGCTTTTTTCCACTTTATTCATTATGTCCTTGGGCTTTTTCCATCCATTTCTTGTGATCTCACAGACAAAATGATAAATATAACATTAGAGTGTTTATTCCTTTATTTGTTATATGTTGGTATTTGTATTTGTTTTATATGGTACATAGTTACCACATTAAGAATTGTGTATGATACAAATAGATTAGTCTCCTAGGAGACTAATTCTTTTAAAAGAATTCATACAAAACTAATTTTCTTACATTTTAAAAAAGCGGTTAATGTTACTATCCTTATTTTTAGGTAACTGGGGGCAGGGGTGGGGTGGGACTTAGTCTTTCACTGCCAACAGCCAAACAGATGTGGTGTGTGTGATGACTGTTTACATACTCTTCGCCCACCACATGCTGTGTAAGGGAGGTATGGCTGCCTTGCTCAGCTTATAGGTGGTTCCCTTCCTCACGATGAATGCTTGTGTTCACAGGGTTGAATAGCTATATTCACTCATTTCATGAGAGGAGTAAGTTTGCTGACATATTTTAAGAGGGGGGAAAGGGAGTAGCCTCTTCATAGCATGGCCATTTAACAGTGACTCATGGTTACTAAACTTGTTTACAGTAATCTTGGACACCAGAAGGTTATTAATAGACTTTCCTTAGTCCATGATCATTCAGCTTAGACTACGCAGACATTTTCTTTAGTAAAGAGGTGGGGGTGGGGGGGAGGTAGAAAGCATTTATCACTGGAATTAATGTGATAATAGAATTGTTCTTATTATCAAATACTTGGCACCAACAGTATCTGTCAGTTCACTTTTAGATTCCATTTCACATCTTGGTCTTCATTTACTTTGATATAGAACTTTCTTTTTTCAACAAGGTCATTTAATCTCTTCTTTTAGAATGAATTGATATTTCAGGCAGTAAATATAAATGGGTAGATACTTAGAGGACTCTTGTTTAAAATGATTCTTTTGCTAAAGATTGGGTTTCAAGAAACTCAAAAAAAATAATAATAATAATTTAAGCCTCATCATTCCCCCCAAATCTGAGCTCTTTAAGGCATTTCTTTTTTTCTTTCTTCTTTTTTTTTTTTTTTTTTTTTTTTTTGAGACAGACTCTAGCTCTGTTGCGAGGCTGGAGTGTAGTGGTGTGATCTCGGCTCACCGCAACCTCTGCCTCCCGGGTTCAAGTGGTTCTCCTGCCTCAGCCTCCTAAGTTGCTGGGATTACAGGCACGCGTTGCCATGCCCAGCTAATTTTTGTGTTTTTAGTAGAGACATGGTTTCCCCATGTTGGCCAGGATGGTCTTGATCTCCTGACCTGGTGATCCTCCCACTGCGGCCTCCCAAAGTGCTGGGATTACAGGCATGAGCCACCACACCTGGCCTCTTTGAGGCATTTCTTAATAATAACTAGTTATATGTAAGTTAGAATCTATTCAGTTATGTAAACTAATGAACACAGGCATGGAAAATTTTGCTAAATAGATCCCTTCAAAATTATTTCTAAAAAGATGACTTAACAGTGGTGTTCACTGGAGTTAACGTTTTCCTCATGCATGGTTACCTTTGTTGTTGTCTGCTGTCTTTACTTGGCATTAGTATCTCTTGCAAGAGATCCCCAGTTTGATTGAATCCACAGACATTTTAGTGCCTCTCTTTGTGGGCACATAGGCATAGGAGTCAAACCTTGTCCCCATTCTTAAAAAAGTATATAATCTAGTAGAGGAAATACACATGTAAATAATGTAATATACAGGGACTTGGGGGCGCAGATAAAATTCTATGGGAACCAAGAGGATAAAGCAGTTCCTATGTCTGTCAGAGACAGATACAGAGATGACAGGTTTGAAGTGACATTTAAGCTGGTTTTTAAGGTTTTTGGCAGGCAAAGTGTGAAAGGGAACAGAATTTGAAACAACCTATGGCATGTTCAGAAAACAGTGACAAGTTCAGTTTGACTTGAAGAGGTGGAGATACAGAGGAGTGGTAGGAAGTAAAACTAGAGAAACAAGCTTTGGTAGAATGAAAAGGGCCTTCTAGACAACCTAAGGGTATACTGAGGGGGAGTGCAAGAGGTCTTACGCTATAGAAGTCTTATGTTGCCTTACTTTGTTTTGTTTATTTTGAAATTAATTAATTCACAGGAAGTTGCAGAAATGAGTACAGGAGAACCCATGTACCTTTCACCCATATCCCCAGTGGTAACCTCTCACATAACTATATACGATATCAAAACCAGAGCATGGACATTGGTATAATAATCCACAGGGCTTGTTCAGATTTCACCAGTTTTACAGTTTGTGTGGATATGCATATAGCTCTATGCAATTGCATCACACTTTTGTAGCCACCATTAACACTCATGATATAGAACTGTTTCATCACCACCTCTCTTACTACCCCTCTATAGCCAGACCCATCTCCTACCCCTTTGTAGCCAGACCCATCTCCCCTATTCCTAACCCCTGCTGGCAACCACTAATCTGTTCTCCAAGTCAATACATTTTATTACTTCAAGAATGTTAAATAAATAGAATCATATAGCGTGTAAACTTTTGAGATGGGCTTTCTTCCACTCAGCATCATTTCATGAGATCCACACAAGTGGTTGTGAGTGTCACTAGTTCATTGCTCTGGAGAAACAAGTAGGTCATGGTTCCAGGTGCTCTTTCTCACTTCATTCACTTTTTTTTTTTTTTTTTTCCCGAGACGGAGTCTCGCTTTGTCACCCAGGCTGGCATGCGGTGGCACGATCTCGGCTCACTGCAAGCTCCGCCTCCTGGGTTCATGCCATTCTACTGCCTCAGCCTCCCGAGTAGCTGGGACTACAGGCGCCTGCCACACCCGGCTAATTTTTTGTATTTTTAGTTGAGACAGGGTTTCACCATATTAGCCAGGATGGTCTCGATCTCCTGACCTCGTGATCCCCCTGCCTCGGCCTCTTAAAGTGCTGAGATTACAGGCTTGAGCCACTGCACCCGGCCTCTCATCCACTTTTTTAGTTTTACTTTATTCTAACTAGTATATTGGAATTCTACATTGGGTAGTAGGGAAGTGTGTATGAGTGTGTGCGAGAAAGATCTTTGTTTCCTTCATAGATTCTAATTTATTTCTGTGTCTATACAAAGTCATGTTCTAATGATGTATGTTCATTCCCCCAAAAAGCAGAAAATACAAGACTATAAAGAAAAAAATAAAGTTTATCCTTAATTCAGTACCACATGAAATGACTACTGTTAACTTGGTGGGGATGCTCATTCATATTCTAGCTTGTTTTCTCCCTCTCTCTGGGGCAGATAAGTAAATGAGTACGGGGTCCTGCTGCTCTGTAACCTGTTGGTTTTTTTTTTTTTTTTTAATTTTAAATTTTAATATCTTTTCATGTGCATATAGATCTCAATTTTTTTTTTTTTTTTTTTTTTTTTAAATACAGAGTCTTGCTCTGTCACCCAGGCTGGAGTGCAGTGGCATAATCTCAGCTCACTGCAACTTCTGCCTCCCAGGTTCAAGCAATTGTTGTGCCTCAGCCTCCCAAGTAGCTGGGATTACAGGTACCTGGCTGATTTTCATATTTTTAGTAGAGATGGGGTTTCACCATGTTGGCCAGGCTGGTCTTGAACTCCTGACCTCAAGTGATCGCCACCTTGACCACCTCCCAAAGTGCTGGGATTACAGGTGTGAGCCACCACCCCTGGCCCTCAATTATTTTTAAAGCCTGCCATGGTTATTCCATTTTATGGGTACATCATGATTAAACTAGTTCAGTGGGATAACTTTTACTTCTAATTCTTTGCTGTTGTAAGTAACACTGCATGTATTTACCTTTGTGTACTTGTCTGTTTCCATAGGGTAAATTCCTGAAAGTATAATTCACAGGAAGTTGCAGAAATGAGTCACAGGCCTTGCACCTTTTAAAACTCTTCAATAACATTTTGCCAAATTGCCCTCCAGTAAAGTTGTACCAATTTATTTTCCTACCAGCAGTGTATCTAAAAGCCTTTGCCTCTGATAAGAAGGAAGAATATTTTATCCTTTTAAGATTGTTTACTATTACTATGAAATAGAATCTTTTGTAAGGTTTTTAATGTCTGACTTAGCCATTTCTATACTTCAGCATGTTACTATGTTTGTCTTTAAGTGTGCTTTCTATATTGAGGTTAGAATTGCTACTAACTACTAAAAATTGGGGACAGTGAAGAGGGCAGCCCAGTCTTGTATCTCACCAAGTAAAGTCCTGTCCCTTCATCTGGAAGTAGCCTTCTTGTCACCTTGTTTCCTAACGTAAGGCCGGTTTGGATCTACTGAGTGCTTGGGTCCAGAGGAGGAGTGTTGGTAAGGGCTGTGAGTACTTCAAGGACGTGGCATAGAAGGACTAATGGGTATGTGAGCTGTCTTCTCGAGTCTTCTGAAATTGTACTTTTGTATCACTACTTTTTATCAGCAATTGCCTCTAGTGACAGTAAAATAGTGCACTGATAGGTACCATGGGAATATTGGATTTAAGTCAAGAGAGTTAATACGAAACCTCCTGAGGTTTTGGTGATCTCTAAAAAGGCCATTTGTACTAATGTTTAGCTTACTAATTGCTTATTTTCCCACCCTGTTTTGTTTTTTAATGGGAAAGCAGGCAGTGAAAAATCTCATAGCCTTAGTGCTACTTGAAGAGGTTATTAGGGACTCTATCCTTAAAAATTTGAAGTCCTGTTACACGTTACATAACAACAGGGATACATTCCGAAAAATGCATCATTAAGCGATTTCTTCCAGCGTGTTGCTCCTAGGCTACAAATCTGTGTAGCATGTTACTATAGTGAATACTGTAGGCAGTTGGAACACAATGGCAAGTATTTGTTTATCTAAACATAGAAAAGGTACAGCAAAAATATGGTATTATATCTATGGGACCACAGTTGTCTCTGTGGTCTGCTGTTGACCAAGACGTTATGTGATGCGTGACTATAGTTACCTATGTCCTCACCCTGGGAGGGAAAGGAGTTTAGCTTCTGATACTGTTACTAGTGAGGTGAGCATTAGGTGTGAACTTTGGGATATTGGTTACTACTTAAGTTGATCCTAACACTTAAATATTTTAATTTTAAAAAATTATTAAATGTAATTAAAGATGAAGTTGTTATCATTTGATCATATGTGGAAGTCAGGCTCCATAGTTTAGAATTAATATGCCTGGCCCCATGGGACATAGGGACTTCACCTCTCAACTCAGAGCCTTGATCTGAGAAGCTCTGCCGAGCCCCAGACCCTTTCCTCTGTGCTGTGCTCTTTTGGAGCCTCTACACTCCCACCACATACGGCTGCTCTGTACAGCCACACAGGATGAAGCACTTCTCAGAAGCCATAAGGAAACAGCTAAGAACTGAAACAAAACTCTGTACCTCCCTCCCAGACGAGTCAGCAGTAAGGGATGATCCGCATCTCTTTCTAGGCAAGTGAGTGGGCTTGTTGTAAAGGGGGGCTGTTTTCTCATGCGTTTCTTTTTGACCATGATCTATAAAACAGTTGGCTACTTTTAATAAAGCAGTCTGCCCATGAAAAGTAATATGAGGCTACCTCGTACATAGAAATGTAGCATCTGTGTCTTGGAACACCATGTTCAACTGAGGAAACTTCCCAGACAATTCAGTCAGTTAACAAAATCATCAAGTCATTCCATGTGTAAATTGCCATCATAAGCGCTTTCCAAAGCCCTTGAATGTGTTAGGGAGATGAGAGGTACGTGTGAAAGGTTATAACACTTACAAGGTCAGCAACTGAAATAAGGTCACAGCTGCTGTAGGCATCAGAGGAGGAGAGAGTCATGGGAGGGAGGGAGTCTTCTTGGATGCAGGAGCTCTTAAGAGTGGAAAGAAGGAGTGTGAGCATTCAGGCTTTTATGTTAGCTTGAGTAGAGACAGAGATGTCCAGGGTGAGAGAAGGAATGTAGATGACAGGGCAAAAGAGAATTGAAGACCTTTATTTGGAATTTGAGATCTTAAAGAAATGGAATGAGTCTCAGGGGTCATCTGGTCCAGTTCACTTAATTATCGGATGGTCCAGTAAGACCCAACAGGTTTCCATGAGGCCATGCAACTGGTACAATTGCACAGGGGGTACTTGAGTCAAAGCTAACCTCCTTTTTGTTTAGGAGCCCTTTCTCCAGTGCACAGAGAGAGCCATCAGCTTTGGGACTAAGTAGGATGCCTCTTACCTGTGAAGAAAAGGCAAAAAGATTATTGATGAACTTATCAGACTTACAAAATGGTTTAGAAGAGTGCCTTTCACCCAGCCTCCCTAAATGTTAACGTCTTTTATAACCACAGGGCAATGATCAAAATCCAAAAAATAACATTGGTATAATACTGTTAACTAATGCACAGGCCTTTTTCAAGTTTCATCAGTTGTCCTACTAAATGTCCTTTTTCTGAACCAAAATCTAATTCAGGATCACACATTACATTTAAGGAGTCGTAACACCTCCCTAGGTCTCCTTTAATCTGAAACAGTTCCTCAGTCGTTCTTACGACTTTTATGACCTTGGTACTTCTGAGAAATACTAGTCAGCTATTTTATAGAGTGTCCCTTGATTTAGGTTTGCCTGATGTTTCTTCATGATTCAATGTTGATTATGCATTTGCAAGAATACCACAGAAGTGAAGTACCCTTTTCATTGCATCAGTTCAGGAGGCAGTGATGTCAATAGTCTCATTACTGATGATGGTCAGTAACATCTGGTTAAGGTGGTGTCTACTGGAAAATTACTATTTTTCCTTTTGTCATTAATAAGTATCTTGGAGCCAGGCTCAGTGGCTCATGCCTGTAATCCCAACACTTTGAGAGGCTGAGGTGGGCTGATAACTCGAGCTCAGGAGTTTGAGACCAGCCTGACCAACATAATGAGACCCCATTGCTACAGAAAATTTAAAACTTGGCCAGACATGGTGGCCTCCCAGCTACTCGGGAGGCTGAGGTGGGAGGATCACTTGAGCCTGGGAGGTCAAGGCTGCAGTGAGACATAATTGCACCACTGCATTCCACCTGGGTGACAGAGCTGGACCCGATCTCAAAAAAAAAAAAATTATCTCGGGGGAACTGAGCATCTCTTCTAAAAGTTTCTCAAGTGAGTCTGAGTGTGTTGACAAGTTTGAGATAGGATGCAGAAATACATCAAGATGTAGTGAAGAAGTTGAGAATGTTTTAATTAGAAAGTCTTATGTTAATATAGGAGGAGTGAAGCTAGATGTTCAGATAAAGGAGTAAAGAGAGACTAATGGCTCTTGAGGAAAGTGGAGCCGTCTTGAAATATGTGCTGCTGGGAGTTACTGGTTGGAAATCAGCCCGGTTTAAAGGACTATTTCTGAGCTGCTTTGAAGTCGAATGGCATGGTGTATTGGTGAACCGAATGTGCACAAGTTCCGTCACTTTTTCTACAGTGCTCAGAAATTTGGGAGCTCAAGTAGAGAAAGATTTGAATAAAGCACATTTAAGATTGTGTAGGGGAGCCAAGAGACATTGAGCTGCTCGCTTGAGTGGCACTGAAATGTGCAGGCTTGGCAGGACCTGGAATGTGGTCATTAAGGGGTCAGTGGATTAGGTGACATGATGATTCAGCAGCTTGAAAAGGATACAGTGTTTGGAGGAGCTGTAAGTGTGAATACCTTACTCAGTAGGTGTGAGGGGACTGACGGGGTGGTGGGAGATGAGAAGGATGTGGTTAGAAGGGCAGAGAACATATTGATACAATGCCTGCAGGTCAGAGGTGGCGCCCTAGGCATAGTCCCTAATGCAAGCTGCTATGAAGGGAACCAAGTCAAAACTAAACAAGAACAACCAAAGTTTTGTGTTTTGTTTTGTTTTTTTCCTTCTTGAAACACAGTCTTGCTCTGTCACCCAGGCTGGAGTGCAGTGGCTCAATCTCGGCTCACTGCAACCTCTGCCTCCGAGGTTCAAGATAGTCTCGTGACTCAGCGTCCCAAGTAGCCAGGGCTATAGGCTCATGCCACTGCACCCAGCTAATTTTTGCATTTTTTAGTAGAGACGGGGTTTCGCCAAGTTGGCCAGGTTGGTCTCGAACTCCTGACCTCAGGTGATCCGCCCGGCTCGGCCTCTCAAAGTGCTGGGATTACAGGCATGAGCCACCACTCTCGGCCACAACCAGGTTTATTTGTTGTGTGTATGGCATCTTCAGTTAGTAAATACTTGCTGAATTGCCTTCTCTTGTGAAATACTTATTAAAATTTTCTGATCATCTTTTGGTAATATTTGGATAAATTTTTCAAGCTTTTTGTTTAATCAGCTTATAATTGTCCATGGTTATTTGGTTATTTGTTAGAAATCTTTAAAATGTGGGAGAGGGGATGTCTCGCGGGGAGGGCTGAAAAAGGAGAAATGGAAGAAGAAATCAATGAGTACCAACATAATGATCATTTTGATCTATATAATTTACCTCATCTTTTTTTTCTTTTTTAAATAAAAGTAGAATGTGAATTGTGAGAAAAAATATTCAAGCAAGTCTGAAATGGAGCAAATACTCTTCTTACTCCACCCCGCAGGTAGATGACCATACTGAGTTTGATGTGTATTCTCCCAGAGTATTTTCTCTGTGAGACCATAGGGAATTACGTTGTAAATTGAGCACAAGGCAAATCACAACCAAACTTACCTTTGAAAACCCCTTAATTGTCCATACAGAGCAGTAAACAGCGTGGCCATACTGTGACTCAAGATTTCCAACACCGCAAGTATTTCCTCCAACATTGAAACAGACTGCTGTTTCTTTCTCTTTTTTTTTTTTTTTGAGACGGAGGGAGTCTCCCTCTGTCGCCCAGGCTGGAGTGCAGTGGCGGCTCACTGCAAGCTCCGCCTCCCGGGTTCACGCCATTCTCCTGCCTCAGCCTCCTAAGTAGCTGGGACTACAGGCACTGTCCACCACGCCCGGCTAATTTTTTGTATTTTTTTTTTTTTTAGTAGAGACGGGGTTTCACCGTGTTAGCCAGGATGGTCTCGATCTCCTGACCTCGTGATTCGCCCGCCTCAGCCTCTAAGGTGTTGGGATTACAGGCGTGAGCCACTGCGCCCGGCCCAGACTGCTCTTTCTTTAGTGGAGCACCAGATGCAGTAGTTGGCTTTCATTGGGTTCAGCTTGGGGACATGTCCACACTATGAGCTGTGCGTGCACACTGAGACCCAAGCTCTGGACATATGCTTATTAAGTGAAATGGCCAGCACTGAATCACTCAGCCAGTCTATTTCCTTGCTCACTGCTGTAACTCTTTGTTAGGAAGACATCTGCTTGTAATTCTTTAGCTGGCTCCCTTCCTTTGAACTGCAGTTATTTTTTCACATCTGAGGTGATTTATTTCTTTGCCTGTTCTTAGAGGGAAGTCTGTTCTTGTCCAGTTTTTGTTTGGTTTGGTTTGGTTTGGTTTGGTTTGAGACAGGATCTTGCTCTTGCTCTGCCATCCAGGTAGTGGATGAAGTGCAGTGGCACCATCTCGGCTCAGTTCAACCTCTGCACCACTCCCCACCCCCACCCCCCAGGCTCAAGCGATCCTCCCACCTCAGCCTCCCAAGTAGCTGGGACCATAGGCATGCACCACCATGCCCAGCTAATTTTTTGTATTTTTAGTAGAGATAGGGTCTCTCACCATGTTTTCCAGGCTGGTCTCGAACTCCTGAGCTCAAGCCATCCATCCGCCTTGGCCTCCCAAAGTGCTGGGATTACAGGCATGAGCCACTGTGGCCTGCCTCAATTCAACACTTTTAAGGAATCCCTTGACTTCATGGTATGATAACATCACATTTCTCTACATCCATTTGTAATCTGGATTTTAAACCCTGTGATCAGGAATGCTGATTTTCAGCCATTCATCAATAATGTATGAAGCATTTTAAGCAACGGCAATGTCTTAATCATATTTATGTTATGAAAAGATAATTCTAGGTGTGATGTGGAGAATGCATCCCCATTAGGCCCCCTGCAATCCAAAGAAACCAGTCAGTACACGATGTATTAATCTAGGCAAGAGTTAAGGGAACTTTGATTTGGGTGGTGATGGTAGACAGGGGGATAAATGGATGGATTTGGGAGTCAGTGATGAGTTAGATATTGGGGCGAGGTGAAGAGGGGAGAGTTGAAGATGACTCCTAAGTTTCTGAAGTGTAATAACATCATCAGTGGTATAGTTACATGAAACGGAACAAGGCGGGATATCAGGCACTAGGGCGAGATCTTGAGTTCTATTTTAGATGTATTCGATTTGAGGTACCTTGAGACATTAAAGTGGAGACGTTTTGAGAAAGCTGCCCAGTGGTACTGGTAAGGCCTGAGAGAAAAGAACTGGATTAGAGATAGGAAATCTATGAGGCATCTGCATTTAACTGTTAATTAAAGCAGTGGGTGTGGATGAGATCACTTAAGAGTCTAGAGAATAAGAAGAGGAAGCCCTAGTACCCTGCCTTGAGGGATTCCCAGTGTTTAAATGGCCTAGCCAAGGTGAATGAGGCAAAAAGGAGACAGAGAAGGAGCAACCAGAGAGTTAGGAGGGAAAATAAGGATGGTGGTGAGTCACAGAGGACCAGAAGAATGGTTTTCAGAGGCGGATGTAATCAGCAATTCCGAATCCTGTGGAAAGTTCAGGTGTGATTGTTGGGAATGAAGTTTTTGGTGTCGCAAAAAAAAAAAAAAAAAAAAAAAGAATTAATGTGGGAAGAAATGATCTCTCAGCAAAGAGAGCTTTACTTTCTGCAGAAAGGGTGCTACTCAATAGTTGTCTGGCCACGAGAGCACACCGAACAAAGGAGACAGAGTTATTTATAACCTGACGTGTTTACCCTACTGCTGTGTCCAGTTTCCATTGGCTGGGATAGGACCTCACATTTTACACTTTATCCTATTGGCTATTAGTTTAAAACTTTCTTAATTAGGTAAGGGGAACAGAACAAAGAAAAGGAAGTTGTCCAGGGCTAGTTAAGGAAGCATCTCCAAATAAGGAATGGCATGCACTGTGGGCTCCGGTGTGCCTAGTTCTGTCCAGGCATGCTGGAGCAAGCTAGGAGAGCTGATTTGGAATACATACATATACACACTAATAGTGCACAGCGATCTTATAGTAAGAAATTGTGACTTTTCATAATCTTTGAAAAAGAACTTTCCCATTTCTCACAGTAATAAAGACACAAAATTGTATTTAATGACATGCAGGTCAGTGACTAGCCAAAAGGATTGGGCTGAAGAGTGAGTGAGGAAAAAGACTTGGACTATGGTAAATACAGGCAAATGTTTTGAGAGGTTTAATTATGAGGTGTGGGTAGTAGCTAGGCAGGGGCGCGGGGGCAGGAGGGCAGGGGGCGGTTGTGGAATCTAAGGAGGGCCTATTCGATTTTGTCAAGTGGAGTCTTAATCAGGTTTAAAACCGATAGGAAGAAATTAGGTGAGGGGAGATTGACTCTGTGAGGAGGAGATGAGGTAACAGGCAGGGTGAGTTCCTAAGAAGGCATGGGGGTGGGGAGATCCAAAAGCAGGTGAGGATTAATGTAGGCGGCGGGTGCAGTATCAGCTGGTGAGGGAATTCCTTCTGAAAGAGAAGGGGGCTTTATACAGAGTCCACAATGCCATTCAATTCAGAAGTACAACAAATAGCTTTCTCTCTCTCTCTTTTTTTTGAGACAGGGTCTCGCTCTGTCACCCAGGCTGGAGTGCAGTGGTATGATCATAGCTCACTGCAGCCTCAACCTCCTGACCTCAGCCTCAGCCTCCTGAGTAGCTGAGACTATAGGTGCATGCCACCACACTCAGCTAACTTTTGTTTTTTTTTTAAGAGATGGAGTCTCGGCCGGGCTCGGTGGCTAACACCTGTAATCTCAGCACTTTGGGAGGCCGAGGCGGGCAGATCACAAGGTCAGGAGATCGACACCATCCTGGCTAACATGGTGAAACCCCATCTCTACTAAAAGTACAAAAAATTAGCCGGGTGTGGTGGCGGGCGCCTGTAGTCCCAGCTACTTGGGAGGCTGAGGCAGGAGAATGGCATGAACCTGGGAGGCGGAACTTGCAGTGAGCCGAGATTGCGCCACTGTACTCCAGCCTGGGTGACAGAGCAAGACTCTGTCTCAAAAAAAAAAAAAAGAGATGGAGTCTCACCGTGTTGCCCAGGCCGGTCTCAAACTCCTGGGCTCAAGTGATCCACCTGCTGCAGCCTCCCAGAGTGGTAGGATCACAGGCGTGAGCCACCGCACCCAGCCATAAATAGCTTTCTAATTATGTTCCTGCCTCTCTCTTTCCTTCCTTTTTTTGGGGGAGGGGGTGGGGATGGGGGGAACAGCTTTATTGAGATATAATTTACATGTTGTATAGTTCACCCATTTGAAGGGTACAATTCAGTGGTTTTTAGTTTATTCACAAATATGTGTAACCATAACCACAGTCAATTTTAGGACATTTTGTCACCTCACAAACCTGTACCCTTTAGTAATTGACCTCCCTTCTTTCTTATTCATCTTTTACTGTCAGAATGGAATATGGTCTGAATTCAAATTTAAAAATCATTTAATGATTTCAAAGAAAAGTATAAACTGAGGTACATGAAGAATCGTTAAGAGCTTTAAAACTTTGATCTAACCAGAGAAGCAAAGGAGGCTGAGGCCTCCTACTTAGGGTCACTGGCATAGAATCAATAGATAATGCATTCACAAAACCTATTAGGTATCAGATTCTTCCTGTCAAAGAGAATTATCTGAAGAATAGATAGTAAAATGGAGTGGAAAACCCAAGACATGCAGATAGATTGTAAGAGAACACTTACTATTGCTAAATGATTTTCTCTTGGCCCAGAAAAATTACATTCTGGGTTACTGAATTTGCATATGGGATGATGAACTACCATCAGAGATCTCCAAGGCATTACCGATAATAAAGTAGTAACAGCAGGCTGGAAAAGGTAGACTCGGCTTAGCATTGATACTGAGTATGGTTTCATAATGGGATTATTAGGAGGATGACTTACAAGCATTTAGAAAAGAATGTCGTAGTCAGTAGATATTAGTGTAGGTATAGTAGAAAGGTCAGACCAAATAACTTCATTTTCTCATGGTCAGGAAATAGGGAAGAAATAGTATAATTTAATTTTATCAAGGTATTTGACAAAAAAAAAAACCTTTTGAATATAACTTGGAAATAGTTGCATATATACATGACTGAGCAGCCCTGCTCCAAGATTTGTAGTAGATCATTACTGAAAGGAGCATGATGATTCAAAGACATGATGGGCTCTATTCGTGCGTCATTCCTTTCCAGCATTTTAGTCAATGATTGAGACAGGTCATGGGAGACATACATATGAGATTTTCATATGTATGTGAGAGCGTTTAGCTAATACATTGGATGTCCATCAGAATCCAGAGTTACTGCCATAATCTTGAATGATGGGCTGATGAGATTAAATTAAATAGAAAAATTAAAGTCTTCATTGCAGTGTCATTCGCCCCAGTTTAAGAATAACATTTGGAAAGACCTGTCTTTACCAAGCAGTACCTGTGAAAGCCAAAGACGTTTTGTTCACTGTAAGCTCTCTCTGACTCAATTATACAATATAATTGCAAAAATTCTTAGAAGGTAGCCTTGGGCTGCACTAACATTTGTAAGGGAGGAGTGGTGGTCTGGTGTCTTCTGCATTGTACCATTCTGGATAGGGCTGAATGTTAGCTCTGCCTTTCTTAGGAGGTTAATCAAAGAACCTGAGGGGAGGTTTTCTGGAGAAGATGACAATTTAGGGAAGATAGGCAGGCTGCCCTCAAGAGATTTATGTGGAAGAGAAGTTAAAATATTGCCTGATCTGCAGTACAAACCCAGGGCCAGTAGACAGTGTAATGAGGCAATGTTTGTCTCGTAAATTTGTCTAACAGCTATCTGATTCTGAATTCAGCTAATCCTGCATTACTGGACACTGGAAATATTTAAGGTAAAGTCATGTGATTTGGTAGGAAGGTTAAAAGGTTACATAACTGAATACCATGAGACTATATGATCCTCTAAGTACTGCTAAACGCTGAGGTTTTGTGAATCTGCAAAGTAATCTGCTTGAAGTATATTTCTGATCATAAATGCTTCACTTTATATACGTTTTTATAGCCTTCATGTTATGTCTCTTTAATACTCTACTTGGGTCTCCTTTGTTTGTTTATTAGCTATAAATCTTTGATTTTGTTTTTGGGTTGTTTTTTTTTTTTAAAGTGGTTGCTTTAGGGCTTATAGTATACACCTTTAACTTACTATAGTCTATCTTCAGGAAATATACTACTTCAGTTATTATAAGGACCTGACAACATTATACCTATATACCTCCATTACACCTCTTTGAGCTATTGTTGCCGTATTTTTTGTTCTACATATGTTATAACCCCAGAATACATTGTTATTTTTGCTTTAAAGAGCCAATTCTCTTTTAAATAAAAGGGAAAATTTTGTTTAATACTATCTTCATTGCTTTTCATTCCTTTGTGAAGAATCATTTTTCTTCAGCCAGTAGGACTTCCTTAAATATTTCACGAAGTACAAGTCTTCTGGTGATGAAATATTTCTACTTTTCTGTGTCTCAAAAACTCTATTCTGCCTTTGTTTTTGAAAGGTATTTTTGCTGTGATATAAAATTTTAGAATGACAATTTGGTTGTGTTTTCCAGTATTTTAACAATGTTCCTCCACTATCTTTTGACTTGCATCATTCTGTCCAGAAGTCTGTTGTCATTCTTTGATTCTTTGTCCATAATATTTTTTCCCTCTGGCTACTTTTAAGATTCTTCATCACTGAATTTAAGCAATTTGATTATTCTATGCCTTGATATTGTCTTCTTGTTTCTCATGCTTGGGATTTTTCAATGTTTTGGCTCTATGGAATTACAGTTTTTATTAAATTTGGAAAACATTCATCCATTATGTCTTCAAATATTTTGTCTGCCCTTCCACCTCCTTTGGGGACTGCAGTTACACATCTGTGAGGTTGCTTAAAGTTATCCCCTAGCTCACTAATGAGATGTCCCTTTTTTCCCCCTAAGTTTCATTTTAGATAGTTTTTAGGCTCTCTCTTTGTGTTTACTAACCTATTCTTATCTACTGTCTAATCTGCTCTTAATCCCATCTGGTATAATTTTTATCTTAGACCTTGTAGTTTTATTTCTAAGTGTTTCATTCAGGTGTTTTTTATGCCTTTCATTCCTCTACTTAACATGGTACATGTTAGTGATAGATAACTATTTGTAGTTGTAGTAACTATTTTAATGACCTTATTGAGTAACTCTTTTAATGTCCTTGTTGAGTAATTCTGCCATCTATGCCATTTCCACAGCTGTTTCTGTTGATTAGTTCTTATTATTATTAGTCGTGTTTTCCGGTTTTGGTCCTTTCCAGGATTGCTGTTAAGCTTTGTTGGGCAGGACCAGATCAGACTTTGGCCTAGGATTAATTTTGTATGCCTGCTGAGGCAAAACCCCCTGAGTACTTTGCTTGATGACTAGTGAATATGAGGTTTTCCATTAGACTGGTAGGAAACAGGAGCTATTTCCAGCCCCATGTGAGCTCCAAGGTTCTGGTTCCTAGCCTTGACTACTTTCCTTACCCACGTGTGGTTATCAGTACTCAGTTGAAGACGTGAGTGGGCTCTGCAGGTCTCTGCCATGCTCTTTCTGGGCAGCTCTTTCCTCTCTGCCACTCTGCGCTGTTGTAAACTCTAGTCTTCTTGGCCTCCCTGGGTTACTAGGTCTGCCTCTTCAACTAATGGAGAACACCTCTTCTGGCTGGCTCCCCCCTCCTTGTGCTGTGGCCTAGCAAGAAGATAGGGTAATTATGAAGTTTCCCTCATTTGTTTCCTTCTCTCAGGGATCACTGTGCTGTACTGCCTGAAGTCCACTTTTTAAAAGTCATTGTTTTGGCCAGGCACGGTGGCTCGCATCTGTAATCCCAGCACAAGTTGGGCAGATCGCTTGAGCCCAGGAGTTTGAGACCAGCCTGAGCAAGATGGCAAAACCCCATCTCTACTAAAAATACAAAAATCGGCCTGGCATGGTGGCACACACCTGTGGGAAACCCAGCTACCCAGGAGGCTAAGGCAAGAGGATCTCTTAAATCCAGGAAGTTGAGTCTGCAGTGAGCTGTGATCCCACCACTGCACTCTAGGCCTGGGCGACAGCACGAGACCCCGTCTCAAAACAAAAAGTCGTTTTATGTATCTTATCCTACTCATTAGTCTTTTTCATGGGGAAAGGTAAATCTGGCCCTTCTCTGTCTTGAGCAGAAGTAGAAGCTCTTTAGTGACTTTATATCTATCACTAACACCTTAGCTTTGCACTCACCCATTTTCTGCTCTCTCCCTTATTTCCTCCACACCTTTTCTGTGACAGGACTTGTGCTTTCCCTTCTCCCTCATCCCTAGCTCATGCCATTCCTTATCCTCCATACTTGCTTGTCAGAATCTCTTCATTCTTGGGGATCAGCCCAGTTGCCTCTTTGGTGATGTTTCCCTCCCACTTGAGGAAGTGAACCTTTCTCCCTGTTTTGTTTCTGCCATACATAAACATGGTTTTCAGTGTTTGGGTGTCTGTGTTGTGCATATGCTGGCCTTCCTGTGGTGTATGCATGTTGGTCCCCATGCGCACGCATACATAGCGCCCAGCTCCTGAGGGCAAGGATGGAGCTTGCCCACTTTGCTTCTTGTTCATAGGTCCATGGGTCTGTAATATAGAGAGGTGATTTGACAAATTTTGACGTGTTACATGTTTGTTCAAATGAATTGTTTTTTCTCCTCTTCCCAACTCCTCTCTCTAAAATTAGGCTACAGAAGAAGTTTCCAAAAATCTGGTTGCCATGAAAGAAATTCTGTATGGCACAAATGAAAAAGAGCCTCAGACAGAAGCAGTAGCTCAGCTTGCTCAAGAACTCTATAATAGTGGGCTCCTTAGCACCCTGGTAGCTGATTTACAGCTCATTGACTTTGAGGTAAGAAATCAGTTTCTTATTTTTAAAAAACAGTACCCTGTGCATAATTCTTTTCCATATGTTCTCTCTTTTGGAACATCGTAAGATTCCTATTGGGTTCTTGGCTCAGGGTTACTGACCTCTGTCAGCATGTCTGGGCTGCCTGCCTGATTAGCAGAGCAAAGGCAGGAACCCAGGGGTGTTTCAGGCTTGGGACAGGGTTCTTCCCTGTTTCATCACATTGGACATGGAGTTTCTTAGATATTCATTATGCCCTTTCATTTAGGTTGTTTTAAAAAACAACTGCTCATTAGAGCACTCTAGTGCTCTAATAATTCACTGACCCTTGACTTTCAAGGAATAAACAATCTAAAGACGGCTATACAATGTTAGAATTTCAGAGGAAGATACAATCTTAAGAGAACATCCAGTTATGCCTTCATTACCTGTTAATTCATTACAACCAGAGACCATATGTGTTTTGTTTGCTTAGCACTGCTTTTAAATTTTAAATTAGTATAACATTTGAGTGACAGGACATTGATACACGATCTGAATTTCTGGCTTCTCTTGAAAAACTTGATTCTAGCAATATTGGGTATATAGTCCTACTTGTCCCTTCAGCTAGAGCAGAGTAGCATCACAGGGTGTCTACACCTGGGTTTGCTGTAGATGGCACAGCTTACTCCTCCTGTCTCAGGGCCCATTTGCATCTCCTGCCCAGCCCTGGTAGACATTTGACATTGTTGCCCAAGTTAATACAGTTGGATCATGCTATGTTAAATATTTAGTGGATTTAACAGTGAGAATAATGATCCTGGATACCATCTGAATATTTGCGATGCATATATGGTAATGAAGCTAATGAAGCACTGTGGCATGGCCATGCCTCTTTAACTCTTTGTCATCAGTGTGCTTTGTTTTAAGCCCCAGTGTTTGTCAGCCTGAGTGAGTGGATGTCTGTACAGGTGCTTGAAAGACAGGTACATGTTCCAGAGGAGAAAATGACAGACGTATAGCCAGATTAAATTTTGGAAAAGGATGAGAGGGTATGGTTCATAAGTTGAGTATAATACTGACAATAAAATAAAGAAAATTTTATTTCTGTCCTACTGTAGAGCAGATAGAACTGCAATGTTTCCATTTTATAGCTGATTTCATGTATTTTTAATAATGTATCAAATTCCAACAGCAACAATTTTTATTTCCTCTGCAAAGTTGGGGATGTAGTGGAACATCTAGGTTCCTTCTCCTTTGTCTGCCTCCACCCGACCTGGACACTGAATTTAATATCTATGTGGAACTTTAAAGACATCACCTTAAAAGTGTGCCCTAAAGGCTGGTTCTTAGAGATTGCCATTACTGCTCCTGAGCTAGTGTGGGGCCCAGGATGATCTCTTTGTCTGTGGTTTAGGTATACCCTGGAAAGCTAGCATTTCACTCACTCTCCTATGGGCTTGTTAGCCTTGTAGCAAGTGGCTGTTCAGAAATGCCACTTGGAGTCCAGTTCTCCATTTGTTGATTTCTTGTGCAGCTTTCTGATTGTAAGATTCACTGGAAAGATCCGTCTGTTTTGTACAGTAGTGTAATGAAGTTCTGATCTCTGAACTACTGTATCATGTGATACTCAGTACCTTCATTATTAATCTATATAAAGTCTTCCCTAAACAGGCCTAGTTTAATTGGAAGATAGGTCTACTTTCCATTAAAGCCCAGCTTCATACAGAATTATTCCATTTTTAGTATAGCAGCAGAGTATATTTTCCTCTCCTTCCATCACTATGAAAGGAAAGCACATATAGTGTTCCCAATGTAAGCATCTTATTTGAAGCTGCTTGTTCCATTTGGGTGGAATTCAGATCCCTTAGATTGTTAACATATTGCAGGGTTTTGTTTCTCATACCAGAGTCAGCGTGATCCTGAGACTTAGAAATGGTGGAAATTATATGTGGAATATAGTCAACCCATTGTTGTTTTTGTCAACACATTGTTCATGTTAAAAATAGTACACTAGTAAACTTACAATTTGGAATTACAAATGAGATAATTTAATGTCTACGAATGTGTTAAAGTCAGATTTCAGTCATAACAATAAGTACAATGGCCTTATTCGAGTTCATTTGGGAGGGTGAATGGGCATTTTGATGTTTAGTCAGGAAAATATGTTAATGATTGTATTCCTAATAGGGCAAAAAAGACGTGGCTCAAATTTTCAACAATATTCTCAGAAGACAAATTGGTACGAGAACTCCTACTGTTGAATACATCTGCACCCAACAGAATATTTTGTTCATGTTATTGAAAGGGTATGTACAATGTAATAAAATTTGTATTCTCAGTTGAACATAAAGGAAAGGTTGCCTTGGGAAAAAAAACAGGATGCTGAATGTGGGAAGCATTTTCTCTGTAGTTAGATAGTTTTTCCATAGATTTTGAACACATTTCCCTCCTTGAAATTCAACCTGTGAGCTAAATTGAATTTGAAAATGCCCTACAGGTGGGAATTTAAAATTAGGTGAATTCTGAGCTTTTAAATTCATAAATCCAGCATGACTGAAGGAAAAAATAATAATTCTCTGTGGTCTTATTTCTGTTCTCTAGGATTTAAAAAAGTTGAATTTCATTGAAGTATCAGTTAAGTTATATATTGAAAGACATCTCCTTTGGACATAATACACACGCTGTAAGGCAGTAAAAGCTGCGTCTTAAATGGAGCATGGATTCTCTACAGCTTTACTTTGTTGAGTCAGCAAAGTACATGTTTATGAAGTAGTGTCCTTTGATTTTTACCTCTCTGTGTCCACTTACTAATCCATATAATTTGGTAATTCACAGTGCATCTTCCTGAAATTACTACTGGTCTAAGCAGGAATTAATGTTTGAGTAGTCTTGTCAGTTTAAAAAAGCCTGAAAACCGAACCATAGAACCAAATGCCCTTCTCCCTCATCCCTGAGCCTCATTGACTGGCAAGGTAACCTCCTGCTGTTTCACACCAGAGTTGTGTGCCAGCCCCGGGTATGGTGTGCATCTGTGTCCCAGCATTGATGGTGGTCTGTTCTATTAAGTTGGTGGGCAGGCATGTTCCTGGCATGACTGTTGGTGTGAATCAGCTTGCTCTACTCCTCCTGGCTTTATAGCTTGCCTCAGTCTGATTCACGTCTCTGCGGTTTAACACTTCCCCCAAGTTCAAACTTGTTTAGACAAAGTGTGAGTCAGTGCCTGTGTTGCATGCCAGCGTTCTGTTTCCCTCTTTCTATTTCTAACCATCTGTGTTACTTCTTCAGATTTTGGGATACAGAACTTTTGGCATCTGATTTTTTGTTGTATCAATTCAGAGTTGTATGTAAAAACATGTAGTGAGTAGTGTGAAATTGTGGTGATCTTAGAGCAGCTTTCAGGTGCCTTTGTGTGTTTTTAAAGCCCATATTTCCTTTTCCATAGAAACCAAGGATTATTAAAATCAATACATTAGTTAACTCTGCTGACATTTTTCACTTCAGAGTAATCAGAGGCATGATATGGAATATTGTTAAATGGCATGTAAAGAAAGACTTTTGAGATACAATTTACAGTTTAGAGCTCTCACCTGTGCTGGCCAGAGCAGACACTTCCAGCCAGGAAGTAGCATGGAGAATGCAACTGGTGGACCCACCAGAAGCCCCGCCTACCTCCTTTGTTGTGAAAAATGTACGTACAACTAGAGGGAATATGTAACATACCGGTTCCAACCCTAAACCCAGCTTCAACAGTTACGAATGTTCTGTCGTTCTTGTTCCTCTAGTCCTTGCTCCCTTTTTCCTCTGACACATGACATCACCTCAGTATGCATCCCTAGTACACAGTACAAAACACAGTATAACACAGTTACGATACCACTTGCAAACCTAATGTCCAATGCCCAATTTGCAGATTTCCTCAATTTTCACAAAAATGGCATTTTACAGTTAGTTTATTTAATATTACTTCCAGGTCGGACATGGTGGCTCACGCCTGTAATACCAGTGTTGGGGAGGCCAAGGCAGGTGGGTCACTTGAGTCCAGGAGTTTGAGACCAGCCTGGGCAACATGGTGAAACCCCGCCTCTACTAAAAATACAAAAATTAGCCGGGTGTGGTGGCACACACCTGTAATCCCAGCTGTTCGGGAGGCTGAGGCACAAGAATATCTTGAACCCAGGAGATGGAGGTTGCAGTTAGCCGAGATTGTGCCACTGCCCTTTAGCCTGGGTGACGGAGCAAGACTTGGTCTCCAAAAAAAAAAAAGTTCCAAACAAGGCCCACAAACTGAATTTGGTTAATATAAGTCTGAGCTCTCTTTTAATCTATAATAATTAATATTATGCCATCTCTTTGCTGAAGCCTGGATTGTTTGTTTTGTAGAAAAATCATATATTTTAGACTTGGCATTCCTGTTGCTTCTGTAACATGTTCCACTATCCGCTAGTGATTTAAGTGGTGGATAGTTAGATCTGGCTATTTTTATTAGATTCAGATTCACTTTGAGGGGGGCAAAAGTTCATGGATGGTGCTGTGTGCTTCGTATTGGGTGGCACTGGTTATCCCATTTCTGGTGATGTTCAGATTGACTGGTGGATGCAGGTGTTCTCAGTCTGTAATCTGTCCATTACAAAATTCTCATTGACCTTTCACCTCCTGGTTTTAGTTTCCTTTGAGAATCATTGCCTAGATTCAGAATGGCAGTTTCCTGATTCTGTTATTTCTTCTTCATATAATTAAATTGTTTCTATAAAGAGGAACCCTTCTTCCTTGATGACTTAGTTACCCCAAAATAGTGTCATTTTTTAGTATAATCAGGTATTATTTTTTAGTATAATCAGTTGGTGACCTGGCCACTTCCTTAGATAAGTATTGAGTTGTTTTAAGGATCATTATAAACTCACATTTTTGTCTTTTTTAAAATTATATTTGATATGTCTCGATCCATTCCAGTCATTACTTTCTTGTGTCCAAATTGCCCCATCTTTGGCCCTTGGGAGCTCCTTCAAGTTGCCTTCTGTGTTCTTTTGGCAAGACCCCATCAGTCTGTGATTGCTTCCTTGCCTTCTGGCGTAGGATGACCGTCTTGCTCATTTTGTACGAGTCCTGCCAGACCTGGAAACAGCCGTTTCTTCAAGGAGCGCTGTGAACTGCATTTTAAGATTTTTGTACTTTTGTTAATTAATTTAGACTGCTTCCATACAGTGTGATTATCTTCTTAGGCTGTAAGTACTTCTATGTTAGATATTTATTTGGGGGGCCATGCTGCTAATATTAACATGCATTTGAAGTCGTATTGCTAGCGTTAGACTACATTTGGAGACGATTTTTTTTACTGGCAATTTACATGTTAATATGCTGTTCACTCTAGTGCTCACAGGTTATACAGCATAACTGTTTGCCTTTTATTTACTGGTTTATGGTTTAATCATTTAGACAAGCTTGACAAGCCTCCATCAAAACCTGTTCAACTTGTACCAAACTGTCTTAACCTTGTCTTTCCTGCCTACTAAAGCTCAGCAAAGATGAATTGTATGATCAGCCATTTTGTGAGCAGGTATTTCCATCAAGTAAGAGCCGGTCAGCATTCTAGCTGCATGCCTCCACTGATGCCAAGGAGTGTGGTTTTATTTTGTTGAGGATCTATGATGTGTAAGAGGACACCACTACTAGATAACAAATGAGTGCTACGGGATTTCAGAGGATAAAATGTGGTTTGGGTTAATAAGGCAAGGGTTGATAAAAGGAATAGGACTTAAGATGGGAGTTCCTGGTAGTTTAGAATTTACATAGACAGAAAAGAGAGAGAAGGCATCCTAATGGCATATGACTGGGAACAAAGGTACAGGGGCAGGAATGAACATAACATGATTGGCAGCAATAAGGAGAGAATTTGAAAGTTGTATGGCAGGGTGGGAGGTGACACTGTGCTAGAACAGGAGATCTAATGAGAGGAAGACTGGACAGTTAAGTCCAGGAGTTTGTCTTTATTTGATTAGCTAGAAGAAATCATTTTAAGCTCCCAAGCTGGAAATGCTGTTGATACACTTGTGTGTTGGGTAGATTTATTATGACAGAGCTTGAACAAAGGTGCTGACTAGGAATCATTTCCAATTGTCCAGGTATGAATTAATGTAGCAGTGGGAATGGATAAAAGGAAATGAAACTAAGATAATCAGAAAAATATTTTTAAAAGCCTTTGAAGGCTTTTAAAGCCTGACATTGAAGTTGGGAAGATTTGGAGTAAAGAAGGAAAGGTTTAGAACTGGGCTGTCCAGTATAGTAGCTACTAACCACATGTAATTAATTGAAATTAAATAATGTTGACGATTCAACCCCACAGTCACACTAGACAAATTTCACTTGCTCAGTAGCTGTATGTGGCCAGTCGCACCATAATGAACAGCACAGATAACAAAACATGGAAATTTCTGTTAGACCTGGTTTAGAACTGGGTAACTGAAACAAAATAATGATGCCAAATTATAGAAATGAGGAAGCAGGGGGTGGGGGTGATTTTATGGAGGGGGATGAGATTTGATTTGAGACACGTTGAGTTTATGGTAGCCCTTTAACGGAAGTTGTCCAGAGGCAACAGAAAATGCCTAATTCAGGAGCAGACGTGGAGGTGGGGTTAGTAGTCATGGTGGGAGCCATGAGATTGTATGGGCTTTCACTAGCAGGTTGTAGGCAACAGGTGAAGACCTCAGCCAGGCAAGAAATGGAAACAGTCAGAGAGATAGAAAGGAGAACGTGAAAAGTTTTATTTTGGTTTGGTTTTTTACAGCACTGTCAGGACACTTGAGTAGAAGACTCTTTTTAGCCAAGAGAGAATCTTTGCTGGCCCGTTATTTCACTAGTGTGTTGGGAAATGGAATATGACTAGAGGAGAATGTGAGGTGGAAAGAAAGCCAGTGCATGCAGCTTGAGAGGAAGTAGAAGAGAGCAATGTGTTTGAGGGGGCGGAAGAGTCCAGTCAGAGGGCTTGTGCACATCTGAAGGGGAAATGCCACTTGCTTGGCTGAGAGTTGTCTCTCTAATGGCGGGGAAGGAAGAAGCCAGAGACATGGAGATGAGCATAGGGAAGGCTGTGTGCGGAGAGCTGATGAGGGGGGTCTGCCTGCTCCGTGACCCCTGGTCTCTCTGATGGGGACACTTTGTGAAGTCCTCAGGAGGAAGCTTATCAGCTTGGTAGTGTTTACATGTGGCTGAGGGTCTCCAAGTACTATCTTGAGTATTGAATTGAAACAACAAGGTACAAATTCTATATATTTATAGACCTATTTAGATATTCTGAATTTGGGGAAATACTTTGTTTTCTGTTTTTTGATTTAGCTTTTGGTTTTTCTGAGTGTCAACAGCGCCATCTGTAAAAGCTAACCCCTGTATGGAGTGGTATGACCCAAAATACTTCTCTTGAAATCTTTCAACTTAAATAATGAACCTTTAGTCACACAGTCACTCGTGTGGCTATTTTTCTTTGGTTTAAGGCAGTCATCACCAACTAGTGTGTGTTTGCACTCTGGAGTCAGTTTACCTGAGCTCATGCTCTGCTCCGACAGAAATACCTTCTGTAATCTGCGATGGTCATTTAGTTAGGATACATGTCTGAAAACTTTCTTTGCCCTGAGAGTTTGAGCTGTTCAGTGTTGGAGTTTTGAAAGAGCGATCATGTTTGGTTTTTTTGTTTGGTTTTTTGTTTTTGCAGGTATGAATCTCCAGAAATAGCTCTAAATTGTGGAATAATGTTAAGAGAATGCATCAGACATGAACCACTTGCAAAAATCATTTTGTGGTCGGAACAGTTTTATGATTTCTTCAGATATGTCGAAATGTCAACATTTGACATAGCTTCAGATGCATTCGCCACATTCAAGGTAACAAAAACTAGAATTCTAAATATGCTTGAAAGTCAGAGGTGTGCTGTTTTTCTAAACCTTCATTGCCCTCCTAAATCTACATGTGGCTGCCCTCTAGTGGGAAGAGAAAGATACATTTTATATGTGTTTGTGTGATAGAGGTATATGCAGTAAAGTCACAGCTTTAAAAGGGTGGAAAAGTTAGATTCTAAAGTCTGTCTAAAAGGCAAAAGTCCTGTGTGGTCAAAATTCTACTTTGCTGTTAAATTATAATTAAGTATGTTACACTGTACAGCATATGTAACAACCGGGTTTTCTCCTGTGTTGAAACATTGTGTAGCAGTTTTTTTGGTTAAGCACCAGATGAAGTAGTTGGCTTCTGTTCAGGTTTCTGTTAATTTGGAATATACACTTCATGAAATATTAGGACCACATTCAGGACAGAGATACTCACATTGTGGACAGGCCCAAGGAAACAGTGGATTCACCTCTCCCATCTCTGCTCACACTGGATCATGTCTGTTAAATGTAGAGCGTGGACAGAATCACCTACATTATTCAAATCATAATGTATCTTCCCCGCTCCCCCATCTACCTTTCCTCCCTTGGTGTATATTTGTATAAATTAAATACATACATGATGTGACAGCACTGTACAATGTGCAGATTCTTGTTTTGAGTTACAAGGTTCTGTGCTGTTTACAATCTATGGATAAAGCAGGAGTCTTTTACTATGAGAGCAAGCCTTTGTAGGTTACATTCCCTTATATAAATTGCCTAACCTTATGAGTAAATATTTAGAGCTGTTTTAATATAAGCCAATACTTGCCAGGCGCAGTGGCTCGTGCCTGTAATCCCAGCACTTTAGGAGGCTGAGGTGGGTGGATCACCTGAGGTTGGGAGTTCGAGACCAGCCTGACCAACCCATGGAGAAACCCCGTCTCAACTAAAAATATAAAATTAGCCAGGCGTAGTGGCACATGCCTGTAATCGCAGCTACTCGGGAGGCTGAGGCAGGAGAATCGCTTGAACCCGGGAGTCGGAGGTTGTGGTGACCTGAGAATCACACCATTGCACTCCAGCCTGGGCAACAAAAGCAAAACTCCATCTCAAAAAATATATATATATGTGTGTATATATATATATATATACACACACACACACACACACACACACACACACACACGCATACATACACCAAAGAATATATATATATATATACACACCAGTATTTAGCATACTGATATGCAGACAACCATGCTCAGAAACCATGAACACTATCACAGTGAGAACACTATCACAGTGAGAACACTTTCTTGTGAGGGTTCATTTTCATGATTATGAAAAGCCCCTGAAATAATGAGCACACACTTTGGTCTCTGGGTGAAATATGTTCCACCTCAGAGTGAATGAATGCCCTAAAGATAGGATGAAACCTGGGGACCTGATAATTAGGGTTTTACCTTGAATGAGAATCAGGTCATAAGGCCCCCAGGGATTTATTGAATGAGAATCAGGTCATAGTGTGAGAGCTCCCCAGGAATTTATTTCCCAAAACTCTTAAAGAGGGAGTCGAAAGCCTCAGGTGAGGCCCCAGATATTTGTATGTAGGTGTACAAAGCAAAACAAAATGAATTTGAGATTATAGCATAGAGTGGTGTCACCACAGTTGGTGGGCTAGGACTCATGCTTATAATGCATCGGTGGAAGGGTGTGCCCCATTCAGAAGTAGCAGACCTGCCATGAAGAGCGGTGTAGCAGCACCATGTGTCAAGGAGAGATTCCCCTGTGTGGAAGGACAGCCAGGAGCCTGAGGGTGGCAGTACTCTGGCCACATGAGGGTGAGGGAAGAGGATTGAGCAGCAGTGGTGTGAGAGAATGCAGCAAGACCCCTGACCCCGTCAGGATGTGGTTGACATGCTTCTGGCATAGATGGCAAAGATGGCTCAGAGGTGAGAGAGATGTACTGACTACGTGCTGGAAATGGGATTTGCAGTGAGTCTCATCTGGCCTGGCTGATAATTTCATTTCAGTTAGGGTTACTTCTTTTGATAATTCTCACCAAGGAGAAAATGGCAGTGATGGATCGCTATGGGTAAAGCGGCCTTCTCAGGTCATGGTGGCCAGAGAGAGAGACTGGGCAGCCAGGCAGGTCACCTCTACTTGATAAAGAGGAAGCTTCATAAAACAAGATAGTGTCCTAAGAATGAGCTCTGGAAGAGAGAGCACTGGGGAGCTGGCCTGGACTCTGCATCTCAGGTGCTCCTGATTGCATGGAAAGGAAGGAGCTGAGAGGAGAGGCCCACCAAAAGAGGGTTCTCCAAGAAACAAAATTAAGCGGAGTCTACAGCCAAGACAACACGTGAAAGAGAGGACAGACCTCCCATCATAATCTCAGGGTGGCTAAACTAGCAGACAGGTGGAAGTCACCTTCCTACTCCTCCCTGAAAGAAACTCCAGCCAGGGAAGAAAGGAAGACCAGCAGGAACAGCCTTACAGCTGCACACCAGAGGCGCTGACAAGGAGGGACACCTTGCTGCTCCTCTCCTGTCTTGCTGCTAGTCTCCTGTTTGCAGAGCATATTCTTATAATGGAAAAGGAGAATAGATCTATGGTTCATGCTTTCCTTTGAGAATGTGGCAAGAGCGCCCTCCCAGAAAACGTGCTCTACACACACAAATTTCCAAACATGTGGCTCATCCATAGCCCTGGAACAGGTGCTGAGTCTTTAAAGGAAATTAGAATTGCTCTAGGCCAGGTGCGGTGTCTCACGCCTGTAATCCCAGCATTTTGGGAGGCTGAGGTGGGTGGATCACCTGAGGTCAGGAGTTTGAGACCAGCCTGGCCAACATGTTGAAACCCCGTCTCTACTGAAAATACAAAAAATTAGTCAGTTGTGGTGACGTGTGCCTATAGTCTCAGCTACTCAGGAGGCTGAGGCATAAGAATCCCTTGAACGTGGGAGGCAGAGGTTGCAGTGAGCCAGCCGAGATCACGCCACTGCACTCCAGCCTGGGCGACGGAGTGAGACTCCGTTTTAAAAAAAAAAAATGCTCTAAATATGTCCAAAATTCATAGCTTGAATAAATGGATACTCAGTAAACCAGATGGCCAAATATTTGTTAATTTTTTTTTCTTTTTTGAGGAATTAAGGAGATGGGGAGGGGCTTTAGAAAGCCAAAAATATGTTTCCAATGTTCTAGAATAAAAGAAGGTAGCTTCCCCAGACTGTGCCTGTGTAAGGTTCTAGAAAGTATTTCTAAAGAGATGGTTTCTGCCACTCAAAACCACACAACTACATGGAAACTGAACAACCTGCTCCTGAATGACTACTGGGTAAATAACGAAATGAAGGCAGAAATAAATATGTTCTTTGAAACCAATGAGAACAAAGACACAACCTACTGGAATCTCTGGAACACATTTAAAGCAGTGTGTAGAGGGAAATTTATAGCACTAAATGCCCACAAGAGAAAGCAGGAAATATCTAAAATTGACACCCTAACATCACAAAAGAACTAGAGAAGCAAGAGCAAACACATCCAAAAGCTAGCAGAAGGCAAGAAATAACTAAGATCAGAGCAGAACTGAAGGAGATAGAGACACAGAAAACTTTTCAAAAAATCAGTGAATCCAGGAGCTGGTTTTTTGAAAAGATCAACAAAATTGATAGATCGCTAGCAAGACTAATAAAAAAGACAAGAGAGAAGAATCAGATAGACGCAATAAAAAATGATAAAGGGGAGATCACCACTGATCCCACAGAAATACAAACTACCATCGGAGAATACTATAAATACCTCTATGCAAATAAACTAGAAAATCTAGAAGAAATGGATAAATTCCTGGACACATACACTCTCCCAAGACTAAACCAGGAAGAAGTTGAATCGCTGAATAGACCAATAACAGGCTCTGAAATTGAGGCAATCATTAATAGACTGTCAACCAAAAAAACTCCAGGACCAGATGGATTCACAGCCAAATTCTACCAGAGGTACAAGGAGGAGCTGGTACCATTCCTTCTGAAACTATTCCAATCAACAGAAAAAGAGGGAATCTTCCCTAACTCATTTTATGAGGCCAGCAGCATCCTGATACCAAAGCCCGGTAGAGACACAACAAAAAAAAATTTTAGACCAATATCCCTGATGAACATCGATGCGAAAATCCTCAGTGAAATACTGGCAAACTGAATCCAGCAGCACGTCAAAAAGCGTATCCACCACGATCAAGTGGGCTTCATCCCTGGGATACAGGGCTGGTTCAACATACGAAAATCAGTAAACGTAATCCATCACATAAACAGAACCAAAGACAAAAACCATGTGATTATCTGAATAGATGCAGAAAATGCCTTTGAGAAAATTCAACAGCCTTTCATGCTAAAAACTCCCAATAAACTAGGGATTGATGGAACGTATCTCAAAATAATAAGAGCTGTTTATGACAAACCCACAGCCAATATCATACTGAATGGGCAAAAACCAAAGCATTCCCTTTGAAAAGTTGCACAAGACAGGGATGTCCTCTCTCAGCACTCCTGTTCAACATAGTGTTGGAAGTTCTGGCCAGGGCAGTCAGGCAAGAGAAAGAAATAAAGGGTATTCAATTAGGAAAAGAGGAAGTCAAATTGTCCCTGTTTGCAGATGACATGATTATATATTTAGAAAACCCCATCATCTCAGCCCAAAATCTCCTTAAGCTGATAAGCAACTTCAGCAAAGTCTCAGGATACAAAATCAATGTGCAAAAATCACAAGCATTCCTATACACCAATAACAGACAAACAGAGCCAAATCATGAGTGAATTCCCATTCACAATTGCTACAAAGAGAATAAAATACCTAGGAATCCAACTTACAAGGGATGTGAAGGACCTCTTCAAGGAGAACTACAAACCACTGCTCAACAAAATAAAAGAGGACACAAATGGAAGAACATTCCATGCTCATGGATAGGAAGAATCAATATGAAAATGGCCATACTGCCCAAGGTAATTTATAGATTCAATGCCATTCCCATCAAGCTACCACTGACTTTCTTCACAGAATTGGAAAAATCTACTTTAAAGTTCATATGGAACCAAAAAAGAGCCCGCATTGCCAAGACAATCCTAAGCACAAAGAACAAAGCTGGAGGCATCACACTACCTGACTTCAGACTCTACTACAAGGCTACAGTAACCAAAACAGCATGGCACTCGTACCAAAACAGAGATGTAGACCAATGGATCAGAACAGAGGCCTCAGAAATAACACCGCACACCTACAACCATCTGATCTTTGACAAACCTGACAAAAACAAGAAATGGGGGAAAGGATTCCCTATTTAATAAATCGTGCTGGGAAAACTGGCTAGCCATATGTAGAAAGCTGAAACTGGATCCCTTCCTTACACCTTACACAAAAACTAATTCAAGATGGATTAAAGACTTAAATGTTAGACCTAAAACCATAAACACCCTAGAAGACAACCTAGGCAATACCATTCAGGACATAGGCATGGGCAAGGACTTCATGACTAAAAACCAAAAGCAATGGCAACAAAAGCCAAAATAGATAAATGGGATCTAATTAAACTAAAGAGCTTCTGCACAGGAAAAGAAACTACCATCAAAGTGAAAAGGCAACCTACAGAATGGGAGAAAATGTTTGCAATCTACCCATATGACAAAGGGCTAATATCCAGAATCTACAAAGAACTTAAACAAATTTACAAGAAAAAAATCAAACAACCCCATCAAAAAATGGGCAAATGATATGAACAGACACTTTTCAGAAGAAGACATTTATGCAGCCAACAGACACATGAAAAAATGCTCATCATCTCTGGTCATCAGAGAAATGCAAATCAAAACCACAATGAGATACCATCTCACACCAGTTAGAATGGCAATCATTAAAAAGTCAGGAAACAACAGGTGCTGGAGAGGATATGGAGAAATAGGAACACTTTTACACTGTTGGTGGGCGTGTAAACTAGTTCAACCATTGTGGAAGACAGTGTGGCGATTCCTCAAGGCTCTAGAAATAGAAATACCATTTGACCCAGTGATCCCATTACTGGGTATATCCCCAAAGGATTATAAATCATGCTACTATGAAGACACATGCACACGTATATTTATTGTTGCACTATTCACAATAGCAAAGACTTGGAACCAACCCAAATGTCCATCAATGACAGACTGGATTGAGAAAATGTGGCACATATACACCATGGAATACAATGCAGCCTTAAAAAAGGATGCATTCGTGTCCTTTGTAGCGACATGGATGAAGCTTGAAACCATCATTCTGAGCAAGCTGTTACAAGGACAGAAAACCAAACACCGCATGTTCTCACTCATAGGTGGGAATTGAACAACGAGAACCCTTGGACACAGGGCGGGGAACATCAAACACCGGGGCCTGTCATGGGGTGGCGGGGTGGGGGAGGAATAGTATTAGGAGAAATACCTAATGTAAATGATGAGTTAATGGGTGCAGCAAACCAACATGGCACATGTATACATATGTAACAAACTTGCAGGTTGTGTACATGTACCCTAGAACTTAAAGTATAATTTAAAAAAATATATACAAAAAAAAAAAAGATGGCTTCTGAGCAGTTTGGAAACTGTACCCACAGCCATCATGGATTCACTAAGAGGAAGTTCAGTCATATTGATCTCATAGGTACTGGTGGATTGGGGGAGTAAAAGGGCATGGCTGCCTGGGTTCACACCAGCTCTGCTGCTGATTTAACCTCCAATCTCTTCATCTGTTCAGATTCAGGTAATAACATGACCATATCAGTTATGCCTTCACACAGTGTCTATGCAGTAAACATTAGCTGTTAGAATTACTCCATCACAACAAGGATATGCTAGATGTTGTATAATTCTACAAATCTGTTTTCATGGAAACAGTAAAACTGAGCTAGATGGAGTTTTCGTATAGTAATTCACAACCAGTTGTATGTTATATGCATATGCTATTGGCATGTAAATTGCCGTCACCCTGCAGAGAAACTAGTGAATTTCCTCGGGGCTTTCCCCACCCAGCTGAACGTTTTTATTAGTGACTGAAATAAAAGGTGACAAGGCATACTTCTCAAATGTGTAGATGTTAGCCATGAAGGAAAGGACAGCAGATAACAGGATCCTAAAACTTAGAAAGGTCAGAGAGACCAGAATATAGCAGGATGAAGTTAAATACAGATAACTGAGGTCTTCCACTTGAGGACCCAACTGTATAAAATATGGGATGGAGGAATAACACAATAATAATAAATATAAAATGAGATACTAAGTATAATAATTACTAGAATGTAGATAATTTCCTACCATACTCAACGCTAGGAAGGAAGTGTTGTTATTACTGACTGTGCAGATGAGGAAAGTGAAATCTAGAGATTTTGATTGAAATCAGACAATAAATGGGGAAGTCAGACTGTGGACCCAGGCAGGCAGGCTACCAGAGCCCACTTTGAGTAAACAATTTTGAATACCCCCAATACAATTAAGCAGTATGATAATGTGTCCCCCAGAGCTCCATGTGACCACGTAGTATGTAACTTAAGGAGCTAACTCATAGTCTCACTCCATTATGAGCTTATCAGGTAACAACACATAAATGTGTTCCATTCCAGGCGCTACACTTTAAGAGGCACATAGACAAATAGATGACTTTCAGAAGACAGTAGATGGTGAGGGGGACTCAGAACCCTGTCATTCAAGCAGTGGTTAAAGGAACTGGACGTATTTAGCCTGGAGAAGAGAAGACTCGGTAGGGACCTGCCATGAGAGCACTACTTGTATTTGAAGTGGGGTCCCATAGAAAATGGACAAAACATGCATCTGTCGGCTCTGATGGTTCGTGGGGTAGTACTTGGGGATAGGTCTGACCCTAGCACAGGGAGAACTTTCACACTGTAAGAACTCCAGCAGTGAACCACACAACTGGAAAAATTGAGTTTCTTGTCCTTAGACATAATCAAACATCAAGTAGGAAATGGGGCCATATGGTTTGCCAAGATGAATGTGAAAATAAGCCCCCTGGGTTAGCAGGATTTCTTCAGGGATCCCAGGGCTGTCTTAGTCACATGATGTTTCAGCCCAAACTCAAGCTTTTAGGAAGCTTTTAAATTCAGCCCACCCTAAAAATTGGCTGCTTAGTCTGCTGGACTTGGGAAATGATCCCTAGTCTTTCTTCCATTATATGAGGGCCTGGCATGGACTGGGATTCAGAAAGATAGAAGATCAGGAATCCTTTTATTCTCCCCTCTGCTGACTGACCTAGCAACTCTGCTGGTCTGGGGTCACATGCACCCTAAACTTTGCAGGTCTGCATGCCCTTTGCCCATTATGTTCTATTCTGTTGGTCTACACACACCCCCTCCCACCCACACTCACCCCAGTTTGAGCTGTCTGAAGTTTTTGGCTGCAGTCACTAGGCTAAGGTTCCTTCTCATCTCTCAGTAGATGCACTGCTGATTGTCCTCATCTCCTCCTTGTCCCAGCTTAGTATTCACCTTTTTCTCTGAGCTGGCTCTTAACAGTTGCTCTTTTCCTACTAGTGTTTTACCCCCCTCCAACCCTCCACCCCAGGCCTTTGAATGACCCTTTTTAACAAAGAGTTTTCATCCTGTAATGTACTGGGTCCAGCTGCTCCTTGGGCAGACTCTGAGTGCCTCTTTCAATCTCTCCTACCCCAAAGCCATTGAGATTTGATTTCTGGTTGGCAGCAGTTTCCTGAGTTTCCAGATGGTAACACATAGAATCTCCCCTACATGGGAAGATGTTAGAGGTCCCCCTTTGTGTGGCCCATCTGTGAGCCTCTGGCTGCTTTTGAGATACCTTACAGAGTGAATACTCGCTTCTCTCAAACCTTCAGTAAAAATCTGTTGTGCAACATGTTAACATCTAGAGGGCCTTTGCTTTATAGAGTAGATACTTTCTTCCTGCCTGTACCTAAGAATCCAACCCCAGTTGAGAGCCAGTGCCTCTCAGGACCCTCCTGCTTGGCACTCTCTTCATGAGGTTATGACAGAACAGTGAGCAGCAGGTTCCTTCTGCTGCTCTTCCTCACACTGGCCTCCACAACGATTTAGTGGCAAAAAGTTAGAAGCAACACTGTCTGACAGGGATCCTGACATGTGAATTCCTAAGTTAACACATTTGTTTGTTATTCACCAAGATTGTCAGTGCCTGCTCTGTGCCAGGCACTTTTTTTCTTTTCTTTTCTTCGCTTTTTTTTTTTTTTGAGATGAAGTTTCGCTCTTGTTGCCCAGGCTGGAGTGCAGTGGTGTGATTTCGGCTCACTGCAACTTCCACCTCCTGGGTTCAAGCGATTCTCCTGCCTCAGCCTCCTGAGTAGCTGGGATTACAGGCATGCATCACCACACCCAGCTAGGTTTTTGTATTTAGTAGAGACAGGGTTTCACCATGTTAGACTGGTCTCGAACTCCTGACCTCAGGTGATCCACCCACCTTGGCCAGGCACTATTCTTTAGGTGTGGGGGACTCAGCAGTGAACCCTACAGACAAACTTTGCCCTGTGGCACCTCCACAGCAGGACACCAGCCATAAACACACCACAATAGCATGTTAAATGGTGCTGTCCGTACTGGATACATTCCCCTTCAGGTGTTCATGTTCCTCTCTCTGCATCTTTGACCCCATGGACCACAGTAGGAAGATAATAGAAATTCTCTTACCACTTTTCTCTTCTCCTTCCCCTGGAGGGGAAACGTTGTAGCACTTCTTGCCAAACTCTTGAGGATACTCAGAATAAACTCCAGGTTTTTAATACGGCCTGTTGAATCCTCAAGGATTTGGGAAAAATTGGGTAGGTCCTGCCTGGCCATCCCTGTTATAATCAGGAAATATAACACATACCCTATCCAGCAGTTTGAACAACTGTAAATCTTTGGGGTGGGGTTAGAAACCTTCTCAAAAGCATACTTTGAAGATTGCTGAATGTGATGTTTTTCCAGACATGTTCCCTGATTTTATTGGTTCATTCATTGATTTATTAAATATTAAGCGCTTACTATGCGCTGGGCACTGCATAGGTGCTGGGGATTCAAAGATTAATAAAAACAGACACGATCCTGGTATTTATGGAACTTACAGTGTGGCATAAGAGAGACTTGAATCAAATAATCCCACAAACCAGTGTAAGGTTACAGCTATGTCCAGTGCTTTTGTGCTGGTGACCAATCAGGAGGAGTTGAAGTCCGAAAGACGAACAGTAGGTAACCACGCAGTGGGGAAAGCCTATACAGAGGCCCTTTCGGGAAGGACTTTCACAGCAAGTAAGTGACAAAAGAGCTCCCTGTGCAGTCTAGGACCTGACATCTGGAGTGAGCTGTGGCACTTCCCTCGTTTGCTTGACCATGGGACATTTCTTAAAGCATTTCTCAGAACCAGTGTTTCATTTCAGCATACTTCAAGAAACACTAGTTCTTTGTAACCTGGGCAACCTTCAAACATAAACAGGAATGAAAACTAGGAAAGTTGGTTGGGAGAAAGGCGATGATTGGCACTATCTTCTTTAGCAGTGGTACGAAGGACCTCAATCCATTAGTTTACCAGCTACTGGCCAGGCCTTCCTGCTGTCACTTGTTCCCCCATTCTCTTTCCCACCCAGTGAGACCAAGGCTAGTCCTTTGCTAACTTCTAGGTCCTTGAAGGCAGGGATCATATCTTTTTGTCTTTGAAGCCCTAGCACCTAGAATTTTACCTGGCACATAGTAAATATTTCTGAATGAATGATCCTTGGGAAAGCTATAGGGTGAGGCATAGGGTTCTGTTTCATGGTAATACAAAATCAGACTGGAGGTTCACAGTCATTGTTAATTTTACGTTATCGTACCAACATTCTGCTTACCTAAAACACATTCTACCTCTAAAAAATTTGCGTTAGCTATGAACCTGAATGTGATTGAACTTAGGAGGAAGAAAATAGAGCCTCTAATCCTTTTTCTAATAAAAGAAATTTCCTCTTTCTCCACCAGGAGTGCTAAGTGGGCGTGGAATTGTTTGACAGTTTACCACTACTGTTAGCTTTCTTTTTGTGTTTTTGTTTTTAAATAACCAGCCCACTTGGGGAGTGTTAACTTTAATTTCACTACAATTCCTTCTTCTTTTCCTTTAGTTTATATTTCCATTGCCTTTATCATTTTTTCTAAGAGCTGTAGCCATGACTCATCATAATCATTAAAATTGCAGTTCCAAATAATTAATGATTTTATTTTGCTCTTATAGAATCAGCGTTTTTAATACAATTCATGCTCAAATGTTAAGTATGGTGATTTTTAACAACAGTTTTTATTAGGTAAAATGGTGTGGAATGTTTTAGGATTCTCTTTTTTGAAAACTTGGAGAACAACTGTAAAAAAATTTTTTTTTTCTTTTTGTAGGATTTACTTACAAGACATAAATTGCTCAGTGCAGAATTTTTGGAACAGCATTATGATAGAGTAAGTATATGAAATACTATTTTTAAATAATAAATTGTAACTTTTGTTACCAGAAATGAAAGACTTACATTAGGTTTTTGTACTAGAATATTTATTTTGCATATGTAATGTTTATAAATGGTGCTGTAGTTATTTCTCTACTTAAACAACTTATAGAATATTACTTGGTCAGAAGTAGATCTTTTTGATTGACATACTGCCCTTTGAAGCTTTTATTGCTTTAAAAGAGGAAAATAGAGCATTTTGCTGCTAAAATGATAGTAAAGATAGTAGGAAAATTATCTGACTTTTTAACTTTTCCTTCCTTTTCCATCAGTTGCCCCACATTTCTGCTGCATACAAATAGAGAGAAAGGGAGGCAGCAGCTGATAGGATGAGAGCAGCACTGGCCAGAGGGGACGGGAGCCCGGCTCTGCTCCTGCTCTACTGCTCACTCCTTTGTGGCCATGGCCAAGGCAGTTAACCGCTTGGGGACTTAGAAGTCCGTCCTTATTGTAAAATGAGGACATTGGACTAGCTTGTCGGTAAGGTCCCTTCCAGCACTGAGTCAATGTCAGATGTTCCTGGTAATAGTGTCCCCCAGAGATTTGTCAATGATTTCCAGAGTGCTTGATAGCTTGATTTCCCTAGACCCACACAGCTGCCTCTAGGGCTGCCATGTGAAATGATCTCTTCCACCACTGCCAGTTCTGCCAGCCTCAGGAGGATCTTCCACAATACCCACAAGCACTGTTGTGATGTACTGGTTTAACTACACATCGTCGAAGATTCTGATAGGTACCCGTAAAGAGGTTAGAAGAATGACAGTCCACTTAAAATTCCTGTCTATCCTGCAAGATTTGGTTTAGATTTTAATTTTTCCACTACTTGTTTAAATTTTTGAAATCCTAAGTATTATTAATACTTCATTATTCACTATGCTGTTCAAATACATTATGAGATTCTTAGAGGCAAAAATCTATGCTTTCTTGTTCTTTTGTGTTTTTTTTTCCTGTCTTTTCCCCCTGCCCTCCACTCCCAGTAAGAACTTAACACAACACTGAGCACACAAGTCCTTCATAAGTAGCCTCATAAATGGCTTAAAAATTGCTGGTCCTTTATTTTTATTTCAGCTCATGTATATTTGGATATGGGTGCGTTTCTTGTATGTTCATTGCTTTAAAATGGCAGCCCTGTCATCATCAGGGCCTTTTTACAGTAGATAGAAGCATGGACTTGAGCCTTGGACTGCCTGGATTCTGGCTGCAAGTCTCAGCCCTACCATGGGCTGGTAAGACTTCAGCAACTGCCTTCATGCACCCTCTGTGCCTTCAGGATCTTCCACCCTGAAGAAGGCTCTTCATAGTACCTGTCTACTGGTATCATCATGAGGATTAGATAAGAACGTGTATGTGACGTGCATGGCACAGTGCCTGGAACACAGGAAGCATTTAATAAATGTTAGTTCATTTATCATCACCACAAAGATTTTTCAGCATACTAGTAATTTAAGGCCTACCAAAGACACAGACTAGCTGATTTCCAAGACATTTGCTACAGTGAAATCTATTTAATCTTGCAGTAAAATAGCTTCCTACATGTTGTTAATAGATGACGTCAGTAACAGGATTTTAGAAAAACGTATGTGAGGCAACAAATATATAGAAAGCAGTCAGATCTTATAGAGGGAGAAGCAGTGGGGGAATGTGGGTAATTTAAAGCCACAGGTGAGGTTATTACACCAAAATGCATGCTCTAAATTCCGGCCCAGTTTGGCTCTGAGCTTTCTAATAACCAAAGCCTAGAAAGAAATAAAAGCAATTAAAAGATGACAGTATTTGTAAAGTAAAATACATGCTGGCTGCTCAAAAGAAACGTAGCCTTTCCTAGCACTGGGACCTGAAACAGGTTTCTCTCCTTGGCATTCTTAAAGGAGAGTCAAGTTACAGTGTCATGTAGTGGACAGTCATTGCCGTGGCATTGCAGTAAATAAAATGCTCAACTCCGATGCAGTTCCCTGAAAGCAAGTCTTTGAGGAACCCAGAAGTGGGTGGGAGGACAGGTGTCTAGGTTTGTTACTTACTCTTTGTCTGTCCTGATTCAGAGAAAAAAAATCTAACATAATCTGAAGGAAACAGGGGCCACATACGTACTTTTCAGGCAGTTCTCCATGAAAAGTTTCTTGCAACCAAGCTTATCCAAAGATGCAGCAGAAAATCTTAACTTGCATCTTCTATCAAGAACTTGAGATGTATATATTTTGTTACTGATTAAAAGCAGGTCCAGTTGTTTTGATCATCAGTTTGATGATAATTTGAGAAGGTAGGCTTAACAGCTTTTTCTGAAAAGAGAGAAATCTAACTCAAATACTTACCAAATAGATGGCCAGCTCACCTCTGCCAAGAGGCAGGCAAAGAAATAATGTATAATTCTGTGTTAGCTCTAAACCAAGAAGGCCAGAAAGCAAATTTTTGAGGCTTTGTAAGCCATGTGGTCTCTGTTGACTCTCCTGTCTGTTGTTCTGTGAAAGCAGCTGTAAATAATACATAAACTTTTCAGTGAATTCATGTTCAGTAAACAAATGAGCATGGATGTGTTCCAGAAAAACTTTTCACAAACAGGCAGCAGGCCATAGTTTGCCATCCCCTGCTCTAGACCACAGATGAATGACTAATGAGGACCCATCATAAAGCATGGACACCAGTAGTTCTCTCATGGACAGATGACAAAGCAGGCATCCCCTGGCACTCGTGATGACCAAAGGAAAGTCTCAGGAAAGCACCAAGGTCCAACAGTCATACTAGTGCTGCAGACTTTCACAATGTTTTAAGCCTATCTGTGGTTTAAACAGACAGACAAAAAATAAAATCTTAAGGCTAACTGGCCTTGTCTACTAGGTTTTTGAAGGATAGCCTTGGCCCCCGAGTGCCTGTCATTTCGGTTTTCTAACTCTCTGCTTTAATGGGCTTCTAGCCTTCACCATTCCAGCAGTGCCACTCTTGTCAGTGACCGCTGTTTTGAAGGTCTAGTGGACCTGTCAGTTCTTAAATTTGCGGCATTTTGTTCTCCCCGGGGCTTCATTCATACTATGTCCTTCCTTTTTTATCTGCCCAGATTCTCTTTTCTCCCCTCCATTTCTGAGTGAAATCCCTCCCATCCGCCAGGTCTGAGCCTAAGCCCCACCTTCGTTGTCGGCCTTGTTAACACAATGCTGAATTTCTCCTCTCTTAATTTCTGTTCCGAATTACTTTATCTCTTTGCCTGATACACTGAAAGAGCAGATAACTTTTCTCTTTGTGGTTGTGCTTTGAACAAATTGAATTCTTGTTTATATAAAATACGAGTTTTTCAATCTAGCATCAAGATATGAGAGCAGACTCAACAAGCAGAAGCGTGAGGGGTAAGGGAGTTAGGTTTTGTGCATAGGGAGCTTGGGGTGACAGAGAGGCCTGGATTTAAGCTCTCTCTGTGGGCCTGGCTGAAACTGGGAAGGGTCTCAGTCCCAGGAGCCCTCTTCATGGAAGGGATTGAGGGGATCACCTGAGAGTCTCAGAGCAAACATGTGAGAGGAAGACATGAAAGAGAGTGGCAGGGGAGCCAGGGCAGCTGTTGGCCTTCATGGTGTGAGAAGCGTGTCCTTAAGCTAATTTACAATGTTACCTACCAGTCTTTTTTTTTTTTTTTTTTGCAATAACCCTGATTTATGTTTTCTTATCTTTTAGTTTTTCAGTGAATATGAGAAGTTACTTCATTCAGAAAATTATGTGACAAAAAGACAGTCACTGAAGGTATGACAGACCATTTTGTATAGCTTATTTCTCTGCACCTTGTGTTTGAAATGTGGATTTGGGGAAAGGGAGATGTGCAGGATGCGTCATAGACATTTGGGGGAAATAAATACCTTTGCCGAGGGTCAAGATTTTTGCGGAAAGGAATGGAGTTGGACAGTGATCCATGTGGAGCACCTTCCTGCCTCCTAGGAAGGTGGAGACACGGAAAGGGGATGAACGGGAGTTTGAAGAAGACTTCATCTCCTAGCAGTGCATTCTTTGCGATTTTGAGCCGTAGTCGTATCAGCTAGATGAAGGCACTCCAGGCGCTGTGCTCCTGGGCTGTGGCCTGGGTGGCACAGGCAGGTGTGTGAGGGTGGAGGGAGGCGATGTGCGTGTGAGGCTGTGGACCATAGACAGGCTTGGCTGCTTTGTATCAAAACAGGATATCCTTTGCAAGTTTAGAATGTTAAATTTAAGATTTAAACTGTAGAACAAGGGTTGGCAAACTACAACCCATGGGCTAAATCCAGCCAGCTGCCTGTGTTTGTAAGTAAAGTTTTACTGGAATAAAGACGTGCTCATTTATTTACATATTGTCTGTGGCTGTTTTGAGCTCCAGCAGCAGAATTAAATAGATGCCCCAGAGACCCTATGGTCTGCAAAGTCTAAAATATTTACTGTTTGGCCCTTGATAGTTTGCTGACCCCTGCTTTAGAAAGTTCTTATAGCAGTTAATAAGTGCATACCCTCCACTCTGTCAGTAAGCAGTCCCAACAGGAAATATAGATGAAATCACAAAGGATTTGAGGGGAAAATCATAATTCATTCAGTTTTTTGCCAGGTCCATTTAAAATTTGACTCTGCCCAGAGTTCTTCTTCCCCTCATGGGTGTCTGGACCGATAATGACCAAGATTCCATCCACTCATCCCCTTCCTACCGTGGGGAAATCTCCCTTGAAGACCTTATCTTTCTGTGGAAAAGACTAAAGGACACTAGGAGCATCTAGAATACTTTGTGTCCTTTGATAGGAACACTCCACCGTCCGCATTTTCAATCAGCACTTTCTTTCAGAACAGCATATGCCTTTTTTCCGTGTAAGGCTGTAATTCCTGCAGCAGGGCATCCGTGACAGCCACAGCTGGGGAACAGGCACGGTCCAGCCAGGCCCTTGCTTTCCATTCATTGCTGTTGCTTGGACCCCACCTCCCCTGGCTAGAGGATCATTTGCTGTCCTTTCATCTTTGGGGGGTTGGACAGAACTTCCTGGCAGCTGTGGGAGGAGTTTCTCCTCCCTGGACATCAGTGTGTGAGAGAGTGGAGGTTCCTGGGGCCTCTCCTGCTCTGTGATCCTCAAAGGGCTGAGGTATACTACTCTTGCCAGCAGTTACACAGATGCACACAGTTCACTGGAGTCAGTATCTTCTAAGGCCACAAAGGCCAGACAGGATAGCCTAGGTTAGTAGCTTCTAGGGCCATTGTGGGAGGAAGCGGGGGCCGGGGGTGCAGCGGGGAGGTTATTGGCAAATCCATAAACTTTGACCAAATGTTGGATTCTTGGGCTGTTTGGATAAGGAGAAAGGCCTTCAAGACCCTTCTGCCATTCAGAATTACCAACATGAAAAGAAAGGCTGAGACCACCATTTCCAAGCCCTTAGGAATGGATATAAAGCAAGTCGCTGGCTCCTGCAGTTTATGTTAGCGGTGGGCCTGTGAGTGCCCCATGAACACATGGAGCGGCTTCAGCACCAGCCGTACTTTAAAGATGGATTTTAATTTGTACTCTCTTTTTTGTAGCCACATTGGCATTTATTTATTCCCATATTTATGTTGCCAGCAAATTTATATTCCCTATGCAAGACTCCAAGTTTTTTAGTAAAGGATTACATGTTTGGGCTGAGTACGGTGGCTCACGCCTGTAATCCCAGCACTTTGGGAGGCCAAGGTGGATGGGTGGATGGAGGTCAGGAGTTCGAGACCAGCCTGGCCAACATGGTGAAACCCTGTCTCTACCCCCAAAAATTAATTAGCCAGGTGTGGTGGCACAAGCCTGTAGTCCCAGCTACTTGGGAAGCTGAGGCATGAGAATCACTTGAGCTTGGGAGGTGGAAGTTGCAATGAGCCAAGATTGTGCCACTGCACTCCAGCCTGTGTGACAGAGTGAGACTATCTCAAAAAATAAAAAAAGAATTACATATTTGAAGTCATCTTCATTCAGATTTTTTTTGGTTTCTGTGATAGAAAAAGAACACAAAAGCTATAAATCACATAATACAAACTTTTCAGTCTTTGTAAGATACTGGTTGCTTCTCACCGTAAGAATAGATTTTGTGATTCACACTGATATGAAGCCTACTCCTTTGAGTTCTTCCTATGAGTTCCTTATAAAGCCTAAGTAAAATAGATTTGTTTTCTTGTACATCAGCTCATTTTTTATTTAATATGATGACAAGTTACTTATCCAGAGATCAGTTATCTGGAAACTTCAAGTATCTAGAACATAGCCAGAAACCCAGAAAGGAAGCAACAAAAGCAATTAAAGCAAAGACACAGAGCCGCTATTCGCGCCTTTTCTTCCCCTAGCCCTCACTCACTTACATCTCTGCAGATGCAGGCCTGATGTGTGCTTTGCACACTGATGCTCATTTCTCACTGCGCTCTTCTGAGAGAAGGGCACTGTTCCATTATACAGATGATGGAACCGAGACACAGAGTTCAGTAATGTGCTCAAGATTACAGAGCTCACAAGAAGTAGGGAGCCAGGATTGGAACCCAGGCAGGCTGGCACCAGGGACCAAGCTCTCCACTGCTCTGCCTCCTCCCACAAAGACCACAGCTTGGCACCTGCCCCACTGCCGGCTCTGCACACTCAGCCTTGGTCAGGTTGTTGGCATGTTGACGACCTGAAGAAGTGACTGCTGGTTTTAGGAAAGAGTAAGCAGTGACAGTTTAAAAGTTATGAGTTTATATGATATAACCAACTCTCCAGAAATTAGTAAACCCTGAAGTAAACAGATGTTTTTTAGCGTAATTGGTATAATTAGTGAAGATGAGGGATCAGTAAGAAAACACTGGATTGTCTTCAGGAGACCTAAGAAGGAGCAGAAAAATACTCACTTGTGTAAACCCTTCTGAATTAGCTGTGATAAAACGATACCTGTGGCATGTGCAGGGTACACATATGGAAAACTTTGGACACAAAACCCTTTATCTTGGAAAGTCCCGCTAAATAAAATTTAAAAATAGTTGTTTTAAATTAAGCTAAGGTTTGTTGTTAGTTAACAAGAATAATCAATAACTTTTGACCATTTTCTTGAATAGTTTCTTTTTAGTGAGCTAACACAAATGCATGCTTAAAGGGGAAGCTTTGAGAGTCTCCCACTGGGGGCCAAGGGGGCATCTTGAACATCCTCTGCAGAGAGAAGCGTCAGGCCTCCCGTAGATTTCATCTCCTCAGGGAAAGGTAGGAAGGCATTCAGGTGGCAGAGAGAAGGCCCTTGATAGCTTTTAGGTTGTAATTCAGTTTAGTTCTTCGGTCTTTTGAGTGCCTACTAATACTCTGTACTTGATGATTATAAAATAAATTGTTTTTTTAAACTTTGATTTTTCTTTAAGTTTTAATAACAATGTAAGAGTAATTGTTTAAATGTCTTCCCAGCTTCTCGGTGAACTACTACTAGATAGACACAACTTCACAATTATGACAAAATACATCAGTAAACCTGAGAACCTCAAATTAATGATGAACCTGCTGCGAGACAAAAGTCGCAACATCCAGTTTGAGGCCTTTCACGTTTTTAAGGTAGAGTACTAGAAGCATCAATGATACTGTCCACTGGAATTGTTCATCTTCTTTCATTCGCAAATAACGGAAATTATTAGCCTCACTTTGGTAATCCAGGTGACTTAATTAAATTCAGTCACTTTTCATATTTGTGTGCTATGACTTTTAAACAGAAGGATAGACCTGGAAACGGGTTACTATTTGGATCTGGGAACGAGAAAGTTTGTTCATAGAGGAGTGTCATTTATCTTTGGCCTAGAAGATTATTAATTGCAAAACAAAAGTATTTCTTAATGCTTTCTGTGGAGGTTTCATTCTTAAAATCCAGTCTGACCTCTTGTGCTGAGAAATAATTTCTGCCCATTTTATTCTAAAATCAAAGTCTGTATTTAATACTAAACACTGTGTTGCAGGGCTGGCAGAATGAGTTTATCAGTGGTATTTGTGTTAAAACATGTAATTATTATTTTTTTTCCAAATTGTAAAATAAGGCCTTGTAAAGCAAAACCTAATGACCCTGACTTCAGGGCCACCCCAGGAGAGCATAGCTCTGCTTTTCTGCGCTGTGGCCGCAGCTCAGGTGTGGCTGCGTTTTGTTCTTTATCTGTGCCTCATGTGCGTTTCTCTCCATGCAGGTGTTTGTAGCCAATCCTAACAAGACACAGCCCATCCTAGACATCCTCCTCAAGAACCAGACCAAACTCATAGAGTTCCTCAGCAAGTTTCAGAATGACAGGACGGAGGATGAGCAGTTTAACGACGAGAAGACCTATTTAGTTAAACAGATCAGGGATTTGAAGAGACCAGCTCAGCAAGAAGCTTAATCTCCAATAAACATCTATGTTAAATCCAAATTCAGCATTTGCTGTTAGCTATTCAGCATCAGGCACTCTTATTGATTCATGAGGAACATTACTGCTAATCTGCTGTTAAGTGAACGGTTTTTCATTTTACCCTTTTGTTTTTCAGTCCGGGTTGGAGATCGTAGCTGCTGCTGCTTGCACACTAGGGCACATGTGGGCTTTCTCTTGATCTTTGTGTCATTTCAGAATTCAAAGACTCTGTGTGCTACAGGAGTTCTGAACATGGCTGGGTTCATGAAGGCAAATGTATGGATGAGAGTGTGGTTTAGGGAAGAGGGCATTGATATCAGATTAGACCTATGTGTTTGCACCCATCTTTGTTGGCGATCTGAGTGCAGTGTGGCAAGTGCACACCTGGCATCCCTGTGTCAGATCGCGCACCTTCAGATCGCGCACCTTCGCTGAAGGAAGATGACGCAGAGCTTTATCTGAAATCAGAGGGGAACTATCCAAAATGGGAGTTTGGGGGCAGATAAAGTTGACATGCGAATAAATTGATACTGAAACTTAGCAACTTCTTAAAAGTGTAAAGAATCCTCATAAGATCATAAGGAAAATGTATATATGCTTTTCACAGCTTTCTAGAATTTTTTGACATTTGATTTTCTTGAGACTTGTAAACCTGGATATGTTGAAGGGTATTTGTTAATTTTACTTTTCAAAGATATTTTAAAACAGTAGAGCTAGCAATGACACCTTGCATTTCATTTCAACACTGCTTAAAGGTTTCTTTTGTATATAATTCTTAGAATGCTCATTTCTTTTAAATGGTTTAATTTGTACAGCAGAGGAATGTTATTGTAGTAGTATGTAACTATTACCTAATACTGAGTTTTTGCAAAAAACAATGAATGCTCATATGTAATTGAAATACTTCAGATCACATGAAAATGCTGATTTAACATTTAAGTATCACAGCATTAAAAGAAAAAAAAAGTAAACCAATCTTTTGTATTCAGTTACCTAATGGGGTGCCATCAATAAGCTGCGATACAGCCCTGGAGCTCAGTCAGCCACACCTTCCTGCATCCTATTGGCCTTATTCATTTAAAATGAGTTAATGAATCTGCCAGATCTGTGAATGATAGAGATTATGCTAAATTAATGCTGATTCTTTGTGTGTGTGGGAAACCTCTGTAGAGCACCTTTTCTTTCTTAGACTAAGTAACCCAGTACAATAGTTGTGAACTGAATAATTAAAACTTTGGCTTCTCTTAGGAAAAGATGACTTCCTAGTCATAGGTGTCCTATGGGGAAATTTATTTTTTTTAATGTCCTGTTCCTTAATGCTGCAAATTATCAGTATTTATAAAGTAACTGATTTTGCACCACTTTTTTGTTACTGTGACCACGGCAGAACAATGTCTTCTAGACTATATCTATGTAAAGTTATTAGAATGGTATCTGTTCATTTTAGTGATATGAAGATCACAACTAACAACTTACAAATCAGAGTTTGCCAGTTCAAATTCAGCATGGCTGCAGCTGATTAAGAAATTGATACGATTATTCTTTGCTAGCCTCTCTTACTAATGGAATTATATATTGGCCAGTAAAATGGGCCTCCCAATTGCTGTTTCAGCAGGTTTTAAAACCTTCAAGAACACCAGTTAGGAAAATAGCTCCAGAAAATATAGATATATTTTATTTTTATTAAAATGGCAGTCTACATCATAATTGGCATTTCCTGAGACTGTCTTTACCAGAGTCTGTGTGAAATAAGGCAATCTAGTCTCCTTGAAAAGAAAATCTCTTGGATGTTTAGGAAGGAAGACTTGGCCATGATGTGGTATCCTGGCTTTGTGGTGTAGTGCTGTGTGTATGGAGTTAGTGTAAAAACATGGATTACACCAAGTGGAAGAAATGTCTTCTTGTCAAGCTCATTCTTACAACTTACACATGTAGAACAGCTTCCACTTTGGCAATGATGTTGTAGCCTTTTAGGTGGAAGACAGTGAGGGGGTGCAGCGTGTCAGAGACAACATTAATGTGTTACTCTTGCATTGGAATCTGAAGGTAGTTCAGACTTCTTGGATTTTGTTTTTAAGCAAAACAATGTGAAAACATTTAAGTTTGAAATGTTGCATTTGAAGTTATGATCGTTTAATATATTCATATTACCAAGACTATTATACTGGAAGTGGTTTCTTTTTGTGTTATAAAGGTTTAATTTTACATAAGGCAGTTACTTAATGTGATTTTTAACCCTTAAAAAAGTGGAGATGTATACATTTGTTAACAATGCCATGAAAGCATTTTCTTTCTCCTAAGGAAAAGTGAATTTCTTATCATAATATCTGGCTGGCCCTGTAATTTAAATTAAAATAAAATTTTGGAGAAACAGCATTGTCTGTCTTTATGATGTATTGTAGACAGTTGCATTTGTGTTACTGTGAACAGCTTCATCAGGAGACACACAAGCCCAAATTTTGTCACCAACTGAAAGTGGAGGGACAGTTAACACCCATTCCTGTCTGCCTTTTTCCCTGTTCAGGGGCTTCACTTCCCCCCCACCGCCCCCGTGCTCATGTTTTCCTTACCCTTCCTGAGTAAAATTACACCTTTTAATGGCACCATTTCTTAGACCCTAACGTTTGAGGAGTAGATCCTCTCTTTCGCTGTTATCAACACTGCGAGGCTGAACTAGAGCACTCGGCCCGGAGTATTCACAGGTTACTGACGTGAAATGATCATGAAGGCAAGGGGACCGTGGAAGCAGGAACAAGAACTCTGGCACTGTAAAGAATGTCCCTCGTCTGTCTTCCAGGGTGCCTCGTAATCCATAGTTCACAACCCCGCCCTCGACTTTAACCCCTGTCAGTAAATGAAATATTCTCTGGAATGAAGGCAGGGGACATGGTCTTGCCAAAAACACTTCATCCGAATAACAATGTCCTATTCGTTATTTCTGTCAAGTAGTTTAGTCTGCTTGTATGTTGTGGTTCCCCAAAGGTGACAAGGGCCCATTAAGTCATAACTTGTGACTTGGCCACTTCCAAGGATCACCAGGCTGAGGACTGGATTCACGCTTCAGCCCAAATTCCACTTCTACCACAATCACCAATCAAATGCCCTCCTCCCCTTGCCAAAGAAGCCCCAGAACATTGCGCTTCAGGCAGCCCAGAAGTAGTGCAGTTCTCACCCAGCCTTCCTAGTTAGGCTCCAACAAGGTCCTGATCAGGAAGTGCTCTGAGGCTGCAGTCAGTGCCCAATACCTTGTTCATGCTGGAGGCTAGAGCCACTCACGGTCATGAGAAAGCCCACCTGCCAATGTGCCAGTTGTCCTTTAGGGGAAGAGCGGGCAGCCCAGCACACACCGCCCTTCAGGTACTCCCAGATGTGTCAGGAGTCTTCTCCCTAACCATGGCTGTGTCCTCACTGACCATCTGGTTTCCAGAAGACATGAAGGACAGGGTAAGATTCTCCCCAGTCAGCAATCTCAGTCCTGCAGAAAGACCCAGTGGAGCTTTTCACTACGAATACCATCCGCTTTCACCCGCTGACAGTCTGCTTGCGGTCAACCAGCACACCTCCGCCACCGAGCACTTAAGACCCAAGAAGTGCCTAATAAGGACCTTAAGCTTTCGAACCTCCAGGAGTCCTGCCACCAGCATTCACGCTAACTGAAGAGGATGGTGGTGGTTGCACAAGGCTGTGTCACTGCACAGCTATATGAGGACTTCATGCTGTGTGTGCCCTTACAGTGTCCTCTAAAACCTTGCTCATGTCTGAGAACTGGCAGCCAAGTGTCCGTCCCCACTGTGGCTGGAAGGTGGGGCAGGTTCCACCTGAGGGCACGTCCGCCGGGAGCTAAATCTCCAAGGACCGCGACCCCCCGGTTTCTTTTTTTTTTTTTTTGAGACGGAATCTTGCTCTGTCGCCCAGGCTGGAGTGCAGTGGCGCGATCTCAGCTCACTGCAAGCTCCGCCTCTTGGGTTCACACCATTCTCCTACCTCAGCCCCCTGAGTAGCTGGGACTACAGGTGCCTGCTAATTTTTTGTATTTTTAAATAGAGACAGGGTTTCACCGTGTTAGCCAGTCTGGTCTCGATATCCTGACCTCGTGATCTGCCCACCTTGGCCTCCCAAAGTGCTGGGATTACAGGCATGAGCCACCACCCCCAGCCAGACCCCCCGGTTTCTATGCAGAAGACTTCCTCCTTTGCAATTTGTTAAATTTTTATTATTTTTTCTAGGTAGCACTTCAGTAGTAAGACAGACCCCAGAGATTTCTGGAAAAGAGTGACATTTTTTCAACATTCTGCACAAGATTGACAGGTTTTACAGATGAGCTTTAGCTCATAAGAGCCCCTTTCCCTTGGTAATAATTTATTATCACCTAAGTCTTGGTGTTTCATGGAAACAGCATGGTCTAGCTCTAAGTTTTGGTAGCTGAGTCTTGTTTCCTCGAGATGCAACTGGCGTGCAAAGGCAGGAAGAGCCGCAGGCCAGCTGCGGAGGCTTCTGCCCAGAGGAAGTTTCCAGGCAAGACTGCACCTCTGGTGGCTCCCTCTTTCTTCCCCATGGACTGCAGCATGAAGACCTCAAGTCCCCTCTAGCCCCAACCAATCCCAGGGAGCAAATATCCCTCCCCAGAAACACTGCTCACACATATTCATGGGGACCTTTGCATATATCCCATCATCTTAACAAAGTCCTCACCCGTGTGGAGAAAAAGGAGGTGAGGGTCCTTCTGCACCAAGTCCCCTCCTAACCCAAGGGGCACCTTGTCACACTTAGCTGAATCTCTGTGTGGTCCTGGGCTCTCCCTAAGCCATCGAGGACCTGCTGGTTTCTGGGAACTTGCTTCTTTGAAGATCCGGGGCGTGAGGTACGGTTGGGTGCCAACCTGTGTCATCCGAACACACAGAGGGCCCTGTCAGTGCCCCACACCCTGTCCTTGACACCCACTTCTGCTTATTGTGAATACCTGTGACTCTGCCTCGGCACTCTCCTCTGCCCCCAAATGCAGAAATGACTGTCCCCAGAAGCAGCCCTCAGCTGCCAGTGTCCTTGGCCCTCAGCTGGGACAGCTGCACTCCTGCCTTCCAGAGCCCGCAGCGGGGCTGAGCTCTGATGCTCACTGCATTAACCAGCTTGCTAGAAACCTTTTGTCAGATTATTTCCATCCCCGGCTCACATCCCACTCTGTAGTATCTCCTGGGATCAAGTCCCAAATAACCAACACTGGAACTCTTATCTGAGGGTGTGCTTCTGGGGTAACCCAAACTAAGACATGCTCATTTTGTTTCTTCTAACTCACAGCCATGCCCATGGTCAGCCAGGTGAGAGGGCTCTCTCCTGAAAGAGGAGGCCAGTGGGACAGCAAACAGGGCTGCCTGCCCTTCTGGAAGCATCCTTCCTGTCTCTTTTGCCTCAATATTTAAGAGAGGCTGGCCCCCGAGTATGCATCAAAGCCTGACACCAGGTAGGGAGAAGCCCAACTCAGCAGAGCCGCTCTTGACCACAGCTCCTACTGCCTAAAGAAGCTGTTCTGAGACCCCCAACACAGGCTTGCTGTCCGCCAGTCAGCCAGTGCCCCCTGACTCTTATCCTTTCAAAAGCAGCTGGATAGGACACACTATCTGCTCCCAAATAGTTCTTCACGGTCATCAAGCATGCTAGCAAAACTGGAAAACTCCAGATTTTCTCATGTTCTGCCCCCTTTAAAAAAAAAAAAGACCTGAAAGGTATAGTCTAGCCCAACAAAATGATTGCACAATTGGGAATTGGAGCCAGAATTTTAGGAAACGTCCAGGTTGAGATAAGAATTTGGATGGGGACAGTGGAGAGAGGGCTAGCGTCTGTGTGGAGGCAGAGCCCACCCAATGGTGCTGAGGCAGCTTAAAGACGCCTGAAGGGGCCTCTCTGCCTTGTGGGATCCCCATGAGCTTTTCCTGCAGTCAACTTGCTTTCATTTTTAAAAAAATGTCCACTGGGTGACAGTAGAGCTCCTTGTTTTTAGCAGGTGCTGAGCTGGAGGGAATGGAGCATTCCTAGGGCAAATCTGGGCAACAACAGAGAACCTGGGATGTCGTGGACCCAACTGCCCTGAGCTTCCTGGACGCCGTTTTGAGCAAAAAGGCAGGGACAGTCTAAGGGAGTTATGAAAAGAATGACAGAGGCCGGGCGCCGTGGTTCAAGCCTGTAATCCCAGCACTTTGGGAGGGCGAGGCGGGCGTATCACCTGAGGTCAGGAGTTCAAGACCAGCCTGACTAACATGGAGAAACCCCATCTCTACTAAAAATACAAAAAATTAGCCGGGCGTGGTGGCACAAGCCTGTAATCCCAGCTACTCGGGAGGCTGAGGCAGGAGAAACACTCGAACCCGGGAGGTGGAGGTTGTGGTGAGCCAAGATCGTGCACTCCAGCCTGGGTAACAAGGGCAAAACTCCATCTCAAAAAAAAAAAAAAAAAAAAAGAAAGAAAAGAAAAGAAGAAAAGAGTGACAGAGGGCGGGACAAATGCGTGAGAGTAATGTGAAAGGTAGAGTTTAGGTGGTAGGTATATGGTTGTCTTGGTTGCTAATAAACTTTATTTTTTGGAAGAGTTCTAGATTTACAAAAAATGTTGCAAAGATGACACAGAGAGATCCCATATACTCTGCACCCCATCTTCCCTGTTATTAACATCTCACATGACTGTGTTATATTTGTTAAAATTAAGGAACCAATATGGATACACTATTATTAGGTAAAGTCCATACTTTATTCTGAGTTCCTTATGTTTTCCCTGATGTCTTTTTCCTGTTCCCAGATCCCATCCAGGATCCTATGTTCTATTTAGTTGAGAGTTTCTCAGACTTTGGTTTTTGCTGACAGTTTCAAAAAGTACTCATCAGGTATTTGTAGAATCTCCCTCGACTGGGATTTGTCTGCCTTTTTTCTCATGATTAAGATGAGATTATGGGGTTTGGGAGGAAGACCATACAGATTAAGTGCTTTTTTTTCTTTTTCTTTCATTTTCTTTTTTTTTTTTTTTTGAGACGGGGCCTCACTCTGTCACCCAGGCTGGAATGCAGTGGTGCGATCTCAGCTCACTGCAACCTCCGCCTCCCAGGCTCAAGCAATCCTCCCACCTTAGCCTCTTGAGTAGCTAGGACCACAGACATGCGCCACCACGCCAGGCTGATTTGTACTTTTGGTAGAGACAGAGTTTCGCCATGTCGCCCAGGCTGGTCTCAAACTCCTGAGCTCAAGCGATCCACCCGCCTCGGTTTCCCAAAGTGCTGGGATTACAGGCGTGAGCCACCGCGCCTAGCCTGAAGTGCTGTTTTCATCACATCATATCAAGGGTACACACTATGGACATGACTGCTCCCTGTTGATGTTGACCTTGATCGCCTGGCTGAGGTTGTGTTTGTCAGGTTTCTCCCCAATTGCTTTTTATTTTCCCTCTTTCAGTTCTGTACTCTGAGGAAGGAAGTCACTATATGCAGCCCACACCTACCAAGTAGGGAGTTATGCTCCACCTTCCTGAGAATGGAGTATCTACATACAATATTTACCGTTTTTCTGCATGAAGATTTGTCTCTTTTCCATTATATGTTTTTTTCCTGTAAAATTCTTTCAATTTTCTGTATGCTTGAAATATTTCATAATGAAAAGGTGGGAAAAAATGGCTAGGGTGGGGACGATGATATACATCCTGCACATGCTACCAAGTACAAGGGCACGGGGGTTTCAGGGGCATCTGGGGATGCAGCAGCACACGCAGCACCTTCTCCGGAATTCACTTTCCCACTGTCATGTTTTGGCTGCGTCCTTACCCAAGTCTCATCTTGAATTGTAGCCTCCATAATTCCCACATGTTGTGGGAGGGATCTTGTGGGAGGTAACTGAATCATGGGGGTGGGTCTTTCCCATGCTGTTCTCATGAGATCTGATGGTTTATAAAGGGCAGTTCCCCTACACAAGTTCTCTCTTGTCTGCCGCCATGTAAGACGTGCCTTTCGCCTTTTGCCATGATTGTCAGGCCTCCCCCGCCATGTGGGACTGTGAGTCCATTAAATCTCTTTTGCTTTATAAATTACCCAGTCTCAGATATGTCTTTATTAGCAGCATGAGAACAGACTAATACACCCACTGCCCAGCGGCTGCAGCACACAGAGGTCAACAACAATCTCACCTGCACCGTGTCCAAAACAGAACCAGATGGAGGCCCACCAATCAGGACCCCAAAGCTCAGGGCGCCACTGCCTCCTGGTTTCTTAAGCTAGCAATGTGGGAGTCACCCTTACCCGGCCTCCTCCCCCATCTAATCGAAAGCAAATCATGTTCTGCCTTAAAACGCTTTAGTTTCAAGGTTGCAAGTCAAACATCCTTGAAACTATTAGAGCAAGCCTTCTAAAATTACAAGAAAGTTCGTTTCCCTTCTTAGGAAACAGAAATGCAATTTTATGAGGAAGCCATGCAGAATGTGTACAGATTTCATTTAAGTGTTCTAGTAACTGATAGGTAAATCATTGCTAACCTTGTCCTTATTCATCTGAGAAATTCAACTACATCTTCCTAAAGCACCCATGACAGCAGATGCCCCATTCATTCGAGTTCTTCATTAACAGCCAACAATCCTCATTAACGTTTGGTGAGTGATTACCAAGGGCTTCGCGGGGGATAATTCACTCAGTCCTCAGGCCACTCAGAAGCACAGGTTACTCTATTCTGATTTTGCAGAGGAGGAAACAGAGGCACAGAGAGATTAAGCCAAGACCAAACAGCAGTAGGTAGCAGAGAGGTGGCTGCGACATCTCTTTTCTTTCTCTTTCTTTTTCTTCCTTTCTCTCTTTCTCTTTCTATTCTTTTCTTTTCTTTTCTTTTTTTGAGACAGAGTTTTGCTCTTGTTGCCCATGCTGGAGTGCAATGGCGCAATCTCAGCTCACCACAACATCCGCCTCCTGGGTTCACTCCTGCCTCAGCCTCCCGAGTAGCTGGGATTACAGGCGTACGTCACCACGCCCGACTAATTTTGTATTTTTAGTAGAGATGGGGTTTCTCCACGTTGGCCAGGCTGGTCTCGACTCCCTACCTCGGATGATCCGCCCCCCTCGGCCTCCCAAAGTGCTAGGATTACAGACGTGAGCCACCGCGCCCAGCTGACATTTCTTTTCCTTAGTCCAGCCCTCTGCGCCCTCTTCCAAATGCCTGGCTTCCTCCAGAACCTCCAGAGCACGTTGTTGGGGCCTGAGGAGCAGTGCCAAGTGTCCCGGAATCCCATCTGCTCTGATCAACAGTCACAGGACCGCCGACAAGGAAAGGCGATTTGCCACCGTCCCGATAGGTTAGAACCAGAACGTTCCGCCCTGCTGGGCCCAGGGCCAGGCTCGGAGCAGGCTTCTCAAACTGCAGTGTCCACGCCACCCATCGGCGGTCCGGCGGTCTAGGGTGGGGCCCGAGACTCCAGACTAGGCTGCTGTGAGGACCACACCGGGAGGCGCCATCGGGGGCGGGCGACCTCAGCCGCGGGGCGGAGAAGGGCCAGGCGCGCGCTCCTGGAGGTACGTGGCGCGCAGCCCCGAGGTGCGCCCGGGCTGAGGTGGGCGTGTCCCGGGTACGCGCCCAGGCGTATGGCAGAGTCGCTGGGATGCCAGGTCCCAAGGAGCTCACCGAGGCCACGCCGATGGCCACCCGGGTGGAGCCTGGGCTGTGGGCTTCGCCTGCGTCCCCGCGGCCTGTCCACGCGTCCCCGCACCCGGAGCTAGGGTGTAGCCAGGTCGGAAGCCGGCGTAGAGCGCCTTTCACCCCGGGCCCCACCCAGGGCTCAGCCCAGCGCCGCGGCGGGCCCGGGCTCCCAGGTCTGCGGCTTTCACTGGGCCGCTTTCCTGCAGAGGGCCCCGGCGACTGGGGAGGAGGCCGCCCTTTCCTTCCGGCCCGCGACCGTCCCGGGCTGTCCCTACCCGAGGGAGACCCCCAGCGGCCCGGAGCCTCAGACTCTCCGAGAGCCAGGCGGCGGCGCCCCAGGGCTGGGGCCTTGGAGCCTGGGAAAGCAACCGGGGGTCTCTGGGGAGTCCTGAGCGCAGGCGCCCGCCCACGGCCAAGACCGTGGCCCAGACCTCCCAAGGGGGCCTGTCCCTGCTGCCCCGACGTCCAGTCCCTACTGCCCCGAGGTCCTGTCCCTGCGGCCGTGCCCTGAGAGCCTGTCCCTGCTGCCCCAGATCCTGTCCCTGCTGTGTCGAAGGCCTGTGCGGGACTCGAGGCCGTCTCCCACTCAGAGGGCCTGTCCTTGCTGCCCCGAGGGCCTGTCCCTGCCGCAGGGCCTAGGCCTGGAAAGTGGACACTCAAGAGTCCCCAGGTGATGTTTGGGGTCCCTCTGCCAGAAAGCTGTTGTGCTCCTATGGCGGCAGCAGCCTCTGCCTCCCCCACTGAGTGCAGGACTCAGCTCTTCCTGGCTTGGGGTGCAGTGCAGAAGGGGACCCTCCTTGAGCCCTGGAAAGCACGGGAGGCGCTTCTGCAAGAGGCAGCTGCTGGCTAAGCCTGGTGCCCAGGGAGGTAGTGACGAGGACGCACTCCTTCCAGTTCACTGGGCGACTCTAAGGGACACCAGTACAGGGATTGGCGGGCCGGCCTCCCTGAGAGAGTCAAGGGAAGAAGCAATACACATGGTGTCACCCTGCTCAGTCCACCCCAGACCACCACCAGCCAGGAGTGGAGACAGGACCTTCTGCTGGGCCCTGGGGATGCTGAGCAGGGGTGAAAGCGTCCTAGAGGCTTGGTGCCGACCTGGACACAGCCCGGCCCAGGCGTGGACTCCCCACTTGGGAGCATTTGTGAAGTGAGGAGAACCCCATGCCACTGCCACATGGCTTCTGTCACCTGCATCCAGTCACAGTTCCTGAGGAAATGGTCCCCGAGACCCCTGTTGGCCATGCTAGGTGCGAGGGAGGAAGCCTGGGCCAGTGGCTGTCCCTATGGACACCGTGGGTGGTTTCTCCTTGACGTACATGGGAACGTCACTGAGGCCAGGAGGACAGCAAATCCTTTATTCCTCATGTAAGAGGTGGGCCTTTGACCCAGACCTGCAGTTGTGAAGGACAAAGTGTTAAAAACTGTCTCAGTGAAAGATCCTGTCAGTTTAAATATTACTACATTTTGAAAATGTGAGAGACGAAATGTCAAGTTCATGCAGGCATTGAAGCCAAGTGCAATGGCAGGACATGTGCTTCCCCTCTCCCCAGCCTGCTTTCCTCAGCTCTGTGCAGGCTGGAGAGAGTAAGAGCTACCTCCTAAGGCCTTCTGTGAGCACTAAATAAGCCAGAGTTTGTGAGGACCTCAGAGAGTGCCCGGCTTAACACATGCTTGCTTGGAAAAACCACTGGGTGTCACGTGTGTAGTGTGACCTTCAGGTCACTGCTTGCCTTGACTCATCACCCCTGTTTGATGGATGAAAGCACAGCCACTCACTGGCATTTACTGTGCTAGAAACATCCTGGTGCCTTCCCTGCTTGGGCCACCGTGCTTTGTAGCCACTGTTACAGCTAGTGCGTACCGAACCCTGCTGCCAGCCCAGGTGGTGCTGAGTGTGGCTGTGTCTCGGTCCTTCCACCCTCACACAGTGAGGTCAGGACTGCCAGGACAGTGAAGCACCATAGGTAGGAGTCCAGCGGGTTCAGCCTGTCCGCTGCCTAGACAGAGCCGATTTACCAAGACAGGAATTGCAAAAGAGAAATTCACACAAAGCCAGAGTTGTATTATTACTCAAATCGGTATCCCCGAGCATTCTGGGATCAGAGTTTTAAAGGATAATTTGGTGGGTTGGGAGTTAGTGAGTCAGGATTGCTAATTGGTTGGGTCTGAGATGAAATCATAGGGAGTCGAAGCTGTCCTCTTGCCCTGAGTCAGTTCCTGGGTGGTGGCCACAAGATCAGATGAGCCAGCTTATCGATCTGTGTAGTGCCAGCTGATCCACCAGGTGCAAGGTCTGCAAAATATCTCAAGCACTGATCTTAGGTTTTGCAATAGTGATGTTATCCCCAGGAGCGATTTGGGGAGGGTCAGAATCTTGTAGCCTCCAGCTACATAACGCCTAAACCATAATTTCTATTCTTTTGGCTAATTTGTTAATCCTACAAAGGCAGTCTAGTCCCCAGGCAAGAAAGGGGTTTGTTGGGAAAGGGCTGTTATCATCTTGGTTTTAAACTCTTAACTATAAACTAAGTTCCTCCCAAAGTTAGTTCGACCTACGCCCAGGAATGAACAGCTTGGAGGTTAGAAGCAAGATGGAGTTGGTGAGGTCAGATCTCTTTCAGTGTCTCAGTTATAATTTTGCAATGGTGATTTCAAGAACAGTCACCCTGAAGTTCAGGACACGCAAGAAAGCACTCCCGATTTGGCCTCTGCTCCCAGCTAGGATTTAGGTCACAAGAGACTTCAGTCTTGTGGTAACAAGAAGAAAACAAGCAAAATAAGAAACAGCGTGCTTCTTATGAAGCTAGCAAAAAGTGGTAGCAACAAGGAACCTGGAAGAAGTAAATTCTGGAGCATTCTGAGGCTGTTGTAGGTGAATGGGAAGCTGAGACAGCTTCCATATGGGGAGGTGATGCCTCATCTGGGTGAGAGCAGTTCTGCCAAGGATGGAGAGACTTTTAGGGGAAATCAGTCAGATCTTGGAAAACAGGGCTGTGGGACAGACTGAGTCTGGACGAGCCTCAAACACAAGAACGGATCACTTGGCCCAGAAATATCCTCCTCTGAGTTTTGCTAAGAAAACACCAATAGGGCAAAGAATGATAACTAGAAAGAAACTGTGTAATCCGAAACATTCTTGCAGTGATTGGATCCTGGGGCTCTGCCAGCGTTGAATCCAAAGGTGAACCAAAAATAGCTGAAATTGAAGACAATCAGCTCCCTGTCTATAAGAGCAAAAGACAGTGGCTCAGGAGATTGGGGACTGGGCTCCCCATAGAGAATGCCCCTGATTAAAGCTGCAGCCCAGTCAAACTCATCTTGTTCTAGAAGGAATCTGAAAGATCCATCCCTGCACCAGATAGGGGGAAAGGCTTCCATCAACAACTATGATTGTATGTGAAATAACATCATTCCACACATCCAAGAAACTCAACGAACCCCAACTACGATCAATGCAAAGAGATCCACGTGGTAGGTCCTCAAATATGTTGAACCTACCAGGAGTAGTTGTTGTTATTGTTGTTGTTGTTTGAGATGGAGTCTTGTTCTTGTTACCCAGGATGGAGTGCAATGGCACGATCTTGGCTCACTGCAACCTCTGCCTCCCAGGTTTGAGTGATTCTCCTGCCTCAGCCTCACAAGTAGCTGGGATTACAGGCACGTGCCACCATGCCCGGCTAATTCTTGTATTTTTAGTAGACAGGGTTTCACTTTATGTTGGCCAGGCTGGTCTCAAACTCCTGACCTCAAGTGATCCGCCCGCCTCGGCCTCCCAAAGTGCTGGGATTACAGGCATGAGCCACCACGCCTGGCCCCAGCTATCTTAAAGTTTAGAAACACTTTATTGTTAAAAAAAAAAAAAGTTTGTATTTTTTTATTGAATAAATATGATCTATTGATAAATAAAGTAATAATTGCTAATACATTTTTCTTAGCACAAAGTAGTGGTAAAATATCATTATAATATGGAAATAAATAATAATTTCGAGGCTGGACACAGTAGCCCATTCCTGTAATCCCAGCATGTTGGGAGGCCAAAGCAAGTGGATCGTTTGAGCCTAGGAGTTTGAGACCAGCCTGGGCAACGTGGCAAAACCCCATCTCACTAAAAATACAAAAAAATTAGCTAGGTATAGTGGCGCGTGTCTATAGTCCCAGCTACTTGGGAGGCTGAGGTGGTAAAACCACCACCTGAGCCTGGGAGGTTGAGGCTGCAGTGAGCCATGATCACACCACTGCACTCTAGCCTGGGCCATGGGAATGAGATGCTGCAAAAAAAAAAAGAATAATTTCCATCATACCAAAGTTTAAAAAAAATTTTCAATTGAAGGTGAAATAAAGACACTTGTGAAGAAATTGCAGCTGAGAGAATTCATAGCCTATAGACTCACCAGACAAGAGATGCTACAGGGAGCTCATTAGCTGAAGAGAAATGATACAGATGAAAACAGGAAGGTGTAAAGAGAGCCAGAAATACAAATTTATGGGTAAATATAAAAGACAATTTTTATCTCTTTTCTTCATTTCTTTAAAAGGCAAAAAAATAATATGGAGTTTATAACAAATGTGAAGCAAAATCTATGACACAGATAGATCAAAGACAACAGGAATAATTATACTAATGTAATGTTCTTGTATTATACAGAAGTGGTTTAATATTAATTCAATGTACATTGTGATAAATTAAGGATACATGCTTTATTGACTGCCTGAAGCAACCACTTTAAAGAAATCAAATAAATGGAAACAAAGATGTATATCTGAAAAACCAACAGAGGAGATAAGATAAAATACCACAACGTACCTGATTAATCCTCAACAAGACAGAAAAACAGAAGCCACAAACAACAGATAGGATGAATCGAAAACAAATAGCAAAATGATGAACTGAAACCTCAACCATATCAATACTTACGTTAAATGTAAACAGGGTAACCACTCCATTTCGAAGACAAAAACTGTTAAGATGACAGCAAGAACGAGAGGAGAAAACAAAAAACATTGTTGAACTGAATAAAAAACAAGCCCCAACTACATACTGTTTACAATAAATGTACTTTAAATATAAAGATACAGATACAAAGATAAAAAGTAAAAGGATTAAGAAGAACATACAAACACTAATCACAAGAAAGCTGGCATAACCATATTAATATCAATAGACTCTGAGGCAAGAGGCATTACCAAAGATAAAGAGACATAGTTCTTAATGATAATCGAGTCAATTTATCAAGAAGATAACAACCCTAAATATGTCTGTATCTAATGACAGTTTGAAAACACATGAAACAAAAATTGACAGAACTAAATGGAGAAATAGATGAATCTGCAATCATTGTCACATTGTCTCCAAAGATGGCCACCAACAATGTCACCATCATCCAACCACGTACTACACCTCCCAACAAGAGTTATTTTCCTACTCTTTATTTAATTTATTTTTATTATTATTATTATTTTTTGAGACAGAGTCTCGCTCTGTCACCCAGGCTGGAGTGCCGTGGTGTGACCTTGGCTCACTGCAACCTCTGCCTCCTGGGTTCAAGCGATTCTCCCGCCTCAGCCTCCTGAGTAGCTGGGACTACAGGCATGCACAACCACACTTGGCTAATTTCTATATTTTCAGTAGAGACGGGGTTTCACTACATTGGCCAGGATGGTCTTGAACTCCTGACCTCAAGTGATCCACTCCTCTTGGCCTCTCAAAGTGTTGGGATTACAGGTGTGAGCCACCACGCCCAGCTGTATTTTCCTACTCTTTAAATCAGCATGGTCCTTATGACTTGCTTTGACTAACAGAATGTAGCAGAAATGATTCTGGGCCAGTTCCAGCCTGGCCCTTAAGAGGCTGAAAGATTCTCTTTCACTCTTTTGGAAGCCAGTTGCCATGTAGAATACCTTGGACTAGACTATTGAGAATTGGAAGATCACATGGAGTCAGAGACTCCACATGGACTAAAACTGATGCATCCTAGCCAAGGCCCCAACACATAAGTGAAGCTAGCAGTAGCTGAACTTCTGGATGGTTGCAGCTGTTTAAATGATACCAGCTGAGACCTCAGCAAGCTGAATGATCCAGTGGACCCACAGACTCATGGGGAATAATGAATTGTTTTAAGCCATGAAGTTTTGGGGTGGTTTGCTATGCAGCAATCTATCAATGAAACATGCCTTTCTCTGTCATTAATGGAATAAGCAGACAAAATCCAGTGAAGACAGCAGCTTCCTCTGGATACCCCCTTGCACTTTGCTGCCACTGCCCAGCCCAAGGGAGTCAGTCACGGAAGTCCCCAAGGAGCAGGAGGGCCAGTGGCTCTCAGAGGTGGAAATGAGAGATGAAGAGCAAAATGCCAAGTTGACTGAGATTTTGGAGCTCTTGGTTGCAGCTGTTCTTTCAGACCAAGAATTAAAAGCTCATGGCCTTTGAACAAGGCCATAGGAGAAATGGCTTGGTGCATCCATATGACATGGATTCTGGCTTATTCTTTCATGAAAACCCTACAGAGGTTGAAACTTTGCTCCATCAGCTCTGCCAAGCATGCACTGTCCACACTAAATGAGGCCCTACCAGACCTGAGATTTTTTCCATACATGTTCTATTATTCAGTGGCTGGTGAGGTAAAGCGAGCCGTAGAAACAAAATAAGCAATGGGTGACTATACCTGCTCCTATTCTATATCCTGGTTTTGAAAACCTACAGCCTTCCTGACAAGGATGACTTCAGGAAGAGAAAGGAAACGGTCATCAAAACAATTGCTGACGTCTCCAAGGAAAGACACACGTGGGGCAGGGCCGAGCACCCCACTAAGCCCAGCCTACATCAACAGACACCCAGCCAACCCTGAGACACAGGAGCGTGCCCAGCCAAGATCACCAATGTCCCCCACAGTCCAATCTCAGAATTGGTCAACCCCCAGCAGCCCCTGAGACATATGAGCAAGTCAGGCAGAGGGCTGTCAAGCTCAGCCAACTTTCAGCTGACCCTGAGACACCGGAGTGAGCTCAGCTGAGGTCAGCAGAACTTCCCAGCCATGCCCAGCCCAAATCAGCCAACCTCCAGCTGACCTGCAGCCTCATCATCAACAACACCCGGCTGCTCATTAAGCTAGACAAGGCTGGTCTCCCCCATAGCCCAGGGACCAGATTCTACATTGCAGAAGCGTTCAGGTGGCCCAAACCTCCTGCCACACATTCTATCCAGCATCTAATACCTTCTAAGGGCTTCTGACTTATCAAACACTTCACTCCTATAAGAAGAGTTGAATGTCATGTCTTCCTTGCTCATGCTGGCTGGCTTATTTCTTGAACTATTGAAACCACCTTTGCAAACTTATGACTGAGACAGTGGAAGAGATCTAACTTCATAGACTCCATCTTGCTTCTAACCTCCAAGCTATCCGTGTTCATTCCTGGGTGTAGGCTGAACTAACTTTGGGAGAAACTTAATTTATTGTTTATAGCTTAAAACAAAGACGGTAACAGCCCTTTCCCAAAGTAGACCTCCTTCTTGCCTGGGGACTAAATTGCCTTGTAGGACTAATGCTAGCCACAAGATTAGAAATTATGGTTTGGGAGTCATGCAGCTGGAGGCCACAAGACTCTGACCCTCCCTAAACTGCTTCTAAGATCAGTGCTTGAGATATTTTGCAGACCTTGCACTTGATGGACCAGCTGGCACCACCCAGACTGATAAACTGATTCATCTGATCTTGCAGCCTCCACCTAGGAACCCACCTAGGAACTGACTGTGCAAGAAGACAGCTCCGACTCCCTATGATTTCATCTTTGACCAATCAGCACTCCTGGCTCACTGGCTTCCGCCCACCCACCAAGTTGTCCTTAAAAACTCTGCTCCCCGAATGCTGGGGGAGACTGATTTGAGTAATGATAAAACTCTGGTCTCCTGCACAGCCAGCTCTATGTGAATTACCCTTCCTCTACTGCAATCCCCCTGTCTTGATAAATTGGCTCTGTCTAGGCGGCAGGCAAGGTGAACCCCTTGGGCAGTTATACTATTAGGACAAAAAAATCCCACTTACTTCCTCCTCCTTGTTTAAAGATGAAGTTAGTGAAGTAAGCCAAACCTCATTGCAGGACCCCAAGTAACCCCTCCTGAACCCCTCCCTACACACATTCAAGGGTGGCCAGACCCAGACCAAGGAGGAACTGAGCATCAGGAGTTTTGTGTAACTTTTTATGGGCAAGATGAAGCCTTCAGGGCCTCAGAATGAAAAGTTTACGAGAAGAAAGAACTTTAGCCAGGTCTACTAACTTGTCCCCTGCCCCACCTCCGCTGGAGTCTGCCCTGGTTGCCAAGGCTGGTTTGGTTCAGTCTTTGTGTTTTCCTCAGTTTGTTGTAACTGGCAGGGTCCTGACAACCCGAGGGACTTCACAGTGGCGTCAGGGCCACGTAGGATCTGCTATGGCCATGATGCTCTGTGTCACACTGGTCCTAGAGATGCCACGCCAAGTAGTGGGAGCAATGCCCAGGACCAGGCCCAGCTCCCCAAGGACTGTTGGGCAAGAGGGCGATTTTGGTCATAGCCAGAGTTTAGTTGAGAGCCTACTTTATGCAAGTAGAGACAGACTGGCCACTGACATTTCCATCCTTCTAGGGGGAAAACTCAGCCACATGGAAATATAAAAACTGGAGGCCATTGATCAAGAGTTGGAAAGTGCCAACTCTTTATTTGGGCTTAAAATAGAGGCTTTTAGAAGAGGACGTAAAGAGAAATCTAAACATTCAGAACAAGTTGAGTTGACGGCTGGCATTGCAAGAAACATTCAGTCTTTAGAAGATGCACCAAAATATATCCGATATCAAGTATCTGCAACCCAAACCGCCTTCAAAATACATCAAAGGAAACAGAGGACCTTTAGACAGCATGAAGCGTGACCTGGATGACCATGGTGGTCTTCAGGGGTGTGTGAGGCTGCTTTCGCAAGAAACCAGAGAAGAGAAGGAAGAGTGAGTGAGCATATTAAGCAGAATGAAATATAGAAAACTCTGAAGGAGATTAGATCAAGCCTGTAGGTGGCCACTTGCTTAAAGAGGAGTGATTGGGCGGCCTTCCTGGGAGAAGGCAGCGTGGATGGTGGGAGCTCAGAACTGGGTAGAACAACTGCATTCGAAAACCAACGGCTCCTAGATTATTCAAAAGGAGTTTTGAAGAAGTGAATGCAACTCAAAGAATTCTTATAAAACTCTTCATTTATTTATTTATTTATTTATTTTTGTTTATTTTTTTTTTTTAAGACAGCGTCACCCAGGCTGCAGTGCAGTGCCACATACATGGCTCACTGAAGCTTGGACCTCCTGGGCTCGAGCAATCCTCCCACCTCAGCCTCCCAAGTAGCTGGGACTACAGGTGCACACCACCACACCCAGCTAATTTTGTATTTTTTGTAGAGACAGGGTCTTTTTAGCTTGCCCATGCTGGTCTCCAACTCCTGGGCTCAAGTAATCCACTCACCTCAGCCTCCCAAAGTGTTGGGATTACAGCAATGAGCCACTGAGCCCAGCTAAAACACTTAAAAGAAATCAAATGTACACTAAATTAGCTGAGGGAGATGAAATGATCGATGCCCTCGTATTTAAAATCTACAAACTGAGACAGACTCACTGAAGTCAGACAAACACAGAAAGGGGAGGCAACAGCTCCAGCAGGAACTCCAAGTCCTTCCTGAATTGCATCAAGAAAAAGAAATCAGTGTGCACCAAATAGCCAATTTAGAGAGAATTTGCCCTTTAATGATAGAGGAGACTATTTCCGAAGCAGATGGCAAGATCAAGCATACTGGAGACTTATAAAGTACAAGCCCAAATTCTGTCAGAAAAATGCAGAAGAATCATAAGCTGTTACGCAAGCTAGCCTATTTCCTGTAAGAGAAAAAAACCCACGATAATGGGCTGAGAGCTCTGTTGGCTGAAAAAAAAAAAAAAAAAAAAAAAAAAACCTTAGAAACTTAAGAAAAATTATACTTTAGTAAAACTTATTGGAGAAGAATGTTAATGCTTTCAAGAGTATGCCTGCAACCCTGATGTTCCAAATGGGCATTTGGCCAAGGCCAAGAGAACCACCAGGCAGGGCTGCCACATTAAACACAGGACGCCCAGCTAAATTTGACAGACTCATACTACACAAATTTTTATTATTATTTTATTCTTTGAGACAGGGTCTCATTCTGTCACCCAGGCCGGAGTGCTGTGGTGCGATCACAGCTCACTGCAGCCTCAACTTCCTGGGCTCAAGCCATCCTCCTGCCTCAGCCTCCTGAGTAGCTGGGACTACAGGCGGGCACCACCACGCTCAGCTATTTTTTAAATTTTTTTTGTAGAGATGGGGTCTCGCTTTGTGGTACAGGCTGGTGTCGAACTCCTGGGCTCAAGCGATCCTCCTGCCTCAGCCTCCCAAAGTGCTGGGGTTACAGGTGTGAGCCACTGCACTGGGCTATTTCTGATCTTTATTGAAAAAATCTAACTATCTTTTAAAGCTGTCTTTAAAGACTTACCCATATTTGGATTTTAGTTATCTCTGCCCAACTTTCATTCTTTCTTTCTTTCTTTTTTTTTTTTTTTTTTGAGAGGGAAGTTTTACTCTTGTTGCCCAGGCTGGAGTGCAATGGAAGGATCTCAGCTCACCACAACCTCCGCCTCCCAGGTTCAAGCAATTCTTCTGCCTCAGCCTCCCGAGTAGTTGGGATTACAGGCATGTGCCATCACGCCCAGCTAAATTATATATATATAAAATTATATATATTAAATTATACATATATTAAATTATATATATAATTATACATATATTAAATTATATATAATACATATATAAAATTATATATAATTATAATATATATTAAATTATATATAATTATACATATATATTAAATTATATATATATCTATATTAAATTATATATATATATAATTTTTAAAAAATTTTTTAGTAGAGCTGGGGTTTCTCCATGTTGGTCAGGCTGGTCTCCAACTCCCGACCTCAGGTGATCCGCCCGCCTCGGCCTCCCAAAGTGCTGGGGTTACAGGCATAAGCCACCGCGCCCGGCCATCTCTGCCCAACTTTCTACCTCCCTTCATTCTAATTGTCCTCCACAGCTCCTTTCCCACAGTCCTCTCCTGCACAGTAAGAGCTCCAGGCTATGCATCCAGACAGACTGATCTACTAAATGTGTGACCTCAAGCAAGTACCTTAACTCTGTGTGTGTGTGTGTGTGTGTGTGTGTGTGTGTGTGTTTGAGACACAGTATCACTCTATCACCCAAGCTAGAATGCAGTGGGGTGATCTCAGCTCAACACAACCTCTACCTCCTGGGTTCAAGTGATTCTCATGCCTCAGCCTCCCAAGTAGCTGGGACTACAGGTGCACGCCACCATGCCCCGCTAATTTTTGTATTTTTAGTAGAGATGGGGTTTCGCCATGTTGGCCAGGCTGGTCTCAAACTCCTGACCTCAGGTGATCCACCTGCCTCGGCCTCCCAAAGTGCTGGGATTATAGGCGTGAGCCAATTTGCCCAGCCACCTTAACCTTTTGTATGTCAGTTTCCTTGTCTGTAAAACCAGGATGAAAGTGGTACCTTTACATAAGGGATATGTTCAAATTAAGAGAAATAATATGTCAAACACTTGGAAGTATTTTTATACTTGCTGTATAAAACTTGCTGTATATACCTGTTTTATTCGACTGAATTTAGTAAGCACTAAAGATGATAAAGCACAATAACCTACTATTAGCAATTACTGAATAACTGTTTCTTGAGTTAGGCATTGTAACAACCACTGGGTGTATGAAGATAATGAAGACAAAGTTGCTGTCACTGGGGTCTCTACATGCAGAAAGGAAGATGAGAAAACAATAAGCAATGGGATGGAATGGAACATCATATCATAAAGTAAGAGTTCATCAGCAACTGCTCTCCCCAGGGTCCAGTAAGGGACCCCTGACCCAGTCATTCATGAAGAGAAGAAGGCCATTATGGCAGAAGTAACAGAGGAAAGACAGGCTCAATTTTCCAACAAGCCAGATGCCCATAGAACTGAAGCTTGAGAAACTTCCATTTGTACAGTGAGTCACACCTGCTGCCTGTTGACCACCTCCTCTTCCTCACCCCTCCCTAACTCCTGTTCTCCTGCACGTGGTTATGAGACAGACGCTGGACCCCTCATCTAAGCACCTGCTGAGCAACTCTTCTTCCTTGCCCCACCTGTTTTCCCTCCCCTGCTATAATCTAAACCCCTAACTTTAGTTGGTGAGAGAAAGACATATTTGAGGCTTGCCTCCCATCCCTCCAGCTGACGTCACCTGTAATAAAGCCATTTTCCCTGGCAATACTCATTGTCTCAGTGACTGGCTTTCTGTGTGGCAAGCAGCAGGACCTGCTGAACCCCTAGCAATCAGTAACAGGCATTGCTGTTTTAAAGGCTCCAAGTCACTAAAGGAGATGAGGTTGAGAATATAGACAGCAGAACAGACAAATCATTAAAGATGCTGATGGTAGACAGTACAGATTCTGGAGGTTCAAATCCTTGTTCTACTGATTAGCAGCTTTGTGACTTTGTGAAAATTAAATGCCTCAGTTTCCAGGTCTATAAAGTGGGGACAATAGTAATGGTAGTAATAACTACCTCATAGAGATGGGAGAAATTAAGTAATGGACATAAAGTGCTTAGCACTGTGCCTGTATTGAAAGTAGTAAATGCTCAATACATGTTAGCGGCTGCTGCTTTTAATATAGATCTAGATCTCTATCTTCCAAGGTGACATAGGTATAGATATATGAATAACTATAGATACCTCAGGGTAACCGCCTTCCTCACCATGTCCGCCCTGTTTTATGCTGGAAAACCAAATCATCTTAAGTCATTTCCTGGTAGACTTTGTTCACAACAGTTCTGTCCTAGCTGCTGAGAGGAAAGCATGAGTAGATTTCCTGTGCCTACTCTGTTCCCACCCACTAATTATTCTGGACTCCTCAACCCTCCTTTCCAGATACCTGTCCCTGTCCAACCTCCTTTCTAAGTAACCAAGTCAATTAATATGTAAAGGTTTAGCACTGAAGAACTGCCAGGAGCAGAGGGTCCCCGGTGGCTAAGCAGACTGTATTCTACTTCCCAGGTTTCTTCCTCCTTCCCTTGGAGAGTCTCTAGTTTCTATTGCCCTTGTCATCCTCAACCACCCATCCATCCATTGAACCATCCAACCAGCCAGCCAGCCATCCATTCATTCAGCCAGCCATGTGGCCATCCAAACATCTATCAACCAAAGGCAATTTTGCAAGGAACTTCCAGCAATGCCTAGAGATAGATATTCTTGGTTATCACAATTGGTGGTGGGGAGCAGGGTGCTTCTGGCATCCAGTAGTTGGAGACCAGGGATATTACTAATGCAGAGGACAGCCCTTACAACCAAGAGTTCTTCAGCCTAAAATACCAATGGTCCTAAGGTTGTGAAACTCTGTATCCAGCCAGCCATTCTACCATCCAGGCATACCTTTATCTATTTATTCCTTCTGTATTTACCTTAACGACTATGTGGTTCATCCTGGAAAGACTACAGGTAAGGTTTGCTCATAGGCCCCCATCCCAATCTTTAATGGTGTTTTATACCTTCCCATTCATGTCTGAGAAGATAATTTAGTTATTCAAAGACAGAAAATACCTTAACAATGTACTTTGGTCTCTGGATATGTCTACTGGCATTGGCAGGTGGGGGGCTGTCTAGACAGACACCCAGAAACATTCCCCACTTCTTGAGCGGGAATCCCAGTGACCAGGGACTCACTGATACTAGGGAATCTCACGAGGTGATCAGTTTGCAGTGGAGAGTGGCACCATCCCCGTGGATCTCCCTGTGGCGGCTGGGCAGGACACCCAAGACTTCCAGTCTCTGTCCTCGTCTTACCCTGCTTCTCTGCAGCATGTGACACAGTTGACCACACCTTCCCTGTTAGAGCATGATCATCCCTTGGCTTCTGTGCACCACACATTCCTGATAGAAGGAGGCTTCCTCGTCTCCGTGCTGGTCTCTTCCCCTCTTCTGCTCAACCTCTAAATGTGCGCAAGCCCCAAGGCTTCATTCTGGCCTTTCACTGCTCCTTCTATGGGTTATTCCCAGGTATTCTCATTCAGCCTCATGACTTTCAATTCCCTGTAAGCTGAATCCCAAATCTATATCTCCAGCCCAGCCTCCTCCCAGGATCCACGTATCAAACTGCTACTTAATGTCTCCTGGGTGCTTAAAGGACATCTCAAACCCAACACAACTGAGATAATTCTCCCCCATTCCCCTCTCCACGGGCTTCCATTTCACAACCATCTACCCTGTTCCTTAGACCAAAAGCCTGGGAGTCATCCTGGAGTCCTCTCTTTCCTTCCTACCTCCCCACACATCCAATTCTTCTCCATGTTCTTCTGACTCTATTTACAAACATAGTGCAACTCCACCCACTTCTCTCTATATCCCAGAATATAAAGCCTCCCTAAAATCAGGGGCCCGGTCAATCCCTCACTGTTATCTCCAGTGCCTGGCACACAGTAGGTGCTCATTAAATGAACTTCAGGTGGATGGTGAACACCATTCTCCTAAGTCAAGCAAAATTAGAAACCAAAAGTTGTCTAGTAGGCATCCAACACGGCAGCAGTCAGGACAGTGGAGGGGGTGTCTCAAGGACTGTTTCAGCAGATGATGGAAATACATGATGAATTTCCCCAGACCTGCAGACTTGATTTGTTGTTTAGTTTGCTCTGAACTTCATGTGTCCCTTCCTTGGGCTTGATTCACCTCCACCCCTTAGCAAGCAGCTGGTGCTTATTACACTGTTGGTTGAATGAATGAGTTTTTGAAAGCTTTCAAGTCCCTATCCTTTGAGCTCCCTGTTCCACCTCCTCTGAACACATTCTTTCCTCACACCAGGTACAGCATGACTACTTAGGCCTCAGCTTGCCTAAGGCCTATTTACAAATAATGTCTTAGAGTGGGTCATTCCTTTCAACCATTATACTTTGATTTTTCTTAATTTCATTCTAAGGATCACATTATCTAAGTGTGTTAGTTTGCTAAGGTTGCCATAACAAAGTACCACAAAGTTGCCATAACAAAGTGGCTGGAAGTCCAAGACCAAGGTGTCTGCAGGGTTGGTTTCTCCAGAAGCCTCTCTCCCTGGCTTGTAGATGCCATCTTCTCCCAAGGGGTCTCGTGGTCCCCCTTTTGTGTGTGTCTGTGTCCGAATCTCCTCTTCTTATAAGGACAGTGATGTAAAAGGAATGAAGGGAGGGGGGTGGCCAGCACTGGATTAGGACCCACTCTAATGACCTCATTTTAATTTAATTACCTCTTTAAACACCCTATCTCCAAATACAGTCCCATTCTGAGATATTGGAGATTAAGACTTCAACATATGAATTGAGGATAGGCGTACAATTTAGCCCATTAAACTGTCACCAATTCTAGACTTACACTTCTTTATTGACAACAATAATTACAGATGAAAAAATGTCCTTAAGCATAGCCCAAAAGACAGCTCAAGTTCTAAAAAGAAATGCCTCCCATACCCAGGCCAAAGAGGTCCACACTCCCTAAACAAGTACAAACTGCTAGGGGGACCCACATGCCCTTATCCCTGTGGACGAAACTGAACTTTAATGTTGTGGGTGAACATGAATATGAAAGAACAGACAAGGCAACCAGATGCACGTGTTACAGTCTTTCCTGATTGAATTTCCATTTCTACAACAAATAGACTCTGGATTTGACAAGAGTGGGTGATCTCTAGTAGACCCATCTTGCCCTGGCTGACTTCTGTTCATCAGCTCATCACTTCAACGATGCCTCCCCACAAAAGCCCACCCTGACTACCCTAGCCAATGCTGGCCACCCCCCACCCTTCATTCCTCTTACATCACCGTTCTGTTTTCTTCAAAGCACTTACTCTTGGAAATAATCACACTTATTTACTTGCTTATTGCCTGTCTCCTTTCATTAGAACATAGATGAAAGGGAATAGTAGTGCCCTTGTCTATCTTGGTTCAAGCCTGAATCCCCACAGCCTGGTGCATGAGACACCTCGCTCAATCAATAGGCATTAAATGAATGAATAAGATGCTGCTGCACTTTTAAGAGTAAGTGTGACTTTCAGGTGACTTTTTTTTTTTTTTTTTTTTTTTTGAGACAGGGTCTTACTCTGCCATCCAGGCTGGAGTGCAGTGGCAAGATCTCAGCTCATTGCAACCTCTGCCTCCCAGGTTTGAGTGATCCTCTCACCTCAGCCTCCTGAGTAGCCAGGATTACAGGCATGCACCACCATACCCGGCTAATTTTTGTATTTTTAGTGGAGACGAGGTTTCACCATGTTGGCCAGGCTGGTCTCGAACTGCTGACCTCAAGTGATCCGCCTGCCTCAGCCTCCCAAAGTGCTGGGATTACCTCCCAGAGTGCTGAGCCACCGCGCCCGGCCTCAAGTGACTTTTTCATATCCACCTTCCAAACTGTATTTGTCTTTTTTTGAGTCTAAAGTGGTTAAAAATCATTTGCCTTCCTTCTGGGCGGTGACTCAAACTTGTAGCTGGGAAGGAAGGCGGAGGAGGGGAGTTCGGGGTGGAACTTAACAGTAGCAGAAGCGCGGCCCTGCAGACTGCCACAAGGCGGCGCCGCCGTCTGCCACAAGGGGGCGCCGCCGGAATCCAGTTTCTCTCGGGGTCTTCGCCCCGAGCGAGGCCCGGCGGGGACTCCCGGAGGCCTCAAGGGCCCTCAGCTAGGCGCCACCACCTCCAGGTCTGCGGTCCGCGAACGTGCCTCTTGCCCTCTGCAGGTTCCCCCAACCGCGGGAAAAGAGGCCCAGCCCGCGACGGCGTTCCCAGGAAGAAGACTGGCTGCAAAAACATTCCCTTCGCAGCAACTGCAAATACAGAATTCCTAGGAAGAAATTTATAATCTACCTAAAGAAAGGCATAAAGCTTTACTACGGACCATAAAGCTTAAAGTAAATGGAGAGACAAACCATATTCTTGGATGGGAAGGTTATGAAAATGCTGATTCTCCCCAAAATTAAAGCAAATCCAATTTAAATCCCAACAGGTTTTTGCAAACAAGTAGCAAAACCATTCTAAAATTTGTCTTGAAAAGCCAACACATTACAATAGTCAAGACCATTTAAAAAAAAAAAAAAGTAATGATGACCAACAATTTTAATGTTTGATTATGTGTGTCTATCAGTGCTGGAAGGAAATATTGGTGAATATACAAGGAGGAGAGGAACTTTCTGCGGGCACAAGCAAGGAATAAACCATAATAGAAAAGTTTGATAGATTTATGTATCAAAAGAGCCCATGAATGCAATAAAGAGGCAGATGTCAAAATGGAAAAATACCAGTGACTTCTGATGGACACAGGTAATATTCTTAATATACAGAGGGGTCGTCTCTGTTTTTTATGAAGATCAACAGACAAATAGAAAACTGGGAAAGGACACAGGCAGACTATTCAGAAAGAACTATTTGACCAATAAACACACAGGAAAATATTCCAGACCTCGCAGTAATCAGAGAGGTGCAAATTAAAACAACATGACGGCCGGGCGCAGGAGCTCATGCCTGTAATCCCAGCCCTCTGGGAGGCCAAGTGGAAGGATCACTTGAGGCCAGGAGTTCGAGACCAGCCTGGGCAACATGGAGAAACCCCATCTCTATAAAAAATACAAAAAAGGCCGGGGATGGTGTCTCATGCCTGTAATTCCAGCACTTTGGGAGGCCGAGGCGGGCAGATCACTTGAGGTCAGGAGTTCGAGACCAGCCTGGCCAACATGGTGAAACCCTGTCTCTATTAAAAATACAAAAATTAGCTGGGCGTGGTGGAGGCGGGCGCCTGTAATCCCAGCTACCCTGGAGGCTGAGGCAGGAGAATCGCTTGAACTCGGGAGGTGGAGGTTGCATTGAGCTGAGATCGTGCCACTGCACCCCAGCCTGGGCAACAGAGGGAGATTTCGTCTCAAAAGACAAAAACAAACAAACAAACACAAAAATTAGCCAGGCGTGGTGGCATGCTCCTGTAGTCCCAGCTATTCAAGAGGCTGGAGTGGAAGGATTGGTTGAGCCCAGGAGGTCGAGGATGCAGTGAGCCAAGGTTGCACCACTGCACTCCAGCCTGGGCCACAGAGCGAGACCCTGTCTCAAAATAAAACAAAGCAACCTCCCGCCCCCGCCAAAAACTCATGACGCTCTCTTCTCCCTCCAAACAGGCAAATATTAACTAAAAAGATGGCCCCAGAACTTGGGCGATCCCTTCCTCCAGCCAGTTTCTACCGCGCATCTCCCATGGCCGGACTCGCTCCCAGACGCGGGCAATGCGCAGTGAAAACTCTGAGCAAAGCTCCTGCTGTCCTGGGGCCCACACTCCAGGGACAAAGGCGGGAACGCGGGGATGCGCGACAAAACAGATAATGCATCACACACTAGCGAGCAATGCGTGCTATAAAGAAAAATCACGCGGTAGGGGCAGAGAGTGAGGGGGGTACCATTCTATGGGGAGGCCGGAGAAGGCAGGGTTGCCGAGGGGCCCCCAGACCTGGATGACGTCAGCCAACCACGCACAGGTGCTGGAAAGGATGTTCCCGGCTACAGGGGCCAAAGCCTGTATGCAGGAGCGGGGCATGTGTGTTCAAGAGAGGGGAGGAGAGGTGGCAGAGGGGAGGCCAGCGCGCCGGCCAGGGCCTGGTAGAGTGTGGAGCACCCCGGCCAGTCTTGGAGTTAATTCTGAATGACAGAGGAAGCCGGGGAATGTGTTTGGCAGGGGCTCGGCAGGATTAATTTAGGTTCTCAAGTGCGCTCCCCGGCGGCTGCGGGGAGAACAGCCTTGGCGGGGGCGGTGGAGGCGCCAGGTGAGACACCAGATGAGATGGTCCCAACGAAAGGATGGCGTGGACCACGGTGGGAGAAACGGTCCCATCTGGACAGACTTTGGAGGAATAGCCTGGGGACTTACGCATAGATTCGGTGTAGGGTGTGAAACAAAGAGGGGAGACGAGGATGGCTTCGAGTTTTGGCCTGGGCCGCTGGGACAGAATTGTCCTGGCTGGAATGGTGAAGGCTGGGAGAGGGGCAGATTTGGAAGAGAACGTACTGTGATGGCGGGAATGTACAGAGTCACAGCTTTTTAGAAGAGCAGATTGTCACTATTTGTCAAATATTTTGCGAGGTGCAGGCCATTTAAACCAGCTAACCCACTTGTAGCAATTTATCTTAGAAAAACAGCAGGGTAGGAAGCAAGGAAGCTCACTGGGCATATAAATATCTTCAAGGCTGCTTTGCTTGCAAAAGCAAACGTTTGGAAAAACATAAATATTTTCAATCAAATAAAATTCAGTGCAGCAAAAGATGGAACCCTATACATCCATTAAAATATAATCTGCCCTGGATGACATGGGGAGGTGATCAGAAAATTTGAGGTGAAAAACAGCAGATCAGAAAATTATACAATCTCACTTTTTACAAAATCACCTTTGTAGGTGTGCATACGTAGATAGAGAAAACCTGGAAGAATATACACTGATTGCACATTGAGCTGGATAACAGCAGTTATCCTAGGAAAGTCTAATTACGGTCAAGGCACATGTTATGGGCTGAATTGTGTTCCCCTCCACATTCATATGTTGATGCTGGGCACGGTGGCTCATGCCTGTAATCCCAGCAATTTGAGAGGCCAAGACAGGCAGATCACTTGAGGTCAGGAGTTTGAAACCAGCTTGGCCAACATGGTGAAACCCCGTCTCTACTAAAAATACAAAAATTAGCCAGGCATGGTGGTGCACACCTGTAATCCCAGCTACTCGGGAGGCTGAGGCATGAGAATCGCTTGAACCCAAGAGGCAGAGGTTGCAGTGAGCCAAGATCGTGCCATTGCACTCCAGCCTGGGCAACAAAGCGAGACTTCATCGCAAAAAAAAAAAAGAAAAGAAAAAAGAAAAAAAAATTTGTATGTTAAAGTCCTCATCCCCAGTACCTCAGAATGTGTTGGAAATAGAGTGGTTACAGATATCATCAGTTAAGGTGAGGTTGTTAGGGTGGGCCTTATTCCAAGATGACTGATGTCCTCATTAAAAGGGGAAATTTGGATACAGACACACAGGGAGAACATGGTGAGAAAATAAAGGCAGAAATCAGGGCAATACCAAATACACACCAAAGAATGCCAAAGATTGCCAGTAAGCCAACAGAAGCCGGGAGAGAGGCCGGCAGCCAATTCTTCCTCGCAGCCCCCAGAGGAAACCAACCCTACTGGCGCTTTGATCTTGCACTTCAGATCCTCCAGTGCTGTGAGACGATAAATGTTTGTTGTTTGAGCCGCTCCATTGGGATACTTGATTATGGCAGCTTTAGCAAACTAATACAGCTGACTTGCTATCTCATCTGAAATTTCCACACTACACAATATATTTATCTTCAGAAAACCTAAGTATTTTCATTTTAAATAGAAAATTTAATTAAGTTATCTGGTATAATAACTTAATTGGGTAAAAACAACTTTCAAATTTGTGTTCCTGTTGATGGCATTTTCATTTTCTGAGCGTTATTCTGAAAAATTCAGGTAAAACAATGCTATTGTTTTAAAAAATGTTTTAAATTGAAAAAAAATTCAACACCCTGCTGAGGAGGCTGTCAGAAGGAGGTAGCAGTAGTGGCAGTGCTGGTTGGTTTGACCGAGGAGACCTTTGTGAAGAGCAATGAAGATATCCATTGCAGTGTTGTTTATAACAGTGAAAAACTGGATGCAATCCAAACAACCAGCAGCTGAAAGTTCTCTGGGTTATAGCACCTCCCAGCTCTACACCATTTATCTCATTTAATCCTAATCTTATTATTTAGCCATTATTACCTGTGAAATAGATAATGTTTCCCCCAATTTGTAGACAGAAACATAATGAATATGAGAAAAGGAGTTCATCTTCACTAGCCATGTTTTAAAGTTAGGAAAAGAAGAACAGAACAATATGAATAGAAAGAAATTACTGTCATTGTTTTAAATGCAGAAATAAAGTAATCAGAAAACAAAAAATATATATAATCGATACATCCAAAAGCTGGTTCTTTCAAAAAAACCATAATCAGCAAGTATCTGGCACTTCCACTTTTTTTGAATTAAAACAACAACAACAACAAAACATTACAATATTGAGGTATATGTTCTTATGAAATTAAAGGACATGTTTTAAATGACCTCACTAACTGTTGATAAGAGCATGGTGTCACCAATTCTCTCAAGTATGGCTGATGATAAATTGAAAAAAATTCTGGAGAGGAATTTAACAACTTATATAAAAAAGCCTAGTATATGGGGACGAAGATTTGTACACAAAGATGTTTACACAGGCTGGAACTCTTGAGCTCAAGTGCTCCTCCTACCTCAACCTCCCGATTAGCTGGGACTACAGACACGTGCCACCATGGCCAGCTAATTTTTTATTTTTTATTTTTGTAGAGATGGGCTTCTCGCTATGTTGCCCAGTCTGGTCTCAAACTCTTGGTCTCAAGCAATCCTCCTACCACAGCCTCCCAAAGGCGCTCGGATTACAGTCAGAAGCCACCTAAACTGGCCCTCTCTCAGCTCCTCAAGGACACCTGCCTTCCTTGTCAGAGAGCCCTCCTCCCGCATCTTGAAACCAGCAACACTGCATCGAGTCTTTCATTGAGTCCTTCTTCTGTTTTTATTTCATTTTATTGAGATGGAGCCTGGCTGTGTCACACAGGCTGGAGTGCAGTGGCACAATCCTGGCTCACTGCAACCTCTGCCTCCCTGGTTCAAGCAATTCTCCTGCCTCAGCCTCCTGGGTAGCTGGGATTACTGGCACCCGCCACTGTGCCAGGCTAATTTTTGTATTTTTGTAGAGACGAGGTCATAAACTTAATTACATCTGCAAAGTTCTTTTCATCATGTAAGGTAACAAGTTCCAGAGATTAGGATATGGCTATCCTTGAGAGAAGGAGGAGTCATTCTGCCTTCCACAGGAGAAAATGTTGAAATTATCTTCAAGAGAAAAAAAAGCAGGATATTAATCAGGGTTTCTCAACCTTGGAGCTATTGATATTTTAGACTGGATAGTTCTTTGTCGTGGGGACTGTCCTGTGCATTACAGAATGTTCAGCAGCAGCCCTGGCTTCTACCCACTAGAGCCCAGTGACACACACAACCCTCCAGTTGTGACAACTGAAAATATCTCTAAATTTCCCTGTGGAGGAAGGTCAAAATCGCCCCCAACCGGGAACACACACACACACACACACACACAGTGTGGTCCTAATTCTGTAAAAAACAGCACACACACACACACACAAACATGCATGCATGCTCTTATATATGTACACTACAAACTCTTGAAGAAAAATAACAAAATATTAATAGTGGTTATCATGGGTTTTGTCATAATAGTTGTGTTTTGTTCTTTATGCTTTTCTCTGCCTTTCAAGTTGGAATAGCTCTTACTTTTAAGCATTATTTTACAAAGCAATTTCGCCCCAAATAGATTTTCAAACATGAAATTTATGTTTTTATTCCTAGGAGAAGTGCTACTTGATAGCACTTTGCTGTTCTAATGTACTGTTGGATTTTTAAAATCTCTATTCATAACTAAGTGATTTTTTTTCTTTTACTTGTCAGATTTTTGTGTTAGAATACATAATCTATGCTAAAATTAATTGAAGCATCAATGGAATTGGCAGTGCCTTTTGTTTGAAAGAACCATCCAGTTAAATGGCTGGGCTGCTCAGAGCTGTTTTTTGGAGATAATTGCTTGATAACTTTTTCCAGTAGTTTCCTTGATTACAGGGTATTATCATTTTCTACTTCTTCTTGAGTCCATTTTGGCCATTTATACTTTTTCATAAACTCACCCACATCAGGGCATTTATATTCATTAGATAGGACTGTATAGAAAAATATCTTATAATTTGTCATATCCACTCTATCTATAGCTTTTTCTCTTATTTATTCATTATATTTTCCCGAGATTCGTCTCTTTCTATTGATATTTTTCAGAAGAACTGCCTCTTCATATACTTATCAGTTCTTTAGATTTTCTATTTTCTCATTCATTTATTTTCTTCCTTCTGTTTTTTGTTTTGTTTTGTTTTGTTTTGATTTATTTGTTTTTTCTTTTTGAGACAGAGTCTCACTCTGTCGCCCAGGCTGGAGTGCAGTGGCGCAATCTTGGCTCACTGGAATCTCTGCCTCCCAGGTACAAGCAATTCTCCTACCTCAGCCTCCCGAGTAGCTGGGATTACAGGTGCCCACTACCACGCCCAGCTAATTTTTGTATTTGTATTTTTTTTTTTTTTTGAGACGAAGTTTCACTCTTGTTGCCCAGGCTGAAGCACAATGGCATGATCTCAGCTCACTGCAACCTCCGCCTCCCATGTTCAAGCTATTCTCCCGCCTCAGCCTCCTGAGTAGCTGGGATTACAGGTGACCGCCACCACGCCTGGCTAATTTTTGTATATTTAGTAGAGACGGGGTTTCACTATGTTGACCAGGTTGGTCTCAAATCTTCTGTTTTCTTTAGGTTTGTTTTGTTGTTCCCTCCCTGGGTTTTTGGCTGTCAATACTTAAGTCATTTGCTTTATTTTTATTATTTTAATTATACATTCTTTTTTTAATTAAGGATTTTCTTCCTTTTTTTTTTGAGACAGCGTTTTGCTCTTGTTGCCCAAGCTAGCTGGGGTACAATGGTGTGATCTCAGCTCACTGCAGTCTCCACCTCCCAGCTTCAAGCAATTCTGCCTCAGCCTCTTGAGTAGCTGGAATTACAGGCGTGCACCACCATGCCCAGCTATTTTTTTGTATTTTTAGTAGAAATGGGGTTTCTCCATGTTAGCCAGCTGGTCTTGAACTCCTGACCTCAGGTAATCTGCCTGCCTTGGCCTCCCAAAGTGCTGGGATTACAGGCGTGAGCCACCACACCCGGCTAAATTATGGATTTCACAAGGATTGCTGAGTCCCATTACCCATTTCCCTTTCTTCTTTAGTAATAGGAACTGATTTAACTGAGCTCATTGCTACCTAGTTTAAAAGACTACATTTCTCATTCTTTAGCTCTATAATTTTTCTAGTTTGACATGTGCCCCTTGCTTTCTTTTTGCTTTTTTTTCTTTTTTTTTTTTTTTGGCAGAGTCTCATGCTGTCACCCAGGGTGGAGTGCAGTGGCGCAATCATGACTCGCTGCAGCCTCATTCTCCCAGGCTCAAGTGATCCTCCCACCTCAGCCTCCCAAGTAGCTGGGACTACAGGTGTACACTACCATGCCCAGCTCATTTGTGTACTTTTTGTAGAAACGGGGTTTTGCCACGTTGCCCAGGCTGGTCTTGAACTTCTGGGCTCCTATCCTTCTGGCTCGGCCTCCCAAACTGCTGGGATTACAGGTATGAACCACCGCATTTTACCCGCCTCTGTATTTCATTCATGACATTTTCAGATATGTAAATACATCAAATTTTCCATCATGATTTCTTGCCTTTGGAAAGTGCCTACTTTATATTCACCAATGTTTTCTTCTAGCACTGCTATTTCCATTACAGTGAAATCTTCAGTCATCACTACTTTTATTTTAAAATTCTTGGCAACTGCAAAGTATTGGCTTTTCAAACTAAATTTTAGCATGATTTTTCTACTTGTCCACAAAAGTATATTAGGACTTTGATTGGATTTACTTTAGTTTGAGTAAGAATTGACATTTTCATAATCTTCCTATCTAGAAGTATGGTTTGTCTTTTCACTTACTTGGCTTCTTCCCCTCAGCAGAATTTGTCCCTTCCTTTATATTGTTTATAAACTTGTTCCTAGGAATGCTACATTTGTAGTTGCTCTTGTGAAAGGGGTAATTTACCATCATCGTGCTTCCAGCTGCACGTTGTGATGGTGTGTGTCCCCACAGCTGGGTGGCTGGGGCTGTTTGCAGACAGCCATTTTAGTAGGGTCCTTGCAGGTCAGCCTCCACTTCCTGCAGTCCAGGTATCTGGAGAGAGTGAGAATCTCATGTGAAGAAGCCCCTGGATGTAGGAATTGGTGGGGATAGAGATTCAGTCCCGAGGGTTATCTCTCCAGAACCGATCACTAAATCACCTCTCTCCAAAGAAGCTCTTCCCACCAAAGAATTTCAGCATCACATCTAGCTCTGTGGCTCACCCTGAGACCACATGTGCAGCAGGATAATCAACGAAAGGTATAACAGAAGCTTCTGAGCTGATAATGAAGGACTCTATTCCTCCTTCTGTCCACCACACCTGTCACCCATGGTGGCTCCTGTATGAAACCCGACCTACCATTATGAAAATCTCACCTCCTCATCTGTGAAGTGAACGTGACACATTAAAAATGAGATTCTGGGGACCAGGCACAGTGGCTCACCCCTGTAATCCCAACACTTTGGTAGGCCAAGGCAGGTGGATTGCTTGAGGCCAGGAGTTCAAGACCAGTCTGGCCAACATGGTGAAACCCTGTCTCTACTAAAAATACAAAAAAATTAGCCAGGCGTGGTGGCGCACACCTGTAATCCCAGCTACTCCGGAGACTGAGGGACAAAAATAGCTTGAACCTGGGAGCTGGAAGTTGCAATGAGCTGAGATTGTACCACTGCACTCCAGCCTGGGAAACAGAGTGAGATTTGATCCAAAAAAAAAAAAAAAAAGAAAGAAAGAAAGAAAAGAAAAGAAAAGAAGATTCTGAAGGCCAGGTGCGGTGGTTCATGTCTGTAGTCCCAGTACTTTGGAGGCTGAGGCAGGCGGATCACTTGAGCCCAGGGGTTAGAGACCAGCCTGGGCAACATGGCAAAACCCTATCCCTAAAAAAAGAAAACAAATGAGACTAAGTTCCCAGATAGGTATGTACTCAGCAGTGAGGTGCACATACATTCACTGAGGACACGTGCCAGAATGTTTGTAGCAGCACTGTTGGTTATAGCCCCAAACTGGAAACAATCCAATTATCTATCCACAGTGGAATGGATAAACAAATTGTAGTACACGAAAGAATACCTACAATCATGAGAATGAACCAACTGCCAATATATTTTCAACACAGACTCTCACAACCATAGTGTTAAGGATGCCAGACAGAAGACAGCACATAGCGTGAGCCTCATGAATGTAAAGTTTTAAAAAATAGAGAAAGTTCCTCAATGAACAGGAAATTAGGATAGTGGTTACTCATGGGTAAGAAGTGGTGATGGGAAGAGGAATGAGGGGCCATCAGTGGATCTGTTAATGTTCTGGCGCTTGACCTGGGTACCTTGTTACATCAGCCCTAGGAAACTATTAGAAAAGGCATCTATGAAAAACTTGCCACTAAATAACATTCCTAGTGAAACAGCAAACACTTGCTCTCTAGGATCAGAAACAAGGTGAGGATGTTCACCGTTATCACATCTATACCACATTGTACTGGAGCCCTTACTTGTAAGCCAAGAGAAAGAAAAGCCATAAAGATTGAGGAAAAGAGGTAAAACTGTCTTTGTTCCCAGATGATGCGATTATGTATATAGAAAACCCAACGAACCTATTTAAAATACCATGACTAAAAAACGAATATATACAGGTTGTAAAGAATACAAGGTCAGCTGGGTGTGGTGGCTTAAGCCTGTAATCCCAGCACTTTGGGAGGCCAAGGCGGGTGGATCATGAGGTCAGGAGATCGAGACCATCCTGGCTAACATGGTGAAACCCCGTCTCTACTAAAACTACAAAAAATTAGCCAGCCGTGGTGGCGGGCGCCTGTAGTCCCAGCTATTCAGAAGGCTGAGGCAGGAGAATGGCGTGAACCTGGAAGGCGGAGCTTGCAGTGAGCTGAGATCGTGCTACTGCACTCTAGCTTGGGTGACAGAATGAGACTCCGTCTCAAAAAAAAAAAAAAAAGAATACAAAGTCGATTTTCCAAATTCCATTGTATGTCTATACATTGCCAATAAAGAATTATAAAACGAAACAAATAAATGCAATAGCATCAAAAACATGAAATACTTGGACATAAATTGAACAAAAGATGTTCAAGACCTCTATATTCTCTATACTAAAAAGAACACAACATTCATGAGAGGAATTAAGCAAATGGAGAAATATACCATGTTCATGGATTTGAAATCAAAATTGTTGAGATATCATTTTCCCCAAAATTGGTTTATAGATTTAACATAAGCCCAATTAATACCAACAGGTTTTCTTTTGTAGAATTTGATAAACCAATTCAAATGGTTATTTGGGTATTCAAAGGATCTAGAAAAGCTAAACAGTCTTAAAAAAGTCAGAGTACTCATACTGTCTGATGTTAATACTTATTAGAAACCTAAAGCGATCAAGATAGTGTGAAATTGGCATAAGGATAGAAAAAAATAAACTAATGTAACAGAACAAAGAGTCTAGAAATAAATCCATTAAACGTTGTCAATTGGTTTTTGACAAAGATGCCAAAACAATTAAATGAGAAAAACAAAATTTCTTAAACAAATAGTGTTGTGACACCTGTATAACCATATGGAAAAGAAATAAACCTCAATTCCTACCTCACACCTTACATTAAAAAATCAATTAAAAGTGGATCACAGACTTATATATGAAACCTAAAACTATAAAGCTTCTGAAAAAAAGAATATGAGAATATCTTCAAAATTTGAACATGGGTGTTTAAAGAATTTTTAGACATGATATTAAAAGCACTAACAATAAAATCAAAATTTATACATTCAGCTTGATCAAAATTATAAATTTCTACTCATGAAAAGACAAAATTTTAAAAGTGAAATACCACAGTCTGAAAGGAAATATTCACAATGAATATACATGACAAAAGACTTGTATCCACAATATAAAATGAATTCCTACAAATCAATAATTAAAAGACAATCTAAATGACCAAAAGACTTGAGCAGACACTTCACAAAAGAAGATATACAAATGGCCAATACCACATAAAAAGATGTTCAGCATCATTAGTCATCAGAAAAATACAAATTAAAACCACAATAAAATAAAATTTTACTAAATAGAATTGCTAAAATTAAAATAACTGACAGCACCAAATATTGGTAAGGTTGTGGAGCAAATGAAACTCTCATACATTGCTGGTGGGAGTGTAAAATAGCACAGATATGTTGACAGGGCTGTACTGAAATGGAGAGAGAGTCATGTGAATGGTCTGTCCAGATCAGGCAATAAGGGAGTGCAATTTCTGCACAGAATTTAAAAATGATAATAAAACTAACTGAAAATTGATCTACTTTACATTATCACAATGCATTCGCATTTCTAAACAATGTCAGTGATAAAATACGTCTATCTTGCAGGGCGGGCCATTTCTACCTCATACTCACTGATGCTATTTACTCAAGAGAAATTAAAACAAAAATACATGTAAAGAAATGTCCACAGCAATTTTATAGTGGAAGACTGAAGGCAACCCAAATGTCCATGTCAGGAGAATGGATAAACAAGTTGTAGTGTATATAAAAAATGGAATATTACTCAGCAAGTAAAAAGAACAAACTATTGTGGATGAACCTCATAAACATATTGAGTGAAACTAGACACAAAAGAATACATGTTGTACAGTATATGAAATTCAAGAACATGGCCAGGCACGGTGGCTCACACCTGTAATCCCAGCACTTTGGGAGGCCAAGGTGGGTGGATCACCTGGGGTCAGGAGTTCAAGACCAGCCTGACCAACATGGTGAAACCCTGTCTCTATTAAAACCTCCTTTAAAAAAATTAGCCAGGTGTGGTGGCACACACCTGTAGTCTCAGCTACTCGGGAGACTGAGGCAGGAGAATTGCTTGAGCCCAGGAGGCAGAGGTTGCAGTGAGCCAAGATGGTGCCACTGCACTCCAGCCTGGGTGACAGAACAAGACTCTGTCTCAAAAAACAAACAACAAAAAAAAGAAAATAAAAGAAATTAATGAGCAGATAAAACTTAATCTATAGTGATGGAAATCAGAACAGTGGTTGCCAGTGGTGGTGGGGATTTACTGGAAAAGAATGGGAAGAAACTTTCTGGAATTATGGAAATGTTCTCTATCTTGATTGGTTTGTTGGATGCATGAATATATATCTTTGTAAAATAGTTTTTAATTTTACCTAAAATTTTTTTTTAATTACCTTCAACACTTATCTTTCAGCTAGCTCCTCAGTGGAAAAGAGGGGCCTCTGAAGCGGGCAGGTGGAGGTAGGGGAGGTGGAGCTGAAGATAGCTGCTGCTCTTGTCACAAGAACAGGATCTCAAACTCATCCACTCCCTTACTCAGAGCATGTGATTGATGGAGCACACTTCTCCTGGAGAAGAACTCTGAGGACAATGGGCACACCCTTGTCTGAGCCCATTACATTTCCAGAAAGCTAATCTATGGATCCAGAAAGATCCTCTATGGATTCATTACAACCATAAGTCTTACATAACCAGTGCTTTAAATTGTAATAAACTAGATATCTTTGCAAACAACATTCAACTTCTAAATTTTGAGAAAGAGGCAAATACATGTAAAAGTTCACATTTCTGATTTTATTTTAACTAGAGACGGGGATCTCGCTATGTTGCCCAAGATGATCTTGAACTCCTGGGCTCAAGCAATCCACCCACCTTGGCCTCCCAAAGTGCTAGGATTACAGGCAGGAACCACCGTGCACAGCCTGGGATTTTATTTTCAAAGTGAACTGTTGCAGGATTGATTCCAACAGCCCTTCCCACTGGAGCCAATCACACCAGAGTTGATGAGGGAAGGGAAGAGTTAATGGAGAGGGCTCAGCCAAGAGGCTCAAAATCAATACAAGGAAGATGAGGACTGAAAAGCAGCTTGGAGATTTCAGCCAGGTGGAGGTGGAGGAATAGAAGCCAGATTGAGCTAGGATGAGTGTGGGGAGTGATAAGGAAATGGAGACTGAATTTTCAAGAAGTTTGGCTAAGAAGAAAATAAGATAAACAGGCTATCAAGTGGAGGAGGACGTGGGGTCAAAGAAGGGGTTTGTTTTTGTTTTAAGGCTAATACGAGCATGTTTCAGAGCTGATAGGAAGAGCTGGAAGGTTAGGAGGCGGGGGCTGATGGATGTCTCAGGTGTCTGATACGAGGGGAGGGGTGGAATCCTCATCTAGAGAGTGGCTGGAGAGAAAAGACAGGCGCCTCTTCCACGGCGAGTGGCAAGAGGAGCAGTGGGCAGAAGGGCAGCTGTGGATGGGGGCGGATGTGCTGGCAGGCAGCAGGGCATTCTTATGTTGATAGACATAAGCCACCTAAAGCCATGGCTTCCAGATTCTCAGCAGCTGAGCCGCTGAGAGGTGTGCGGCAGTCTGGAGAGGGTAGGATGTGGCCATTGAGAGTGTGGACAGAGTGACAGAGCAGCAGTTCCCAAACCTGAGTGTGCGTCAGAATCACTAAGGGCTTGGTGTGCCCAGAACACACCCTGAGTTTCGGAATAGACATAGAAAGGGTTTGCCTTCCTAACAAGTTCCCAGGTGCTGCTGGGGCTGCTGGCCGAAGTCCTTGCTTGGAGAATGACTGGCTAAAGAAGCCACAGCTGTCCCACCCCGCAGCTCCAAGGGGACCGCTTTACATGGCTGCCACCATGCCCCTCCAAGAGGAGGTAGCATGGTGGTCCCAAGGGGCATGATGGCGTCACTTTCACCAACAGAACTTAGCAGTCCCTGAGCAGAACCTGGAACCAGAGAGGGGGACAGGAGAAGCTCTGCCACTTGGGTAAGATGCAAGAACAGAACAAAGAGGATTCAGGTGCTGGCAAGAATGGCTGTCAGACTGAGCCGAGGGCTCCTGGCCCAGAGTCACTCTCCTCACTCCCAGTGCGGACTCTCATTTCCCTTTCACTTGTCCACACCCTGTGTCTTTCCAGTTCCCACCCAAATCTCCTGTCTGCATGGAGCCTGGGCTGCACCACAACCCCACTCACCCTGCTGTCCTTCCCTGAGTCCACAAAACTCAGTATGCGACATGGACCTCCCGCAGCCTCCTGGCACCCCTTGGATTATTGACTGGCTACACTGTACTCCATCAAATGTAAGATGCTATCGCTTGTGAAAGACATTACTTAATCACTGCCAATTATAATTGTAAAAGACATCTTGAGAATCAAGATGTTAAAATGTGAAGAAATGTGTTTCTTAGAATCCATGGAATATGGATTCCTGAGCATCTACCAGAGCAGCAGCTCTGAACAGGTGATCTGCAGAGCATGATGCTCCCCAAGACCCATTCAGGGGGGTCTCCAAGGTCAAAACTATTTTTTGCAACAATATAAGACGTTCTTTGCCCTTTTCACTCTCATTCTCTCATTAGCGTGCAGTGGAGTTTTCCAGAGACTACATGTGTGATGACAAAGCTTTGATGCCCAATGGAATATATGTATTCTTGTGTCTTAAAACTTTCTGAGTTTTAGTTTCTAATACGGTAAATGTTGATAGACATAAGCCACCTAAACAAAAGCTCTTGGGGTCCTGAAACCAAAAAATTTAGGAATCACTGCACTAGGTTGTGCGCCCAGCACTTGGCCGGCACTGAGCCCATGGTCAAGGGTAAGGAGAGGCCCGAGGGGGATGTGCACAGTGCTGAAGGTGCACAGGAAAGGGACTTATCCCAGCCAGTCAGGGAAGGCCTTCCAGGGGAAGTGGGGTTCTCGCCTGCCAATCTCAGGCACGTGGATGCTTCACCCAGGTGGCCCTGTCTTGCTGACCAGAGATTTGTGTCAAACCAGCTCTGCGACCCTGGGTTTAGTCATGCTACCTTCTGTCACTATTAACATGAGGCTAATGTGTAGGTCACAGAGGCTGTGATGAAAATTAAACAATTGAATGCATGTGAAAGAATGCCACTCATAGAAGGTTTCACATGACCACATCCTTGGTGTCCGGGTTGTGTCTTGGGCATCTCTGTTTTCTGCCACAGAGCTTAACACAATGCTTGGCACACAGGGATGCTTGGAAAACACTGAGTGAAGGAATGCATGTTGGGGGTGTGGCCTAAGCAAGGCGCGGAGCTTGCCTTCTCCAAACACCAGGGTTCACATCGGATCTGGAGCAGGTGATGAACGGTGGTCTATAACACCTTCCTCTCTGGCTCTGTGCCAAACCAGGTTCCTCCTCGTCTCCTCCAAACCATCTGTCTTCTTCCACCTCCCCATTCCCTCCCCCAGTTCCCCAGGCTGATGGCCTTAGCATCGGTTAGACTTTCTTCTTTCCCCACCTGTCTGTCCTCAAGGCTGCTAGGTTCATCCAAGATCTGAGCCAAGATGTCCGGGTCTGGGACGTGGGCGCTAAGGGCCCAAGGCAGCTGCAAAAGACCTGAAAGGTAAAAAGAGAGATCAGTGGAGGACCCCGGACTGTCCTCAAGAAGCGGGTGGACTCCCCTGCCCTCCACTGGCAGCCCAACAGCAGAACCAAAGCGGACCATTCAGCACAACCTGTTGTGTTTTCCTGGCCCAGTCTGGACCAGGAACAAAGAGGAAAGATTCAGGGCGTTAGTGCCAAGAGCAGCCATCCCAGCAACAGAAGCCCCTGCTTCCCCAGTACCCGTGATACTTGGCAGGAGCAGAGTCTTGAGTGGAACCCGAGCCTCTGACACCCGTCCTGGGGGTCTTCCCACCACTCTCGCCAGGGTCCTCCTGGGTGAGTGAGACAAGGGCAGTTCAGAAGGTCACCCAATAACTGAGGTCGCAGCAACACGAAGGAGCCAGGGAGCCGGGGCGGCCTTCCCTTCTCCACTCCAGGCGGCTCCAGCGTGCACCCCAGGGCCCCCCAAGAAGGTTTTGCAGGAATAAAGAATGAAGGCAGAAGCAAGATGGAGGATGAAGGAGGCGTGGATGGCTTCAGAAGGCAAGACGGAGGCAGCAGTTAAGCTCCTGTCTCAAAGCCTCCTCCCCGCGTCAAGGACAGGTCGGAGGAGGGTGGCGTGGGGACAGGTACAGCGAAGGCTCCAGCGTTTCTAAAGGGGAAGACCTGAAGTGGGGCAGGAGAGACAGGGGAGTTGTCTGGAAGCTGCATGTGCCTGGCAAACACTGGGTTAACGAAGACTTGCGTTGCGGGGATGCTGGCCTTGGAGAGGGAATGCGAAGGGATTATGCTACGGAGAACGGATCCGAGCGTGACGCCTGAATGAATGAGTGAGCGACTGAGTGAGTGAGTGAGTGACTGTGCGAGCGAGCGGCAGAGGGAACTCCGACCCGCTCCAGGTGAGGAGCTGCGCGCCCGGCAGGGGTCACTGCGGGCCCCGCGGGCGGGAAGGGGGCGCAGGCGCGGCGGGCGCCGGGGCCCTCCCGCGGGGACGGAGCGGGGAGGGCTGGGGGTGGGGTTAGAGAGAGGGACGCGAGCGGGATCCAAACTTCCGGTGCCTGCAGAGCTCGGAGCGGCGGAGGCACAGACCGAGGCTGCACAGGCAGAAGCTGCGGGGCGGACGCGCGGACCGGCGCAGCCATGGTGAAGATTAGCTTCCAGCCCGCCGTGGCTGGCGTCAAGGGCGACAAGGCTGACAAGGCGTCGGCGTCGGCCCCTGCGCCGGCCTCGGCCACCGAGATCCTGCTGACGCCGGCTAGGGTGAGAGGGTCTGGGGCTCAGGCGGTGGGGCGGGGGACCCAGGCGCGCCCCGTCGGCCCTGGGGACTGCCTGAGGCGCGTCAAGGCCCCAGAGCCCGGGATGGAGCAGAGTTGGGAAGTCTCGAATGGTTGCTTATCCCAGAATGAGTAGGGGGCTTAAGTCCCGTACTAAAGCGGCAGCTAAAAGCCGAAGTCCGAAGAGTGGGAGGCGTCTGGTTCTGGTCTTCAGGTGGAGAAGTGCTCGAGGTCTCTTCCAAAAGTGGGGGCCCCCTCGCCGCCTTATAGGGGGAGGGGGCTAGTCCGAAGAAGTTCGAGGAATGTTGGTGGGGGGTACGCGTCTGGTTCCAATCAAGTGGGAAAGCCGCGAGTCGAGTCCCCAGGTGGGGGATGGGAGGAGGGTTAGACGTAGTTTTTCCAAAGTAGGGCGGTGGGACCTGATTGGCTGGGGAATTGGGGGTGGGGGGGTCTGGTACTAACGAAGAGGGTAGGGCCGTTGATTTCCTCCGAAATTGGGGGCTGCGAGGGACAGAGGATGCGCTGCTGGCTTGCACCGGAATTGACAGACCAGAAAGTGATGAAATGGAAATCAGCCAGAACCGACGGGGCTGCGGCCTCTGGACGTCGGGGGTCCGAGGCCGGGCGCCCCCTTCCCACCCCACGCCCTGCCGTCTGGGCCTCCCTGCTCCTCTCTCTTTTCTCCATTCCCAGCCTCTCGCTGGGCTGTCCCCCGACCCCACGGGGAGGGCTCCCAACTGCCCCAGTGCCCTTGCATCCTGGGTCCCCGGGCTCTGTGAGCGTTCCCCCTCCCCTGTCACCCCCCTCCCCTGTCACCCCCCTCCCCCACCCCGGCTTCCTCCACTTTCCCTCTGGCCGGGGGGAGAGAAGGCATTTCCGCCGTGGAAAACTGTCTGAGCTGCGTGCCTTGTGTCCGGGAAGGGCCCGCAGGGAGCAGAACGTGTGGCGGGCAGGGACAGGGAGAGAGGGAGAGCTGGCCCAGCCAGGTTCTATTGTGCCCGACAAAGGTGTCTACGTGGGCGCCGCCCCCAGCGGTCTTGTGGCGCACCAAGCCAATGTCCTCCTCGCCTCCCCACCCCACATTGAGGCAGGACTGAGAAAGTCTTTGTCCACTGCTTCCCCCCTTCCCGCTGCAGGCTTCTGAAGAGTCTTCCTGAACGCCTAGCCCCCTCCCCAGGTTTTGTGGCTCAGATTCAGTCTTGCCTGGGGCATTAAGGGGCCTGCAGAGGATGACCTGGACCCTGGAGGAGGGGGCGCTGGAGAGGGCCGTCAGAGTTGGGTGTCAGCCTGGGCAGAGACCCTGAGTGAGGAATGCCAGGAGACTGAGAACCCCCTGCCCTTTTATGGTGGTCACTGCAGCAACCAGTGGCTCAGAGCACAAGAGTTCAACAACCACCTAGGCGAGGTTGGGGGTTGCTGTGCACCCCATCAGAGCAGCTCCCCCCTTCATCTGAAGCTTAGGTGGAGGGGGCGCTCCATATTTGAAGATGGTTCTGCAGCTTTAAAAGTTTGCAAGGGGTTCTTCAACACTCCTTTTCTTTGGAAGGGAAGCTACTCTCCACTCAGCCCGGGGAGGGGCGGGGATGGGGGCAGGAGTCCTGCCCATCTCTTTTCCTGGCCACCTCTTCCTGGAGATATTTGAGGAGGGAGGACCAGGTCAGACAGTGGGAGGGTGTTATTCCAACTCCATCAGAAGGTCCCCCAGATTTTGCAGGAGCGGCACATTCTCCAGCCGCAGCCTGCTGATGGCATGGGGTTGGGCAGTCTGACAGAGACCTGCATCTCGGGGCATAACTGACATCCTAGCTTCTGGCTTCTCATGAGGCTCTGAGATTGAGAATCCTTTCTTCCCCTCACCCAGCATGAAATGGAAATACCAACATCTTCCTGCGTGCTGTTTGTAACGGCCTTGAGCCTGCTGAGTACCTCCTCCCTCAAACTTTGTTAGTTGGGCAGGGTCCCCTCCCTCTCTAATTGGCAAGGGGGAGCTTAGGAGTATGCGATCTGGGGAAAGAATTAGAATCCTGGCATCTTTAGGACAGAACTCCATGTTAGTAAACTTTCACAGCTTCCCGAGGCCCTGGCGTGGTGCAGAGGGACTTTAGGTGTTGCAAGTTGGCTCTGCCCATCACCTGCTAGATTTGGAGCCTTGGAAACAGTTCACTTCTGCGGGCCTCCTGTTGCCCCACTTGGCCAACCCGCACATTTCTTCCTCACCTAGTTTCTGGCAAGGAGCCAGGCCTCCTCTCCTGCCCCCAGCAGTGAGCAGGCAGGAGGCCCATTTCTCAGCTGTAGCTCAGTGAGCCGAGAGATGGCAGCCAGGAGGCTGCTTTCTCAGGGCAGGGCGTGTAGATTTTGTCCCGTACTGTTGGGGATGCCCAGGAAAGCTTATTAAAACATTTCTTCTGGCTGGCAGTGACCCCAGAACCCTCCTTGGTGTCTGAACTGGACTCCAAAACAAGATTTATTATTATTATTATTATTATTTATTATTATTATTATTTTTGAGACAGAGTCTCACTGTCACCCAGGCTAGAGTTCAGTGGCACGATCTTGGCTCACTGCAACCTTCACTTCCAGGTTCAAGTGATTCTCCTGCCTCAGCCTCCCAAGTAGCTGGGATTACAGGCACCTGCCACCATACCCGGCTAATTTTTGTATTTTTAGTAGACAGGGTTTCACCATGTTGGCCAGACTGGTCTCAAATTCCTGACCTCAGGTGATCTTCCCACCTCAGCCTCCCAAATTGTTGGGATTACAGGCATCAGCCACCACGCCCGGCCCAAAACAAGATTTAAAAAGTGATCCGTGGGAGGAGCACTCGGTGAACAGATGATTGTGCATTGGGGCAGTTCTTGACCTGTGTCCAGACCCAGAGTGAGGGTGGGGTGGGGGCAGGGTGAGGCAGCAGGAGCATCCTCTCGGTGGGCACTGCCCCTGCTTCTGAGCAAAAACTGCGACACAAGGAGGATTTTGTCTGTGGACCTGAGACTGGAAGGAAGTGCCTCAGTGGGCCAGGGAGGGATGGGGGTGGGGGCCAGCTGGGCTTCCAGCTGCCCAGCCTCCCCACGTGGTGTTTTGACTCTGAGATAATGAGGAGCTGGGACACTGCCAGCTTGGGAAGTGGGCTGGACCGGAAGCACCCCCTGGGACCCCTCACAGCGCCAACTGGATCCCTCTTCCCCTTTGGGGGCCCACTGGCTGGCCGTGCCCCTCTTAGCCCACCCCTTCTCCCCACACCCTGCCTGTGCCTGCGTTCACACACACACACACACACACACACTTATGCACACACACGCACGCACAGATGTGGGCATGTAGAGGCTCACCAGCTGGGGGCTGCAAGGGGAGAAAAACAAGTTAAATACAATCATCTTCTTACCTCTGTAATTTTCTCCTTGGCATTTGCCTTTGATTAATGGTCCTGTGTCACCCCCTCCCCAGCCTGCATACCTGGGGATCAGATTTCACTTTCCTTGTGTGTCCTGGCCTCAGGCCCTTGGCAAGAGGAGCTGGGTCTCCTGGAGCAGTTGGGGGAAGGTCCCCTGCCAGCCAGGAGGGCAAATCTGGCCAGCTTAACCCTACCCCAGTGTCCTGATGCCCACTGGCCAAGAAGGCCTGGCCCAAAAGGACTTTGTGAAGCAGCAGCCCTGCTCCATCCAGGTCCTTCCCTGTGGCAGCGTGGGGACTTTCACGGCTGTCGTCCATTCCTGGGATTTGGCGCCCCGGCAGGCCCCACGGTGGCTTCTCTGCTTTCCTGCTGCTTCTCTCTCCATTCCCTCATTTCTGCTCCCTTCTCTCAGCAGTCCTTGCATATTTCAAGACCGTCAGCAGATTGCCAGTGAGGATGAGTTTCTCTTACTGCAGAGAAAAAATGTTTATGGTGAAATCACAGAGGCACAAACTGGCCAGCCCCTCTGTCCCCCGCCCCACTCTCCAAGTTCCCTCTCCCCATGAGGGCTCTTCCAGCAGTGAGCTTTTGTTGTCTGGAGATGCCTTGACTATCAGGGATGGAAGAGAAGAGAGAATTCACCTTGCCCAGCCAAGCCGAGAGTGCATCTGCACAGATGCTGCCCGTGGGGCCTGAAGTCTGGAAGGGAGGACAAGAGAGTGATGGGGACCCCGACCCTGTTGGCAGATGGCATCTGTGCCTCTGGACCACTGGGTTCTGTGTGCTCAGGTGGACAGTGTTTGCCCACTCTCCTCTCCCCCAGCTAGGCTCTGTCTTGAACACATACAAGACACACACACTCGATGGGTGCCCTGTCCTCTGTGGTCTGGAGCCTGGGAAAGAAAGCTGCTGAGGACCAGGAGAGATGTGGGGGAGGTGAGATGAGACTGCCTCCCCAACCCCAATCTTCCCTGTTCTCAGCCTGGGCCTCAGGAGTGCGTTTCTGGCTGCCGAACCCCACCAGGCAGGCTGCAATCTGCAATCATCGTTAAATCCGCTTGCAGTTAATTTGGACATTGTTACTGGGGGATGGGACCAGGGAGCGCTCCCCTCCAGCTGTGGGGGTCTGCCGAGTTAATGCTACAGTTGGCTGGTTTCCCCCTGACCATTTTGGCCCTGGCTTTGGTAAATCATTTAATGAGTGCCCCTGTGGGTCTCAGTTTAAGCCAGCAGGGAGAGGCCCAGGCCTCTCTCAGGTCCCTGGACTTCTGGCTCATGCGCCCTTCGCTCAGAGAGCTCTGTTGCCTTGGAAACAAGATGCAATATTTTTCTACTTTCTAAATGGGAGCCCCCCTCCCCAGATGCCTCGCTGTCAGTAACTGCTTCCTATGGGTAGCAACATTTTTCTGGGTCTCCAGCATGATAGGTGGTGCAGCTGGGGTCTCAGGAAGGCGGGCCATTTGGCCATCTTTCTAGTGAGCTGGGCACCAGGGATCCCAAGGGGCCAGGGCTCTGAGTTGAGCCCAGGCTCCCTGATGCCCCACTGTCCCCAGACAGGTGTAAACACCCCGAGATCACAGGCTGCTTTGAGGGCCAGAGGAACAGTGAGGGTTCCAGGGCTTTGGGGTTTGAGCCTCAGTGTTGATTGGGCACAGTAGGCAGAGGCAGCGCTGGGGTGGGATTTAGGGGTTCTCCCTCTGTGTGGGGCTTTATGGAGGAAATGCCTTCGCCTCCAAGCGGGGACATCTGTGCTTTCTGGTCTACTCCCTGGTAGCCTGTAATGCTGCCTTCTGCACTTCTGCTCATGATGGTGCCTCTGAGGGTTTGGCTCTGCAGGCTGCAGGGGAGCTGGGAGGGTGGCAGCGTGGCTGAGCCCGGGGGTGTGCTGGGGAGCATCAGCAGGACCATGAGAGAGAAGTGCCCACCCGCAGTCTAGGTAAGGTGGGGGATCCCCAGCCTTCACAGTGAGGGGTCTTGGCAGGAGCCCCTGCCCTTCTCAGCCACACCTGCCACTGCTGCTCTTCAGCTGGGGCCATGGAAGCCTCACCTTCTCCCTGCTCTGTCTTCTCTAACCTCCCTCTGTGGGGCCTCCAAGCCCAGCCCCTCCCCCAGGACAGGGAGACACAGCTCGTGTTCTGCAGACCAGCATTAAGGCGAAAAGGCGGAAAGGCGAAAAGGCGGAAAGGCGGAAAGGCGGAAAGGCGAGGCTGCCCTTTGCCATAAAGGTAGCAGGCCTCACCTTGTCGGTGAATTTGATTTGTGGAGCAGGCCCTCGGGCTCTCCCATGTAGCGCTTTGACTTTTTTTTTTTTTTTTTTTCCTTTTCTGTCTTTCTGGTTGTTAGCAATCTCACAAGCTAGCTTCTCTGGTTTTCCAGAATGCAGAAGCAAAAGTCTGGCCACAGTGCAGCCTCAACAGCTGTCCACAGAGGCAGCCCTAAAAAGGAAAGGCTCGGCTGATAAAGATCTGCTATTTTTATCTAGCACTTGATCTTTACAAAGGGCTTTTAGGTTCTTTGTCTCGTTTAATCCCAGCAAAACCCCTGTCACGCAGAGTCTGTTCACATTTTGCACCGGAGACCCGAGAAGGGGGAGGTTGCAGGGCCCCGCTGGGCCTGTAGCCCCACTTGACCCCTAAATACAATCTGAGCCCTGGTGTTTGTTGTGTCCTGAGGGCAGATTTCCCAGCTGCTGTAGGCAGCCTGGCCTGTGTCAGGGTCAGCCACCTTTCCTTAAGACCTGCTCAGGAGCGCCAGAAGGGCAGGAGGGCATCCCTGGCGCCTGGTTTGCAAGAGCTCCTGGGTGGTTCGATCCCTGGGAGATGCCAGCAGAATGTGTCACCCCCATCTCTTGCTGCTCCCGGGAGTCCATTGGAAAATCAAAGCCATTTAGTCCCGACCCCCTGTGGCCAGCAGCTGTCCCTGAGGGCCCTGTGCACTGTGGCCATGCCCGTCACTTGCTGGTGACCTTGGTTAGTGCCCCTGGCTGCTGAGGAGATGACAGTGGGTAGGTGGTCCATATGATCACGGGACCCCTAAAGCAGGGCAAGGTGGGGAGAGGCCCCAGGCCTCCTCATGGGCCAGGCAGTAAGGGCAGTGGTTTGACCTCCCACACCTGCCAAGCAGGCTCCCTTGCGGGCAGACTTGAGTGTCAGGGTGCAGGACAGGCAGGGGCACCCCATGGTGAGGATGCTGGGGGCCTGCTGACCTGCTCACGCATGTCCCCAGTGAAGTGGGGTCCTCCAGATGTTTTCTGTCATTTTCCTAAGCAGGGCGGGTCAGACCCTCAGCTTCCCAGGGCCCAGGCCCCACACTCCCCTGTGCTCTAAAAGGATGGGAGGTGAAACCTGAGGAGCACAGCAGGCGCCCCCAGGGCAGGACCCCTGTGCTGTGCTGAGAGATAGGGCCTGTCCTGAGTCACTTAGGCCTGAATCACCCCCTCCGGGGGAAGGGAGAAAGGAAATGTGTTCCCATCCCAGAACGCCTGGCCGGAAAGGGCCTGAGAGATCACTTGGTCTGACCTGCTCATTTTACAGATGGGGAAGCCGAGGCCCAGAAAGTGCTAAGCAGGCAGGTAGTGGCAGAGCCAGAATGAGAAGCTTCAGGCTCTGGGGCTGGATCCCCTCCCCTCCCCAATACTGCGGCAGTCCCCAGGGACTGACCTCTAACCTCACTCTTGGCCGTATGTGGACACCGAGGAGGAAGGATTAAATGGTGAACATGGGAGGCAGAGACTGGCCCTGGGGCTTTTGCAATATCTCCAAGGGTGAGCAAGGGCCTGGGGGAAAGGCATGGGAGGTAGGGAGGAGAAGAGACAGGAAATTGACCAAGCTCACCTGGCTGGCTCTCGGTCAGTGCTCTGGGTAAAGCAGTTTTGTTGAATTTTATACTCACACACCTACGTCCACCACCCCACACATGTGTGGCCTGGAGATGGGTTAGGTTGGCTTCTTGGTAGCCCTGCAGCTATGATCTTGAGCCCAATTCTGGCTCCCAGAGCAAATTTTTCCAGGATCCTTCTAGCCTGGCCTTCCGGACAGCCATATTTCTCTCCTGGCAGGAGCTCCCTGGTGTATGGAAGCTTCCGGGCTTCATCCTATAGCTGTTACGCCACTTCTAACAGCCTGCTTGACTGCTGGTCGGTGCCTGTGGGGGGTCAGTGTGGATCACAGGCCTAGAGCTCCCTGGCTGGGGACAAGCACCCATGGCCAGACCCCATGGGGCTCCTGGAGCCCCTGCCCCCATCAGTCACAGCCTCCTTGGTGGAGTTGAGCAGCCTTTACGCAGCCTGCCCACCTCATTTAGTCTACCCTCTGCACCTTGGTTTTAGAGTGAATCTTGTCACTCCCCAGCTCAAAAGCCTTCCCAGGCTCCCCATCACCCAGAGCAGCGGCTCCCAGCCTGCCTGGTGTGTCTCGATTCCTATAGAGATTTCTAAGTCCCTAAAGTCACTGAGGCCAGGTCAGCGCATCCCCTATCTTCTGTTTGAAAGAATATACCATGGTCACAACTGGTATAAGCAAGAGGCCTAAGAGCTCAGATAACTCAAAACGCACCTGCTGAACCCACTGCATCCCTTTCGGTAGCTTCCAGGTGTGTCTTGGTTTCTCTTTCAAGATGTGTCTCAGTTTCTCTTTCGAGGTTTGTCTCGGTTTCTCTTTAGCCAGGACGAGTCCGGGCAACCCTCGTGGGCCTTCCCTTCCCTTCTAGGTGTCATCTCCTTCCCTCCCTTTCCCCCAAGACTCCCTCTGGGCCCAGCCAGTGGGTGAAGTCTGACTTAGGGAAGGGGGGATTTCCAGGGGAGGGGCCCTGGCCCCCACTGACCCAGCATTGCCATCCGCAGGAGGAGCAGCTCCCACAACATCGATCCAAGAGGGGGAGCTCAGTGGGCGGTGTGTGCTACCTGTCGATGGGCATGGTCGTGCTGCTCATGGGCCTGGTGTTTGCCTCCGTCTACATCTACAGATACTTCTTCCTTGCGCAGGTGAGGGGCCGGGCCAGGTGGGGGCAAGGCCTCGAGAAAGGATCACGTCTAGAGAGGCATGGAGGGAAGTGTCTACAAGGGGGCAGCAGGAAGCCCCGGACGTGCCCTCAGGTGGGAGCGAGTGCCCGGCCAGCCCACAAGACTGGGGTGCCCCCTCCTCCTTGGGGCCTCCTTGGATACAGGCCAGTCCCCCCTTTAGCCCCTTGTCCTGGGGAGCCAAGCATGAATCCAGGTGACAGCACTGGGCCTGCCCCACAGGGTCACCCTGGGGAATTCTCACCAGAAACTCAGATCTGGCAGAAACTGGAACTGCAATACCCCTCCACAGCTCAGACCCTGCACCTGCAAGTCACGCTTTAAGGCTGACCTAACTGTGCTTGTGCATGGACATTTGGGTTACCAAACAAGAGAGGGAGACGGGTGGGTACAGACAGTCTCCACCACCTCCTTCCAGAAGCAAGAGGGTGTCTTTGCTGCCACCTATCACCCCCCTCCCCAGGGGACCTGGGCACAAAGCTGGGCCAACCCAGACCTGGGAGGGAGGGAGTGTTGCTGTGTGGTTGGAAATGAAGGCAGGTAAATTAAAAGGATAAACCTACGTACAACTCACAGAGAACTTCAGGGTGACAAAAAGGTGGGACTTGCCAGTCATTTATGACCCAAGTGACCTCCCACTCCTAACCATTTAACTTTGTTGTCCCCCAGTTTTTCCACGATGGAAATTGCTGAAGAGTTTGCATTCATGGGGCTTTCCCCTTGAAAGCTCAGCTCACACACACCCGTCAACTTTCCTTTTTGTGCAGCATCCCCCTGCCCCGCCCCACTCCCTCCACAGCCTGCGTCCACCTTGTTCCAGGGTCCTGTGTGGGACCTTCCCCCAGGCCTCTTCCTGTTGTGGCCCTACCCTAGGACCTGGGCCAGCATTTCCTGGTCTCCTCTGTTCCACCCTCGACTCACACCCTTCTCCCCACACCCCAATTCGTTGTGTGGACACCTCCCAGCAGCCCCTGGGTCTGTGCCCTGGGACAGTATTCGGGGTGTCCAGCCACTGTGGGATGCAGCCCCGGAGCCTCGCCTTCCCTGGGCTCTCATCCCTGCACAGCCCACAGGAGCCCCCCATGCTGCGATGACGCATCCTCCCTGGAGAACTTGCACTGAATCAAACAGATGGTGGAATCCTGCCGATCCCAGGCCAGGCAGACCCGAGCATGTATCTACAGGCCCCTCCAGGAGCCCCTCCAAAAGTAAGAGTGGGCAGACTGGCCCGCCCGGCCATTCAGTTGATGGGATCGCGCCAGGCTGCCTGGCCTCCCTTACTGATGGAGTGACTGGACTGGCCCACCAGACACAATGTCTGTCAAGGTTTCTCCAATGTCTGTCAAGGGGTCAGGGATGTCCAGGAAGGGTGATGGCACTTGTCCGAGGCTGGATGTGGAGGTAACCGTGGTAGGGGCATGAGACTCTTAACAGTGTTGCCTCCAGCTCCACCTCCCCACCCGCCGTGTTAGGCCCCTCCAGGTCTGCAGGCCAGGACAGCAGGTGACAGTAAAGGCAGGCATGCACAGACCTAGGTGCCCAATTCTTAGGTTCGTCCTTGAGGACCCCCTGCCAACCCCAGGCTCTTTCTCTGGTATCTGCACCTCTGTGGAGGGCACAGAGGTGGCCAGGTCCTAGTCCTGCTGGGCCACCCCTTTTCCCAGTCACAGACTCAAGGACTTGGAGGCCAGAAGGGACCTTAGGGATCATCATGCTTTACTGAGGGGGAAACTGAGGCCCAGAGAGGTCTGCCACCTAGGACCTGGCAGACCCAGCTCATCCTCCCTTCCATTTGTGAAGCTGGGCAGTGCCTTGCCCAAGACTCAGCTCATCTCCTCACTGGCAGCCCCAGACCCTGACCTGATGCCCCAACATCTCAGTTTCTCCATCTGCGAAATGGGTCTCACAGTCCCCGCTCTTCTTGCTTCCGCAGGCTTTTGGGGCATGTAGCGGATGTGTAGGCCTCATGGAGTGCGTGTATGACCAGCCTCTCTGACTGTCTGTCTGTCTCTCCGCCTTGCTCAGCTGGCCCGAGATAACTTCTTCCGCTGTGGTGTGCTGTATGAGGACTCCCTGTCCTCCCAGGTCCGGACTCAGATGGAGCTGGAAGAGGATGTGAAAATCTACCTCGACGAGAACTACGAGCGCATCAACGTGCCGGTGCCCCAGTTTGGCGGCGGTGACCCTGCAGACATCATCCATGACTTCCAGCGGGTGAGGCTGGCCAGGGCCTGGGGGTGGGAGGGTGTCCCGGGGACCCAGGGCAAGGGGAGCAGGGGAGAAAGGAGACTCCTCGGAGTACAGCAGGTGTCTACGGTTAGGCTTACCAGGGTCTTCAAGACGCTGCTTTTCTCCTGTTAGCAACAATGGTTCTTGCTGAGTATGAACTAGCCGAGGCTGATTTGCTCCTCAGCCTCCTGCCAGCTGCACGCTGGCTGTCATGGCAGGGCCAGTGCATTGTGTGTACAGCTCAGTGGGTCTCTGCAGAGTGTGTCTCATGCATATTCATGTAACCCCCATGGGTCCTGAGACAGGGCATCTCTCGCTGGGGTCCAGGCTGTCCCAGGAATGGCTGGCCCTCACAGGTTTCATAAATGCACAGCTGGGATGTTACCATGTTCCCCAAACCTCAGCTCTGTAAACATGAGAAGAAGCTTTATAACAACAGAGGCATTTAGCAAACAGCTGCTATTTTCCTCTATCATGTGGCACCTTCTACAACAGGCTAAGAGAAGAGCAGGAAAAGGGAGTGCCCACCCAGGTATTGAGTCTGGAGTGGACTCTGCTCCTGAAGGCCCAGGGCCCCAGGAAGGCATGGTGGGAGTCCTGTCCATGCTGGCCAAGCTTCTTTTTTTTTGGAGACAGAGTCTCGCTCTGTCACCCAGGCTGGAGTGCAGTGGTGCGATCTCGGCTCACTGCAAGCTCCGCCTCCTGGGTTCACACCATTCTCCTGCCTCAGCCTCCCAAGTAGCTGGGAATACAGGCGCCTGCCACCACGCCTGGCTAATTTTTTGTATTTTTAGTAGAGACGGGGTTTCACCATGTTAGCCAGGATGGTCTCGATCTCCTGACCTCGTGATCCGCCCGCCTCGGCCTCCCAAAGTGCTGGGATTACAGGCGTGAGCCACCGCCCCCGGCTGGCCAAAGCTTCTTGTAGCCCTGCCTGGGTCAGCTGTCACCTCCTGCAGAGACTGACCCAACCCCTTCTCCTGCCAGGGTCTGACTGCGTACCATGACATCTCCCTGGACAAGTGCTATGTCATCGAACTCAACACCACCATTGTGCTGCCCCCTCGCAACTTCTGGGAGCTCCTCATGAACGTGAAGGTGCGCTGGGGGTTGGGGGGGTGTCTGCAGTGTCCTGTCCCTCCTTTGCCCCCTGTCTCATGGAGGCTAGGTCTGAGGTACAGGAAGTTCCTGTGTCAGGGGTTGGGGGAACGAGAGACATTGCTGGCACCTGGGCCTTGTACCCAGATTGGTCTCGCCTCTGCTATCCCCCTGCTTCCACATCTCCAGAGTCAATGCCCCGAGACTGGCTTCCTTAGTGTTCAAGGTTGTACCCTGGGTGCGGACTCGTGCACACACCATAGCTCCTGGCAGCACAGGCGCAGGCACCAGGCACAGGCAGGAAGTGCCTGGGGACATCAGAAGGGCCAGCCCAGGAGCCTCTGGAGGAGGGAGGTGGGCTGGCATTTCGGGCGAGGGGTTGGAGGAAAGCCTGAGGGGCTGACTCACTGCAGCGGCCACCTCGTTTTGCAGAGGGGGACCTACCTCCCACAGACGTACATCATCCAGGAGGAGATGGTGGTCACGGAGCACGTCAGTGACAAGGAGGCCCTGGGGTCCTTCATCTACCATCTGTGCAACGGGAAAGACACCTACCGGCTCCGGCGCCAGGCAACGCGGAGGCGTGAGTGGCTGGCTTCACCCACAGTAGCCCCTGTCCCGTGCCCCAGACCACAGTTATCTTCACACCTAGCCCAGCTGTCAGAGAGCTCAGATAGCAGCAGCAATAACAGCTAGCATTAGCAGAGCACTTCCGTGTGCCGGGCAATGCTGTGTGCTCTTTATGACCTCTTAAGAGTGTAAGTCATTCTCATCCTCATTATTCTTTTTGCTGCCCATTTTAAAGATGAGGAAACAGGTGCAGAGAGGTTAACACCCTGGAGGTCACACAGCAGGGAGGTGGCAGACGTGGGCAGGCTGACTCCAGCTTTCGAGCTCTCCCCATTTCTCACTGTGCTCTTTGGGTGAATCTGGGTGAATGGTGTCACTTGCTGGCCCTCCTGTGGCTCAGGCTGAGGCTGGTGGTCTTTGTGCCTCAGCCAGGATGCAGGGCTCACTGGGGTTTTTCTGTTTCCTCCCAGGGATCAACAAGCGTGGGGCCAAGAACTGCAACGCCATCCGCCACTTCGAGAACACCTTCGTGGTGGAGACGCTTATCTGCGGGGTGGTGTGAGGCCCTCCTCCCCCAGAGCCCCCTGCCGTCTTCCTCTTTTCTTCTTTCCGGCTGCTCTCTGGCCCTCCTCCTTCCCCCTGCTTAGCTTGTACTTTGGACGTGTTTCTATAGAGGTGACATGTCACTCCGTTCCTCTCCAACCCTGCCCGCCTCCCTGTACCAGAGCTGTGATCTCTCGGTGGGGGGCCCATCTCTGCTGACCTGGGTGTGGCAGAGGGAGAGGGGATGCTGCAAAATGTTTTCTGTGTCCCACTGTCTTGAAGCTGGGCCTGCCAAAGCCTGGGCCCACAGCTGCACTGGCAGCTCAAGTGGGAGCTGGGCATGTGAGGCCCTGGGCAAGGGGATGGCGCTGGGGGGGTGCGGCATGGGCTTCAGAAGTATCTGCACAATTAGAAAAGTCCTCAGAAGCTTTTTCTTGGAGGGTACACTTTCTTCACTGTCCCTATTCCTAGACCTGGGACTTGAGCTGAGGATGGGCGATGTGCCCAGGGAGGGACCCACCAGAGCACAAGGGAAGGTGGCTACCTGGGGGTGTCCCGGGGACTCCTGTCAGTGCCTTCAGCCCACCAGCAGGAGCTTGGAGTTTGGGGAGTGGGGATGAGTCCATCAAGCACAGTTGTTCTCTGAGTGGAACCAAAGAAACGAGGAGCTAGGACCCCCAGTCCTGCCCCCCAGGAGCACAAGCAGGGTCCCCTCAGTCAAGGCAGTGGGATGGGCCGCTGAGGAACGGGGCAGGCAAGGTGACTGCTCAGTCACGTCCACGGGCAACGAGCCGTGGGTTCTGCTGAGTAGGTGGAGCTCATTGCTTTCTCCAAGCTTGGAACTGTTTTGAAAGATAACACAGAGGGAAAGGGAGAGCCACCTGGTACTTGTCCACCCTGCCTCCTCTGTTCTGAAATTCCATCCCCCTCAGCTTAGGGGAATGCACCTTTTTCCCTTTCCTTCTCACTTTTGCATGTTGTTACTGATCATTCGATATGCTAACCGTTCTCAGCCCTGAGCCTTGGAGAGGAGGGCTGTAACGCCTTCAGTGAGTCTCTGGGGATGAAACTCTTACATGCTTTGTATATTTTCTCAATTAGATCTCTTTTCAGAAGTGTCTATAGAACAATAAAAATCTTTTACTTCTGACCTTGACTTGAGTGTGGCTGGAGGGGAGATGGGTGTAGGAGGTGTGCTCCGGGCGAGTCGAGGAGCTGGACCTCGGGAGCAGCAGGCAGGGAGAAGCCTGCAGACCTTGACATCTGGCCCCTAAAGAGCTGGACATCCTGGATTCAGCCAAGGAGTGTAGGATATCCCCTTCGTAGCACCCTGGATCTGAGCCAGGTAGAGTTCACACTTTCCGGGTGAGGAAGGGAACAGGGCTGGGAGAGCTTACCGATTTGCCCAAGGTCATGCTGCTTTAAGTGCCTGTAAACTACCCTGTAATGTTCTACCTGGCAGATGACATCATTATTGCATGTCCTTAAGCACAAGGGCGGTGTCCTATTCTCCACCACGTCTGGACAATTTGTAACCATTCCTGGAGGATCTGAAGTGAGGTTTGGTGTGATAATCACAGGGTCACATTCTCCAGAGAATTCTGGAAGCGGCAGGAGAGCTGGCCAGAGCCATGTCTAGGTGGACCCCAGAGGTGGGACCTATACCCTGCCCTGGGGACCAGGATGGGTGCCCACCCGCTTGGTGCTGTTAAGCCTCAGTACCCAGTGAGGGCCATAAAATACTCAAATTAGTGCAGACACACCTTGTTCCCAGATCCAAAGGCAATCATGCAAAGACATCAGTGTTTTTTTTTTTTACATTTGCTGATTGAAATGCAATGCAATCACAATTAAAATGCCAACTGACTTTATTTTTTAACTTGACACAATAAATTCTTTCAGGAAAGTAAACAGGGAATAGTCAGGTAGATCCTATAAATGGTAAAGAACTCCCAAAGTGCCGGGATTACAGGCTGAGCCACCGCACACCTGCCCAAGAGATATGTTTTTACAGGTCAAGTTAGGGTTGGATGTTTGTGAAGCATTTTTTTTTCGAGACGGAGTTTCGCTCTTGTCACCCGGGCTCCGATATAAAGCGTTATATACCATAATAATTAAGGAGTTCGGTGTAGCAAAGGCAGAGCCCAGTGCAACCCAACAGAGGCCCAGACATTGACTTAAATTACACGGAAATTTAATATATGATTATGGCGGCATTTCCAGTTAGTGGGAGACATGTGGATTTGCCTTTTTGTTGTTGTTGGTTTTTTTTTTTTTTTCTTTTTTTGAGATGGAGTCTTGCTCCTGTCACCCAGGCTGGAGTACAGTGGGGCGATGTTGTCTCACTGCAATCTCCCCCTCCCGGGTTCAAGCAATTTTCCTGCCTCAGCCTCCCGAGCAGCTGGGGATTACAGGCGTGTGCCACCACACCTGGCTAATTTTTGTATTTTTAGTAGAGACGGAGTTTCACCGTGTTGGCCAGGCTGGTCTCAAACTCCTGACCTCAGGTGATCCTCCCGCCTCAGCCTCCCAGAGTGCTGGGATTACAGGTGTGAGCCATCGCACCTGGCCCACGTGGGTTATTTTTAATGGAACAGCGGGCTAGCCATTTTGACAAAAAATTAACCTGGATTCTACTTCCCTAAAGCAACATTAATGCTGGATGGATCAGAGATTTTATTATGAAATGAAACTATGAAAGTAGTTGAAGACGTTATTTAAAAGATAATCTTGGAGGAGGAAAGGCCTTTCTAAGCATGATATCTACCAGGAAAAAATTGGTTACGAAAAGTTAGAATTTATATACAGTAATGTATACCACAAAGCCAACAGGTTTATAAGCAGTAAACGGAAATGTCTTTTCAAACACAGGCATAAAAAGGGCTATTTTATTTTAATATGCAAAGTTCTTATAAACCATTGTGAAAAATGAACAACCCAATAGAGAAATGAGCAAATAATATAAACAGTTCTACAAATCAAAACTAGGGAGATACTTTATTTTATTTTATTTTATTTTTTTGAGATGGAGTCTCGCTTTGTCACCCAGGCTGGAGTGCAGTGGCACCATCTCGGCTCACTGCATCCTCCACCTCTTGGGTTCAAGTGATTCTTGTGCCTCAGGCTCTCGAGTAGCTGGGAGTACAGGCACACGCCACCATGCCAGCTAATTTTTGCATTTTCAGTAGAGGTGGGGTTTCACCATGTTGCCCAGGCCAGTCTCAAACTCCTGACCTCAGGTGATCCAGCTGCGTCAGCCTCCCAAAGTGCTGGAATTACAGGCGTGAGCCACCGCGCACCTGCCCAAGAGATGTGTTTTTACAGGTCAAGTTAGGGTTGGATGTTTGTGAAGCATTTTTTTTTTCGAGACGGAGTTTCGCTCTCGTCGCCCAGGCTGGAGTGCAATGGTGCGATCCCGGCCCACCGTAACCTCTGCCTCCCAAGTTCAAGCGATTCTCCCGCCTCAGCCTCCTGAGCAGCTGGGACTACAGGCATGCGTCACCATGCCCAGCTAATTTTTGCATTTTTAGTAGAGACAGGGTTTCTCCATGTTGATCAGGCTGGTCTGGAACTCCCAACCTCAGGTAATTCTCCCACCTCAGCCTCCCAAAGTACTGGGATTACAGGTGTGAGCCACTGTGCCCAGCCGTGAAGCATGTATTGTATACAAAACACTACATGTAAGTCAGTGTGTAAGTTATAAAATGTATTAATCAACGTATCTCTGGAAACCCACCAGCCAACTTATGAAACAAAAGACTACCAAATACCACTGAGAGTCTCTGCATGCTCTTCTCCTCTTCCTGTTGCATAACAAACCATCCCAAAACTTAGTGGCCTGACACAGTGGTTTATTATTTTTCCCGAGTCTGTGAGTTGCCTGAGTTCAGCTGGATGACCGAGGGGTCCCCGTGGGATAACCGCACCTTCTGCTTTATGTTCATCTGGGAGCTCAGCTGCGGCCCAAGCAACCAAGATGCCCTCTCACTCTCCAAGGGCCTCGCTCCACGTGGCCTCTAACCATTAATGGTCTAGCCCAGCCCTCCTTACAGCTTGTCAATTGAGCTCCAAAAGAGGGGAAGCAGAGCCTGACTGTCCTTTAAGACCTGGCACCACAAATCTCAGAATGTTACTTCATTGTATTCTGTTGGTCAAAGCAAGTCACACAACCAGTTCAAATTCAAGGGGAGGGAAAGACCCTGCAGATGGGAAGCTGCTTGCGTGCTCAGGGATGCCAGAACTGCTGGAAACTCAGACATCATCCAAGCACTCCCCTCCATCCCTGGGATTTCGTGGGGGACATTAAATGCCTGAATTAGTGCAAAGACACACCTATTCTTAGAACCAAAGACAATCTTGAAAATATGTCAATTTTCCATAAATTAGCCAATCTTAAACTCTACTAATTAGGCAATCCAGGTAATTCCTATCTTGGGTTTCTCTGTTCTGCTTTCTAATTGTACCATATATCCAAGAACCCCTAAGGAAGTTTTGCTTGGATCTGAACCCTATGAAAGTGGTAACAAAATACACATATTCTCTGACTTGCTTCCCCACCCTCCAAACCTTTTAAGCCGTGTCCATGTGGAAGCCTATAGTAATGTTTCATTTATTTTTACTGCTGTATATTAGTTCATTATATGAATATACAGCTTAATTACCTACCTATGAAACAATGACTAACCATGGCTCTTTGGATTTTTTTCTGATTTTTTTTTTTTACAATCAGAATGCTTTCATGAACATTTCTTTGATGGGGTTCCTGGGGCACCTCAGCACTGGGTCACACAGTGTGCAAATATTCAACTTATAAAATTCTAGCAGATTGTTTTTTGTAAGAAGTTGAACCAATTTTCACTTCCAGCTGCACCGCATAGACATTCTACTCGTTCCACATCCTTGTCAACACTTCACGTTAGCAATACGTTTTTTGCCAATGGATCGGAAATAAAATGGTATTTCATTATGGTTTTAGTTTTGTCTCCTTGATTACTAGAAAAGTGGGGCCAGTTTCACACGTTTATTGAACCCTCAAATTTCCTTTGCTGTAAAATGCCGACTTGCTTCCTTTGGCCTATTTTTCTATTGGTTGCTTTCTTACTAATTTGTAGGAGTTATTTATATATTTATACATTTTATATTTTACATATTTTCATTGATGGGTGGTAAGTATCTTACCCAAGTTAGTTCATGGCTTGCCTTCTCACCTTTTTTTTTTTTTTTTTTTTTTTTTTTACAATCAGCATCACGTGTACATAGCTTTCTCACTTTCTTTGTGGTCACTTTGAACAGAAATTATTGATTTTAATGTAGTCAAATTTATTCATCTTTTTCCTTGTGGTTAGGGCCTTTTGCATATCATTTCAGAAATCTTTCCCATCCTAAGGTTGAAGAGGCATTATTCTACAATTTCTTCTATTCATTTTAGAGTTTTGTATTTTACATTTTTGAATCCCCAGGAATTTAATCCCTGGTATGGTGTGAGGTAGGAATAACGATTTGTTCTGTTTTTGTTTTTCTTTCCCTACTGAGCTACAGTATATGTCTGCAAGGATCAAGTTTCTCTATGTGTAAGGTCTACTTCTGGGCTTTCTGTTTTGTTCATCAGGTCTATCCGTCGGACCATAACCACACTTAAAGTAAGTCTTGCTACCTGGTGCTGGAAGTTTCCTACTTCGATTCTGTCCAGCAGTGCCATGCCTATTCTTGGCCCTTTGTTGTTCATATGCATTTTAGAAACAACTGCCAAGTTTCACGGAAAATTCTGTTCAGGTTCTTTTTTTTTTTTTTTTTTTGGTGATGGAGTCTCGCTCTGTCACTCATGCTGGAGGGCAGTGGCATGATCTCTGCTCACTGCAAGCTCCGCCTCCCAGGTTCACGCCATTCTCCTGTGTCAGCCTCCCAAGTAGCTGGGACTACAGGCACCCGCCACCACGCCCGGTTAATTTTTTGTATTTTTTTTAGTAGGGATGGGGTTTCACCATGTTAGCCAGGATGGTCTCGATGCCCTCATGATCCGCCCACCTTGGCCTCTCAAAGTGCTGGGATTACAGGCGTGAGCCACCATGCCTGGCCTTCTGTTGAGGTTCTTAATGGACTTATATGAAATCTATAGATCCACTTGGGGAGAACTGAAATCAGGATATTGAGTGCTCTCACCCATGAGCATGGTATTTTTAAAATCTGCATTGTTAATGTCTTCCAACATAGTTTTAGACTTTCCTCAGTAGAGGTCTTACAAATCTTTCATTACATTGATTCCTATGTCCCTTATATTTGTTGTTATGATATTTAATAATTATACCTTTGTTGCCAATGTGTAGAAGTATAATTTATTTTTGAGTATTGATCCAGCAAACTTGCCAGGCTGTCTTTCTTATTCCACAAAGTTCTCTGAGGAAAATTTTTTTTTTTTTTTTTTTTGAGACAGAGTCTCACTCTATCACCCAGGCTGGAGTACAATGGTACAATCTAGGCTCACTGCAACCTCCGCCTCTGGGGTTCAAGTGATTCTCCTGCTTCAGCCTCCTGAGTAGCTGGAATTACAGGCCCATGCCACTACACCTGGCTAATTTTTGTCTTTTTAGTACAGACGGGGTTTTGCCGTGTTGGCCAGGCTGGTCTCGAACTCCTGACCTCAAGTGATCCGCCTGCCTCAGCCTCCCAAAGTGCTGGGATTACAAGCGGGAGCTACGGTGCCCAGCCTTGAGCTTTGTAGACAAGAAATTCTGGTAATTGATTATGAGTAAATTTTGTTTCTCCCATTCAAATAATTAAAACTTTTATTTTTCTTGTCCTATCTTACTGGATAGGAGCTCTGGTACCATGGTGATAGCCACAAATCTTGTTTTGTTCTTGATTTAAAAGGAAATTCACCTTGAATACAGTTTAGCTGTAAATATTAGAAGAATACTCTTTGAGATTTAAGAAGTTCTCTATTCTTAGTTTTCAAAGTGTTTTTATTTTTAATCAAGGATTGATGTTAAATTGTTTTATCAAATGTTTTTTCTGCATCTATTCATATGTTTGCATATCTGTTAATGTGGCGAATATTGCTAACTGATTTAGTCATGAGGTATTTTCTTATATCTGTGCTACTGGATTCCATTTGCTAACATTTTGTTTAGGAATTTTAGATATATGTTTTTTGTAACATTGGCCTGTAATGGGAGTAAATTAGTTTGGCAATATCAAATTTTAAAATGCAATGTCTTTGACCCAGAATGTATCCTATGGATGTACTCCACAGGATATGCAAAAGTATATGTACAAGCATGTTTGTTGTTATAATAGCAAGAAACTAAAGACAAATGTCCCTTAGTTGGAGACTTGGTTTTTTAAAAAGGTACAGTATTTTGTTGCCATTACAAAGAATGAGGTAGATCTATTTGTGCTGATGTGTAAAGTTCTCCGAAATCTATAATTAGGGTAAAGCAGGTGGCAAGAGCAAGAGTATATATTTATCTCTATCCCGTTTGTGAATTTCTTAAGTGATAGCGCTATGGATGTGCATATGCTATTTCTGGACGCGCACTCAAAGCCTTGTAACACCAGTTCCCTCTGGAGAGCAGGGATGGCAGGAAGCTGTAGGACTATGTCTCTTTCCACACCTTTTTATAATTCATGAGCATAAGCGTGTATTGGTCTCTGTACACCTGCCCCTGGGCTTGAGGAGGCCCTGCTGGCTGCAATGTCTCACTTTCACCTAACTGCACAGAGTCTCAGCCACTTCCCTCCAGCCCTTGAGGACTGTCACCCATCCTAGAATGGAGGCCTTGCATTAGGTCCCGGGTTTGGCCAGAAGAATAGAGCAGTTGGAAATGTTAAGTTGACATAAATAGGAAGCTCTGTAACCTCGTGCAAGTGTTGTCTTGGAAACCAGAGCCTGGGCGGTCTCCATGGAAACCGTGCTCAGCCTTCTGCCTGAAGGAGTTACCACCCACTGGTGCTGGAGTGTTACTTATCAGAGACCTCAGAGCTCCAATAATTGCTTAGGGAATGATGATGGACTGGCCCCTGCCCACCCTGGCCATGTCAGGTGTGGGGCCCTGGGCACCTCCAGCTCTCTGCCTGGGAAAGAAGAAGAGCCCATTTCCATGAGAGATGCCCTCATGGGGAGGCACAGCAGACCACCCAAGGCAGTACATGCAGGGTCCCCGCAGTAAGGAGGGGGTCCTGTGTCCGGAGGTCCAGGGTATCTGGACTCTGCCATTGTCCCCTGGTGCAGCTGTACAGCTGTGGTGGGCTAACACCGTCTCCAGGCTCCAACTTGCCCTTCTGTAAAATGGGGAGTTTGGACCAAGTCATTCTGAAGGTCTCTTCCAGCTTTAATGACATGTGTTTTGCATGTGACCTGGCAGCACAGGGTTCAGAGGAGGGAGAGATCAGAGTGACTAGTGCGGGCTTCCTGGGGAATCATTTGAGCTTTGAAGGTGGGGAGGAGGAATGTCAGAGAGTGGGCAAAATATAACACGAAAGGGAAATTCACCCTCTGAGGGCCAGGGGCACGGGGGCAGCCTGCTCTCCTCCTGGGGCCCTGTTCCTTGTGGGGACTGGAAGAGAGGCTTTGACTCTAGGGCCTGGGGCAGCAAGGGTTGACAGGGGTGCAGTCCTAGAAGGGTTGGCAGTTACGGTGGCCCACCATGGCATCTCCGTATCCTTGCTCCATGCTGCACCCACTCCAGCTGCCAGAGCACGGAGGCAGAGACGTGGGAGCAGATGAAGGTTGCACACCAGCCTCCCACCTGTGAGACAAAGGGCCCTGTCACTGGAAGCCACGTCCAGCCTGGCCCCTCAGGAGCCAGGGCTCTGCACCTAACGGAAGACTGATGGGAAAGGGAAGGCTGGCAGCAGTGAGGTAATGGGGTGGGGGGTGAGAGGCAGGGGGAGGTGGGGAGGACAGGGAGGGGAGGGAGGGGAGGGGAGGGACTTTAGCCAGCACCCTTGTCCCACACTGAGCGAGTACCCACAGTGTTCAAGCAGTCAGTATGCCGGCAGTTTTTCATTGATTACTTTTGTTCATGTCTCGCATTATCTCTGGGGTAAGTATGAATTTCATAGCCACAAACTCAGGTGTCCAAAGTATCTTTATTGGTATCTTTATTTTTGTATAATAGTGTGTTTTGTGTAATAATCTAGTTTTCAAACCTTCCCTTAGTCTGGTGGCAGAATGTGTAATCTTGATAATTTCTAGGTAAACTCGGTCATCACTTCAGTTTGCCCTTTTCAAAGATATTAATTTTTGCCCTCCCTTCCCCACCAGGGGCCATCATCTGAATCATGTTCCTGTATTCGGGATTTGCTCCTCCAAAACAGTTTTGATGGGAGACACAAGCCACCTACTATTATGCAGCCATGTACCACATAACAACGTTTCAGGCAACAATGACCGCACATACCACAGTGGTCCCATAAAATTACAACGGAGCTGAAAAATTCCTATTGCCTAGTGACGTCACAGCCATTGTAAGGTCGGAGTGCAACACATCACTCATGTGTTTGTGTTGATGCTGCTGTAAACAAACCTACCACACTGCCAGTCATATAAAAGTATAGCCCATACAATTATGTGTAGTACTTAATACTTAATAATAATAAACAACTATGTTGCTGGTTTACGTATTTACTACACTGTGTTTTTAATTGCTAATAAGAGTGTACTCTTTTTAGTTATTAAAAAAAAAGTTAACTGTAAACAAACTCAGCAGGTACTTCAGGAGGTTTCCAGAAGAAGGCATTGTCATCATAGGAGGTGACAGCTCCATGCATGCATTGCCTCTGAAGACCTTCCAGTGGGACAGGATGTGGAGATGGAGATGGTGATACTGATGGCCCTGACCCTATGTAGGCCTAGGCTCATGTGTGTGTTAGTGTCTAGTGTTTAACTAAAAAGTTTAAAAGTTAAAAAAAAATTTTAGTAGAAAAAAAGGGGGACTGGGCGTGGTGTAATCACAGCACTTTGGGAGGCCGAGGCAGGCGGATCACCTGAGGTCAGAAACTCGAGATCAGCCTGGCCAACATGGTGAAGCCCCGTCTCTACTAAAAACACAAAAATTAGCTGGGCGTGGTGGCGTGCACCTGTAATCCCAGCTACTTGGGGGGCTGAGGGAGGAGAATGGCTTGAACCCAGGAGGCAGATGTTACAGTGAGCCGAGACACACCATTGCACTCCAGCTTGGGTGACAAGAGGGAGACTCTGCCGCAAAAAAAAAAAAAAGGAAAAAGAAAGAACAAAAGCTCATAGACTAAGGGTACAAAGAAAATACTTTGTGAAGCTCTGTGTGTTGGTGTTTTATGCTAAGTATTATTATAGAAAAGTCCAAAGGTTTTTAAAAATTGAAAAGTTTATAAAGTAAAAAAAAAAGTACAGTAAGCTAAGGTTACATCATTATTGAGGAAAGAAAAAATGTTTCATAAATGTGGTGTAGCCTAAATGTACAGTGTTTATAAAGTCTACAGCAGTGGTTGGTAATGTCCCAGGCCTTCCCATTCACTCACCATCCACTCACTGACTCACCCACAGCAACCTCCAGTCCTGCAAGCTCCATTCATGGTAAGCGCCTTATACAGGTGTACCATATCTTTATTTTTCCTACCATATTTTGAACGATATTTTTCTATGTTTAGACACACCATTGTGTTGCGATTGCCTACAGTATTCAGTACAGAAACATGCTGCACAGGCTTGTGGCCTAGGAGCAACAGGCTAACCCGTATAGCCCAGGTGTGCAGTAGGCTATGCCATTTGTGTAAGTGCACACTACGATGTTCACACAATGAAACTGCCTGACGATGCATTTCTCAGGACGTATCCCTGTTGTTAAGCTGAATCTGTTTTTCCCAGTGCCCCTTGGGGCTGGAGTCAAGCATGTGACCAGGCTCAGCCAATCAGATGTTTCCTCTCTGTAGTAGTCCATGTTCACACTGCAATGAAGATTCTACCTGAGACTGGGTAATTTATAAAGGAAAGAGGTTTAATTGACTCACGGTTCCACGTGGCTGGGGAGGCCTCTGGAAACTTACCATCATGGCTGAAGGCAAAGGGGAAGCAAGGCACGTGTTAGTCTCACATGTGGCCGGAGAGAGAGAGAGCACGGTGGGGAGGTGCCAGACAATTATCCAACAACCAGAACCCATGAGTGATGACTCATGGGAGAAACTGCCTCCCGATCCAATCACCTCCCACCAGGCTCCTCCCTTGACATGGGGATTACAGTGTGAGATGAGATTTGGGTGGGGACAAAGAGCCATACCATATCACACCCAGACCATGCCATAGGGACAAGTGACTCAGGAAGGGGGACAGTGAAAAATGCATCCTGGTAGAGGGGACAACAGCAACACAGAGTCTTGTGGGCATCAGGGAGGTGGTGGCATCCTCTCCACATTCTGGAGCCCACGGTTCCCTTTGTGGTCTCCCAATTGCTGAAGTGGTTTCTCCAGCCCACCCAGTGACTCTGAGCCACCCAGTGTCCCGTCGATCAATTCCTTTCTTCCTAAATTCACCAGAATTGTTCCCAGTGTTTGTGTCACAGTTTTATTGAACAAGGGAGCCTTGTAGAGTATAATCAGAAAACAATTCTTTCTCCCCACTACCTTTTCAAACCTGGTCGGTGGGGTGGGTTCTCCTCTGACCTTGGATGAAATTGAAGGTAGGTTTCTTGGTTTTTCTGGTCCATCCAAGATAATAAAAATCCCTTGGGTAACTTTTAGTCACACAAATCCAATTTCAGTAATTACAACATCTAACTATCAAAACAGTTGAGACTCCAGGTGGCATTTGAAGTTAAAACAGCTCCCTTGCCCCATCCCAGACCTGCCCACATGGGAAGCCTACAAGGTGCGTGGGGAGCTTAGCGGGTTTCTCCTCCATGCCTCTGCCTCATGCTTCTACTTTTCCTCCCCTTCACTAGGCTCCTCGGTGCCTCCAAGTTTGGGACAGTGGCATGAGGGCTTGGCGTCGGGCGTCGGAGCAGGAGAGGTCACTAGTTGTCTTAGGCGGTGTGCGTTGCTGTAAAGGAACACCTGAGCCTGGGGAATTTATAAAGAAAACGGGCTTATTTGGTTCACAATTCTGCTGGCTGGAAGACTGGGCATCTAGTGAAAGCCTCGGGCTGCTTCCACTCGTGGCAGAAGGTGAACAGAGCTGGCGTGAGATCACACGCAGAGATCATGTGGAGAGAGAGGAAGCAAGAGAGACACGGGAGGCAAAGGCTCTTTTTAACAACCAGCTCTCGTGAGAACTAACGGAGTGAAACTCACTCGCCTCTGTAGGAAGGCAATAATCTATTCATGAGGGATCCAACCTATGACCAGAACACCTCCCATTAGGCCCCACCTCCAACATTGATCCAAACTGTAGCACTAGCATCACCAGTTCACCTTCCCTCAGGTGGATGCTCCGTGAGAGTCCCTGGTCCCCGTCCTTACCACTAGCTGCACCTCAATGCAGGCAAACTCTCCCTCAGCTTCATTTTCTTGGACTGGATCTAAGTAACTCAGACCAGCTTCTGAAACATTCACACACCCTTTGATGCTACAGAATCCAGCAGAATGGGCTATTTGCTGGCACGCACCTCTTCTTGTCCTGTGCTCCAAGCAACAAGCAGGCAGCTCCAGCCACAGCCTCTCACTACTTGCTTCCCCAGGGGCTTGGCCCCCACCCAGTCCACAGGGCCCCCTTCCAAATTACTCCCAGGCCCCATGTCCAGGTCTCCCAGCAGTCTCAGTGAAGCCCCTCTCACTAGGCATAAGGCAGAGGGGTGGTGCGCTGGACTCTGTGATCGTTCTCTCCTTAGGAATGTTCTCTCTGGCTGGGCACGTGGCTCACCCCTGTAATCCCAGAACTTTGGGAGGCCGAGGCAGGAGGATCACTTGAGGCCAGGAGTTCAAGAACAGCCTGGGAAACACAGGCTGTTTAAATTTTTTGTCTGTACAAAAAAATTAAAAATCAGCTGGGCATGGTGATATGTACCTGTAGTCCGAGCTACTTGGGAAGACTGCTTGAGCCTGGGAGGTCGAGGCTGCAGTGAGCCATGATCGCACCACTGCACTCCAGCCTGGGTGACAGAGTGAAACTCTGTCTCTAAAAAAGAAAAAAAAGGAAATGTTCTCTCTATTTGGTCTTCAGTTAGCAGCCAGGAGTGGAGGATGCGCAAGAGTTGCACAGTTGGTTTGAGGTCGCCTCCTTTGCATGTCCTTTATTTTGGAATGTCTGACTCATGGGCACAATCCCCCTCTTTTCTCAGATCCCTGAGGGGCTGACAAGTCTCTTCCTTGGAGCTAACCCCCGGTGATGGAGGCGTAGAGGACCCAGGGACCCCCCGCCCCATTCCTGCTACCTCACCAGCATCTGATTTCTTTTTCCCTGGACTTGTGAAGTCTTTATCTAGACTTGGAGGAAGAGATGTGGGGAAAGGGAAAAGGAGAGGAAAGTCTCATTAGGTCGACAGATGGTTTAGGTCTTGCAGGCCCCCCAGCAGGCATCTGGGGCAGCTGGTTCTAAGCGGAGGAGGGGCTGCCACGGGGAGTCTGAACCTGAGGCCACCTGCACCCCCCTAACCCTCAGCTGAGCTGGGAGTTCAGGGAACAGGACATGAAAGGAAGTTGAGCAGCCTCAACCTGGGGTGAAGGCTCAGAGCTTTGGATGATACCCTACGCGTCAGTGGTGGTAGAGCAGCCCTGGGGCTTGGTGGCAAGACAGTGGGCTCTGGACTACCAGACCTGGGTTTGAATCTCATTTCTGCCATTGACTGGCTGGATGATTGTTTTGGTTATCTATTTCTGCATAACAAATACCCCAAACCTTGTTGCTTAAAAGAGTAATCGGCCGGGTGTGGTGGCTCACGCGTGTAATCCCAGCACTTTGGGAGGCCGAGGTGGGTGAATCACAAAGTCAGGAGTTCAAGACGAGTCTGGCCAACGTGGTGAAACCCAGTCTCTACTAAAAATACAAAAAATTAGCTGAGCATGGTGGTGGGCACCTGTAATCCCAGCTACTCGGGAGGCTGAGGAAGGAGAATCGCTTGAACCTAGGAGGCAGAGGTTGCAGTGAGCCCAGATCGTGCCACTGCACTCCAGCCTGGGCAACGGTGTGAGATTCCATCTCAAAAAAAAAAAAAGAGTAGTTATGTGCTCAAGATTTTACAGTTTGGAACGGCTGAGCAGGGATGATTTGTTTGTGCCCTGTGTGTCATTATCTGAGCTGTCTTTAGGGAGGCAAGAAGATCTACTTCAACGATAGCATCCTATCAGTTCCGAGCTCAGCTGGGACTGTCAGCTGAGAGCCTCAACTCTCCTCCAAATAGTCCTCTCCTCTTTCCTGCTTGGGCTTCCCCACAACATGGAGACTGGGTCCCAAAAGGGAGGAGGCAGACGCTGTCAAGCCTACTTGATGCCTGGGCTCTGAGGTCCCAGGACATCATTTCCCCTGCATTCTTTGGCCAAAGAAGTTGGGGGCCCATCCTAGATTCAAGATGAGGGGACATAAGCACCACCTCTTGAGGGGAGAAGTGCCGTGTGTGTATAGGGAGGGCAAGATTGTCTGCAGCCATCTTTGGATACTAGCTACCACAGCAAGCATGAGCAAGTTATTCAATCTCTCCAAGTCTCAGTTTCCTACTCTATAAACTGGAAATAATAATATCTATCTCATGTGGTTGTTGATAGCATTAAAGAAGTTCTCAGCGGAGCTCACAACAGTCAGAAGCATGAGTCTGTACAGCCCACAGCTCAAAAGAATTCCGAATTGTCTAACTTAGACAATCCTGAGCACACACAGCATCCAGACGATGGTGGAAAACTTCTCCCACCACAAGTCCTTTCAGCACCTGCCGCTGCTACCTCCTCTATCTCTGCTCCCTCCCTGCCTCTAGTATCCTCACCTCCCAAATCCCCTCAGCCTTTTCTCCTCTTCTTCCTGTGAGTCACTCTGGAGATGCAGCAGTACAGAGGAATCTGGTCTTGGCTCTGGGCAGGGTGTTTAGGCAGTGAGTCTCCCAGGTTGGGACCCATTGCCCCCTCCTAGAGAATAATGCTCTCATTGCCCTCTGCTCCTGACCCGAAGCCCCCCACACCAGCTCCTACTAACTGGAAGCCAGTGCTGTAAACCTACAGCTTCCACGTGCTCCATGAGAGTCTCTGGTCCCCGTCCTCACCGCTAGCTGCACCTCAATGCAGGTGAACTCCCCAGCTTCATTTTCTTGGATGCTTCAGGAGGACTCCCCTTTGTGGTAGAGGTAGGGAAAAGAAGAAGGCTTCTAAGAGGAGGCCACTCCCAGCTCCAGCCCCAGCCCCAGCCCCAGCCTCAGCCTGGGCAGCCACATCCGCTGCAGTTTCAGCGCACGGCAGCCACTGCGAGCCTGGGTGCCCATCTGCAGGCTCCCAGCCCAGGCCCTGACCATGCAGTTTTGGTGGGAAGTGGGGGGCAGGGCTTACCCGTCCTGGGGTAGTCCCCAGGCCTCTCTGGATTCAGACAATTAGAAGCGGTAGTTGCAGCAATCAGATGGAGCACTGTGTGATTTGGGAAATGGGGCAGCTCTAGCTGGTCTGGGAAGCAAAAGCCCTTTCTTTCTATTTTAAAATATAAAACTTGATTTTTCTAGGCGTTCAGAAATGCCTGGTTCATGTGGGCCGGGGCAGGCCTGGGCTGCCTAGAGAGCTGTGGCGATGGGGGGCCTTAGAGCAGGAGGGTGGGAGGGGATGAAATGTGTCCTGTCTCAGGAGTGCCCCTTTCTCCAGGCATCATGGAGGGTATCCTAGCCCCTGACCACCCAGGGGGCAGCCACCTCCCAGGCCTGCAATCCCGAGTTGAGACACAGGCCCACCCAGGTTGTTTCTCCCTTAGGTGACCCCTCCCAAGCAGAGCTGTCGCTGAGCTCCTGATTCTGGTCCACTGTTACCGGGGAGACTGCTGTCCCCAGGCCTCTCCAGGCCAGGCTGTGCTGAGCAGAGGCTGTGCCTCCAAACCCAGGAAGGCTTCCAGTTGGATCGCTTCTGACTTTGTCTTCTTGTTGTTGCTGCTGGTAATAAAACTCACATTTACCAGAATTGGGGCAAACAGAATGGAAAGAACAGCATTTCGGTGACTGATGCCAAGTCTCAGAGTTTCAGTAGCCCCACTTGGGCAGCCAAGAGCCTGGGAAATTAGATGCCCTGGCTCAGGAGGGCTGTGTTCACCAGTTTCACACATGGTCCCCCCTCCTTGGGGTCTCGGGTGCACAGCAGGTGCAAACACCCCACACCATGTGTCCCGAGGCTGGGAGCCGTGAAGACACCCCCCACCACTTCCACTTCCGTTTCTGCACAGAGAAGGTGTCACAGTTTTCCAAACTGTTAAGAGAATTTCTTTTGTGCATGGCATTGTTCAGCTCACCCAGGCTGCAGACTGGGATGGAACCAAAACAGAAGTGAGTAAGGAGAAGTGAGTCAGTCATGCATTCAACACATATTCTTGAGCCCTCTTATGTTCTGGGCCCTGTTGGGGACTGGGGACAGAGAGGAGCAGCATGCTGCCCCTATCCTCTAGGAGCTCACAGACCTGGTATCCCGAAGATGGGCCAGACTCTTCTGCCTCTTTGTCTGGGTAGACCTGATGTCTAGACCAAGACATAAAACGGGCTTTTGGAGCATTGCTGCGGAGTCTGCAGGGTGGTGGGCCCTGGGCAGGGTGGTGGGGCCTGGGCTGTGTGCTGGGCATGGAAAGGCGAACAAGAAACGAACCCTACTCTCGCAGGACTGATGGTCTAGTCGGGTAGAAGAAGAAACTGGAAGTTATTGGACAGTGTGCTAAGTGTTGGGATGGGGGAGTTCCAGGGCACTGTGGGGACAGGTATGCCCAGACCAACCAAGAAAACAAGGGGACCTATGTGTTTGATTCATATTAAATGTCATACTAGGCCGGGCGTGGTGGCTCACTCCTGTAATCCCAGAACTTTGGGAGTCCAAGATGGGTGGATCACAAGGTCAGGAGTTCAAGACCAGCCTGGCCAAGATGGTGAAACCCCATCTCTACTAAAAATACAAAAAATTAGCTGGGTGTGGGGCTAGGCGCCTGTAATCCCAGCTACTCAGGAGGCTGAGGCAGTGAACTGCTTGAACTTGGGAGGCAGAGGTTGCAGTGAGCCGAGATAGAGCCACTGCACTCCAGCCTGGGTGACAGAGGGAGACTCCATCTCAAAATAAAGAAATAAATAAGTAAATAAATAAATAAATGTCATACTGTGCCACCAAGGCCAATGTCTTCACAGGTTTTTTGACCTTGGCAATGTTCCCGTCAGACTGCAGAAGACTTGACTATTCCTGTTCAGGTAGATGATGACCGGCCCCATAAACAGCCACTGACGGTCACCCTCTCCCTCCCCAGCCCTGAAGGCCAAGAAATGGGACTGAGCTCCTTGGATTTATGACCTTCTGGCTCCTGCAGAGAGAGGAGGGCTGGGGCTTGACCCGGACACGGTAAGCTGGACAGACTCCTGCACGGTGTAGGCTTGAGGCCACATTCCTCGTCCATCTCTGGCTAGGGGCTGGGGCTGGGTGGACATGGTTCCTCCGTGATGTTCTGCCACCCAGCAGCTTGCCACCCTCTCCAGGTCCTTTGGCAAAATTTCAAACCACGCTGATTGACCTTGGAGCTCCACCCACATCCACACCCTTGGCTGTGTCAGAAACTCTCCGCTACAGGCAAGAAAACAAGGGAACTGGGGTTTATGACTTCTGTTCAGCTTCATTAAATATTTGATGAGCAACTTTTAGAGGAGCTTTCTGGATTCCACAGAGGGGACTAACTAATTCCACCTTTTCCTTTTAGCAGGGGCTAAGGACTGTCCTTGGATCTCACTAGGACAGCTGACCTTCCCTCCACCGAATGACTTCTCCAGTCTGATCGTTCCCGGCCACCTGATAATCTCTTTGTGCAAACACCAGGAAGCCCTGGTTAGAGGCGTGGACACCAGGTGTTCTTGAGGAGGACAGTGGTGACTCAGTTTTATCTGACCCCATGCTCTCAAGTTCCTTTTCTGTGAGACACTTCTTTTGTGCTACTTTGGACCCTCTCACTTATCTGTGGGCCATTGGCCACTGGCCCCAGCCACAGCTGAGACCACCAACTCTGCATGGACTCAGACAGGCTTCACCCAGGCACACCCAGCAGCCCCTGCCTCAGGTCCCAGCTATGCACCCCTTAGGCTTGCCTGGATACTAGGATGGGAGACACTGCATCCATCCATCCACAACCAGCAAGTAGAGGCAATTAACACCCTTCAGGCGACCCAACGCAAGCTGGGAGCCTGTGCACAAATTATTCTCCCTTTCTCCCAAAAGAATTGTGCCGAGAAACATTTGTGCAGCTTCCCGGAAGATGGTCCTTGGGATTGAGCAAGCAGTAATGTTTGTTACCAAGCCGTGGCCAGCTCCATAACACACCCTGGAGTTGGCGCCACTTCCTTCCCAGCTACACTCCCCTTTCTCTCACGCCTGCTCCCTGGGGTCACCTCCCTACCAAAGGAGGGGCACAGGAGCCTTTGTTTCCCACTCTGCTTTCCAAGAAACCCAAACCAAGCCACTCTGAGTTCCTTCCAGAGCTCCACTTCCACTTCACGGGATCCTCTTAGTACCACAGTCAGCACCCAACCTGCCTCTGAGATGGGCGTGTGATCTTGGCTGGCCAGTCAGTGCCTTATTCCTCTGGCCACAGAACTTGGCTCAGGAACTGACATGTGACCAATCTGAATTTTCCCTGGGGACTGATACGTGGACACCAGGGACCTCATGCACCAGTAAAGTCGCTGCCTTCCTTCTCTGCCAGAGATGATTCTGTCTCATCCAATCAAGACTTGAATGGACTCCAGCTTCCCAGAAAGCCTTTCTCCACCATCCCAGCCTCACGGGATCTTACCCGCTTCACTGGTAACACCCAGAATCTTCAGCACAACTGCTACCACCAGGTACTGCCTTGCTCCTTTACACTGTTGTTATGTTGTTTGAATCTGTTATGCAGCTGGTTATGTGTATTCCTATTTCTACTAGGCATGCATGGTTCTACCTGGCTAACTACAGTGGATTCATTGTCCAAATGAGGCAGGCAGGTGCTTCAATATATAGAGAGGCCAGGTATCCAATATAAGGAACCACATTATCCCAGTTTGCCTGGAACTTTCCAAGCTTTAACACTGAATAGCCTTGGACTCCCTCAGTCCTGGACAGACTGGGACATTTGGTTACCTTGTTCAATGAGCAAGAGCAGGAGGAGAGTGTTGTCTAGGAGAAGCCTCCTTTTATTTACTTCCCTTCTGAGACAGGGTCTCACTCTGTCACCCAGGTTGGGGTCCAGTGGCAGGATCATAGCTCATTGCAGCCTCAACCTCCCGAGCTCATGCAATCCTCCCACCTCAGCCCCCCAAGTAGCTGGGATGACAAGCACACCACCACACCTGGTTATTATTATTATTTTTTTTAATAGAGACAAGGTCTCACTACATTGCCCAGGCTGGTCTCAAACTCCTGAGCTCACGTGATCCTACCCACCTTGGCCTCCCAAAGTGCTTACAGGTGTGAGTCACTGCACCTGGCCGGGAAGCCTCTTTTTAAAGTAAAGGACATAGACTGCACAGATTCAGCCCAGACTCCATCTATCTATCTATTTAATAGAGCTCCTACAATTTACTGAGCTTCTACTATGTGTCTGACACTCTGCGAAGTTTTGAAGATCCAGAGATGAACAAGACTTAGTCCCTTCCCTGAAGAGTTTATAGTTCAGAGCAGGCATTAGGGAAATTTTTTGCAAAGGGCTAGATCACAAGTGTTTTCAGTTTTACAAACCATACAGTCTCTGTCATAACTATTCTGGTCTGCTGTAGCTCCAAAGCAGCCACTGCAGACAGTGTGAATGGACATGACTGTGTCCCCATAAGACTTGAAGGGCAGCAGCCTCCTGGCACAGAGGTGGAGAAAAACACACAAAGCCTCAGAGCACCTGCCAGGCCCCTGCTGAAGGTAGCAGCTCCAGGCGGCCCCATAGGCGGCATCTCACATGGCCCCATCTCCTCCGCCGTGGTTGATTGGACCAGGGAGGAGCACGTGATTCACAGGTAGCCCATCCTCAGGCTGCCAGTGATGGACACGAGTGGAGAGGCCCGCAGAGATAGTGGCCGCCAGCTGGGACAATGGTGGTAGGAGACAGAGACTGAAAGGCAGGAAGGGTAGAGCAGAGCCAATAGACTTCCCTGGACCCTCGAGCCCTTCCAAACCTGAGCTGTGTTCCAGGCCCCATGGAGACCTCCAGGGAGGTCTTGCTGTGAGCCTGTCCTGGGGACCCAGGGAGCCTTGCACGGAGCTGAGAGTCCTGTCTTCTTTATTTCCATGTACATCCTTCAACAAAACAGGTTTTGTTTCCTTCTTTCTTGTTTAATAATTCAGTAATTTTTAGAAAATTTATAAAGTTGTGCAACCATCATTGTCACCCAGCTCCCATAATAAATCTGAAGGAGCTCCCTGCACCCAAGAGACCCTCAATCACCCCAGTTCCTTGTGGAAAGTTAGGGTGCCATGGGATCACAGAGGAGGGACCCCCAACTAGGGCCGGGGGCTCAGAGAAGCCTTCCCAGAGAGACCCAAGGACAGTCAGAGAATTCCTGGGGTGATGTGGAGATGAGGGATCCCCATCACCTCTTTGACCTTTAGTGGGCAGCAAGGGCCAACATCTGACCAGGTGCCTCCTGCAGCAGGCATGGTGTAGGCAGAACACTTTGTCAGATGCCGATGAATCGAGCAGCTTTCCTGTTTCCTCCATACCCTCCATGCCGTCCTGTGGCAGCCTCAGTCCACCCCGGTGTCCTTAGACAGGGCCTTGCAGCCCAGGGCACACTGCAGGAAAGGGAAGAATCTGCACGTGGCTCCCTGGGGCCGTCGATGATGGGCTTTGCTGCCTGCACCACCCGAGTTTTCATCCAAGAAAACACCCTAACCTGGTATTTCCCAAGGAATTCAAGTGAGATGGTCAAAAGGGCTTACACCCTTGTCCTAAGGCTGTGGAAGAGGTCTGGCCATACAATCTCCCTCTCCCTTTCCCCCTCCACCCCCAGGAAAGAGAGAATCTCCAAGCACCCATACCCAGGGCTTCTGTCTTCCCACTCCCCTCTCCCATCTCCCCATAAGGAGCCTTTCTCTTGCTGAAGCAGGAAACTTCATTTTGCTAACAGGAAGGTTCTTTGTTCACTGCAAGAGAAACCAGCTCCAGCTAATTCAAGCAAAAGAAGGCTCTTCGCAGGGATGTGGAGCAGCTCACAGTTGCAAAGAGGTTGCTGAGCAACGTGCACTGCCTGGAGGTGACTCCAGTGGCCCTGGGCTTCCCCGGGCTCCCCCGCTGGGAGACAGAATCTGACAGCACAGTTTGGTGCAAGGGTCCCTGGCCTTGGTCCTTTGGATCACTCAGTGACAGGGAACAGGAGCCAATCTGCTTCCCTATCCCATTAGAAGGATCTGGATTTGCTCCATTCACCCAGACCTGGGTTTCACCAGGAACTAGGGGTGTACATCATCTATGCTCAAACCCAGGGCAACCCTGAGTATACGGCATCTCCCACTGGGCCATTAAGAAGATGCACATACAAAAGAGATCGTTTTTCCAAGTGAGAAGATCCAGCTTGAATACACAAACTATTAGGGGTGTGCATGTAATTGTTTAAATGTCTCCTGTAGGAGTTAATGCATTTGGTTTTAAAGACATCTTTTAATTCCACAGAAGGTAACTCCTTTCCACTTTCACATTTCAGGGAACATTTTTTCATCTCAACCTGTCACCAGCAACTTGAGTGTCTGTCTCCTCATCACCCCTGAACCAGGGTTTGAGTCACCAGTGACTTTCAGGGCACATCACCTCCCTCTCCTCTCAGTTACAGAGATTCAGCACTTTTTAAATCCCCACATGATGCTATCGCTGGAAATTTTATCTAAGCCGCAAGTGCCCCTTCTCATAATGTTGAGGGGCTTAAAGTTGTTATTTGAACCTTGAGAGAAATATGAGAATTTTCTTAACTGGTGATTGGGGCACACCAGGCACCCCGGCATTATCATCTATCCTACCAGAGGGCTCCTGCACACAGCCAGGTATAAGGGGCTTGGAGCAAGCCCCTAGCTGTCTGTTATCATTAGCTGGTGCTACGGGGCCAGGACCCAGGGTCTTTGAGCCTCCAGTTGTTTCCTGGTCTGAAGCGAGGTCTGGGGCAGTGGTGATGACTGCAGCTGTCAATCACCAGGTATTTATCAGCTCTGCTCTGCACCCAGCCTGTGCCAGGCACACAGGGTGGATGGGAGCCATGAGCCCTTGCTGTGAGAGATGATTAAGAAGGAGCATTTCTACTTAGGACACCAGTGCAAGGGAGGACCAAATGAGGTGTAACAGACAAGGAGAGAATAAGGTTGTTCTCGACCAGGTGCAATTGAGTAGTGGAAGCCAGTGGGTGGGCTTGTGCCAGCCTCTATTGGGGAGCAGATGGGTCACCCCTTGATGGCTCAGGATCTTTGAAGAGCCCTGAGAGGATTTTGGAGTGGGCACGGTGGGCCAGGACACAGAGACCCAGAGTGGGGGTTAGCATGGGGTGCCATGCAAAAATCACTTACAAGGGCATCGGAGAGCTGGTGCTGCTCACGCCCCCACGGGCCTCAGCTTTCACGTCTGCACAATAGTTCCCTTCAAGCCAAGGTCTTGTTACAGACCTGTTTCTAGCCCCTACTCCTCCAGATTTATGGGGTCACCCCCCCTTTTTAAATCTCCAAGCAGAAGGGCTTGTGATTTTATTCCACATTCAGTGGGAACCCTAGCATCTCCCATCATAGTCCTGGAAACTGCCAAATTCTCCTCTGAGCCCTGAGTCCTACAGGAACTGTCCTCCATGTATATCTGAGCCCACAGGGAGCACCTTCCCCCTTCCTTTCTCCAATAAAGGACAACTGACTCCAGGGAGAACTGGTGGGAGACTTCCCTGAAGGCCAGGGGTGATGGAGATGGATGGTAATGCACAGCAACTGGAAACAGCCCCCAGCCCCATCCTGCCAAGGGAGTGCTCCTTCCCTTATGCCACCCCCTCACCTGGTTTGGTTGGTTTCAGATGCAGTGCAGCCTTGGGAAGTCGGTGCTGGACCCCACCTGTGCAGCCTGTTTGCTGCAGTTTCAGAGTCACTGGAGATACAGTATTTATAAAAGCGTTTCTCTCTTGGTTTGAACTACAGCTTTGCTCCAAGTTTCAATGTATATAGTCCTTGGAGGTACAACCCTGGCCAAGAAGTTATACCAGAGGCAACTGACCCCTAAGAGCAGGTGATGAAGAGCAGGAGGAGATGGCTGCGAGCTGGAGGAAGGGTGGTAGTTTGCAGTGGTGGGGACAGGGAGATACCACAGGAGGGGATTTGGAATTGGGGAAAGGAATTCACAATCGTGTCAAAGGCAGAATCTGCTGGGAGTGGTTGGGCCTTGGAGATTCTTGATGGGGTGACAATTAGGTGACCCCAAGTACTTTCATAAGAACTTTTATAACATAAGTTTAGGGAGCCGGGTGCAGCGGTTCAAGCCTGTAGTCCCAGCATTTTGGGAGGCCGAGGTGGGAGGATCACTCGAGCCCAGGAGTTTGAGCCCAGCCTGGCCAACAGGGTGAAACTCCATCTCTACTAAAAACATGAAAAATTAGCCGGGCATGGTGGCAGGTGCCTGTAGTCCCAGCTACTCGGGAGGCTGAGGCACGAGAACCACTTGAACCCGAGAGGCAGAGGCTGCTGTGAGCTGAGATCACACCACTGCTCTCCAACCTGGGCAACAGAGCAAGACTCTGTCCCAAAAACAAAACAAAAACAAAAAGCAAAACCATAAAAGTAGGTAAGGTCATACTCTGATAGTGGAACTTACTACATAGATACATGCCAGGACGCAGTGATAGTAATAAAATATCATATAAGACGATGATGATGGTGAAACTGGTATGACCTACTTCACCAACTTAGATTACAGAATGGTCAAATTTCTTTTATTGCTTAATTTATTTTTTCCTATGTGTCTTTTAGGCAGAAGACTTGCCCCCAAATTACTCAAAGACCCCAGGGGCCTCCTTTGCTTCCACACCTGAGGGAGGAGAGCCAGGGTTCCATCAGCCTCTGCTGCTGTTTCTCCAAGCTGTCACAAGGTGTCACTGTTGCAGCTTGGTGTCTCAAGGAGGGATGCTGCTGCCCGAGAGGCTGGGATGCCCTTGGTGGTTGAGGTTCAGGCTTAAGACTCTTTTTAGTTATCACTTCACACTCGGCCATCCCTTCCCAAAGCATGGCTCCTGGGGCAGGGTGGCTGGGTTTGAAGGGGTGTCCAGTATCAGCCACATTCCATGCTGGCCAGAACAGTGTCATCAGCTGAGATCTCCCTTAAAACAAGGTGATTTATTTTGGGGGCCTCATTGCTTGCCCCTGCCACAGCTTCTTGGATTGCCCTACAACTCCTAGACAGGTATCCCTGACTTTGCATCTCTGAGATTGGGGACTGGGATATGGGTGTCTTTGCTTTCAGAGGGCCCTGGGACTCCGCTTCCTATAGTGCAGCATACAAAGAGGGACGGCCAGCTTCTCTAAGCCCCTCAAACAAAGGTCCTGGGTCAGCCCAAACCCCAAGAAGAAGAGGATGGGACCCTGGGGGCTCACATTTGCATAACAAAGTGGGCACACAAATGATCCTTCACCAGAGGAAGAACACCTGTGCCCAGGTTCCTTATGTCTCTGCCTAACCCAGAAGTTCTCAACCTGGGGATCAGGAGTAGAATTCAGGGGTGTCACGAACTTGTTGGGGGAAAATATTACATGCTATTTTCACTAATCACTAACTGAAGGTAGCATTTCCTTCCATTATGCATGTAGACATCACACCACAGTACGATACATGGTGTGGTTCCTAGGACTTGTCACCAATAGACATCACAGATACTCTCATATCCCACTACAGTTGCTGCAGATAATTCAAAATAACTTCTCAGCTCATCATAAATTCAAAATTATGATAATCATTAAACCCATCACTAGATCTTGTTATCCAGTGCCTAAAGAAATATATATATTGCTGCATTGGTGACCACATTTCCATATATCTGGTTTCCTCTCTAATTTCATGCATTTTACTTGATGCATATGAAACTTCCCTTCTGGGGAAGGTCCACAGGCTTCCTCCTGACTGCAGGAGGATCGATGGCATGAGATGAATTAAGACCCCATGGCCTGCTGGGCACAGTGGCTCACGCCTGTAATCCCAACACTTTGGGAGGCCAAGGCAGGTAGATTGCTTCAGCCTAGGAGTTCAAGACCAGCCCGGGCAACATGGCGAGACCCTGTCTTTACAAAAAATACAAAAATTAGCCAGGCATGGTGGTGTGCACCTACAGTCCCAGCTACTCAGGGGGTTGAAGCAGGGGGATCCCTTGAGCCCAGTAGGTTGAGGCTGCAGTGAGCTGTGATCATGCCATTGTACTCCAGCCTGGGGGACAGGAGTGAGATCTTGTCTTAAAACAAACAAATGAAAAAACAAAACAAAAGACCTAGTGCCAGAGCTTTCACCATTCTCAGAGGCTGCCTAAAGCCCTACCTGAAAAGGATACTAGGTTTGTGAGTCCAAAGGTCAGCCGGGGAAGGTGCAGGGCTATTGTGGTTCCCAAGAAGAGCCCAGACAAGCATTCTGCTCAAGGAGCCTCAGACGTGAAGGTGCAAGAGCATTTAACATGGAGGGCTTGGGGCCTGCAGGAGTGAGCTGCGTGCCCAAGTGTCATTCAGATGCCTCTGTTGAAGGGCCCAGTCCTCGATGGGCACCGTGGCTGTGATCAGTGTGGACTGAAACCCAGGATTCTCTGCAAATAGTGCAGTCATCAAGGTATGCCCCAGCTAGGACCCATGCAGGATCTTGGGAGCAGAAGGGCTCCAGTGACAATGGAGCTGGAGCATCCTCCAGTAAACCTTGGTGAATGAATTAGGGCAAGTTACGTTCAATTTGAAGAAATAAGAGAAGTGCGACTTCTACTCCAGGTCAGCGTAGAAGCCGTTCCTGTGACTTGAAGTGTCCCCCCCCCAAAATTCACATGCTGGAGCCCTAATTCCCAATGTAACCGTATTTGGAGACATGGCTTTTAGGAGGCAACTAAGGTAAAATGAAGGAAGGGTGAGGCCTGATCCCGTAGGATTAATGTCCTTAGCAGAAGAGACACCAGAGAGTTTGTTTCCTCTCTCTCTGCCTCTTAGGACACAGTGAGGAGGTGGCCATCAGCAACCCAGGAAGAGCGGCCTCACCAGAAACTGACCCTGCCAGACCTCGATCTGAGACTTCCAGCCTCCAGAACCGTGGGACACAAATTCCTGTTGTTTAAGGCACTCAGTCTGCAGTGTTTTATTATGGCAGCTCAGGTAGACTGACAACATACTTGTCGTATATGGGTGTTTTTTGCAGTGTAAAGTCCCAGGGAAGAACTATCAATACTCACAGATCTCTTAACCATCAATTTCATCCCACTTTGCTCATGCAATTGAAATAGTCCTGTCTTTGGGGTCATATACCCTTTAATAATACTCAGAGAATAATGACTTTGCTCCCCACCTTCCATTAATATGGGAAGTCCTATTTTCTGTGGGTTCCCCCCTCCAGGCATCTCTGGGTCTCATGCTCTGCTATAAAGCTCACACTGATTCTCCTTGGTGAAAGCTGTGCCCTGGCTGCGACTTGAAGTTGGCACTGAAGATTTAGGAAACTGAAGGCAATCCACAGCAAAGAGGCTGGTATCTACTGCCGAAGGGGGCCACACCCAGTGCCCAGTGCCCACTGCCCAGCAACGCATGGCCCATCTTGGGGAGGGAGAGGTCTCTCCACCTACCTAATGCTGTCTGGAGACCCACCCCCACAAACATGTCCCACCCTGAGCTGGTCCTCTAGAGCCCTCCTTAACCACTCCAGGCCCACTGGCCTCAAGGCTTCTCTACTGCCCTCAGGGAAACCCCTCCACCCACTCCCAGAACTGTGCTTTGGCTGGGGGCTCACATGGCGATCAATGGGTCATTGGACATTAGTTTTCCCCAAGTCAGGGTCATTCCGTCTGCAATTCACTAGGCACTGACTTGGGGAATCGGCTGTTTGGAAAATCTGGGTTTAGCCAGATCTAGTCAACTCTGGCACAACTTTCCTAAATTCTGTGTGGCCTCCACTGGCGAGCCGCTCCAAGACACTGCTTGAACGAGAAACGCGCACATGTGTATGCTCTTTCATCTGCACGACGCACAGCCCGAAGCCACCTACTGAGAAGAGAGGCTTCTTCTTCTCTTAGGGTGCTTATGCACCCTAAGCAGCCTTTGCATAACTGTGCTGGCCCCGGTGGAGATGCAGGTCCCCCTTGCAGGCAGCATCTTGGTTACACTCACTCAGGCGTGGGCCTCCGGAACAAAGCTGCCATCTGAAGCCTCAAAGGTCTGGCTTTGAAGTGACAGTGCTTCTGATCCTACCTCACGAGACTTCAAAGCACAAAGGGCCACGTTTCTGTGGTGACTCATGATTGAGGCACCGTGTGGCCTTTTCTGCAACAGCTTTGCAAGGAAGGCATCTCTTACAGGCTCCTGGCCTGGGAGGGAGCACTCAGGCCTGAAGTGGGGCAGAGGGATGTCTGTTTTGTCCTTCCACTTCAGGCTCCTGGAGTCCCTCTTGACCTGCTATCCACACCCCCTCAAATGGCCGTTCATGGCTCTGTGCCCTGGGCTCACCAGAGAAGCCAGCTCTGGGCAGAAAAAGCCAGTGGGGACTGTGATGGTAGTTTCAGGGGAGTGCTCACCCAGAAAAGGTACCTTTGGCGTGTCTTTGAGTCCTCTGTCCCCCCACAGTGGTAAGGTTGTCAAGTGGTCCCTGCCAGCCTTTATTTGGCCCTGGAAAGTCGCTGTCCACAGTACAACTGACCCTTGAGGACAGACGAAGGGCGGTCTGGTGTGGGCATCCCCACACAGCTCCTCCTGCTATGGGGATGTCCCCACCCCTACCTCTTGACTGATCTGCACGCCAGCCTCTCCTCACACCCACACAGTGGCTCTGCCCAATTTCTTTCCGCACTGGTCTATTAACCGAATCCTTTTTCACCTCTAGGAATCTCTACAACTGTTACCAGGCCTCAGTCATTTCAAGCACCTTTGCAATCTCCATCCCTTTGTGGTCACTTGCTACAAGGGTGTTATCTTACGCTTCCAGACGTCTTTGGTATCCTGTGGCAATTACATAGTATTAGTATCATGACTTTCAGCTTCCGAGGGTCCCCAGAGAGGTAACTCAAGAGGAATATAGTTGACAAATGCACCTTGTGAACTGACATTCTCCAAGTCAAATCCTCCCTGGGGGCCAAGGGGAGGTGGTCACTATCCCTAGGGGACGTGGCCTACATGGGGGGTGGCTCCTAGATTAGTAGGAGATGGTTAGATGGAGCAAAGATGCCCCCCTTGGCCCTCAGCACCCATGCCGTGATCAGCTGCGCTCAGGATTGTGGAGAACTCAGGACAGAGAGTGGCCCGGGCCAGAGCCTAGCAGTGCACAGCTTCCGGGAGCTCTCCAAAGGCTAGCAAAATTCACTGTGAAGCGCGGAGAAGAACCTATGAGAATCCACCCTTGGAAAGTCGGATTCCCACCACAAGAGGTCAGAGAAGGGAGGGAAGGGCCACCGTGGAGGACCTCTAGAGACTGGCCCTGTGTCTTCAGCCCCTAGGTTGGTCAGCAGGTTTCTCATACTGGGCCCCCCACCCCTGTGTATGCGGAGGAGCCAGGGCCTGTGGAAGCAGCTGCAGTGTCACGGCGGCAGTGCGACAAGGTGGTGGTGGGACAAGGTGGCAAGGGCAGGGTGGGGTCGACTGCAGCTGAGTATGCGGGGTCTGTGCAGCCTGGCTGCTACCACAGAGAACCAAGCACCCATGTGGATGTGGGGGAGTGGCAAGTAGGCCCCAAAGGGTCTGGCTCCTGGTCACCTGGACAGGCCCAGCTGTGCTCCTGAGCAGGGAGGGCCACTCCCTGCAGCCCCACACTTGGTGGCCAGGTGGCTGCTGAAGAGACCAAGATTGTTGGGTGACCTGGCAGGGGCCATCTGGGGCCTGCTCTTCTCCGGGGCCAGTAAACTTAGTCCAAGACAAGGTCACATGGCATCACATGAATCTATTTATTTGGCGAATCAGATTAATCAAGTCATTTTTTCCAATGCTAACCCTCCGCCCCTCCTGTGCCACTGGGCCCCACTGCTGACTATGGGCCAGCTTGGCTTGCAGCTATGTGGGTCCAAACTCTCGGCCTTTCTGCCGAGCAGCCATAGTGGCCTGCAGCACGGACCTGTGCCCACTCCCACAGACACGGGTCCCCACGGAGAAAAGGCCCTTCTTTCCACAGTGTTTTGGGATGGGTCACGGGTCCCCAGGGCACACCCACAGGTCCATAGTTGTCACATCACACTGAGACTGCTGATACCCTCCAAGGACCTTCCTCTTACAGTCATGCAGCTCCTGGGTCCTGGCTCCCCTCCCCATCCCTCCCTACATGATCAGTTCCTCTCAGCTGTCTAGAGCCCTTTCTGTCACCTGGACAAAGTCATACTGCACATAGATAAGACTTTATGTTTGGACATCGCTGGGGATGATAGGTGGTTAGGTCCACCCACCCCTGTCTCTTAGGAAGCCCATCTGGCCCTAAGCACATTGGTAGACCCAAGTGCACATGAAGGGCATCACTCAACTCCACCAGGCAGGCTCCCAACTCCTCATGCAGAGAAAGAAGTGAGAGGAGAGTGGTCCCTAAATCCACCACCTGTGGACTCTGACCCGAACCAGCCCCAAATGCCCTGTTGCGTGCGAAAGTCTGGCTTCCTCAGAGTATCACGGGTGGTGTCTCTGTCTAGGGTGGCCATGGGACAGGGCAGCCTGCAGGCAAGGAGAGGAGTGTCTGGGGCTTGGGACAGCCAGGCAGCCTTACCTCTGGGTCTGCAGAGCCTGACTCTGTGGCTGTGGTTCCTAGAGGCCCAGCCCAGGGGTCCTGAGCCTCCGATCCCTCTGGTCTGGTCTGGTCTGGTCTGGTCACTCCTCCACATCCACTTCCACCCCTTCATTGACGCTCTCTTCCTCACCCTTCCCTCCGTCCACCTAGGAGGAGGTGTACAGGGTGCCACTTGAGCACAGCAACAGCGGGAGCTGCTCCTGAGAAGGCGACTCCTGTCTGTCCACGGCTCTTAGGCCAGCCGGGAAAGGCTCTCAGGCAGGAAGCAGCTCAGCCAGGTTCCCCACCCACCCTGTACTCCCTGCAGGCTTCAAGCCTAGGGCCACTGCTCAGCTTCCCCTCCTTTTCCTCTTCCTCTTCCTCCTCCTCCTCCCCGCAGGCCCAGGTTTATCCAAATGCTTCTCTTCTTCCCCTCAGGCCGCCACCCCTCCCAAGCCCTTCGGCCCCCACTGAGCCCAGATCCTACAAGTAGACCGCAGTTGCTTTTCCTCCTGAAGACCTGGCTCACATGAAGTCTCATCAGTTACTCCTCATCCCACTCAATCTGTCATGCAAAACCACCCCACAATGGATCCTTCTCATCATTTCACTCTCCAGAGCAGCTGAGTCATTGGGAGGCTTCCCCTGTCACTTGCACTCCTCCTCCAGATCCGTTGAGAAGCCATCCAGGCGTGACTCAGTTGTTTACAGTTTCCTGGGACCTGCAGGGACCCCCTCTTGCCTTCTTTCGCAAGGCCACACCCTTGTGCCTGGCTGCCTCATCTCCCTCCCAGCTGCCAGGGAGGGACAGCTCCATGGGCAGTGCCATGGGTACCAGCTGCCCAGCCAGGATGCAGGTGAGAAAGACAGCACCTCCTCCACCCTCCTATGGTGGAACCAAGGCAGGCCTGATTCTTTGCCATTGTTTTCAAGGAAGCTAGGTGTAATCAGCAACTTCCCAGTCTGTTCAAGATAGAAAGCAGGTCGGGGTCTCCCCGCTCCCAGACCGTATCCCACTGCCTCTCTTCACCCTGGGCCAGCACCAACACTCCATGCTGTGGACACCCTGATGGTGATGGGGGAGGGGCTGTGTGCTTCCAGCCCTGGGCCTGTCTTCTTCCTTCCCCAGGAGTGTCCTTTCCCTTCCCCGCTCATGGCTCTTGGATGTCATCAACACCCCAGTCAGTCATTCTGCAGTCTTCTCACAGGCACAGAAAGATGTGGCTGGCTTCCTTCACCTTTCTGAGGCTCACTGGAAACTTGAGGTGATCCACGCTACTTGCCCAGCCCCAACACCACCCCTACTTGCTGTCATCTCCATGAGGTTTTTGCAACACAGCTCCAGAAGGGACTGGAAAATGCAAGTCTGCTCCGTTCTGGGACACCCAAACTAAAAAGGGGCTTCATTCATCCCTACCACCCCACCTCTGCCCAAGACACTCTCCCCCATCACTGACTCTCTTGGCTCCCTCCTTTACCTCCTTTCTCTCTCTCTCTTTCTTTCCAGAACCTCCCAGTCGAACACGAAAATGGGGAGAGTTGGAAACAGCCTCGTTGACATGGTCTCATTCTCTTTCTCAATTCTTCTGCTCTATAGTTTTTGGACTTAGAAATCAGTAATTCACCTGGTTTGTGGGTTCTTCAGAGATCCCTGAACACTGGGTGGTATATGTGGAGCTGTCTGGGCAGTGGAAAAAAGGCCTTTGGGGTATAATGAGCAAAGCTGGCACTCAATGGGCATCAAAGGGAAGCACATCAGTGAAGATGGTGCGGATCATCCCACCACATCAAAACCCTGGAACGCGATATCCGTTACCAGAATTCAGGGCCAGGGCTTTCTTCCCCTGAACAGGATGTCCTTCCATTAGCCCCGGGAGATCGTGGTGTCCTGCAGGACCAGCTGGACCCTGGAAGGCCGGTGGGCCCTGATGTTCATGCGGAATTCTTTGATGACAAAGTAGTAGCAGAAAACATCCAGGCAGCAGTTGACGTTGGAGAAACACATGGACAATTGCAAGAAGAAGCTGATGCTCTGCTTGGCTCTGCACTCTACGATAAAGCCGTTTCTCACCAAGAACTGCAGGAAGAACCCCAGGTGGACTGGGAGGAAGGAGACCACAAAGACAGCCAGGCTGGCTGCGATGCTGTAGATGCAGGCTCTCTGCTGTACCCAGTCCTGGGTGTGGTCTCGGCGGCCCAGCAGGATGTGGATGCTCCTGGAGCAGCAGAAGCCCATGATGCCCATGGGAAGGAGGAAGCCAAACACCTCCAGCGGGAAGAAGACCTTGGCGCTCCAGGTATCATCAGACATGTTGTGGAAGCACATGTATTTTTCCACTTTCCCATGGAAACTATAGATAGGGATGCTCCCGGTCCACACCAGGACCCAGATGGTGCAGCAGATCCCAAAGATCTTCCTGGGGGACCGGAGGTGGCTCACCAGGAGCGGGTACCGGATGGCCAAGAACCGGTCCATGCTGATGAAGCAGATGGTGAAGACGCTTCCGTACATGCTGATGAAGTAAAGGCACTCCACCAGGGTGCACAGGGACGGGAAAGGGGACTGTACCTGGGACAGGACCATCTTGAACGGGAGGGAGAGCACCAGCAGCAGGTCAAAGACCGCCAGGTTGATCATGTAGATGGAGGTGGCAGCATAATCGGGCCACCTGTTCTTAAGGAAGGTGCTGAAGCCATGGATGGCCAGCAGGTTGAGGAGCAGGCCCAGGACGAAGGTGGGGATGTGGACTGCAAACTGTAGGGTTTTCATCAGCTCATTGACGCCGTCAAACAGGCAGTCCCCACTGGTGTTTTGCTGACTCATGTTTCTTCCTACAACACCAACAGATCAGATGGGGCTCCTTTCACTCTCTTGAAGTGATGGATTCAAATGACTTTGTCAAGAATCACAAACACCTCCCCAGCATCACACAGCAATTCATGCCCATTGAATCACAACTAGAACACAGAAAAGAAAAATTACCTTTAATCCTGCTGCCCAGATGCAACCACTGTTACTTTTTGTGTATATCATTCCAGACTCGCTTTCTCACTCTCTTTCTACCATACACACATTCTTCTTTGACAAATATAGAACCCTGCTGTGCATGGACATCTGTCTTTTAAATCAGAACTCCTTTTGTTGAAAGAAGTAACAGCACATACCCAGACCCAAACAGGCTGAAGCAAAGAGACAGTTTCACATAATGGAAAACATGAAAACTAGGGTAGGGTTGACTTCAGGAGCAGCTGGATCAGGGATTCAAATGCTGTTTCCAGGACTCAGCTCCTTTTGTCCCCTTTGTCCTCCTCCCACCCACTTTCCTGATGGTTGGACACAGTCAACCTGCAACCAGGGATGATTGACACCAGAGCATTGCATTCCCCTGGACACAGTAGTTGGTTAGTTCATTGGTTCAGGGACAGATGTTTGACTCTCCAAGAAGCCGTGATAATCAACACAACTTTTGCTTGGGTTTCCAGGCAGAGGGTTGGAGTCCCTTGTCAGGGATTCATAGTTGCCAAGATATAAGGTCTGCAGCTGCTGCAGTCTCTTGTACCCCAAAGAGAAAACCAGACAGAAAATAGACAGATATGGGAGAAATGGCATCCCCAGAGGGAATGGAGCGGGGCCCTGAGGTCTCCACAGGGCAAGGAAAGGCCTTTAGTCAGGCAGAAAATTAGAAGTGGCCTCAGGGACAAGAAGACCAAGGCTGTAGGTGTGGTTGTACAGGGGTGTGGTCCGAGCCTGGTCAATTTGGGGTGAGGGGGTGAGTGCCATTGTGGAGTTCTGTATCAAGGTATGGAGCCCTGGAGCAGGACCAAACCAGGTGTTCAATCCAGGCATCCAGAACCAGGTTGCTAGAAAGAGGACTCAAATATGACCCAACTTCCACCCTCTCCCCACTTGCCCACCTCTGTCCACCTCCCTGCTCCCTCCTTTCTCACCCACTCTTCCCTCTCCCCACAAGTGAGGCCATGCTGCTGGTGTACTTGACTTGGACTGGCCTTAGACATGGAATGTGCCACATTCACTAGAGCACAGGGGCATGGCATGGACAGGACATTTATGCCTGGCATCTTCCTTAACCACTTCGGCAAAAAGCAGCTGGGTGAGCAAGTGCAGCCAGGTCCTGCCGTGAGACCCGCCCTCCTGTGCCTCTCCCACCTTCCATGACTTCCTGGCTAGCAGGTGCTGAGATCCCAAGATTTCGATGTACCAGGGAGGAGACATCAGCATGGACTCCCATCAGAGAATCCCATACTAGTGACCACTGCAGCTATTTATTTTTATTTATTTATTTTTTTTTGAGATGGAGTCTCACTCTGTCGCCCAGGCTGGAGTGCAGTGGCGCAATCTTGGCTCACTGCAACCTCTGCCTCCCCAGTTCAAGCGATTCTCCTGTCTCAGTCTCCTTCATAGCTGGGATTACAGGCATGCACCACCACACTCACCACGCCTGGCTAATTTTTTGTATTTTTAGTAGAGATGGGGTTTCACCATGTTGACCAGGCTGGTCTTGAACTCCTGACCTCAGGTGATCCACCCACCTCGGCCTCCCAAAGTGCTGGGATTGTAGGTGGGAGGCCCTGCACCTGTTCCTAAAACTTCTGTTATTAATTAAAGCTTCTGTTATTATTTTTCATAGCTTTTTATTAATATTAAAAGTATTCCATGCGCTCAATAAGATATTCGAACAGAACAAAAGAACAAGCGTAGGAAAGTCAGCCTCCTTGTACCCTACGGCCTCAACTGTCCTTTCCAAAGACAGCATGGCTTACAGCTTCTTGCATATTCCTCCCAGACATTTTCTAAGTAGATACATATATGCAAATACATGCATGCATACATATACATGTATGACTTCTTTAAAATTTGGAAATAATATACCTACAGCCCCTGTCCCTTGCTTTTTCACTCAGCAATGTTTCTTGGACATTGGTCTATATCAGCATATATGAATGACTTCTTTGCCTCCCATTGTGTAGGTATACCAAAACTCATTTAGCCAGTAGCTTATTCATAAACATTTAGGTTTCTAGTATTTTACCAGGAAACAATGAATTCCACAATAAGCATTCCTATGACTTATTTCTTTGCTGCGCAGCTATTGCTAACAGAATTCTCATTCTGCTATTGTTTCTCATCAATATTGGGGGCCCATGGGAGGAAAAAATTGGGTTTTTTTTTAAGATCTTATATGTAATACCATTCCCAAGCCCTCTCTGATACCTAATGAAAAAGAAAATCGATATATATAGATGGATGTTTATAGGTACATACATATATCATCCATTGAGCACTATGCACTAAACATTTAACATACATTACTTGATTTGGTGGCTTTCCAAAGATTCTATGGTTTCCAACGTGTTAACTTTTCTCACAGATTTATGTAACAAGAGATCTAGGAAAAAGTACTTCCTCTTATTCAAAGCCTTGGTGTCCTGTGGTCTGTGGGGATGGTGCCTCCTAGGGGTGTGTAGTAGTAACTGGTCCTACTCAGGATGCTCAGAATCTGCAAGGCGGGGTGGCCGCCTCCTCACTAAACATGCTGAAATGGCCACAGGCCTAGCTCAAAAAATTACTGGAATAGCTTGGAACTCACAAGGTAAATTTCAAAAATGATGAGAAAAGCAGGTCAAAGCCCAGTTCAAGTCTAAATGTAAAATGTTGCAACACCAAAGAGGAAGATGGAATTGGTTTGGAGAAGTTGCCTTCAAGACCAGAAACAGCAGAAAACCAAGAACAACAAAGATAAGAGTGAATACAAGTTTATGTTTAAAGAGAGCCAATAAGATTTTGAAAAGGGAACTGAGGACATCTGTCTTTGTCTGGGTCACACTAACCAATTAAGAAAAAGCAGCCACCAATGACAAAAGCTCAACACTCAGAGGCCCTTACTGTCAGCTGTTACCAGCCGACTCCATGGATGAATCCACCGTATTGCTGGTGGTTCGAAGTGGCCAAGAAAAAAATCGCTGATGCTCAAAGTCCAACCCAAACCCAGACGCGATGTGTGGCTGAATTGGGGGAAAAAACGAATAACAATGGGAGGAAAGCCATCTGACAGAAAGCACACAACCTGGAGTGCTGGGATGAGTCTCCATTGACAGTAGCAGGTATATTCATAGACACAATTTGGCCATCAGTATTCTCCAGTAGGATTATTCTAAAGGTCACATTTGAATTACCGACAGACTTCAAGTGGAAGCTTCTCAGAGGGCAGTCTTTGAAGCCAGAGAAGGCACTCTATGGGCTGGCAAGAAGAAATTAGGTTGAAAAAATACTACCAGCTAATGGCAGAATGAGCAGAGAATCTGAAAAATTAATCTGAATTCCCTCTGAAAGTCCCAGGAAACCATCTTTTTAGAGTCTTTTTCAAAAAAATCAGGAGCTTCACTGTAGTAAGATAAAAAGGCATCAATGCATTCCAAACTGCAGCAAGAGATGAAACAGTCATCCTTCTCAAAGAAGTTTGCTAATAAAAAACAGTCTACTTGTGGGTGGAGGGCGGAACAGGGCAGGGGGACAGCAACTAGCACCATTTGACCTGGGGTGTGGGGCCATTCCATTAGCAGCTCCTGTTCTGGCCAACCCAGGGGTCCACCCCAATCAAGCAATGGTACTGTAGTTGGCTGGGTGGGAGGCTGAGTCCCTTCAGGTCCCCTGAGAAGCAGATGCTAAGACAGTGTTAGACAACTCAGAGATTAAACAAGGGAAGTTCCCATGAAGGATAGTGGGGAAAGGGAGCAGGAGGAGGTGGGGTGAGTCTTCAGACCACCTGCAGGTCTGACTCTGTGGAAGGAGAGAGGGAAGGAACGACAAGGTGGGAAGGACTTCAGACAGCAGTGCAGACTTCAGCCCTTCTTGGCCAAGCCATGGGGCATCTTCTGAGCAAAGGTTGCCTGTTGGAGGAGCCCCACATCTGCAGAAATCGCCCCCGGCTAGTGCCTCTGCCGGGCTCAGGCACTGGCTAGGAGTAGCCCAAAGAGAGTGGCATCAGCATCAACATCACCATGGACCTGAAGCAGCAGAGCTGCACTGACTGTGGTCAGGGACCCTGGGAGTGGGTTCTCTGGAATTCCGGGGAGGCCTCAGCAGCATCCCTGCATAGCTGCCAAGGAGCCATCCCAGTGCTGCCATTGATGTTGGGATCTATGTCACAGGCAGCAGTGGAGATGTTCTCAGTTTCCACCCCAGCAGCACCATCTGTGGAGTGCTGCCTTTCTACCATCCGCAGCAGGGATGGGTGGGCACCTTCGCCTCCTAGGGGACCAGAATGGGGCAGTCCCAGCCTCCTCCAGAAGGAAATAGCATTGAGTGGGCAAAGGTCATGGGTCAAGCAAATAGCATCTGTGAATGGAATGAAAGGACCCAAAACCATTGTGAGTCAGCAGCAGCACGGTGGCTGAGAGGTGGGGCTGAATTGAACCATAGAGTAAATGAGACAATACAGGAGATGAAGCGCCACGTTTCATGGAAAAGCTATGGAGAGAGCCACTCCCAGAGGCCCTGCTGACACCTCTGAATGTCCCGCTGACATGTTTAAATGTCACCAAGATAGAGCCTCACAAACATCCATGAATAAACAAACCAAGTTCCTTGGAAACCTCTGAAAAAATAATTAACACCAGAAGAGGTTGGAGGGAGAAGATTTGGGTGCAAGAATTTCATATCCAACCAGGTGTTCTTGTGTAAAGAGTGCAGAAAGCAAGTCTCAGGTGGATGTGGCCTGTAGAAAAACAATCGCCTCAAAACTTTAGACCTCCAAGAGATCATTACTAAGAAGAGTGCAAGGATGAAAACATCAAGATCGAAAAGCTTGGAACTGTGCATTGAATTGAAAGCAGGAAACTATGGAAAGAGACATAAGTTATGATGAATATAGTTACAGATTTAAAATTAAAAGAAAAAGAAAAACAGAAGAGATTATCTGGCTGGACTAGTGGCTCACACCTGTAATCCCAGCACTTTGGGAGGCCAAGGTTGAAGGATCACTCGAGCCCAGGAGTTTGAGACCAGCCTGGGCAACATAGTGAAACCTCATCTCTCCAAAAAGAAATTTTTTTTTTTTTTTTAGATTAGTAGGGTGTGGTGGCTCGTGCCTGTAGTCCCCAACTATTTGGCAGGCTGTGTGGGAGAATCACTTGAGCCCAGGAGTTTGAGACCCGCCGGGGCATCATAGTGAAACCCCATCTCTACCAAAAATAACTTAATTAGTAGGGCATGGTGGCTCGTGCCTGTGGTCCCCAACTATTTGGGCGGCTGTGTGGGAGGATCGCTTGAGCCCAGGAGTTTCAGGCTGCAGTGAGCCATGATCGTGCCACTGCACTCCAGCCTGTGTAACAGAGTGAGACCCTCTCTCTAAGAAAAAAAAAAAAGAGAGATGATCTGTGTCCCTAGAAAGAGACAAGTTTTAATATTGTGGATAAATTAATAAAGCAGGAAGAATGTTCTTATGTTGTAGGGGGTGGGGACAATGGAGGGTAATAGTAAAGGCCTGGGGTGAAGCAAAAGGCTCTATTGCTAATATTTCGGTTCTGCTTTTTTTTACTTCAATAATTACAGAAATATGTGTCAGATTCTTGAAAACCTTAAAAGCAACCACTGTTAAAAATATGATGTCTACCTTCAAAATTACTACAGAAGATGAAAAGAAACAAAACCAACTACATAGCAAAGGGATGAATATAATAGGAAAAGAAACAGCATAGAAATTACAACAAGTGCAAAAAAAATCAAATTTTACTAATATTCTCAATTAAAAAATAAAATATAACTGTTTGCTCTTATGAAGGGTGCACTTAAGTGACACAGAAATGTTCCACATAAAAGTTCTGTGATGATAGAACAGACAAACATAAACAAAAGAAAGACAGGGAGGCAATATTCATAACTAGCCTTGTAGAATTGCAGAACAAAATTGCTCATCAGGATTAAGAAGCTTATTTTTATAGAATAAAATAAAAACTTAATTGTGAGGGCAAATATAGTAATCTTATACACCGAATGGTGGTATACAAAAGTACATCAGGTACAATTCTTAGAATTCAAGGAGCCATTGGCAAAAACAAATTGCAGTGTCAGACTTTCATATACTGTAGATTAGAACAAAACAAATAGGCAAAATATAAATTAGGACATAGAATTATATAAATAATATGATTAATACAGTTTAATTAATGGCCCTTGGGTTTGGTTTTAAACAAATAGGTAATCCATTTTTTTTCTCAAGCAGCCAAAAAACACTTGCCGAAAATGAATTATCTACCTTACAAGAACAAAACCATCCATTAAAAAAATTCAGAAATTATTTTGTCTATACTCTCTGACCACATACACAAAGACCTAGAAAATAGGCAGTGCCTCATGCCTGTAATCCCAGCACTTTGGGAGGCAAAGGAGGGAGGATCGTTTGAGCCCAGGAGTTTGAGATCAACCTCACAACATAGTGAAACTTCTGTCTCTACAAATTTTTTTTTTTAATTAGCTGAGTGTGGTGGCTTGTGCCTATAGTCCCAGCTACTCAGAGGCAGAGGATAAGGCAAGAGGATAGCTTGAGTCCAGGAGGTAGAGGCTGCAGTGACCTGTGATCATGCTATTACCCTCTAGCCTTGGCAACAAAGTAAGACCCTGTTTATATAAACTCTGTCTCAAAATAATAATAAAAATAACAATGACTATTTAAAAATAAAGTGAGAACTACAAAACTAAATACATGTGAAGAATAGCAAGAAATTTTTGGATTGGTTGTTTTAAAAAAAAAAAATTCATGGGATACAGCCAAAACTATTCTCAGAGATAAATACATTGCCCTAACTGCATTAATTTTCTTTAAGGAAATTAAATAAATGAATTAAGCACTTAACTTGAGCATTTAGGGAAAAAATGTCTTAGGGAAATTAGGAAAAAAGTATAAAGATAAAAGCGGAAATAAAGAAATTAGAAAAGAGAAAATATCAGAATCAACACATTTAATAGGTGGTTCCTTCAGAACAGAAACAATTAATGAAGCAATACCTGTATCTCTAACAACTATGATCAAGAAGAAAGGACTCAATGGTCATAACTAGAAATAAGAAAGAAGACATTAAGCTGAGTTAGAGAGGAGAGCAAAAATAGCAAGAAACTGTATTATTATTTGTGTGTTGATCTGTTTAAAAACCTTGATGTAGTTGTTGATTTGGGGGCAAAAAATAATTTACCACAATCTATACAAGGTTTGACACAAGAAGAAATAGAATTATTGACTAGACCAATAACCATAAAAGAAACTGAGAATATTATCAAAGAATTACTCTTAAAATAGGCTCTAGCTTATTTCAAATTTTCAAGCAACAGATAATCCCCGTGCCCTATAAAGTATTTCAGAACATAGTATTAATGAATTTCTATTAAATTAACTTATCCAAATATCAAAACTCAGCACAAAAGAGACAAACTTGCTCAAATACAATTATGAATATATATGCAAACATCCTAATTAAAACATTACTAGGTGGAATTCAGTACATTAAAATTGTAAATCATCATGACGAATCAGATTTACTATAGAAATGTAAGATAGTTTCAGTGTTAGGAAATCAATTAATGTTTTGTAACACATCATTAAAGCAAAAATAAAAAATCATGCAATGGTAGAAATAGTTTTTCGAGTTATTTAACTAATGGAACAGGAAAGTACTTCTTACAAACAGTAAATTGCTCACACCAATGGCAACTTGGTATTTAATGGTAAAATAATAGGGACATTCTTGTTGAAATCAGACATTTACTAACCCAGAAATCTCAGACTACGCACTAACACATTTAACAGAAGCAAGAATAAATGAGGCATTCTACAAAAATACAAAGGGAAGGCTTAGTTAAGAAATTATGTTAAGATTGTCAGTTAACAATTTGGGAGTAAAAACCAACTTAGAGTCTCATCTTACACAGTATCTCAAAAGAAATTCCAAATTCATTAAGGAATTGCATTTCAAAACAATCAAACCATAGAAAAACTAGACGAAAATTTAATAAACAACTTATAAAATCACTAAAGGGAAAAGCTCTTTGTCAACTTAGCATAACTGGAAATCACAGAAACAGAAAATAAACAGGACAGGTTTGACTACACAAAAAAAATTCTTTTTGCTAAAAAGTCTTAACATCAAATAATATACTCGAAGAAACAAAACACAACCAATGTTAGACAAATGATGTTCTTTCTCTGTGAAGAGAGTACTAAAATGAATAATATCAAGAACAACAATAGATGAACAAGCCAATGACATAGGCAGTTCCCAGAAGAGGATTTACAAAGAGATAACATTTTTGCTTATCAAATTTAACAAAGAATTTGGCAAGAGTTCTGTGAAACCAGTCACCAATATGCTGGTAAGTGTACAAAGTAGCACACAACTTTTGGGATTTGATCATTTCTATTACAAGCCATGAAAATCGTATGTCTTTAATCCAGTGATTCTGAGAATTCACCTTAAGTAAATTATATGAAAGAAGAAAAATTGTGTACAAAACTATGTCCACCTTGGCATCTTTTTCTTCTTATTTTCCTTGCCTCATTGTATTACCACATTACTTTTTTTCTAATAGTAAAAAATACATACACACATTTAAATGCCAACAAGAGGTTAATTTCACTATGGTAAATTTACTCAATGGAAAATTTTTCTGTCTGACTGTTATGTTTATGCTGACTATGTTAAGTAAAAACCCCACAAACTATAGAATTAGACATTCAGAATGATTTCAACTCTGATTAAAATTACAAAAACCCACGCATAGAGGGGAAAAAAAAAACCTAAAAAAAGATTTCTACATCCCAACCAGTGGTTGCATTCTAGCAGTTGGATAGTGGGTGATTTTAAAAATCTTTTATCTTTATCTCTCTCTTTTCTCTTGGTGTGTTTTTCTAATTAATTAACGATAATATGAAAACCTGAGATTTAAAATATATATATATATTTATTTATATATATATATATAAAATGCTTGGTGGGGAAAAAGGAGACCAGTAAGGATAGCTTTCAATTTTTTCCTTCTATATCAGAGAAAAAACTTGTGGTCTGGGTTTGTGTTTGAAGCATGGCAGGGCGCAAGGTTTACACAAAATGAAAAGTTATGCATTGAATTCACCAAAGCTCAGCTGATGAGGCATGACCTTTCAGGGTCAGAGATGAGCATTTCAAGATGGGTCTGGGAACGAAGCATGAAGTGAGAGAGAGATGTGGAAGTGTCAAGTGAGACAGCAATCCCACCCAAATGATGGGAGAACAGCAACAAGAACCTGATTCATGATTTTTTTTTAAAAAAAATTGAAAAATAAACAAGTTTCCTCTGTTCACAGGTCAGCCATCACATCATAAAAATGTGTATTACATAAGCAGTAAAAGACGACATAAAAGAGACAAAATGCCAGCTTCATAGTGAAGAGTAGGTGAAGGTAAGAAAAGAGATTTAAAATATAATTCCCCCAAAGCTTGGCAAGCTATCAATAGAGTCAAGAAGTTAAAAACTTAAATATTTTCCAAATTGAATATTTAGGTTAAATTACCTTGTCTATCTTGATGGGACAAAAGGAAGAGAAGATTCACAGTAGAAACTGAAAATGAAAAAACTGTAATATCACAATATAGAAAACAGAGGGGCAACCTCACAGAGGTTTATGCAAATATTATAAACAATTGTTAATACTCCCTATATTGATCTATTAAAACCAACCATCCATTTAAAAAAAAAACAAAATTCAATCATCTTTTGTCAAGGAAAAACACCAAGAAAATGAAAAGACACAGAGTAAAATGATAGCTTACTCTTTGGTTTATCAGGCACATTCTGTGCTAGAAAGGAAGGAAATAGGACAAAGTAATTTTTTTTTTAGTAAAAAGAATTGAGAAACTAACATGGAGACTCCACAAGAGTGAAAGTTACAATAAATAATGAAAGCATAAAACACTCAATTTCTGTTCCAATTAGCACAGCAAACAAGTACATAATGGGACCATGCAGGAAATGCAAAAGAAATTTTAAAAAATGGAAATATAATGTAGCTGGAGCCCTTAGTGCCCCTCCTGTAGAATATCCATGATCAAATAGACAGAAATTAGAGCTCTGAACAACCCAATTAATAAGGTAGACTAGCAGATCAGGGAGAAGTACATCGTAAATCAAGGGTCTATGCTCTCTTTAGAAGAATAGAAGTGTCTTTCACAAAATTTATCCCATTCCCGAGCACAGGCAAGTCCTCGACGGCAATGGCGATTTTATACTCCTCATTCTCAGACCACAAAGCAAATAGCTGTTTGTTGGTCCTGACCACTTAGCGGCAGCGCCATGATATGAAAAACATAGGCGTTTCTATGCATTCTCTTACATAGGCTCTTAACATGTGAGTCGGAGACAAATTCAGACGTACATTGCTGAAATATTGGAAAGAAACAATATTTATACACAAAACACAAACGCAGTCACCACTTAAATGACATTGGGAATTCCTAAGTGTTCTTTTAAACAGGAAAGGGAGAAACGAGGTGAGCCAAGGCTACACTCAGAGACCCTGGAAGTGGAGTGGGAGTGACCATGGCCAACGCACAGCCCTGATCACCCTGGGACCCGAGGCTGTCTGTCTGCAGGGGCTGAACTCAGAGGGGCTAGGGAACCACAGCATGGGAGAAGATGCAGAAAGGCCTAGAGATACTCCTAATCCCTAGAAAGAAAGACACAAGGGCATCCATCCTCCAGTGCTCGTGACGTGTTCCACCATAAGACTTCACAGGGTCAGAAAAGGAATGAGTTCCAGGTGCTGCAGAAAGCAAACCTATCTTGCAGCCAGAGTGTCTGAGAGTAGACAAAGCAAAGCAGCCTCGTCATGTGGAGGGCTCTCTGTCACCAGAGGTATGCAAGCAAAGGCAGGGCTATGTGCTTATCCAGAGTGCTGTAGAGGGAATTCATGCACACAGCCGTGTCTTACTGAAGGGTGTTTTTGTTTGTTGATTTTTAACCCTGAAGTAGAATCTTCTTTCAATATAAGGCTGTTTTCCAATGTTTGGTGAAAAGGAGAGAAAGTATATGATGTGTGGAAAGGGACTGGGATGGAGCGCAGAGGCCTTGCTTCTCCTCCCAGCTCCCTCTGCTTGGGGGGTTCTGTCTCATTTCTTCCATCCTCTAGGCTCTGCTCAGCCCCGAGCCCGGAGCCCTGGCCTCAATGTGCTGGTTTGTTTGTTTGTTTGTTTGTTTGTTTGTTTGAGTTAGCATCTTGCTTTGTCACCCAGGCTGGAGTGCAGTGGCACAATCAAGGTTCACTGCAACCTCAACTTCCCAGGCTCAAGCAATCCTCCCACCTCAGCCCTCCGAGTAGCTGGGACTACAGGCGTGCATCACCACGCCCAACTAATTTTTTATTTTTTGATTTTAAAATTTATAGTTATTTATTTATTTTTGAGATGGAGTTTCGCTCTTGTTGCCCAGGCTGGGGTGCAATGGTGTGATCTCAGCTCACTGCAACCTCTGCTTCCCAGGTTCAACCGATTCTCCTGCCTCAGGCTCCTGAGTAGATGGGATTACAGGCATGTGCCACCATGCCCGGCTAATTTTGTATTTTTAGTAGAGACAGCATTTCTCTATGTTGGTCTCGAACTCCCGACCTCAGGTGATCCACCTGCCTCCGAAAGTGCTGGGATTACAGGTGTGAGCCACCACGCCTGGCCTGATTTTTTATTTTTTATAGAGACAAGGTCTCACTGTGTTGCCCAGGCTGGTCTCAAACTTCCGGGATCGAGCAATCCTCTTGCCTCTGCCTCCCAAACTGCTGGGATTACAGGCCTGAGCCCGAGCACCCGGCCTGTGCTGGCTCTTAATTGCTGACCCTACACATTCTGCAGCTGGGATTCCCGCAACTGCCAGTGGTCCATGGTACCCTCATCTGCTCACACCTTCAAGGATCCAGCGTCCCACTTGCAGCAGCCCTGTGGCTTTGCCTGCACAGCTGAGACCTCGAAACCCAGCTATGTGGCTCCACACCAGACCTACCTTTCTTCCCTCTGTGGCCTGGACTTTCCAGAGAACACAAGCAACAAGAAGATCACAACCCTAAGGAGGTTTGTGGCTGAGAAGGTGGCCCTTCCTGCAGCTGCCAGGCTGTCATCTGCACAGAGCATTGCAGCGTCAGCCACCTCAGAGATGGCAGGGCCAGAGCCTAAAAAAGCAGCATTGGCACAGCCGCAGGGATGGATTTGAGGAGCCCTGGAATACTCCCCCAAAAATGCCACAGTTAGAATACACAGCGTATCCACCAGTAACCCCATAGTGTGAATAAAGTCATCCGCCTGTGCCGGAGCTGGGCTTCTGGGGGCCACGATAGAAGAAGGAACAGGACACAGAGGGGACAGAGCACATGACCACAATCTCCCCGATGCCTGAATGTCACTGGAGCTTGGGCGGGGGGGTTGGAGTGGGGCTGGGAGAGGGGAGGGGCCGGCTTGGGGACGTGAGAGGTGGCCAGCAGTGTGCTCAGTGATCTATGATGGGAACTCGGGACACTCCTAGGAGATTGCCCTAATTATGCCCATTTTACAGATAAGGACAGTAAGGCTTAGAGATGCTAAAGAGTCTACCCAAGGTCGAAAAGGCCGTGAGGGACCAGCTGGAACTCATGTTCTGAGTCTCTCCTCCTCCCTCACTCTGGCCCCCATCAGCATCACAAGCAAGAGCATCTGGGATCCAGGAGCTGCCAAGCCCCCTCCTCACTTCTTTGCGTGCTCATGCTCCTCTTTGCCCTGGGACTCTCTCCTCCACTGCTAAAAATCCCACCTCTTCCTTGAAATGCCCACTTCCCGGATTCACCCACATCATCCGATGTGGTTTTCCCAGTGCAGTCCTGAGTGCGTGCCTTGAAAAGTCCTCTGTGTATCCCAGGGGGAGCATGTCCCTGCTGTCCTCCAGCAACCCCAGGACCAGGACCATGTCCCCTTCACCTTTATCACCGAGCCTCACATACAGTTTGTCTTTGGGAAGTTCTTATTGCATGAAAGAGGGGATGAAGAAATGAAGGAACAAATGGCCAGGTCTGCTGCAGCTCCACAGTGACTGGTGCTCCCTTTAGAGCTGCCCTGCCCTGTCCTCTCATCCCCAATGCCTCGGGCAGCACAAAGCCCAGGTGAGGTCAGGCCAGCCAGACATGTCCTGAATTTGTGTTCTCACTCTCAGGGAAGAATCTAGAATGTTCAGGGTTCTAAGTGCTGCTGTGTCTTCCCGCCCAGCCTCTCCAAGAGACACTTGGCTAGGGTTCGAGAACAATGCAGCTATAATATAGGATAGCAACCAGGGCGCTCCTCCCCATCATTTACTGCCCTTGAGCGCCCCGTGAGGAAGAAACCGTGTATTGCCTCATGCCCCAGAGAGGTAAACGGAGGCTAGAGAAATTACGCAGCTGGTGAGTGGGTGAGCCTGGGCTCCCAGGCTCCTTCTGGTCCCCAATAAGCACTTGCTCAGGGCTGCAGGATGATCCCTGAGAGTGTGTCATCTCGGGCGCTTGGTGGTTTCCCAACAAGATCCCGGGGAATGGGCGGCGGGCTTGGTGGAGGGCAGTGGCACGCGAGCTACATGCCCCGGGAAGGCTCCCAGGCTGCCTATGGGGAGGTTTCCCGACCCGACATGATGCTGCAACCCTGACTCAGATCAGGAGGAAGTTGAGGGTTTGTAGAAAAATGTCACTCGTAATCGGGGACAAACCAGGTCTGCCTGCTGCTGCTGCTGTTGTCACGGAGGCTGCCTGGAGGCTGCCGCTGCCCTGACACTTGGGACTGCTCGCTGAGTCAGGACAGGTGTGCACAAAGCCCAGGCCCACACAAGCCCCACTGATCTTAGGAGAGTTACCTGCAGTCCACAAGAGCAAGGTCAGGTTAGAGGCTCCATGCCTCAGTTTCTGTAAATGGCCCAGAGGCTGTTACCTGTTGGTGGTCCGGTGCAGCTGAGAGGGCTGAGAGATGTCATTTCTCCTCCAGGCCTGGCTGTCAGCCTGTTCTGGGGAGAGTCACTTCCCCTCTCTGGGTCTCGACTTCCTTGTGAGTGAAATAAAGGGGTGGGACCAGATGCTCTTTGAGCCGCTCCAGTGTCACCCTGTCTGGCCTAGGGGCTCTTGCTCTGGGGTCTACAGAGAGGCTGCGTGGAATTAGAGTGTGGACATGGGGAGCGGTTTCCAGGAGGAGGGTCTACACTCTCCTGCCCTCTTGCAAGATCTGCACGCCCCCCTCCCGCAGCTCCAAAAAACAAAACAAAAAGCCAAAAAGCCAAAAATCACACTGCATGTGTCAAGGCCTGGGAAGCCTCTGGAGGAGGAAGCCTCCTACGCACCCCAGACACCCTAACAGGGGCACCACACAAGAGCAGCCATTCTCAGCACCTGACAAAGGCCGTCGTGGCTTCCAGCACTTCGGAGGTTTAGGATTGGAAACTGCTGCCCACAGAAAGGAAAGGAAGGTGGTGCTATTTAGGACTTGCAGGATAGGACTTGCGTGCCCAGCCTCGGAGGAGACCTCAGCCACTGCATGTGTGTCTGCAAGAATGGTCAGTAGGGCCCCACAGGTTCCCCAGCCTCGGCTTCTCTGTCCCAGGCCTGCACAGAGATTTGGGGCAGCCTTGGGCCTGTGGCTTCCTAGGGCCCTGCAAGCAGAGATTTCCCTGGCATCTCCCACCTTCAGGGTTGGGAGGGCTGAGACTCACTCGTGGACCTGGGTGGCTCTTAGCTGGGAGCCCTCATAGATTCCAGCCCATCAGGAAAGTCTGGGCTGAAACTACCCCGGCAGATGCAGCTCTCGTGCCCTGGAGGTGCTGGGAGGCCCTGTCGGAGGACCAAAGCACAAGCTATTTTTAAAAGTTATGTGTGCTGGGACTTTCAGGTGTCTACAGGAATAGAAACTACTCCTGGGTTTTTTGGGTGATTCATCCAACACATGGGTCCCCTCTGTAAATAACAGCTTGCTAGTCACTGCAGGGGAACCACCTGGCCCTCTGGAGCTGGGTCTTCCCACTGTCTGATGAAGAGGTTGACGGAACCATGACAACTTTTAAGCTCTCACCTGGGCTTGTGCGATGGGCAGTGCCAAGTCCACTGCCTGCTCCAGGCCATGGAGCCCCAAGCTGGCCTGTGTGCCAAGACAGGGCACTGGGCAGTCCTGCCCCCAGCGAGGCCCCCCTACTGGGCCACCAGCCCAATCTAAGCCAAAGGCTGGCTACTGGGCAAGGTGGGGCAGCCAGGCCCGCACCCTGGGTGCAGGAGGAGGCCAGGAGCCTGTTGGGACAGCAGCAGGGAGGAAACACACCGGTGTCTGGCACCCACCTCCATACCCAGAGCCTGCAATGTGAGGCCCCAGGTAGGCGTCCATACTGAGTGGCCTGCAGGGAGCAGTGTCTCTGCTCAGCCCCTCCTCAAAAGGAGCCTTGTCTACTCCCATTCTGGCTACCTTCTTTTTTTTTTTTTTTTTTTTTGAGACACAGTCTCGCTCTGTTGCCCAGGCTGGAGTGCGCAGTGGCACGATCTTGGCTCACTGCAACCTCCACTTTCTGGGTTCAAGTGATTCTCCTGCCTCAGCCTCCTGAGTAGCTGGGATTACAGGCTTGTGCCACCAGGCCCGACTAATTTTTTTTGTATTTTTAGTAGAGACGGGTGTTTCACCATGTTGGTCAGGCTGGTCTCAAACTCCTGACCTCGTGATTCACCCACCTCGGCCTCCCAAAGTGTTAGGATTACAGATGTGAGCCACCGCTCCCGGCCCTGGCTACCTTCTTTTAAGAAATGAATATTTCTACTTTATTGCTGTTGCAATATTAAAATTTTTAAATTTTTAATTTTTTGAAAACATGCACATGATTCAAATACATATGTAAACACATGTAGGAAAATATCTATCCCACTCCTAAATCCAGCTCTCACCTACGCCCCAGGGCACCACTGTTAAGTTTCTTCCAGAGTTTCTGTGCCTGCCCGTGTACACATGCGATCTTATTTTCTCCCTCTTTTGACGCAAAAGCTAGAGCACCACACGAGCTGCTCTGCAGTAGAAGGCATTGTCCACCTCCCTCTCCTGTGGGTATCCCTTGGATACCTTGGGGCATATCCAAGGTATATGGGGGATCCCTTGCCAAGATACATGTGTCCAGAGAGACTCAAAGGTTTGAGCTCCTAAGAGCGAGGCTAGGCAGGGACTCGCCCAAGGCCCCACCCTGCGGCTCAGGCCTGTCCATCCGGCTTTTCGCCTCCCCTTGCCACAGCCCTGGGGAGTCATAAATAGGAAGACCTTTCTCAGAAAATTTCCCTTAAGCCTCCTGAAACTTCTCCCCCTAGTCCTGCCCACCCTCTCACCATCCAGAATAACTTGGAGGTTTTGGGAGCCTGGGCGGGTCCCTGCCTGTCTTCCAGACTGGGAGCCCCGAGTTAGGGGGTTTGGGGGCACACACCTGCGACTTCACCAGTGGGGCAGCTTCGGAGCTTCAGGAACCAGCTTCTTCTAGGGCAAGAAACAAGTGAGTCTGACTGTGTTTTTCAAAGAGCGGGTCCAGGATAGCTGGGCGCTCACCACATCCTCCACTGACGCTGGTGAAATTCGCTCCTTCAGCAGCCAGAGGCCCGGCCCTGCCCTCGTGGGGCATCCCTTCCCTCCAGGGGAAAACCTGCCCACCAGGGGCTTTGCAGGGTGACCAGTTGGCCCAGAGCTGTGCAAGAAGTGCTCCCGAGCCTGCCCCAGAGAGCTGGTCAGGGGACAGGGGCAGGGACAAGAGAGCTGGTCAGGGGACAGGGTCAGGGACAAGAGAGCTGGTCAGGGGACGGGGCAGGGACAAGAGAGCTGGTCAGGGGACAGGGGCAGGGACAACTTCACCTGCAGGGAACAGGGGCAGGAACAAGAGAGCTGGTCAGGGGACAGGGGCAGGGACAAGAGCTGGACCCTAAGGAGACACGGGGAGGGAGGAGGATGCTGGAGTAGGGCAGCCCAGGTGCAGGCACGAGCAGGACGGGCATGGTGTTGGTGAGGGCCCGGCACCCTCTGCACCAGGGTAAGGGGGGAATGGCAGGAGCCGAGGCTGGAAGCTGTCCAGGCAGGAACCAGGGGCACGGGCCGCCCCAGGGTCCCAGGGAACACACGCTTAGCACAGGAGCAGCATGTGACAGACCCACTGGGGCAGCAGGGGTTGGGTTGGGATGAGGGCACCAGCAGCAACAAGAAGGAATGAGGGCAGGAGTGGGTGCGTCAGGGTGTCTGAAAGAAGGGTCCAGGGCATCTGAGGCAGCCGGACTCTGAAGATAGCCTCAGCAGGTCTCCGGCCGCCACTCCCCACAAAGCAGCTCTGTCAGCTTGGGCTGGTTGCCTAACCTCTCTGAGCCCATTTCCCCAGTCGCAAATTGGAGTTACACATCCATTCAATCAAAAAATGTTTGTGGATCATCTCCTAGGGACCAGGCAGTGGTGGTGAAGACAGACGACAGCACCTGTCTCAGAAAACGTTTTTAGGAGTCGGCGTGGTAACGGAGTAAGCGCACCCAGGAAGTGCCTGGTACTCAAGCGGTGACTGAGGCCCCCATTCCTCGTTGATTTATGCCTGACTTTGTCTCCCATACTGGGTCTATTTGAAGGAAAAGAAAAAAAAAAAGGAGTAACATTGATAATGGGACCCTCATGATCCAAGGAAAAGGGGTCCTAAAAATCAGAGGAAGCCCCAACAGAGAGAGGAAGGTAGGGGAACTCAGGAAGAAGAGGCAAAAAGAGGAAGATGAGCAGCACCTACCCCCACGCTCTGCTCCAATCCTCCAGGTGCGGCCTGGAGACAGACCCAGAGGGTTGAGCTCCAGGAGCTGGGCTAGGCAGGGACTTGCCCCAGGCCCCATCCTATGGCTCCCCATCTGGCTTCTCCCCTCCCATTCTGCCGGGAACACTTCTGTTCCCAAGCCCCACTTATTTATTTTATTTTATTTTTTGTAAAAATAGAGATGGGGTTTCGCCATGTTGCCCGGCCTGGTCTCGGACTCCTAGACTCAAGCGATCCCCCACCTCGGCCTCCCAAAGTGCTGGGATTACAGGTATAAACCACTGCATCCGGCCACCAAGCCCCACTTAAACATTGAGCCCAGATGACTCCCCTGCACGGTCAGCTGGGTGCCATACCACACAAAGCCCGTTCCTGGAGCCTTTGCCAAGTCCCTGAGGACTGACACCATGCCCCCTAGGCGCTCACAAAGACAGGAAGGTGCGTGCCCCCAAGCCCCCCAACTCGGGGCCCTGATAATCCCCCTTAGCAATTGAAGATGTCTGGCCTCCTTGAAAGTGGGCCCACGGTGGCTGAGGTCAGTGACGCTTAATGTCAAGGCAGGAGGGAGTAAAACACGCAAGAGGGCAGCAACTGTCCAGAATGCAGCCTTCCCCTCCCATGTCACTCCACATGCCCCTCTGTCACTCACTGGAAATGTAACATCGAGGTTACAGGAGAAGGTTGCAGATGCTCAGATATCTGTGCCTTCTGTTCTTGTCATGATCCAGCCAATTCTTTTAGAGCCACCAAGCTTCTCCCTGCAGTCATCCTGCCCATGGCTGTTGATGGCCCTGATGGGGCTTGGAGCCCCCAGAATGTGCAGAAGTTGGACAAAGGTGGTCTTCAAATGCAATGGTTGTCTTATCACCGAAAACCCACGGCATCCAGAGGAGGCCCTTCACTACGAAGGTTACAGAGACCACAGGTCTCTGTACATCCCAAGTTTCCCCTGCTGCCAAAGGCAGGGGAGGAGAGAATTCTGGAAGCCCACCCTGTCGCACGGCTCCTCTGGCACATGGAGCCACTGAATGTCTTGTGAACATTAAACAAATGCTTCCAAGTGAACACCTCTGGCTCTGTCTCATCCAGGTCCCCCTGAGGACCTCCTGAGGTTTGGCGCTCAAGGGAGCAGAGTCCTGGGCTAAACCCTGGCAACAGCTTCCCAGCATTCCCTCCACTCCCGCCAGGCAGCCAGGACCCCCCCCGCCTCCCAGCTGGGCCTTGGGGCCAGGAGTCAAGGAATGAGGGGATTCTGCTCACCTCTGAGTACCCCCTCTGGCATCCCAGCAGCTCCCTGTCCAGGCCACCAGGTCACAGCTACTGAGCTACACTTGTTTATTTCTCAGGGACACGGGGATAGGAGTGTGAGCAGATGGTGGACCCTTTTGAAATATTTATTTTCTTTTATGTTTCCTGTTGCATAAAGTGTACTATTTCCTTTGTCCACATGCCCATCAGGAGCCTAATATTCTGTTTTACACTTTAGCTATTGAATTCCTATTCTTCTTACGTGTTGAGTCTTTTCTCCCTACTTCATCCCTTCCCACCTCCCCTACACACGACATTTTTATCTTTGGGTTTTTGTTTTGTTTTTCTTTTCTTTCTTTCTTTTTTTTTTTTTTAAGACAGAGTCTCACTTAGGGTAGGGTGCAGTGGCATGATCTCAGCTCACTGCAACCTTTGTTTCCTGGGCTAAAGTGATCCTCCCACCTCAGCCTCTCAACTTTCTGGGACTACAGACACGTGCCACCACGCCTGGCTAATTTTTGTACTTTTGGTACAAAATACAAAGGCATTGAGAGGTTTTGCCATGTTTCCCAGGCTGGTCTCCAAGTCCTGAGCTCAAGCAATCCACCCACCTCAGCCTCCCAAAGTGTTGGGATTACAGGCGTCAGCCACTGCGCTTGGCCCATTTTTTATTTTTGTTTTGCGGCATGGAAATTGTTAATTGTGTCCTTTGTCTCCATGAATTATCTTGTAGCACTTTAATAATGAACCTATCTTCACCCTTCCATAGTTTGAGTAACTAGGACATTCATTTCCTTCCTGAAAGTCTTTTATTTAATTCTGATTTTTAAAAAGTATATATTGGGGTGGAAGGTAAAAATTCTTCTCCAATACTGAGGGGCTGACAGGTGAAGGCTATGGGGAGGTCTCCACCTGCCCTACCTACCTGCCACTCCCCCGGGAACTGTGCCAGCACTCACACCCTATTCTCCTGCAAAACGCTTTGTCCTGAGAGCCTTACCCCACATGCAGAGCTACCACCTCTGCTCTTTAATGTCATCAAATATCTTCCAGGGCACACCACACTCCAGTACCTGGCTCCGTCTTCATCTCCACCCCAAGTCCTCCTGACCCTTCAAGGAGACGTCATTGCCGATGGTGACCGCTCCCTCCAAAACTGACCCTGCCTGTCCTGAGGACCACACCAAGGGCAGTACACTTTACAAATTAAGTCTGTTCATTCTCCAAACACCCTGGGAGGTGCAAACGATCAACAGCCTTGTTCACAGAGGAAGAAATTGAAGCACAGAGGGCTGGAGCCCTGTGCCCAAATGTGCACCACAAGCTTGATGCAGAGCTGGGGTTGGGCCTAGGAGATGGCACCTAGAGAGGCCGATTTCTACCTGTCCCACTTTGCTGAACCCTCACCAACCCCGTGAGGCAGGACCCACGGGCACCCCCACTTTACAGGGTGGAAATGGAGGCATTGAGAGGTTTGGCAACTCGTCTGATAAGCCCACTTGTTAAGACGCTGAGCAGGAACACAGTGCACCTGCTGCTGCCACAGGCCCCGACCGCTGCACCCACGAGGGCCCCACTTCACAGTCTGGCCTCACGGTGCGATCTCCTGCTGCTTTCACCCCTGCCCATTAGCCCCATCCCCATGACAGCATGCGGATGCTCCCCTTCCTTCCACACCCTGAGTGGTGCCCCACTCCACTGCCCAGGCCACCCCCGGCCCAGTCCATTCCCCTGCTTGCCCACTCCACCCCAGCCCCTTGAGCCCATGGACAATGCTCCAGGAGCCAAAGGGAACCATCCAAATGGCAGTCTCAGGAAACCAGCACCCCCCACCCCTTCCCTGGTGCTAGGGCAGCCCCACCCCAGCCCGGTCCTGTCGAGGCCGCTCCACACCTCAAGACCCTCCTCCAGCTCCTCACCATCCCCAGACAGCCTGGCCTCCAACTTCACAGAAAAAAATCTCGGTTCTGAGGCGTGAAGCTCCGGCCCCTTGTCCTACAAACCAGCCGCAGTCTGCACCCAACCAAGTGACAATGGTGTCTCTGCTGCTTACAGAAACACCTCCACGCCACCAGCCCGCCGACCTCCTCTGGGCACCTGCCCATCAGGTGGTCACGGCTGTTTGTGGGAGGTCTCCAGAGGGCAGGAAACATGTTAGACGAATTCACAAGATTAAAAACTCATTCCCTACATAATTGGTGCTGAAGGCAGAAAATTACCACCAGCTGGATGGATACTGTTTCTATCATCTAAGGTGACCAGAAGTCTTAAATTATGTATTATATCATTTTAAAATTACAGAGATTTCTCTAAAGGTACATTACATTCGGTCACATAATGCACATAACATTACATAAAGGGGAAGCTACTATGGAAGGAAAGTCTTCAGTGTTCATTAAAATAGTTGGATCTACACCTCTTCTAAATGAAGACAGCATGGGTGTGAATGTTTATACGATAAAGGTACATAAAGCTCCAAACAGAAGGACATGTTCATTACAAGGACAGTCTCCATGTGGGGCTTGAAACTGGCCAGGTCCTGCCTCTTCCAGCTGCCCAGCTGTGTCTGCATGAGCCCCAATCTCTTGCTTTGTGTCTGGTCATCATCCTAAACCAGGCCTCTCCCCCACTCTCGCACCACCTCCTCACCTCCTGTGACAAAGCACACCCTGTTCTAGCCCAAGCTCTGCCTGGGACTGCCTCCATCAGGGCCTCAGTCTCCACATCTCTGTAGCTGTGCTACAGGCGGGACTGCTGCTGTCTCTCTCTCTCTCGTACGCACTCACTCTAATTCGCTACATGTGAGGTCACAAGGACAAACCCTAAGGGAACAGAAGCAGGACTGAACTCTGACTTCAGTGCCCCAGGATAGTGTTCTCACTCTGATCATTGGCAATGATGAAGGAAAAATGGGTCTGCTTTCACCCAGCTGCTCCCAGCTCACTCCTTTCCCTGCCCCTTCCCTGCCTCTTCCCCCTTCCCTGCTACCCTCCAGCCCTGCCTTCTGGTCCTGTGCGCTGTCCCCTCCTGTGGGCCTAGCCAAGCTCCCATCTCTCACTGGCTGCCCACTGACTTTTTGGAACCTGGAAGGCCTGCCGCCTTGCAGGCCCCTGAAGTCCCCTGCCCCGCCCAGCTCCCCCCTTCCCTCCACCCTCTCTGCCTGGCCTCCCTCTCTGCTCATCACTCTTCCTGTGCTCTTGACTTCCCTTCTGGCCTTTCTCTGGCCTCCAGCCACCAGGGCAGACCACTCCACTGCCCAGTCTCCCTCCCATCTGTCCACCGCCTCCTCCACCTGCCCTCCGTTGGCCCTTCCTGCAAACCGTCCCCTGGGGCCTGGTGTCCCTGCCAGGGGAAGTCGGGAACCTACTGAACGCAGGGGGCAGCCCATGGTGTGCAGCTGCTGGGCAGCCTGGCAGGCCCTCCAGGAAGCCCCCATCTCCAAGGGAGCTCTCAGCCACCTGGGGACTGGCCTGTGGCAGTGGGTGGCTGTCCCTCCTCAGGTTGGTCCACAGGCCAAAGAAACTAGAGCAACCTCCTTTTGTGTCCACCCTCAGTCCCCTCAGGCTTTCAGAGCGGCCATAGAGGTGGTGGCTAGATTCAGGGGACTCAGGGCCTCTCTCCTTACACGGCTTGCCTCTTATCCAGGAGCAGCAGCCCCTGCACCGGCAGCATTCCCCACTCCTAGAAGTCAGCGTCTCCAGGAGGCAGGGCTGGGGCTCCCTTGGCAGGGCAAAGGCTGCCTGGGTAGGGCAGTGGCAGCAGCGAGATGAAGCTCTGCTGTGGGGGGTGGGGGATGCAGGATGCAGGGGCTGTGTCCGGTAGGAGAGGCATTACCAGGTCTTCCCCGAGAGCTCAGCCTCTGAAGTTCTTGACTTCAGTTTCTGAGGCCACATCTGCAGTCACCCCAAATCTTCTGGTGGCCACCCCAGAGGTGCTGGGTCAGGCTGTGGTCACTTCCTGCCTCCCTCTCCTCGCCTTTATTGTCACCTGGGCTCAGGGTGCTTTCCTTGCCCACCTTTTCAACCTTCCTTTCCAGTGCTAACAGACTGGACTGTCCCCCAGGGGCACTGGCCTCGGCATATGGGCCGCTTATTTGGAGAGACCCCTCCCTGCACTGGCTGTTTCTCCACCTGCCCTTACAACACAAAAGGCTGACAGAATATGGTGATTTCTAACCCAGCCCTGGCTCTGGAATCACAAAACCTCGGTCTGCATCATGGCCAGCGCCTCTCCACACCTCTCTCAACAAAAGCTGTGGAACGAGCACCGAGTACCGATTCCAGGTTTCTGGTCCCCGGCCTCTCCGACCCCAGCACAGCTGCTCTTTCCACCCCTCAGGGATGGGAGTTAGTTCCAGGGACCAAACGTGAGATGACCGCGTCTGTGAACAGCACGAGTATCCACTGAAAGCCCCAACCCTGAGCTATTGGTCCCAGGGGAAGGAGGACACAGGTTAGAAGAACCAGGGACAGCCAGCCTGACCCAGCCCAGGTGCTTAGCAAAATGCTTAGAGCCCAGCCGCCTCCCTCCCCGGGGCCCACTCCATGCTGGGGCCTGTGGTAACCCCTGGGCAGGAGTCAGCCTCCCCTGGGGAAGGTTAGCATCCGGGCTCCTCGGGGTGACCCTGTTTGCTATCCGGGGTGGGGTGAGGATGACCATCTGTTCTGGTTTGCCCAGGATGGATGGGACTCCTGGGGGGACCCTGGACCTTCAGTGTTAAACCCGGATAGTCCCTAAGAGTGAAGAGACGTCACTGCAGGTGGGCAAGGGAGCTTTGGGGATTGAGCCCTGTCTTCATTCGGGGTTTCCTACCCTGACTCCACCCACCAAGGAAGGGCATTGTCCTGTTGGGTTGGGCTTCCCCCACCCCCACCCAGGACCCCTGCATTCCACTGACTGTGCCCAAGGTGCCCAGAGCCTCTCTGGCAGCCAGGACACACATGGGTTACCTCCTTCCTACACACAGGCCCCTTCATGCCAGAGACACATGGGTCTCAGAGGAAACACCTGGGGTGGGGGGCACTTTTCCTCTCCCTCGGAGATGGCTGGCAGGACCCCCAGCCTCAGCACCATCGTGACCACATTTCCAAGAAAAGGCTTCTGGCGCTGTGGTCAGACAAAGGGGCTGCGTGTTAGTTCAGGCTGCCTGGAACACATCAGAAAAGGGGCCTCAGGTTACACAGAGGCAGGCGCTTCTCAGGAACTAGAGTGTGTGGTCCCAGGCCGGCAGCCACTCCCAGCCCCAGCGCAGCCTCCTGTCTGGATGAGGGGCCCAGGGAGCGAAGGCTGACGGGCTCCATGGACCTGTTCATTATTTTCTCCATCAGGAAGTCTTTCCTTCTGAAGCTCCTAGGGGGCTTTGAGTGAGTGACTTGCTTTGGCTGTAAAAGGGGTTTTGCCCAATTGGTTGAGTCCTAGGGTCTCGCACAATTGTGCTGTGTGTTGTGGTCTTCCCTCAGGCTTTCACAGGCTCACAGCCAGAACTGTGCGCACCCATCCAGATGTCAACACACACACACACACCCAGAGATCCACATGTGCATGCCCTAGATGGATCATGGGACCAAATTCAAAAGGAGATACAGCCCTGGGCTCTGGGATTGGGCTGGGAGGAGAGGGGTTCCATTTTGGACCAGAGGGTATGGAATACCGACACAGGGGAATGGAGGTACAGGTTCAGTATCCTTTGTCAGAAGCGCTTGGAAAAAGAAGTGTTTTGGATTTGGGATTTTTTAGAGTTGGGAATATTTGCATTATACTTACTGGCTGAGCATCCTAAAACCAAAATCTGAAGTGCTCCAATGAGCATTTTCCTTGAGTGCATGTTAGTGCACAAAAAGTTTTAGATTTGGAGTATTTTAGATTTTGGATTTTTGGACTTTGGATGCCCAGCTTGTATATACTGGGGAGTCATCAGTATCAGGATGATGGAGGAAGCTTGTGAGTTTGTAGCAAATAACATGCAGTGTGAGAAAATAAAGAGTGAATCTGGGGGAGAGAATATTAAAGAGGTTGGCAGAGAGACCGGAATGCACAAAGGTGGAAAGGAGTTAGTCAGAGGTAGGAGAATTGCAAAAGCCAAAGGAAGATTCCAGACAAAGGCTGGCCAGTATGTGAAGGAGCCTTGAAGGTAAGCCAGTGGCCAGTACTGAATCTTGGCAGAGGAAAGCAAGAACACTGATATGGTTTGGCTGTGTCCCCACCCAAATCTCATCTTGAATTGTAGTTCTCATAATCTCCACATGTCGTGAGAGGGACCTGGTGGGAGGTAACTGAATCATGGGAGCGGTTACCCTCATCCTGTTCTCATGATAGTGAGTGAGTTCTCATGAGATCTGACTGTTTTATAAGGGGCTTTCCCCACTTTGCTTGGCACTTCTCTTATGATGCCATGTGAAGAAGGACATGTTTCCTTCCCCTTCCACCTGACTATAAGTTTCCTGAGGCCTCCCCAGCCATGCTGAACTGTGAGTCAATTAAACCGGTTTTCTTTATAAATTACCCGGTCTTGGGTATGTGTTTATTAGCAACATGAGAATGGACTGATACAAACATCCTGTTGGATAGCAGCAATGTACATAGAGGTTCTGCCTGCAGGAGTGGCTCAAAGGGGACCAAGGAGAGCATCCAATATGTGGATTTAGGCTCATGAAAGGTAGTTGTCTATAAAAACCCTTGAGGCCAGGATGATCCCCAGAGATAAGTCTGGTGACAGTTGTCTTAACACAAAAATGAATTATTAGAATTTCTCTTGAGTTATTACTCAAGTTGTCAAAAGCTGACTAAGTTGTTTGGTTGGAGGCTAAGGGGAAAGTAATTTATATTTATGATTATTCTTTTTATGCTTGTATACAAAGGAATAGAAGTCAGGACTCTTGATCTAACCTGAGCCAGATTTCCTATGTCAAATACCGCTTCCCTAGTCTTCTTCTTACCTCCCTAGTCTCCTAAGTTTATTAATAAACTTTAAAACACAATAGCCTTCCTTGAATAAAATGATTCTGATTTTCCGTTGGGCTGTATGACTGGAAACATTAAGTAAAAATGTATTCTAGGCCAGGCACAGTGGCTGACACCTGTAATCCCAACATTTCGGGAGGCTGAGGTGGGAGGATTGCTTGAGGCCAGGAGTTTGAGACCTACCTGGGCAACAACATAGTAAGACCCCATCTCTACAAAATTTGTTTTAATTAGCCAGGTGTGGTGGTGCACACTTGTGGTCCTAGCTACTTGGGAGGCTGAGATGGAAGGATCACTTGAGTCCAGGAGTTAGAGGCTCCAGTGAGTCGTGACTGTGCCAGTGCACTCCAGTTTGGGCAAGAGAGTGAGGCATTGTCACTGTCAGAGATGATAAATTCCTCTTCAGAAAGGTTTAGGTCCCTGTTCTTTGTTTCTTAAGACCAACTTCCTTGTACTTCCTTGTCTCCTAGCTACCTGTTCTGTAAACAACCCTCCCTGCCTTTGCTGCACCCAGACAACTCCAGGCATGCCTTCCCACCCAGTAACGGGCAGCCTCTACCTTCCTGCCTAATTGACCCTATTCAATTTTAAACCTTAGCCAATCAGACTAGCTTCGATTATGCAGTCCAACCCCAGCCAATGGGGAAAAAACACAGCAGTAAGAACTAATTGCGTTAGGGATAAAAACCCCTGCCCTACCCCACTTGGTGTGCTCTTGTGATCATGACTGGTGCAAGTTGCACCCTTCTGCAGAAGAAAATTGCCTTACTGAGAGAGCTTTTTGCTGGAGTCCTGATTCTTCTTTGTGGACTGAGCATTTATTTCCAACAGTCACCAAAAAAATGTTATTATATGATAAACTGTGATTATTTGTTTTGTAGATTTGGGGTAAACATGTAAACCATAGAAAAAAGTCTTGCCCTGGCTCATTCAAAAAGACAAGCAGTAGAGACCTCATCTAGAAGAATGTTTATGCTAATTTCTGTAAACTACAAAACACAGATGCTGCCACAATCACCAAACAGAATAGAGAAAATTTACTCAGTAGAACAAGATACTTAAATCTAAAATTTGGGGCACAGTGGCTCATGCTTGTAATCCTCACACTTTGGGAGGCAGAGGCAGGAGGATTACTTGAGCTCAGGAGTTTGAGACCAGCCTAGGCAATATATTGAGACCCTCATCTCTACCAAAAAAAAAAAAAATTAGCTGGGCATGGTGGTGTGCACCTGTGGTCCCAGCTACTAGGGCAGATCACTTAAGCACAGGAGATTGAGGCTGCAGTAAGCCGTGATCGCACCACTGTACTCCATCCTGGGAGATAGAGCAAGACCCTGTCTCAAAAAAAAAAAAAAAACAAAAAACAAAAAACCAAGGTTAGACTCATTCTTATACTAATAATTGGGGGTTTGTGTAAAACATCACATAAAAAGAAGCCAGCCAGGCAAGGGCTCCCTTAACTTCCATTTGAGGAAATGAGGCCATCAGGGTGGGATTTATATGGAATCAATTTTCTTCAAAAGACAATGTGATACCTTTTACTCCTTCTAAACTAAGTAAGAAATACAATCAAAGTTCTCTTTCTGTAACCAGATGACCAAAAAAAAAAAAAAATGATTGAGCCATTCCTACAGAACCTAGTCTTTTACCGTGTTTTACTGTGAGATGGTTTTAACAAATATTTTATATTGCTTAGAAAAATATTAGTATTTCCTGATGTCTCTTCACTTGAAGGAAAGACTGGGGCAGTTTGACTGGGGCTGGGGATGCTGGGATCAGAGAGTAAATAAAGATCCCAGGTGCTCATTTGGCTTAACTTCACCAGCTCCAGAACTTCCGAGGCTGTCCTGGAGGCTGGAGCAGCGGGCAGGGCAGGGCTGGAGGAGGCTCAAGGAGCCGGAGCCTCTTGTCCAGCCACTGGCAGAGGCACTGGGGCAGCCATGTGGGCTCCGTGGCATCTCGGAACCTTGCCTGACGTGAAGGATGTCATTTAGGGCAGGAGACAAAAAGCCTCTAAACCTCATTATTTGTTCATGACAGCCTCGAGTCTAGCTGCATCTCTTCTGGGTCTCGGTAAACAACTCCAGGAGGGCATGGCCTTTTAAAGAGCTCATTAAACATTGCCCCCAAGTAGTACTTCAAGAAGAAAGTCAGCTGCAGCATGGCTCCCACCTCGCCGCCTGGGGTATGGAAACATCTAGCACAGAGGGCTCCTGCCATGTGGCCAGTTCTCGAGATGGAGACTGAAGAAGCCGACTAGCCAACAATGAGCACTCGCCACAACCTACCCACGACTTCTCCGTTGTCCCTGCAGCCCTGGGGCCTAGGCTGAGTGCAGAGAACCGAGAGATCCGCTTTGCCCCCAGCGGGCAGAAGGGCTGTGGAGTTCTGGGGGGCAGGGCTCTTTCCGGTGGCTCCAAGGAGCTGTGCCATTGATCTCCTTACTGGGGTGGGCATGGCACAGCTCTGCCCGTGGTCAACCCTGTCTGAGATGCTGGTGCCTGGGGGAGCTGGGAGATGTCGCAGGTCATAGAAAGAAGGGAGGGTCTTCAAGGGTGGGGCAGTTTGGAGCCAGGGAATGACAAGCCCTAGATGCTTCCCAGGGAAGTTTCCAAACCAGAAGGGGTGACAGTAGTCTGGGGGTGTTCTCGGAAGTGGCCCACTTTGTTGCCCTGAGAAGTTGGCATCTCCCTGGCTGCCCAGCTCCCTGGGCTGCAAGAGCTGGAATCTCATACCACTGGCTCCCTAGACATGCATCGGGGGGTCTTCTAGGGCACCTGAGCAGGAGGCCAGAGGATTCACAACCCCTAAAGAAAGGCGTCTGTGGGTCTCTGGCAATAACAGGGCCAGGTGTGTCCATGTACCCCTGGAGAAGGGGGAGAGCCTGGCGTGCAGGCCAGTGCTTGCTCTAAAGGGAACAAGGAGCCTGGGTAGAACCAGGTGAGGAGATAGTGCGGAAGTTGAACGGCCAGCCGGCATCCCCAGGCACGATGGGCAGAGGAAGTCCTTGTTTCGGGAGGAGGCCAGTGCCACTATCCCTCCCCACCCAGGGGCAAGCAGGCTGCAGCGGGGAGAGCCAGCCACAGGCTGAAGAGACATCACACCCCTGGGAGAAGGGGTGTGTTGGGGGGGGACAGCTAATCCTCCCACCCCAGGCATCTTCTTGGCCTGCCACTGCCACCCCCAGTAGGCCCAAAGTGTCCTGCCAGGCACCAGAAAGAGCCAGTCCGCCCCGAGCTACGTGGCCCCCTGGAGTCCTGCGATGCTGGGACCTGAGGGGTGGATGCAAATGGCTTGGGGCAGCTACAGCCTCGCAGGAGCAGGCAGGAGGCCCTTCAGCCTGCGCCTGGACCAGGGCCCAGCAGCCAGATGGAGAAAGCGAGGAAGGGGGCTAACCGCTCATGGGGTCTCAGCGGGGGCGGCGCTTACACAGCCACCTCCCTCCTGGCACCCACCCTTGGCATTAAAATTCAGAGCTTAAGGCTGGGGTTTCCTGACAGGCTGCGTTCTCTTCATAATCATCTGCAGATTCAAGGCCATCAGTGGGAGGGGTCCAGGCTCCCCGGGCCTAAAACTGCTGTGAATTCTGAAGCAGCCCCCTGAAGATAGTGGAGGGTGTCTCCAGAGCATGAACTCGTCCTGCAGGAAGGCGCTTATCAAGACTGAGAAGTCTCCAGGGGCCAAAGACAGCATCATTCTGGACCCTGACACACACCAGGCTGTGCTTAGGGAGGAGCCAGTCCACACTGTGCCTCCTTAGAGTGGGCAGCACCCTGTGCCCTGTTTGTGAGCTCTCAGGGGTCACTGGGCCAGGACTCGCAGCACCTGCCTCCCTGGGGGCCCATGCTGCTGCTGGGTGGCCACCTCACCCCAGCTGGGCAGATCTAAGAGTATGAAAGAAGGGGTTGGAGGGCCCGATGCCTGGATGCCTCCAGGCTCAGAGAGAACCCTCTAGATGCTCCATCCAGCACCCCACAGGAGCCCACAGCCACTCCCAGGGAGGCTGCAGGAGTGCAGTCCTGACCTGGCTGGCTGCTGGTGGCCAGCACAGCTGCCCTCTGAGTGCCCAGAGTCCACAGTGAGCAGGGCCCTTTGCTGGAAGAAAGACAAGTACCAGGAGTCCCTCAGACTGAGCATAGCATTTGAACCTGAACCCAGGGTGGTATCCCGGGGGGCCTGCCCCCTCTCCCAGACCCAGGACACTCAACCTGGGCTCTCCCATGGCCACATGTGTTTCTGCCTCCTCTGCCATGGCGAGCTGTGTGCCCACCACTTCCCACGGTCTCCTGGCCTTCCCTCTCTGGGACCACCACCTACCACCTCGTGACTTTCCTATTTGCGATGCTCTCACCAAGCAGAGCTGGACTGTGGCTGGAGGAAGCTCAGGGACAAATGAGGTCCCAGTCTCATCTCTGGCTCTGGGTCACATCCCCAGGGACTCCCTGTCCTTCAGGTCTCAGGTTGAACATCATTCCCCCAGGGAGGTCTTCCCTAACCTCCAACTCAACTTGGGGTTCCCTTTGTCAGCTCATGTCATGCCTTCATCTTCCTCCAAAGGTTGTGCTTTTTAAATATCTTAAACATTAAAACATTTCAAGTATTTGCTTGATATCTATTTGCATCTTACGTTGTAAGATCTACGGGATCCTGTCTGCTCTCTTTAATAAATATTTGATGAGTTATTGACTGATCATTGAGAGATGGCCCTTTGTTCTCCAGCCCAGGGGTCCTGGACATTCTGGGATCCAGAGTGCAGGGGAGCCTAATGCCCAGGGTAGTGGCCCCCTCTGAGCTACCCTCCCTGTAATGGGGGCTATACTGGGCCTTTTCTTTTCTGAGCAATTTCAGAAAACATTTTGAGATCAAAGTGAATGTGACACAGACCAGAAGGGGCAGGAAGGACACTGTCAGAACCAACAGAACAGCACAAATATGTTCAGCGGGGCCACCCCCACACTCACACTCCAGGGCTGGGCAGACCCATGAGAATGCCAGAAGATCACAGAAAGGGGGCGCAGGACAGAGTCAAGGGCCTGCCTCCTTCTTCTGCCTCTTTCTCCTGCCTCAGCCAGGCCTCCTGGCCCTGCCTCCCTCAGGGAGTGTCCCCAGCACAGCAGCTGAGAGAGAGAGAATTCCTTAGTCCTCAGGGGCAGGAGTCCCAGACCAACCCCACAAGGGACCAGCCACTGCCCTCCGGCCTCCATTCCCCACTCAGGCCCCCAGGACGGTTTGCAGGAAAGGCCAAGGGAGGGCAGGTGGAAGAGGCAGGTGCCGGGGGAGAGCGGGAGGGGGCGGTAGAGCATCTGCCCTGGTGGCTGGAGGCCAGAGAAAGGCCAAAAGGGAGGTCGAGGGCACAGAAGGAGTGAAGAGCAGAGAGAGAGCCAAGCCGAAAGAGCAGAGGGAGAGTGGGCCACGGGGAAAGGGACTTCAGGGGGCTGCAGGGTGGCAGGGTCCAAAGGCCAGGGGCAGCCAGTGAGAGAAGGGAGCTTGGCTGGTTGAGAAGGGCCCGATGGGGAGGGTGGGCACCAGACCCAGAGGAAGGAACCCCCCACTGCCCACCCCCCACCCCCATCCACAAGAATGGGGTAAGGGGGAAGAGACATGGAAGCGGCAGGAGAAGGGGCAGGCTAGGGACAGCTGGGTGAAAGCAGACCCATTTTTCCTTCATCATTGCCAATGAACAGAGTGAGAGCACGACCCTGGGGCTTTGAAGTCAGAGTTCCATCCTGCTTCTGTTCCCCTAGGGTTTGTCCTTGTGACGAGGAGAGGAGAGGAGAGGAGAGGAGAGGAGAGGAGAGGAGAGGAGAGGAGAGGAGAGGAGAGGAGGGGAGCGGAGGGGAGGGGAGGGGAGGGGAGGGGAGGGGAGGGGAGGGGAGGGGAGGGGAGAGGAGGGGAGAGGAGAGGAGAGGAGAGGAGAGGAGAGGAGAGGAGAGGAGAGAGGAGAGAGAGAGGAGAGAGAGAGAAAGGAGAGAGAGAGGAGAGGAGAGGAGAGGAGAGGAGAGGAGAGAGGAGAGAGAGAGGAGAGAGAGAGGAGAGAGAGAGAAAGGAGAGAGAGAGGAGAGAAAGAGAGAGAGAGGAGAGAGAGAGCACTCTCTGTAGCACAACTGTGCCCATTGTAGAGAGGTGGAAACTGAGGCCCCAGCAGAGGCTGTCCCGGGCAGTGCTTGGGCTGGAGCCAGGTCAAGGCCCATCTACATCCGGAGCCATCCCGTGTTAGCAGGACAGCATCCTGGCTGGCTCCCCGCCCAGAGACTGCCTGAGAGCTTGGCTGGCTATCGCCTTCCAGAGCAGCCCCTCCTTCCTGTGCACCTCCTCCCCTCTCCCACTAGCCCCTCCATGGAGGGCCAAGAAGCCCAGCCAGCCCTGGGCGTGGGTGCTAACAGACGTCTGGGCTCAGGAATTTCCTGGCAGGAGCAGCAGTACCCATGTTTGTCTCTGGGCATCCCCAGCCGGGGGGCCAAGCAAGAGAGGCAACAATGCCAGAGTAGGTCACGGAGCAAGAGCCTGGAGAGCTAAGAGCTATCCCCGTTCAGGGTCTGATGGAGTTTGGGTGTTGTCCCCTCTAAATCTCATGTTGAACTGTCATCCCCAGTGCTGGAGGCGGGGCCTGGTGGAGGGGGTTGGATCATGGGGGTGGATTTCCCATGAATGATCTTGTGCCCTCCCCTTGGTGCTGTCCTCTCAGTAGCGAGTTCCTTCTTGCGAGAACTGGCTGTTTGAAAGTGTGCAGCACCTCCCCACCCCTCCTCTGCTCCCACTCTGGCCATGTGAGATGCCAGCTCCCTCTTCACCTTCTGCCAAAATTGCAAGCAAGATCTCATCAGAAGCAGGGCAGATGCCGGCACCACACTTCATATAAAGTCTACAGAACAGTGAGCCAATTAAACCTCTTTTCTTTATAAATTATCCAGCCTCAGGTACTTCTTTATAGCAACATAAGAATGGCCTAACACAGGGTCTGTCTTAGGAAGGGGCCCTCGGGCTGTCCCTCTTCTCCCTGGCCCTAGCCCAGGAGGAGGACCAGCAAGAGTAGCCAAGTGAGAAGCCTCTCCATGAAGATGCCTTCTGCCATTCATTACACACACAACAGCATCTTGGTCGCAGATGCTGGGTCCCAGAGAGGACCTCAAGGAGACTTCCCAGGAAATTACCCACCACTGGACATTGGACGGGGCAAAGCTGTGGCGTGGAAAGGGGCAAATCCACATCCCTCCCACGTGTGCCCACATGATTGTCCCCGGGGCTTCCATGAGCTTGATGACCCAGACGCTATGGTCCTGCACATGTGAGTCTGCGACCTGACAGCTGTGCCTGCTTCACCAGTGTAGAGACTCGGATCCCCAGGCAAACCCCGGAAGTGTGGAAGAGAAGGGGAGAAAGCCTGTGGAGGGAGCTGGAGGAGCCGTGATTTCCAGTAACCATCGCGGGTTAGCTCAGAGGGAAATGTCCACAGCAGAGATGACTGTGACACCCGGCACAAGATTTAATTCTCAGAGTGAAAACAAGAATGCCGTGTCTCTGGGAGCCCCCGGAGAATGACTCAACAGTGACGTCCTACAGCATGATTAGCTTTCGCTGAAGGTGAAGACAATCTTTCAGGAGTGGAGAGAATATAACTGAATGCTTTGTCACAAATTTACTTTGATCTCATGTACCCCGTAAATACAGACACCTACTATGTACCAGAAAAATTAAAAACAAAAATAACAAATTCACATTCCGCTTGTTCATCCTGATTCTTCAGGCCTGGCCACTGTATCAAAGACAACAGAGAAGGCCCATTGCCTGCCCTCATGCTGGTTGTTCAGCCCTCCAAGAATCATTCTTGATGCCCTGCAAGTACCAGGCGCTGCGCTAGGCCCTGCAGATGCGACAACGAACGTAGATGCTGTCCCAGCCACCCACACTCGCTGCCCGGGGAAGAACCAGGTAAGGTTCCCGCACATCGCCCTCCATGAAGCAGGAGCAGGAGTCTCACCCTGGGGCTGGGAGCTGCCTTCCTTCCTCCCACCAGCCTCTAGGGGAAGGATTTGTGTGTGCTGGTCCTCCTTGGTAGTAACAAATTCTGGTCGTGGACAAAGCAGATAGAAGACTACAGAAGACAGACAGGCTAAGGTGATCCGCGCAAAAAGATGGCGGCGAGGGAGAGGAAAGACAGTTCGCAGAATGAAGCGGGGACGTGGGTGGCGAGTGTGTGGTTGGGATTTGAGGTGGAAAGAGGCTGAGAGAGGACTGAGTTCCGGGAGGCAGCTGCCTCCTGCGTGGAGGCCTTTCCAAGGGCAAGCGCTGGACAGAGGATTCCAATTATTTGCTGTGCATTGAGAATGCACTCCCAGACAGTGACCCAGTTTCTCCAACAAATCAATGACATGAAAAGGCAAGGAGAAAAAAAGGGGTGACTTTGAAAGAATGCAACCCGCGCCCTTATTTGAGCCCTGATTTGAACAAACCAGCCATAAAAAGACAGTTTTGACACAATGGAGGAATCTGAATATGGATTTCGTGGTGGACGATATTACAGATTCACTTTTTTTTTTTTTTTTTTTGAGACGGAGTCTCGCTCTGTTGCCCAGGCTGGAGTGCAGTGGCACTATCTCGGCTCACTGCAAGCTCCACCTCCCGGGTTCACGCCATTCTCCTGCCTCAGCCTCCCAAGTAGCTGGGACTACAGGCACGTGCCACCACACCTGGTTAATTTTTTGTAGAGACGGGGTTTCACCGTGTTAGCCAGGATGGTCTGGATCTCCTAACCTCGTGATCCGTCCGCCTCTCCTCCCAAAGTGCTGGGATTACAGGGGTGAGCCACCACGCCCGGTCTACAGATTGACTTTTAATTGTGTTAGCTAAGATGATGGCACGATAGTTGCATTAAAAAGTGTCCTTTTTATTCACAATAACCAAGATAGGGAATCAGCCTAAGTGTCCATCAGTGGATGAATGGATTAAAAACATATAAACAATGAAATATTATTTAGCCATTAAAAAAAGGGAATTTTGTCATTTGTGACAACATAAATGAACCCAGAGGGCATTATGCTCAGTGAAATAAACCAGACTCAGAAAGACACATACTGCATGACCTCACTTATACGTGGAATTTAAAGAAGTCAAAACTCACAGAACCAGGGAGTAGGATGGGGGTTTCCAGGGGCTGGAGGGCTAGGGAGGGTGTGGAATGGGGAGATGCTGGTCAAAGGTGTTTCAGTTAAGAGGAATACGTTCTGGAGATCTATTGTATATAATAGCATGGTGACTGTAGTTAATAGTTCTGTATTGTAAACTTGGAAATTGCTGCAAGAGTAAATTTGAAATGTTCTCACCACACACAAAAAAAGATAACTATGTGATTGGTGGATGTGTTCATTAGCTTGATTTAATCATTTCCCAATGTATACATATATCAAAACATCACACTGTTCATCATTCACATATCCAATTTTTCTCATGTGTACCTTAACAAAGCTGGGGACTGGAGAGTGTGGAGAAAAAAGTGTCCTCATCAGAAGAGATGCACCCTGTAGTATTAGGCCAAGATGCCACGAGGTCAGTGTAAGTGGTGGAGGGTAGAGATCAATGAACTAGAGATCAGTGAAATGAGGCTGGCAGAAGCTGATGGTTGTGGAAGCTGAGCAGGGTGTCCCAATAGCACAGGACAAGTTCCCACTGCAGCCCACACCCGGACCAGGCCATAGCTGGGGCCAAGTTTCCGCTCTGGCAGAGCTGGAAGAAAGCAGGCCTAGCCCATCAGACCTTTTAGGGACCTCCAGGGCCTAACCGGGGCAGGGGCCAGGGCAAGGCAGCTGTGGCTGGGGGTGCTCATGTGGCTCTTTAGGACTCCACCGGGGTTCTTTGAGACACACACCAAACTAGAGAGCAGAACATCTTAATCACATCATATTTTAGTGCACCTTGAAAAGTAAATAAGAATTGACATAGGTTCATGCTGAACTAACCCTATTGCTCATTTCCTATGTTTGACTTTAATGTATTCAACTTTCTGACGGCCCCATCACATTGGCCACACCACAGACCCACGCCTTCCATCCCTTCATCATGCCCAAGCCAGAAACAGCCATTAGCTGGCAAATCACTCCTTTCCACTATGGGTGGGGGAATCTGCCTGGCTGCCAACAACCCAGTTTGTGTATCAGTCTCTCCTTGGTCAGCACCACCAGAGTTTTGTTGGTTATGGGGCGATCTTACTGAGGTTGGTTAGGTGTGCTGCAGCAGCAAAGCTGGAGCCTGCCAGCTGCACCTTGGACTTGCACCAGCCAATTGGGCTCCAATGCAAAGGGCAAGAACACGATGAAAGAGCACATTTGCAATCCTAGAAGATTGCATCTAAGTTGCAAGGTGTAATTGGGACCCTGGTTACATTTTTAGCTCAGGGGAATCAGGGGAATAAAGCCCATCCCATACTCCCTACTCCAGTAGGGAGTGTCTGTTGGTCAACTTTATGATCTTTTTTTTTTTTTGAGACAGGGTCTCACTCTGTCTCTCAGGCTAGAGTGCAGTAGTCCAATCATAGCTTACTGCTGCCTCGATCTCCCAGGCTCAAGCAATCCTCCTGCCTCAGCCTCCCAAGTAGCTGGGACCACAGGGGCGCATCACCATGCCAGGCTAATTTTTAACTTTTGTAGAGACTAGGTCTTACTATATTGCCCAGGATGGTCTCGAACTCCTGGGCTCAAGCAATCCTCCCACCTCGGCCTCCCAAAGTGCTGGGATTACAAGTGTTGACCACCACACCCAGCCTTTTAGTGCTATTTTTTTTAAGTACCACTGTGTTCAACTTCAACTGGTGCCCCCCTCCAACTCCTAACATAGCCTGCACCCAGCTACAGCGAGGCTTCCTAAAATACAAATCTGGCCCTGTCCTACCTAAGCAGAAACTCTGCATCCCGCCTCACCAGGCCACGGTGGCTTTGGTGTCTATCAAGCTCCCCATCAGTGGATGAAGCCTGCAGTGCCCGCCCGGCTCCTTTGTGACATGGGTGTGGCCCCTGACTTCAGTTCTCTCCAAGAGGTCTTGGGTGCTGCAGTTGCCACCACCGCTCACCCCCCGGCCGCCCCCCAGCTTCCTCCCTTGTTGAGGCAAAGCACAGCCCCTATGCTTGGTCTGTGTCTCCCGCAGGCCTCTGACAATAACTGTTTAGGAGAGCTTTCTCAGTCAGCACCAAAAGGGAACTTAGAACCAGCTGAGCTATCAGCCCCTCCGGGCCTGACTTCCCCACTCAGAGCCTTCCCCACTCCTTCCTCCCTCCCCATCTCCCGACCTCTGGGTCTGGGTGGCTGCTCTCCACACACCTCCCAACCACACTGACCTGGGGAAGCAAGACAGATTCGAGAGTCCTGATTTTTGTTTTCACTAATTGCAAAATAATAATAATAATACTAAATAGATCAAAATAAACCAAAAAGAAGGAAAAATTCTCCCATAGTCCCTACCCTATATATGGAATAGAACCTACTTTCTCTCATTGCCTTTGAGGCTTTGTTTCCAGGCAGAGCCAGGGTGAGATTGGCAGGCATGGTGAACAGTCAGTTATATAATACGGATTTTTTCACTTAGAGCTGTAGCTATTCCTTCCATGCCAGTGCAGAGTCTTCATCATTATCCTTTTAAACCACATAATATTCTATTAAATATATATGCCAGCATTCATTTAACCATTCCCCATTTATAGGTCATTTAGGCAGTTTTTCCTCCCTTTGGGAATTATTGTTTTAAAATATATTCCCTGAGGGTTGGGCGAGGTGGCTCACGCCTGTTAATCCCAGCACTTTGGGAGGCAGAGGCAGGAGGATTGCTTGAGCTCAGGAGTTTAAGACCAGCCTGGGAAACTTAGGGAGACCCTATCTTTACAAAAAATAGTCCGGTTTGGTGGCGTGCACCTGTAGTCCCAGCTCCTCAGGAGGCTGAGGTGGGAGGATCATCTGAGCCAGGGAGGTCAAGGCTGCAGAGAGCTGGGATGGTGCCACTGCACTCCAGCCTGGGTGACAGACTGAGACCCTGTCTCAAAAAATAAAGTTAATAAATATGAACTATAGTCCCCGAAGGGGAATCACTACATCAATAGGCCCTAATGCTTTTATGGCTCTTGGGGTTTTTTTGTTTGTTTGTTTTGTTTGTTTTTTTGTTTTGTTTTGTTTTCTTTGAGACGGAGTTTCACTCTTCCACCCAGGCTGGAGTGCAATGGCGCAATCTCGGCTCACTGCAACCTCTGTCTCCCGGGTTAAAGCGATTCTCCTGCCTCAGCCTCTCAAGTAGCTGGGATTACAGGCACCTGCCACCACACCCAGATAATTTTTGTGTTTTTAGTGGAGACAGGGGTTTCACCATGTTGACCAGGCTGGTTTTGAACTCCTGACCTCGCGGTCTGCCCGCCTCGGCCTCCCAATGTGCTGTGATCACAGGCGTGAGCCACCACGCCCATCCTGCTTTTAAAGCTCTTGATAGCTATTGTAAGATTGCCTTCCTGGGAAGAATGGGGTGGATTCCATCAATTCCCTGGCCTAGATCAGCGCTTCTCAAAGTGTGGCTCAAGCACTCTGTGGGGAAGGGTGGTCTTGGGACACTTTCCGGGATCCACGAGGTCAAAAGTATTTTCATAATAATACTGAAATGTTGTTAGTATTTCCTTTTCCACTGTCTTCCTTTAGTGAGTGTAGAGTGGAGTTTTCCGGAGGCTCTATGCTGTGTGATACCACAATAGATTGAATAGAGATAGGAGAGGTCAGCCATCTTTCATGAAGCCCAGCATCACAGAGATTTGTGGAAATGTAAAAATAATGCTTCTCTTCTCACTAAATTTATTTTGCTTTGAAAAATATAATTTTTAATTAAAAATGTTATTTATGTAAATAATATAGTTCCTTTTTTTTTTTTTTTTTTTTTTGAGACAGTCTTGCTCTGTCATCCAGGCTGGAGTACAGTGGTGCAATCTCAGCTCACTGCAACCTCCGCCTCCCAGGTTCAAGAAATTCTCTGCCTCAGCCTCCCAAATAGCTGGGATTACAGGCACCCGCCACCACACCTGGCTAATTTTTTTGTATTTTTAGTAGAGACGGAGTTTCACCATGCTGGCCAGGCTGAACGCCTGACATCGTGATCCACCCTCCTCGGCCTCCCCAAGTGCTGGGATTATAGGCGTGAGCCATCACGCCCAGCCAGTTTCTTTGTTTTAATTTCTAACATAGGAAACACTGATAGATTTCTACATAGATAAGAGCTTTTTGAGATCCTTAACACTTTTTAAGAGTGTAAAGGTGTCCTGAAGCCACATGGTCTGGGAACCACTGGCCTGCACATGATGTGGCAGAATGCAGGGTGAGCTGGGCAGACCTTGCTCAGCCCATCGCCTACCTGCCTGTCTCCCAGGCATGGCACCCAGGACAAGACGCAGAGCAATTGGCTTTTTTGTCTTTTTATCTCTTCTTGCCACTTTTATTTTCTTCTCATCTTCTCTTTCCCCTCTTTTTTGTTTTTCTCGTTTTGCTCTTCTTTCCCCCACTCCAGCCTCAGACCTCATAACGAGAGCTGCACACGTAAGGAAACCTTCTCTGTTTCACATAAGTCAAACATTTTTTCTCACATCTAAATAGAGATTCGTGACACTGGAAATAGGTTTTTCATTATTACTAATATCATTCACAAGAAGTGACATGTGTGGTGTTATGATAAGTACACACGTGTTGGCTTTTGTCCACAGTTCCTGGCCCGGAACCCCCATAGCCCTTGTTACAGTCTCATGTTATGACAGTGGCTGTGTTAGGCCTCAGGAAACAAAATCTCTCTGGCCTTCTGCTGCTCTCCTTTCACCTGCCGCGAGGCAGGACTCGTATCTTCCCCCGCCTTTCTGATTGTGGGTCTTAAGACTCTCCCCGGAGAGGGTTCTGTCCTATGCCCTGAGAGAAGGAACGCTGACATCATGAAGCTTCCATAAAAACCCCAAGAGGACAGGGTTCAGAGAGCTTCCGGAAAGCTGAGCACACAGAGGTTCCTGGAAGCTCCATGCCCCTTCCCCTATACCTTGCCCTGTGCATCTCTTCATCTGTGTCCTTTGTAACATCCTTTAGAATCAACTGGCGAATGTGTTTCCCTGAGTTCTGTAAGCCACTCCAGCAAATTGATCAAACCCAAAGAGGGCATTGTGGGAACCCCAGCTTGAAGCTGGTCGGTCAGAAGTTCCAAAGGGCCAGACTTGTGTCTGGGTCAGGGATAGTCTTGGGACTGAGCCCTCAGCCTGTGGGCTGTAAGACTATCCCCAGGTAGACAGTGTTGGAATTGAACTGGAGGACACCCCGCTGCTGTCCGCGGCTTGGTGGGACAACCCCCCACACATCTGGTCCCAGAATTCTTCTTCTGTGTTGATGATTGTTGTTGTGGTGGTGTGAGAACAGAGGAAGAACATGGTTTGAGAGTGTTTCCCTGAAACAATATGCAAATTTTTAAAATATACACACGTAATCAAAGAACTAAAAATGAAAATGAGATTTTTTCATACCAACTTGGCAGAGATTTATTAGATGGCAATGCTTAGTGCTGGCAGATGTCTAGGGAGGAGGGCAGCCTATGTGGTTTCTAGAAGGCAACTTGGCAACGCATACCAGGGGCCTTAAAAATAGCCTACCCTTTGACCCAGAGGAGTTCAAAAGGCTGACAGCTCCACTTTGTACCGTTCACAACTTGGAGTTGGCTGGGATCTTGACAACTGAGGGTAAGCAGGGATTTTTTCCCTTTCATTAGGCCCGGAGAAGGCACATTTGTGGGTTTTTTGTTGTTATTGGGTTTTGTGTATGTGTGTGTGAGACAGGGTCTTGCTCTGTTGCCCAAGCTGGAGGGCAATGGCACAATCATGGCTCACTGCAACCTTAACATCCTGGGCTCAGGTGATCCTCTTACCTCAGCCTCCTGAGCAGCTGGGACTACAAGTATGTACCACCATGCCCGGCTAATTTTTTTTTTAATTTTTTTGCAGAGATGGGGGTCTTGCTATGTTGCCCAGGCTGGTCTCAAACTCCTGACTCAAACTATCCTCCTGCCTCAACCTCCCAAGTGCTGGGATTACAAGTGTGAGCCACCACATCCGGCAAGAGAAGGTACGTTTGGAGAGGGAGGGGGGTTACTAGACCTCAAAGATAGAGACAACATAGTCACCTGAACTCTCATCAGGACATGTGGGCAAACCCTCCTGCAGGCAGCAGGCCAAGGCCTATAGGGACAGGGAAAGCCTGAGGGCGAGCGCAGCTTGTGTGCCGGGAGCCACAATCCTGGTGAGCACTTTGGAATGCTCCCTCTATACTAAAGTGCTCTCCTCTTATGCCCAAGCCTTCAGTAATAATATTGGATTCAAAGGTACTACCTGGTCTTAGCAGGTGTGATCCAGAAGTCAGCTGGAGCCTGGCCGTGCCTTGAACTCTACATGAGGTTGAGGTTGGCTCCTTGTGAGCCCAGAGGGCTAAGGAAGGCCACAGCCCTCCGTGGGATGTCCTGTTGTGTGGTCTGGGGATGGCCAATGCCCTCCCAAGTTTTCTGCACATTCCCAGGGCAGGGCTGCTGACACCTCCACAGCCTCTGCCTTTCCCATGGTGCCGCTTGTCAGTTACTTGTCTCCTCTTCCAGGAGTCCTATAGAGACCCCCTGCCCACAAGGTGTCATGGGCATTTCTGAAGCTCGAGGACTGCAGAGAGACAGGGAGATTTCACATCACAGAAACACAAGCTTCCATTGGGCATCTGCACAGCTGAAATGGCCCACGGCCACCCTGTCCCCGGGGAACATCCTCAGGCCAGCCCCCACAGGAGCCAGCCTCTTGTGGGCAGGCTTCTCTCACCTTCTGCTTTCCTGGCCCTTCTCTCTCCCCCTCCTTTTTCCTTCCTTACAGCAGCTGAAGCCTCTGCATGGTGGCCCAGGTGCTTGCTGATGTCTGTGTCCTCTGCTCCACCATTTGCCCTAACAGTTGCCAAGGTGTTTCCCCAGCTATGAGGACCTCTGCTGCCAGTTGTCACAATGATAATGTTTTCCTCTGTTTCAGCTGGGCCTTGGAGAAGTAGAGTGATGCTTGGGTCCATCCTTGGGTGCAGTGGCTCAGGAAGCATGTGCACCCCAGAAAAGCTAGTTCCCAGGTGGCCAGAAGGAAGGAAGGAGAGGTGGCTGGCTAAAGTGACCAGCAGCAACCAGGTGGGGGCGGTGGTTGTGTGGATCCTGGAGCATCATTCGGGGCTTCTGAGGTGGGCAGAATAATCTCCCCCATCCCAATATGTCCGGGTACAAATCTCAAGAACTGATGAGTATGTTAAATTACATGGCAAATTAAGGTTGCCAATGGAATTAAGGTTGCCAATTATCCTGGATTATCCTGGTAGGCCCAATGTAATCACAAGAGTTCTTGAAGGTAGAGAGTAGGGCAGAAGAGACAGAGGGATAAGATGTGAGAAGGACTCAACCCACTGTTACTGGGTTTGAAGACGGAAGAAGGGGCCATGAGCCAAGGGCTGCAGAAAGAACCGGCTCTGGAAGCTGGAAAGGCAGAGAAACAGGTTTTCCTCTAGAGCCTCCAGGAGGACACAGTCCTGCCAGCACCCTGATTTTAGCCCAGTGAGACTTGTGTTGGGCTTCTAACCTACAGAACTGTAAGATAATAAATTTGTGTTATTTTAAGCCACTTAATATATGGCAATGTGTTACAGCAGGAAGGGGAAATAAACACATCTTCCCAGACACTATCAGGGGACAAGAACCTGGTAAAACCCTGTACATCCTGTGTCCCTCAGCTGACTGTCAGGAGGGCACTAAAGAGCAGGATCTCCTAGGAAACTGCAGAGGCTGGAAGCATCCAGGATACACATCTGTCCAGTGTGGATCTTCTTAAAAACCAGGAGCATGAGTAGGTGTGAGTCTGCACACGGCCAGGAGATGAAGGCTGGCAGTCCCCTCCACCTCCCCAGTCTCCTGGAACCACCTTCCCGGTAGGGGATTCCCAAGGCGAGTCCTCAGCCTGAGAGGCTCCAAGGTCTGATGAGCAGGCCTGTGGAGCAAGCTTATGTTAGCTGAGCTCATTCTGGAAACCACAGCTTCCCCCTGGCTTCTGATCAACAGGACCTTGTCTTGCCCAGGAAGCCAAATCATAACAGAGGGCTTCTGAGCAAGTTCCGAGATGCAAAGGTTTCACAGCCCTGGCTATGCAGCCCCGTAATCATGCCCACAACAGCTGCCCCTGGCGTCAGGTGGACCAAGTGCATCCTTGCACCTGGTCTCCTTGCCCCTTCCCCTGACACAGTGTAGATGGCACTGCCAACACCTCATCCAAGCCAGAACTTTCTCTGTGTTTCTACAGTGACAGAGCCAAGCCTCTGCTCTGGGCCGGCTATCATTCTGTGTCCTGAAGAAGGCTTGGCTTAACTCTCTTCTAGTCCATTTTCTGTTGGATTTAAAGCTTGGCTTTCAGACTTCAGCCTTAGTTCCCTCCTTTCCATGCCACTGGCCGAAGCCTCCCGGCCTTAAACTTTTTATTTTTAATTTTTGTGGGTAATAGTAGATGTATATATTTATGGGGTACATGAGATTTTGATATAGGCATACAATGTGTAATAATCACATCAGGGTAAATGAGGTATCCATCAACTAAAGCATTCATCCTTTGTGTTACAAATAGTCCAGTTATACTCTTAGTTATTTTCAAATGTACAATTAAATTATTATTGACTATAGTCACCCTGTTGTGCTATCAAATACTAGGTCTTATTTATTCTTTCTGTTTTTTTGTACCCACTAACCAAGGCCAATGATCATTACTTTAATACATGCTTTCCTGAAGGTGTTAGTGTTTTTTAAGCATTCAATTTAGTTTGTGTTTAGAATTCAAAGTTAGCAAATATGGCTTCCATGCCACTTGCACTCTTTCAAAAAAAGTCATGACAGACATCACTAATCAATTACTGTACTCTTTCTCCCTGAGCCTGGAGTGTCCCAGGAATCCTTAATATAGTCTTCTAAGCAATCCTCATCCAACAATTGGAATTGGCAAGTGAAAAGAAACTAACATGTCATCCCTTGATGCAATTACAGTTAGGGACAGAGTCATCTTTTGAATTCCTTCCACTATGTTTATCCCTTTACTATGTGACAGTAATCTCTGTCACCAAGAGTTAGCATCCCAACTCATATACCATTTCTGTGAAATTATAATCTCCATCTACTTTGAGTGGCAAAGAAAAGAATCATTCACAATCCACTGTTGAAATTTTGTCAGATAATACAAACAACAAATGTTGTTAGCTGTCTAATGATTTTGTGTTATTTCCTTAAGGAAATTTCTTCTCATTTTTACCCAGTAGAAAGGTCTTGACTTCCTATTTTCCATGTCTCCTTGATGTGACAGCATATCTGAGTCCTTGTTATGGGCACACGTGACAGTGCATCAGATGCTCTCAGGAAAGAAAGTGGCTTTCACACAGATTCCTTGCTCACCTTACATAACTGTACAGAATTCCCACAACACAGACACAGGTTTTTCTCACCTTACATTCTCTTCAGCCTGTTAAGACATTTCCAGTGACTAAATTTAGTAGCACATTAGCAGTATCACTACTCAAGGGCCTATTAAACATCAGCTCAATGGAAACCTCTTAGAATTGTAAAGCAAACCAAATACAATTCAAATGTAGAGAAGGATTATACTTAAATGGTAGACCATAAAAGAGACTCATATGGGAAAACGCAGCCAGAAAAGATTATGCCAGTGTCTTTTTGTTGTTTAGTTTTGTTTTGTTTTGTTTGAGACGGGGTCTTGTTCCATCGCCCAGGCTGGAGTGTGCCTGCAGTGGTGTGATCATGGCTCACTACAGCCTTGACCTCCCGGGCTCAAGCCATCCTCCTACCTCAGTCCCCTGAGTAGCTGGGACTACAGGCGTGTGCCACCACATCTGGCTAATTTTAATTTTTTTTGTAGAGTCAGGGTCTCACTATATTGCCCAGGTTGGTCTCAAGCACCTGGCCTCAAGTGATCCTCCCTCCTCAGCCTCCCAAAGTGCTGAGATTATAGGCATGAGCCGCCTTGCCCAACTATACAGTGTCTTTAAACTAGAGGATTCCTAATTCTTCTTAGGAGAATCCCAATAGCTAGGACAGTGGGAGGTCTTGTTCTAACATTTACCTGAAGGCAGGATTTTATTCCCAAACTTATTTTATTTACTTTATTTATTTATTTATTTATTTATTTATTTATTTATTGAGATAGAGTCTTACTCTGTTGCCCAGGCTGGAGTGCAGTGGTAAAATCTCAGCTCACTGCGACTTCTGCCTCCTGGGTTCAAGCAATTTTCCTGCCCCAGCCTCCCGAGTACCTGGGACTACAGACATGCACCACCACACCCAGCTAATTTTTTGTATTCTTAGTAGAGATGGCAGTTTCACCACGTTGGCCAGGTTGGTCTCGAACTCCTTACCTCAAGTGATCCACCTGCCTCCAGCCTCCCAAAGTGTTGGGATTATAGGCGTGAGCCACCACTCCTGGCCATCTTTTAATTTTTTTTAAATATCAAACTTGCAGAAAAGTTGAAAATCAGTTAAACAAACACCCAATTACCCTTCACTAAATATATATATATTTTTGCTGAAGCGTTTGGAGTAAGTTGCAGACATATGCTCACTTCACCCCTAAATACTACTTCACCTGCAGCTCCTAAAAGAAGAACATTCTCTTACATAACCCAATACCATGATCACAATGAAGAAATTTAACATTTAACATGGGTACAATAATATTATCTAATAATCTGTATTTTTAAAAAATCTTTATCTTGCATCTAATCAGGGTTCACGCCTTGTATTTGACTGTTTAATACCTTTTCATCTAGAGCTGTCTCCCCACCTTTTTTCGTCTTTCATGACGTTGACATTCTTGGAGAGCCTAATGGACTATTCTGGAATCTCTATTTGCCTAATTACTGCCTCGTGATGTAATTCAGATTAACCTTTTTTTTTTTTTTTTTTTTTTTTTTTTTTTTTCTAGTTCTAAGATGCCCCTGTGGATGCCTGAAACTGCAAAGAGTACCAAGCCTGACTGCCGCCAATCAGAAGAAGTTTCTGTTCAGGTCTTCCACCCACAAATGTAATGCCTTTTTCGTCTTAACTAAGCACTTATCACGCACTGTGGTCATCACTTTTGCAGTTTGAGGTACAACAGCAAACCAGCACACATTCTTTTTCTTTCTTTACAATTTCAGAATTGGAAATTTTATTCTGATCATAGATTTTGGCAATCTCAGCAAAAGATTTTGTTTCTTGAGAACTTTTGCCTTTTCGCTTAAAGGAAGCACTTGAGGTCTTCTCTTTGGCGTATCCGAATTGCTGGCATCACTACGCTTGTGCTTTGGGGCCATTATTTAGTAAAATAAGGGTTCCTTGAACACAGGCACTGCGATACCATGACAGTCGATCTGATAAGCTAGACAGCTAGCGGACTAGTGACTGACGGCCGGTGGTGTCTCCAGCATGGATACGCGGGACAGAGGGATGATTCACATCCTGAGCAGGATGGAGTGGGACAGCGACAGATTTCATTGCGCTGCTCAGAACAGCGCGTGATTTAAAACTTGTGAATTTTAGGAGGACGGGGAGGGGCGCGGCTGGCCGGTCTTCCTTCTCCCGCGGCGCCAGCCGTGCTGGGCGGGTGGAGGCGCGGAGTCGTCCCCATGGCCCCCGCTCCGGAGCCCTGCGAGCCCGCGAAGGGGAAGCTCTTTAAGCTCCTAGGCATTTCAGTTGTTGAAAATATTCCCTGTGCCCGGGATTCAATATTGTATGGTTCATTAGGATCTGTTGTGGCTGGCTTTGGACATTTTTTTTTGTTAACTAGTAGAATTTGAAAATCATGTGATGTTGGAGTAGGAGGATTTATCTTGGTGACTTTGGGATGCTGGTTTCATTGTAGGTATAATTATGCAAAGCAAAGAATCCAGGAAAGAATTGCCAGAGAAGGAATTAAAAATAAGATGTTACACGAAAGTATCCACCTTGATCCTGAAAGAAAAGAAACCAAGGGCAACAGCAGCAATTGAACAATCTTGAGCACAGAAAATCAGACTCCCTGAAGTCAGTGTGAACAAAGCTAAGCTCAACCACATAAAACATTTTATGTACAATAAGCTCTCAATCAAGTAAATAAAGTTCGTTTAAGTTGTAATAAATAAATAGAGAAATAAATAAAACTTTTGAATTGTTTATTTGTGGAGTTTTAAATTTAACATTTTCAGGCTGTGGCTAAAACTCAGGATAGTGAAACCACACATAAGAGAGTACTACTGTTATCACATCAGCAGGCATATAATGTTAGTCTCATTATTTGTAAACCTAACTTTAAAAAAATTTTTTTAAATATTTATGGGTACAATGTAGGTGTATATATTTATGGGATATGTGAGATGTTTTGATACAGACATGCAATTGTAAAATCATGGAGAATGGGTTATCCATCCCCCTCAAAGCATTTATCCTCTGTGTTACAAACATTCCAATTATACTCTTTTAGTTATTGTTAAATGTTCATTTAAGTTATTATTGACTATAGTCACCCTGTTGTGCTGTCAAATAGTAGGTCTTATTCACTTTCTATTTTTTGTACCCATTAACCATTCCTACCTCCCTCTGACAGCGCCCCCACTCCTGCAACCACCACCACTCCCCTTCCCACACTCTGGTAACCATCCTAACTGTCTACCTCCATGAGTTCAATTGTTTCCATTTTTAGATCCTACAAGTAAGTGAGAACATGCAATGTTTGTCTTTTATTTTATAAACCTAATTTTGATCATTTAGTTAAGATGATGTCCAAAAGGTTTCTCCACTGTAATTAACACATAATCTGCAACATGGTAGTTTGGTAATGTGTAAATATCCCATACCCAAGGACCTCTCACCCTACGGCCTTAGCACACGTTGACCATATTGACTGAATCAGTTATAACGAGGGTCTTTACAAAATAGTGATGATCTAATTCTATCATTCCTTCTATCTTTATTAGCCGGCATTCTTCCATGAAGACAAGCTGAAATCTTGGTTTATAACTGTCATAAATCACATTTCAAGCAGCAGGAACTCTCCCACTGGAAATCCAATGAGAAGCACAGTGTGCTATGCGAGGTCACAGCAGTTCCAAAAATGGAAATCACCATAGCTTTGGTTCCCACTTTTCTTCCTCCTCCTCATGCTGTTTCTCCTCCAACTGCTCCATGTATCGAATACTTTGTTGCCAGTGTTGTGGTTTAAGGGCTTCAAACAGGCCAGGCACCTGGCTCATGCCTGTACTCCCAGCACTTTGGGAGGCCAAGGTGGGCCGATCACTTAAGCCCAGGAGTTGGAGACCAGCCTGGGCAACACAGTGAAACCCCATCTCTAGAAGAAAATTTAAAAAATTAGCTGGGCGTGGTGGTGCACGCCTATAGTCCCAGCTACTCAGGAGGCTGAGACAGGAGGATCACCTGAGCCCAGGGAGGTCAAGGCTGCAGTGAGCTGTGATTGCGCCACTGCACTCCAGCCTGGGCAACAGAGTGAAACCCTGTCTCAAAAAAAAAGAAAAAGTTGCTTTACATACATAAAATCATTTAGTTATTCCCAGCAACCCTACGAGGTAGGTGATAGCAGGCCCATTTTTCAGATGAGGCAATTGAAGCACAGAGAAGCAGCTTGCCCAAGGACATCCAGTGAGTGACAGATTTGAGGTTTGAACTCAGATGCATTTGATTTCAAAAGTCATGTTCCTGCCCAGCCACATTCCTAAAGCACTGCATTACTTTTTTTTGCATGCACAGAAAACAATCACAGCAATAGTAATCCTTGATTTTTGTTGATTGCTAAACAACCCTTCATCCTTCTCTCTGAGTATTAGCAATGCAAAAGGCCAGAAGAATGGCATCAAAATAGTGACTATGGTTTTATAGATCATTTTCATTTTTGTCTTTATACACTTACCTGTATTTCCCAAGTTATCTACAATGCACATGCATTGGTTTTGTGAGACAGATATATGAAGTGTTTTTAAAGAGAAATATGGGTTTGGACATGTATTTGACATAGATGTCAGACTCAGAAAAGCTCTCCCTGGGGGTTGCCCGTCCCTATCACAGCCTGGATCATAGAGTAGACCCACCAGTACATGCCTGGGCTTAGGTGCTGGCAAGAGGCAATTTAGCAATATATTTGACTTATTCTACACCAAATCAACTGGAGGAAAGAATATAATTCAACCAATGGCCCATTGTCCCAGAGCCTTAATCACAAACTGGCTTTGTACAAGATTCCAGGAAGCTGTCAAGGTCAGGGAAGCCTGAGCCTTGGACCTCAAGTTGCTTACAAAGTAAGTTCAAGACAAAAACATACAGGAAACAACTTTTGAGACTGACAAGATAAGAAATGTGCAGTACCAGTATAAGAGGATTGACCATCAGCCAGGAAGGTAAGATACAGAAGTTACTGAGTCTTCCAGTAATTTCTAAAAGGGAAGTCAGAATCGTAGAGCTGAAAGCCATTACTCTGAGTTTTTATGATTCTGGGCCTCTGTAACTTTCCTGTGTCTTACTCTTGTTACTCAAATGTTTCCCTATAGTCTTTAGCAAAGAAAAAAAAAATACCTTGGGAAGGAGAAAAAGAATTAGTAGGGAGATAGAATCCCAGTATAAAACCACGAATACTTCTGAATGACAACAAAAAAAAATCACCGTAAGACAGCTCTGACAGTAAAGAGGCTGGACGTCATTCCTTCCATTTTTACAAGGAAAAAAGCTGAACAAACTGAAAAGCAAGAACTTTTCTTAGATTCTGCAGAGAATGGTAGTCACAGGCAAAGCACCCACCCTAAAAATAGAAAAGACAGAGGAATACAGAGAACCACAACTTACCTTCCAGAAGCAGAAGCCACTCAGGAGCCGGCAATTTGTAGGAGCACTTACGTGGTACCTGATGAATTGCTGGAGGCTGAGTGTTTGGGCTAGCTTAAGTGTCATAAACTCCTGGGGTCCCTGTAGTAGGGAAGCCCCACATTTTCCTGGGGTTACCTCCAGGAAGGTCACCAGTTTCTCACTGTGAAGACAGGAGAAAAATCCCCAGGCTTCAGGCAAGAGGAGAGGAAAAGTAACCATTTAAAACCATGCCCAGCGGAAAAGTAACCATTTTGAAAGCCGGGAGCATTCTGTTCTCCTTAAGTGTTCTCATCAAAGGACACTGTCTTACCAGGGCCTTATCTGCCCTAGGGGAAGGGCAGGCAATAAGACAACTTCAGCCCCCCTCTAGCCTTCCAGTCTCCATCGGGGGAGAAAAAGAGAAAGGCCACAGCAGGGACTTGGCTCACTGAGATTGAATTGTAAGATTACACAATGCCTCTCCTCCCCAGTACCTTATGGTATTAGTTTGCTAGGGCTGCCATGAAGTACCACACACTGGGTGGCTGAACCAACAAAGATGTATTGTCTCACAGTTCTGGAGCCTGGAAGTTGTCAGGGCTATGTCCCCTCTGAAGGTGCTGGGAAGGAGCCCTCCTTGCCTCCTAGTTTCCTGTGGTTGCTGGCAATTCTCCGCATTCTTTGGCTTGGAGCTGCTTCCTTTCAACCTCTGCCTCTACCATCACATGGCCTTCTCTCTGGAGGAGAGACAAAATTTGACCTCTACCTTATTAGGGCTTTCAATGGGGCCTGAGAATTAAACAGATGTAGACAGATGAACAGGAAAAGTATACAAATGTATTTAATATAAGCTTTATGTGTCATGGGAGCCTTCATAAGAAAATTGTCTTAGTCCATTTTGTGCTGTTATAGCAGAATACCACAGACCAGGTAATTTATAAAGAATAGAAATTTATTTCTCACAGTTCTGGAGTCTGGGAAGTTCAAGATCATGGCACCGGCAAGTTCGTTGTCTGGTAAGGGTCCAGACTCTGAGTTCAAGAGGGCGCTTTGAGTGGTGCATCTTCCCGAGGGGTGAACGCTGGGTCCTCATGCGGTAGAAAAGCAGAGTGGGTGATGCTTTTTACAGCATCATTAATTCATTCACGAGAGTGGAGTTCTCATGACCTAAACACCTCCCAACACTGTTGCACTGGGAATTATGTTTCCAATATATGATTTTTGGGGACAACAGACATGAAGACCTTTCAAAAAAAGTAATCAGAGTTAAACATTTATATACTGAGTCGGGCACAGAATAGTAAAACTGTGAAAATATGATAAGGCAAAGGGGCTTGTACTAGCGTGGTTAATTGGGTAGAAAAGTGACTAGGAAGATAAGGGTCAGGTTAACAAAGTTTGTTTGTGTAGATTTGTCTCAGCTTCAACTTTTTGTTCTTGATGATAACAACGTTACTTTCCTCCTGGTATAGGGAAGACATCTTCCATATTGAAGGTTTTAGCTTCCTTCCAGGAGGATTTTACCTACCAGGAAGGTTTTGCCTTCCAAGAGGGTTTTATCTCCTGCTTTTAGGAAAAAAAATAGGGGGGGCCAGAGTAACTTCTTAAACCTGCTAGTTAAGTGCCTTTAGTGCAAAATAATCCTTGCATCAGAGTGACACATTTTGGGGTGAAATGTTCTGAATTCCTTCACCTCTGTGTCTTCGTCTCCATGTATCCTCCCCTCTTTTTATAAGACCATGTCATTGGATTTAAGGACCTCTCTAATCCAGCAAGACCTCATCTTAATTTAACTACTTCCATCTGCAAAGACCCTATTTCCAAATAAACTCATATTCTGAGTTTCCAGGTGAACAGGAATTTAAGGGGGACACCCACCCTACATGAACAGGCTCCAGTATAATAAAAGTAGACTATAACTGAAAGAGTTATTTAAAATATTTAAGTTATTCAGGAGTTCTTGGCTGGGCACAATGGCTCACGCCTGTAATCCAAGCATTTTAGGAGGCTGAGGAGGGTGATCATTTGAGGTCAGGCATTCAAGACCAGCCTGTCCAACATGGTGAAACCCTGTCTCTACTAAAAATATAATAGCTGGATGTGTTGCTGGGCGCCTGTAATCCCAGCTACTCAGGAGAAGCAGGAGAACTGCTTGACCCTGGGAGGCGGAAGTTGCAGTGAGCCAAGATGGCGCCACCGCCCTCCAGCCTGCGCAATAAGAGCAAAACTCCATCTCAAAAAAATAATAATAATAAATAAGAGTTCTCAGGGAAAGCCAAAACAGAAGAGAAAAAAACCACCTGAAACTAGAGGAAACTAAAGTTTCTAGCACCTACAGCTATAGGAAACATTAAGCATGGCCCAGCTACTAGTCAGATTAACATAAAACCTCACACTATAAAGCCGATTTACTTCAGGTCCTACTATCATATACATCATGTCCAGCTTTCAACCAAAATTTGCAAGGCATACTAAAAGGCAGTCAAAAACTGTCAACCTAAATAACAGAGAGAGGCTCTCTAAAAGAAAAAGATATTTATTTAGGAACAGAGCATTGCAATGGGGATGTGTGTGCCACAGTTAACTGCATATTCAAGAAGGAAGAATGAGGATTATATTGTGTCCAGAATTGGTGGGTTCTTGGTCTGACTTCAAGAATGAAGCTGCAGACCCTCGCCGTGAGGCATGTCCGGAGTTTGTTCCTTCCTTCTGATGTTCAGACGTGTTTGGAGTTTCTTCCTTCTGGTGGGTTCATGGTCTCACTGGCCTCAAGAGTGAAACTGCAGACCCTCACAGTGAGTGTTACAGCTCATAAAGGCAGTGCAGACCCAAAGACTGAGCAGTAGCAAGATTTATTGCAAAGACCGAAAGAACAAAGTTACCACACTAGAGAAACGGACCTCATCGAGTTACCACTGCTGGCTCAGGCAGGCTGTTTTTATTCCGTTATCTGGCCCCACCCACATCCTGCTGATCGGTCCATTTTACAGAGAACTGATTGGTCTGTTTTACAGAGAGCTGATTGGTCTGTTTTGACAGTATGCCGATTGGTGCATTTACAATCCCTGAGCTAGACACAAAGTTCTCCGAGTCCCCACTAGATTAGCTAGACACAGAGCACTGACTGGTGCATTTACAAACCTTGAGCTAGACACAGGGTGCTGATTGGTGTGTTTATAAACCTTGAGCTAGACACAGAGTGCTGATTGGTGTATTTACAATCCCTTAGCTAGACATAAAGGTCCCCACTAGATTAGCTAGATACAGAGTGCTGATTGATGCATTTACAAACCTTGAGCTAGACATAGGGTGCTGATTGGTGTGTTTACAAACCTTGAGCTAGATCCAGAGTGCTGATTGGTGTATTTACAATCCCTTAGCTAGACATAAAGGTTCTCCAAGTCCCCACTAAACCCAGGAGCCCAGCTGGCTTCACTTAGTGGATCCTGCATCAAGGCCGCAAGCGCAGTTGCCTGCCAGTTCCGCAGTGCACCCGCACTCCTCAGCCCTTGGGCGGTCGATGGGACCGAGCAGCACAGGCTCGGGTGGCGCAGGAGCCCACGGAGCAGGGGAGGCTCGGGCATGGCAGGCTGCAGGTCCCGAGCCCTGCGCCGTGGGGAGGCAGCTGAGGACCGGCAAAAATTCGAGCACAGCGTGGGCAGGCCGGCACTGCTGGGAGACCCAGTGCACTCTCTGCAGCTACTGGCCCGGGTGCTAAGCCCTTCACTGCCCAGGGCCAGCGGTGCCGGCCGGCGGCTCCAAGTGCGGGCCCGCCAAGCCCAGGCCCACCCAGAACTCGCGCTGGCCCGCGAGCGCCACCGCAGCTCGGGTTCCCGCCGGCGCCTCTTCCTCCACACCTCCCGGCAAGCAGAGGGAGCCGGCTCTGGCCTCGGCCAGCCCAGAGAGGGGCTCCCACACAGTGCAGCGGCAGGCTGAAGGGCTCCTCAAGCACGGCCAGAGTGGGCGCAGAGGCCGAGGAGACGCCCAGAGGGAGCGAGGGCTGCCAGCATGCTGTCACCTCTCAATATGATTATTTTGAAATGATTATCCTTGGCTACAAGGGTCAGTAACAAAGGTGATGCCTGTCCAAGGTTGAACACGCAGCTTTGCTGGGCAGATTTCCTTGTGGAAGTATTTTTTTGTGTAAGGTTACAATGGCTTTTGTGCAAGGTTTTGGTTTTTACAGAGCCCTTTGTGATAGTTTTGTTATCACGCCAGTCACACAAAGACATACTGTATGATTTCACTTCTCCAATGTCCTAGAGTAGTCAAATTCACAGAGATTAAAAGTATAATTAGTTTTTGTTTCATGGGTATAGAATTTAAGTTTCACGAGGTGAAAGAGTTCTGAGGCGCTCTAGTATGGATCGGTCTCCCAAATGAACTCATCATGGGTGGTGGTGATGGGTGCACAAAATATGACTGTCACTGAACTATACACTTAAAAATAGTTAAGATGGTAATTTTTACATTATTTGTATTTCACCACAATAAGAATGTCTAACTTTTAAAAAGTAAATAAATGAAAGAAGTAATGGGATGCATCGTACCATACAAACTCTAATCAAAGAAAGGTGGGGCAACTATATTAATTGAAGATAAAGCAGACTTCAGAACAAGGAAAATTATAAGGGAGAAAGAGGAACACTACATAGTGATAAAGGGATCAATTCCCCAAGAAAATAGAATAATTCTTAACATACACGTACCTAACAATGTCAAAATATGTAAGGCAAAAACTAGTAGAATTGCAAGGTGAATTAAAATATCCATTCTTATAGTTGGATACCTCAACATAAGAGATCAGTAGCTGACAGATCCAATAAGGATGTAGCTGAACTAAACAGCAGCATCAATCAACAGGACATAATAGACATTTGTAAACGAATTCATCCAACAACAGTGGAATACACATTCTTCTCATGCTTACCAGAAATATTTACCATGATAGACCACATTCTGTGCCATATATGGAACATAAACATGTTGAAAAGAATTGAAGATGCAAAAATCCTCAATGAAATGTTAACAAGTCTTTCAATAATGTCAGATTTGTCCAACACTGAGATTTATTTCAAGTATGCAAATCTGACTCACATTCTTAAATCAATTTACATAATTCATCACATCAACAGGCTCAAAAAGAAAAATCATATGATCACATCAATAACTGGAGAAAAAGTATCTGACAAAATTCAATACCCATTCATGATAAAAATGCAACCCAAAATCCTCAACAAACTAGGAACAGAGAAGAACTCCCTCAACCTGATGAGGAACAGCTACAAAAAACCCCTACATTTAACATTAGACTTAATGGTATAAAACTAGATGTTTTACCGTAAAATCATGAATAAGTCAAGGATGTTCTCTCTCACCAGTCCTTTCTATATCATACTGGAATTCCCAGCTAATACACTGCATTGTCAGGCAGTTTCATTGTGTGAACATTGTAGGGTTCCTACGACGGCATAGCCTACTGCACACCTGGGCTATACGTGTTAGCCTACATGGCATAGCCTACTGCACACCTGGGCTATACGGGTTAGCCTGTTGCTCCTAGGCCACAAGCCTGTGCAGCATGTTTCTGTAGTGAATACTGTAGGCAATCGCAACACAATGATGTATCTAAACATAGAAAAATACCTTTCAAAATATGGTAGGAAAAATAAAAATATGGTACACCTGTATAAGGCGCTTACCATGAATGGAGCTTGCAGGACTGGAGGTTGCTGTGGGTGAGTCAGTGAGTGGATGGTGAGTGAATGGGAAGGCCTGGGACGTTACCGACCACTGCTGTAGACTTTATAAATGCTGTACATTTAGGCTACACCACATTTATGAAAACTTTATTCTTTCCTCAAGAATAATGTAACCTTAGCTTACTGTACTTTTTTATTTTAAAAACTTTTCAATTTTTAAAAACATTTGGACTTTTTTATAATAATACTTAGCATAAAACACCAACATATAGAGCTGCACAAAATATTTTCTTTGTATCCTTATTCTATGAGCTTTTTTTTTTCTTTTTTTCTTCTTTTTTTTGAGATGGAATCTCCCTCTTGTCACCCAGGCTGGAGTGCAATGGTGTGTCTCAGCTCACTGCAACCTCTGCCCCCTGGGTTCAAGCCATTCTCCTGCCTCAGCCCCCTAAGTAGCTGAGATTACAGGCATAAGCCACCACGCCCAGCTAATTTTTGTATTTTTAGTAGAGACAGGGTTTCACCATGTTGGCCAGGCTGGTCTCAAACTCCTGACCTCAGGTGATCTGCCCGCCTCGGCCTCCCAAAGTGCTGGGATTACAGGCACGAGCCACTGTGCCTGGCCAAAAATAAAGTCTTTCTGTAAAGCCACCATAAGCAGTCAAAAGATAAATGCCAAACTGAAAGGAAAAAAAAAAAAAACTTCTCACCACTTATATACAAGCAAATCAGTGAGAAAATGCTAACAACCCAATAGAAAAGGGGGAAAGGAGGAGATGAACAGACAGACGGTTCACAAAAGAGGAAATACAGTGATTTTTAAACAATAGAAAATTGCTCAACCAATGTCACTCTTTCCCTTTCTTTCTTTCTTTCTCTTTCTTTCTTTCTTTCTCTTTCTTTCTTTCGGCAGGGTCTTGATCTGTTGCCCAAGCTGAAGTGCTGTGGTGCCATCACAGCTCACCACAGCCTCTACCTCTTGAGAGGCTCAGGTGATCCTCCCGCCTCAGCCTCCTGAGTTGCTGGGACCAAAAGTGAGTGCCCCCGTGCCCGGCTAATTTTTGTGTGTTTTGTAGAGACAGGATTTCACCATGTTGCCCAGGCTGATCTCAAACTCCTGAGCTCAAGCAATCTGCCTGCCGCGGCCTTCCAAAGTGTTACGATTACAGGCATGAGCCACCATGCCCGGCCTCAGTGTCACTCTTAATAAGAAACATGCAGGATTAAAAGTACACTGAGGTACCAGTTTCATCTTATCAGATTGGCACCCATTCAAAAGCTTGATAGCACATGATGTGAGTAAAGTGGGAAATGGCACTCTCAAGCATCATCGGTGGAAATGTAAATGGGTACAATCCTAGTGGGGGAAATTTTGGTAATATTAATCAAGATTATAGCTGTGCAGGCCCTTTGACCCTACAGTTCTACAGGAAGAATGTATCCTGGAGATATACTCACGTGTGGAATGACAAATCCACAGTTATTTACTGCAACATTGTTGATTACAAAAAGAGCAGAAACCAATCAATTGTCCATCATTAAGAGATTGGTTAAAAAATGATGGGACAGCCATGCAGCTGCAAGGGAAGAAAAAGGAAATGCTTTATGACCAAATGTAGGACAAGCTCCAAAATATATTGTGGAAAGAAAGCACAGAGAAATGTGTATGGTACACTATAGTTTATGGAAAGAAAGAAAGAAAGAAACCAAGGCCTTATTTATCCTTATTTGCTTGTAGAGGTACTGTACAGACAATCTCTAAAAAAAAATTCTTTGCAAGGACACTGTAAGAAGCTGGAAGCCCGGTTGCCTTCAGGGAAAAAGAAAACAGGAACCCTGAGGACAGAATGGGAGAGATACCTATTTTGAAGGGTATACCTTTTTCAGGTCTGTTGGATTTTGTACTGTTGGGTCTGTGGTAGTTCTTTTGTTTGTTTTTGGGGCGTTTCGGCAGTCTCCCAGGCTGGAGTGCCGTGGTGCAACCATGGCTCACTGTAGCCTCGACCTCCCAGGCTCAAGCAATCCTCCCACCTCGGCCTCCCAAGTAGCTGAGACTACAGGCACATGCCACCCATCCTGGCTTTTTTTTTTTTTTTTTTTTTTTTTTTAGAGACGGGGTCTCACTATGTTGCCCAGGCTGGTCTCAAACTCCTCGACTCAAGCGATCTGCCTGCCTCAGCCTCCCAAAGTGCTGGGGTTACGGGCGTGAGCCACTGTGCCCGGCCTATGTTATGTTGGCTCTTTTCTCCTCTGCAACCTGGGGACAGAGGCCAGACCCTGAATAAGGCTGCAGCTGCTGCAGCGCTCTGACAAAAAGAGAAATCCTCACGGATGATGATGGTGGCCTTAGGGCACCTGTCAGCACAAGAGTGCTTTTCATAAGCACTAGTCATCTTCCCTGGTTTATAAGACAGGGAGTCACAAGAAGGAGAAGATGGCTCCCATGGTGTGGGTGAGAGAAACTAAGTAAAATAGGCCCGCGGGCCCACCCACGCCCACTCACGACCTGGAGAGCCTGCAGTGGTCCATGCTCTACCACCCAAGGGGTAAAGCTCAAACGCCTCTGCCCGGCATCCTGAGATCCAGCTCCCAAGCAGCTTTCTGGTGCTCCCTTCCTCTGTTCTTCAGGTGGGCTGCACGGAGCCTACACCAATTTTCAACCTAGCCTCAGCATTCAGGGAAGTCTGCTTTTCAGCTCCACCTTCTGCCTTGGGAAGGCCCGAGAGCCGACTGGCCACTTTGAGGCAGGAGACTAGGGTCTGGAGGCAGGAAACCTAAGGCTGATTCACACTGACTTCCTAGAACCAAATTGAAAGGAAAACCCCAACTTTCCGTACCTAAGTAGCAAAAGGACCAGAGGCGACTCCCTTTAAAAACCGCCCACCTGTTTCTGCTGGAAAACTGAAAGTACCTCTGATTGGTTGCTTTCTGCAACCAATCAGATATTTGCATAGAAGTGTAACTTTGTAACTTCACTTCAGTCTCTGATGAGTTGCTTTCTGCAACCGATCAGATTGATTTCAGGCCACTACTTTATTTGCATGGGGTGAACACCATGTGGCCAATGGGAAACCTCTAGGGGGTATTCGGACCCCAGAAGATTCTGCAACTGGGCTCTTGAGTCCCTACGCTCGGGGCGCTCCCACCCTATGGAGTGTGCTTTCATTTTCAATAAATCTCTGCTTTTGTTGCTTCATTCTTTCCTAGCTTTGTTTGTGCGTTTTGTCCAACTCTTTGTTCAAAATGCCAAGAACCTGGACACCCTCCACTGGTAACAGCTTCACTGCCTTGAAGTCCATCAGGGACCAGGTGGCCACATAAATGATCATGATATGGAGACTGCATATCATCTGGAGTTACTCCAGCAAGGCAGGCCGTTCCCATTCGGTGGTAAGGCTGCATATTCACTTTGAATTATAGTTGAGCACGTGAGTTGTAACGAGGAGTGAGAAAATATTATGTGCTTTAGGCTTTGAAGTTCTATCAGTCCATTGAAATATAAATGCACCATTATTATTGCTGGAACAAAATGCGCCAATAATTAGTGATGATTGTGAAAGGTATTTATTTTATGTACCAAAACAGTTATTAAGAGCTTCTCAACAGATAAATAGGGAAGTAGATTGATGGTTAAGATAATGCGTTAACTAGATAACTTTAAGAAGAACAATAGCACTTCTAGCACCAGCTACTCAGGAGACTGAGGTAGGAGGTTTGCTTGAGCCCAGGAAGTCAAGGCTGCAGTGAGCCAAGGTTGCGCCACTGCACTCCAGCCTGGATGACAGAGAAAGACCCTGTCTCACGAAAAAAAAAAAAAAAAAAGAGCAATGTATCATCTATGGTGCAACACAATATAAAGATTTAAATGAGACTGTTAAGTATGATGAGAGACATTAGACTTTATGACATCTAATCCTTATAAAAATTATTTGGTGTACTTGCATTTCTAATATTAAGCTAAATAAACTTTAGGATGGCTACTTAATTCTTAGTTACACAATTCAGTTATACATTTGGACCATAAGTCATTCCAGTAAGAGCCCAGTTTGGGAATTCTTTTGTCGTTGTTGTTGTTGTTGCTGTTGTTGTTGTTTGAGACAGGGTGTTGCTCTGTCACCTAGGCTGCAATGCAATGGCATGATCATGGCTCACTGCAGCTTTGACTTCCTGGGCTCAAGCGATCCTCCCATCTCAGCCTCCTGAGTAGCTGGGACTACAGGTGCACACCACCATGACTGGCTAATTTTAAAATTTTTTGTAGAGATGAGATCTCACTATGTTGCCCAGGCTGGTCTTGAACTCCTGGGCTCAAGCAATCCTCCCATCTCAGCTTCCCAAAATGTTGGGATTACAGTCATGGGACACCATGCCCAACCTGGGAATTCTTTATATCTCAAACTTTTACAAGGAAGAAAAGTTTCAAAATCATGTAAAAAAAAATCCATGATTATATCTGATAAGGAATTAATATCCAGAACATATAGAGAACTCCTAAAACTTAAAAACAACAACAAAAACAAACAACACAATACAAAAATGAACAAAGGACTCGAATAGACAGGTCTCTAGAGAAGAATGACTGGCCAGGCATGGTGGCTCACGCCTGTAATCCTAGCACTTTGAGAGGCCAAGTTGGGAGGATCACTTGCAGCCAGGAGTTCAAGACCAGCCTGAACAACGTGGTGAAACCCCATCTCTATAAACAATTTGAAAATTAAAAAAATTAGCCCAGTGTGGTGGCACATACCTATACTTCCAGCTACTCAGGAGACCAGGCAGGAGGATCACTTGAGGCCAAGATTTTGAGGCTGCAGTGAGCTATGATGGCGCCATGCACTTCAGCACATCACTAATTAGAGAAATTCAGATCAAAACCACAATGGGATGCCACTTCATACTCACTAGAATGGCTATTATAAGAAAGAAGGAGAGGATGTTGGAGAATTGGAATCCTTGTACTGATAGGAATGTAAAGTGGTGCTGCCACTACTGGAAACAGAATGGCATTTTCTCAAAAAATTCAAAATAGAGGCCGGGCGCAGTGGCTCACACCTGTAATCCTAGCACTTTGAGAGGTCAAGGCACGTAGATCACGAGGTCAGCTGTTCAAGACCAGCCTGGCCAAGATGGTGAAACCCTATCTCTACTAAAAATACAAAAATTAGCTGGCCACAGTGGCAGGCACCTATAATCCCAGCTACTCAGAAGGCTGAGGCAGGAGAATCGCTTGAACCTGGGAGACAGAGGTTGCAGTGAGCCAAGATCGCACCACTGTGCTCCAGCCTGGGCAACAGAGTGAGACTCCATCTCAAAAATAATAATAATAAATTAAATTAAATTAAATAAGAATTACCATATGATCTAGGAATTCCACTTCTGGGTGTACACCCAAAAGAACTGAAAGCAAAGCCACACACAGCTTTCTGTACACCGATGTTCATAGCAGCATTATTCACAATAGCCAAAAGGTAGGGGCAGCCCAAGTGCTGCTTCCATCAATGGATGAATGGATAACACATTGTGTTTATCCATTGATAAACTGCTGATATAGTTTTGGATCTGTGTCCCACTCAAATCTCCTGTCTAGTTATAATCCCCAGTGTTGGAGGTGGGACCTGGTGGGAGGTGATTGAATCACAAAGGCATAGTTCTCATAAATGGTTTAGCACCATCCCTCCTTGGTACTGTGTAATGAGTGAGTTCTCACAAGATCTGGTTGTTTAAAAAGTGTGCAGCACCTCCCCCCTCTCTCTCGTGCTCCTACTCCGGCCACGTGATAAGTGCTGGCTTCCACTTTGTCTTCTGCAATGATTGTAAGTCTCCTGAGGCCTCCCGGAAGCCAAGCAGAAGGCCAGCATCATGTTTCCTGTACAGCCTGTGTGTGGAATCGAAAGCCAATGAAACCTCTTTTCTTTATAAATTACCCAGTCTCAGGTATTTCTTTTTTTATTCTTTTTTCCTTTTTTTGAGACAGGGTCTTGCTCTCTTGTCCAGGCTACAGAACAGTGGCATGACACAGCTCACTGCAGCCTCGACCTCTCAGGCTCAATCGATCCACCCACCTCAGACACCTGAGTAGTTGGGACTACAGGTATGGGCAGCTATGCCCAGCTAATTTTTTTTTTTTTTGAGACGGAGTCCGCTCTGTCACCCAGGCTGGAGTGCAGTGGCGCAATGTTGGCTTGCTGCAAGCTCCGCATCCTGGGTTCACACCATTCTCCTGCCTCAGCCTTCCGAGTAATGGGGACTACAGGCGCCCACCACCATGCCCAGCTAATTTTCTGTATTTTTAGTAGAGACGGGGTTTCACCATGTTAGCCAGGATGGTCTCAATCCCCTGACCTCGCGACCCACCTGCCTTGGCCTCCCAAAGTGCTGGGACTACAGGCATGAGCCACCGCACCCGGCCTATGCCCAGCTAATTTTTGTATTTTTTGTAGAGATGGGGTTTCACCATGTTGCACAGGCTGGTCTTGAGCTCCAGGACTTAAGTGATCCTCTCACCTTGGGCTCCCAAAGTGCTGGAATTACAGGCATGCACCATCGTGACTGGCCCAGTATCAGGTATTTCTTTATAGCAATGCAAGAACAGACGAATACACACGCAATGGAGTATTACTCAACATTACAAAGGAAGGAGATTCTGACCCACGCTGTCATATGGATGAAACTTGGAGACATTATACTAAGTCAAATAAGCCAATCACAAAAAGAAAAAGACGGTATGATTCCACTTAAAGAGGTACCTAGGGTAGTCAAATGCATAGACATAGAAATTAGAATTGTGGTTGGTTGCCAGGAGCTGGGGGAAGGGGAGGATGGGGAGTTGGTGGTGGTTGTACCAGGTGAACATAACTTAATTCCACTGAACTCAACACTTAAAGTCGTTACAATGGTAAATTTTAGGTTATGTCTATTTTACCACAATTTTTAAAAATAATTTAAAATCCACGATAAATAGAGTGACTGTATAATTTATTGTCTAAACTGGGACACTTTGGGCAATGAAAGTGGATGCTTTTAATAACTACACCTGGATCCCAGGGGTTAAAGAGACTGTCCTAGGTAGACTAGGAGGTTCCCCGAAATAGTCACTTCTCCACTTACCTCAGTTGAAAGTGTCTTCTTAGCCTGGCAAATATTCAGTACGCTAGCTATGGAAGAAATGTCACCATGAACAGTGCCAAGATACAGTTATTCCTGTTCTGGAATGTCAAACTTTAATATTTTGGCCACAATATTCACATTGTCACAATAATTTTGGGATAAAGTGGATGTATACAGAAGTCCATTCTATGTTGGGACACTTGGCATTGCTCGATGCTTGTGTGGGGGTGGCACCTTTACCTCCCTGCCTCCATCCTCCCCTTCCGTTGTCCTCTTCCACCCATCCTTTCAGGTAGGTCTTACACAAATGGCCCCTCCTCTGTCCTGTCTTTGCTGATCCACCCTGTGGCATTTCTCCACTTCCAAACTTCTCTGGTGCTTTTACTTGGCGTGAGGATGACATGAGATAAGACCTGGATTAACTGGTTAATGTTAATAACATCTGCTTGACTGCCAATCCTGAAAAATACCGTAATTAACATCATCAACCAGCCATAGGGAAACCACCTTGGACCTCCCCGTGTAAACTACTTTGGGTAGTGCCTTGGGTTTTTCAAGAGTTTGTCAGGCACTTGAGGTTGAGGCCCAAAGAAAGAATATTATTTGATTCTTAGCCATGGTGAGAACCAACATTTATCTAAGTGTTTTTCATAGACAGGAAGTGGTAATTCTCACCCTGCCTGATCTGGGCTCTGACTCACTGGGGTGCCCCAGCCTCTGGGCCTGGGCTCACTAGTGGTAGCCAGCTGACCTGAGCAACAGAGTAAGATGTGTGCCTGAAAAATTCCCCTGGTGGGGCTGGTCATGAAAAGTGCTGTTCTCCTCATTCATGTGGTTTTGTCAAGATGTCCAGATTCCACAGGCCTGGGCCAGTTATTTTGAGCACACAAATCACTTTAAAAGACCCCTAAAGGTCACTGGTCCCAAGGATTATTTCACCCCCTCACCACAGCTAATGTCATCTCCCCAACCTCTGTTTTTCTGTATTCCTATAACACATTTTGAGTGTGGCTATGTGATGTAAAAAGCTGTTTTTATGAAAATGTTCAGGGTAACATTATACATAGTGTCTTAGTTCATCTTCTGCTGCTATACCAAAGTACCACAGAGTGGGTAATTTACAAAGCACAGAAGTTTATTTGGCTCGTGGTTCTGGAGCTGGGAAGTCCAAGAGCGTGGTGCTGGCATCTAGTAAGGGCCGTCCCATGGCAGAAGGCATCACATCGTGAGAGACAACACATGTGAGAGGAAGGAAAGGGGGGCAGAATTCCCTGATTTTATATCTAAGTCAATCCTGTGATAGCTAATCCAGTACCCCAATAATGGCCTGAATCCGCTCATGAGAGCTGTGTTCCCATGACCTAATCACCACTTAAACGTGCCACCTCTCAACATTGTTGCATTGGCGATTAAATTTCCAACACATGAACTTTGGGGGGACACTTTCAAACCACAGCACTTAGAATATAACAGGATCCCCCCCCTACAGCCATGAATCCCTTGGGTCACCAAGGTAATGTAACAATAACAAAGTCTAATATTATTTACAAGAAATTGGAAGCTTTAAGTAGCCTCATGAAGCCAAAGGGCAGCATTAGAGCATATCTTTTGACACCTGAAGCTTGTGTCAAAAAGGGTATTAACAGTTGACCACTTCACACCCACGAGGATGACTATAATTTTTTAAATGGAAAATAACCACTGGCAAGGATGTGGAAAAACTGGAGCCCTCCTACTTTGCTTGTGAAAATGTAAAATTGTGCAGCTGATGTGGAAATCAGTTTGTTGGTTCATCAAAAATTTAAACATGGGGACAGGCGCAGTGGCTCACACCTGTAATCTCAGCATTTTGGGAGGCCAAGGCAGGCAGATCACGAGGTCAGGAGTTCGAGACCAGCCTGGCCAACATTATGAAACCCCGTCTCTACTAAAAATACAAAAATTAGCCTGGCGTAGTGGCGCATGCCTGTAATCCCAGCTACTCGGGAGGCTGAGGCAGAAGAATCGCTTGAACCCGGGAGGCAGAGGTTGCAGTGAGCTGAGATCATGCCACTGCACTCCAGCCTGGACGACAGAGTGAGACTTCATCTCAAAAAAAAAAAAAAAAAAAATTAAACACGGAGTTTCCATATGACCCAGAAGTCCCATTTCTAGTATGTACCCAGAAGAATAGAAACACAGGTTAAAACAGTGACCAAAACGTAAAAGCAGCCCAGCTGTCCGTAAGCTGTAAATGGATAAACTAGACTGTAGTACATTCATAAAACGGAATATTTCATCATAAAAAGAAGGCAGTACCAACGCATGCTGTGGCTTGGATGAACCTAAGTGAAAGAAGCCAGACGCAAAAGGACACGTATTGTATGATTCCATATATATGAAATATCCAGGATAGGCAAATCCATTCGAGACGGAAAGTAGGTTGGTGGTTGCCAGGGCCTGGGGAAAGGGGAAATGGGGCGTGGCTTTTTAATGTGTATGAGGTTTCCTTTTGGGGTGATAAAAATGTTATGGTTGAATGAGACGGTGAATGTACTAAAGCCACTGGATGTACACTTTAAAATGGTTAAAGTGGGCCAGGCGCGGTGGCTCATGCCTGAAATTCCAGCACTCCGGGAGGCCAAGGCAGGTGGGTCATCTGAGGTCAGGAGTTCAAGACCAGTCTGGCCAAAATGGTGAAACTCCACTTCTACCAACAATACAAAAATTAGCTGGACATGGTGATGCATGCCTGTAATCCAAGCTACTCGGGAGGTTGAGGCAGGAGAATCACTTGAACTTGGGAGGCCAAGGTTACAGTGAGCCGAGATTGCACCACTGCACTCCAGCCTGACAGAGCGAGACTCTGTCTCAAAAAAAAAAAAAAGAAAGAAAGAAAGAAAAATAAATGGTTGAAGTGGCAAATTTTATGCTATATAAATTGTGCTTTAATTTTTGAAAAGTATACACTTTGAGTGAGGCAAGTGTTTGGCACAGAAACCACTTCTCTCCTGGCAACACTTCATAATCCTCCAGTGTCAAAGCCCCTCCCCGCAAACCCATCTCTCAAGCCACGCACATCCCAAGAGACACAAGAACACTAGAGGCCAGACAGGAGGGGACAGCCTGCATTGTGTCCTTCACCCTCATTTGGACCTTCAACCTGTTGCCTTCTCACACTCTCAGAATCCAGAGGTCATGCCAGTTCAAAAAGACCTGGTATCATGGAGACTGGGGCTCAGAAACCAATACCCCCAAATATGGCTCTGTGACATGCTGAACTGAAGAAGAAGCCACAAGATTTATCTGACCTCCCCCAACCCCTGCCTCTGTCTCAGTCTGTCTCTCTCAAAGCACAGAATGAGGTTGTTCTCTGAAGTTCCCTTATCTGCCTAAAGTCCAGACTCACTAAAGAAGAAAACAATTACTCCTGGTCCCTTCCTAAATTTTCATGAACTGAACTCATATCCAGGAAGAAAGACTGACATCTATCAACACAGGTAGGCAGACTTTTGTCACAAACCATTGTATACTCTGCAGGCACAGTAGACTTTGTGCCAGGCCATTGTATGTTCTTGAAGCCCATTGAATTTCTCTAAAAATCACTTAAACTAAAATCATCCACACTTCCCCATCTCCCTTTCCCCTAAGAAGAAGGGTATATAAGCATATGTACCCCGCTGGGTTATTGAATAATCACTCTCCTACAATTCCCCATGCTTGACATGTTAAAATGAATTCATAGCCTTTTATCTAATTAACCTGCCTTTTGTGAGTTGATTTTTGTGCAAACTTTCTGAGAGCGAAGAGGAAGTTTTCATGGGTATTGCATGGTCTTCTGAAATAACTAGCATTAATATAGATTAGACAAAAACCAACTCTGAACAGGTTCCATGTGACAGCAGAATGTTCTGAAATTGGAAGGAATGAATGTGAGCATGAGAGATCTGTGTGAACGGATAATGAGGTTCGGGGTAAGATGCAAAGGAGGATCTATATTATACTATCTTTCATATGGAAAGAAGAGAAAATGAGTACGTGTATGTGTTATTTTTGTGGAAAGAAATACAGTATTAAACAGACACTAATGGAAGGCATTGACTGTGGAGGTAGGAAGGAATGGGGTAGAAGGGATAGGAACGGCAGTGAGGCTTCTCTTGTATATCTTTTATCATTGCCACTTTTTATTTTTTTATATTTTCAGAGACGGGGTCTCACTCTCTCACCAAGGTTGGAGTGCAGTGGCTCACTGGAGCCTCAACCTCCTGGGCTCAAGCAATCCTCCTGCTTCAGCCTCCCAGTGGCACACACCACTGTACCCAGCTATTTATTTATTTATTTATTTATTTATTTTTATAGAGATGAGGTCTTCCTATGTTGCCCAGGCTGGTCTCAAACTCCTGGGCTCAAGCAATTCTCCCACCTCGGCCTCCCAAAGTGCTGGGATTACAGGTGTGAGCCACTATTCTCAACCCATTTTTACTTTTTAACCACATAAATGTTTCACGTGTTTTAAAAATAAAATTAAATGTTAAAAAGATGGGATAAAGAATACCCTACAATAGAATGCAAAAGAAGGAAATCAAACTGATAACGCCTCAAACTGATACCACAACCACACAGAGCAAACACTCTGATTGTGGAGAAGGATCTGTTCTAAGAACAGAAGAACTACAGAAAAACTTCTATTTAGTAGGTTTACTGTTAGCAGTAATATTGGTCTTGTAATTCTGAAACTCTTTTATGCATGTATAGTGGAAAGCAAATAAGCAAATATATATTTTACTGAAGGGGAAAAATACTTACTAGTAGTCAGTAAAGAAGTGAAAGAAAAACTGTAATGTTAAATTTGAGTTGGAAATATCAGTTTGAACTTGTAATTTTTTAAAAAATGAATTTTCTAATCCTGTCCACTGAATGACAGCCCAGTAGCAATGATCACATGTATCACCAGGTTCTTTCTCTCTATATACCATTCACCAATAAAGGCACCAGGGCTCGTTAGAGAAATAGTAGATTCTAGGTCAGGGGTGAAAATGTACAACGTGAGCATGGAATCTCTTGTCACACCAGAAAGCAAAACAGTTTTGGAAGATAAATGTGATCATGTCAAAAGGATTCAGGAGCTGACCTGAGGGCTCCCACTGCTCAAATGTGGGATGATTTGAACATCAAAATGAATAACTGTAGTTTCAATTGTAGCATTTTTAAAACTCCATGAACCCACAGTGATTAATGTTTTTAATATAGTGGGATTTGGAAATTCTTACAGAAAAAAAGGCCAACTAGTAAATGTAGCAGGAATAAAAGAATGAAAAACTACCATTTTGCAACCTCCAATGTAATGCTTCCTTCAGGTAAGCATCACCAAGACTTGCCAAAACTGTTTGGTGACTTGGATATTCAGTTAATCCTGTGATCATGTGAAGATTCTACAAATTACTTACAAAAGGGGAAGCAGAGTGAGGATTAGTGATCAAACTCAGAATGACCAAGAATGGCTGACATTATTTACTCTAGATGTGATGCCTGACATTATTTACTCCAGATGTGATACTCAACATTATTTACTCCAGATGTGATACCCAACATTATTTACTCCAGATGTGATACTGACATTATTTACTCCAAATGTGATACCTGACATTTACTCCAGATGTGATACTGACATTATTTACTCCAGATGTGATACTGACATTATTTACTCCAGATGTGATGCCTGACATTATTTACTCCAGATGTGATGCCTGACATTATTTACTCCAGATGTGATGCCTGACATTATTTACTCCAGATATTATACCTGACATTATTTACTGCAGATGTGATACCTGACGTTATTTACTCCAGATGTGATGCCTGACATTATTTACTCCAGATGTGATACTCACATTATTTACTCCAGATGTGATGCCTGACATTATTTACTCCAGATATGATACCTGACATTATTTACTGCAGATGTGATACCTGACGTTATTTACTCCAGATGTGATACTGACGTTATTTACTGCAGATGTGATACTGACATTATGTACTCCAGATGTGATAACTGACATTATTTATTCCAGATGTGATACCTGACATTACTTACTCCAGGTGTGATACCTGACATTATTTACTGCAGATGTGATACCTGACATTATTTACTCCAGATGTGATATTGACATTATTTACTCCAGATGTGATACCTGACTGAGAAGTCTACAGTGGCACCTATGAAGTACAGAACTCTGGCCAAAAATATTCAACCTGCATCTAATCTTGTGTAAGCAACCAGATTAACCCAATATGGGACACTCTACAAGACAACTGGCCTGGACTCTTTATCAAAAACTAATTTCACATAAACAAAGAACGATAACAACAATAAAAAGGTGAAAGACTGTTTCAGATGAAAAGAGACTGAAGAGACATAACAACCAAATATCATACATGATCTTGATTGGATCCTGGATAGGAAAAAAAAAATCCAGCGTTAAAAGCTCTTCTGGGGACAATTGTAGAGATCTGAATACAGATAGTACACTGGGTGCTATTATGGTCGTGATCATGGTATTGTGGTTTTGTGGGAGAATATCCTTATTAGGAGATGCTGAGATATCTAGAAGTGAAGTGTCAAAATGTCAGCAACTTGCTTTCAAATTGCTCAGCAAAATAAAAGTATGTGGAAATATACAAAGACAAAGAGAGACCAAGAGAGATAAAGCAATTGCGGCAAAATGTTAACAGTTGGAGAATCCAGGGTAAGTTCATTGTACCTCTTCTTTGAACTTTTCAGAATGTTTGAAAATTTGAAAATAAAATGTGAGGGGGAGGGGAGGGAATTGTAGGGTAGATAGAGAAGGTTGGGATAGAGCTAGCTGCCAGACCCAAAGCATCTGCCACCCACACGGGGAGTTTAAAGTGGCCCTCTAAATTACAATAGACTCAATCTTCGTTTTGAAATCTTCCTAGGACGGGTGCAGAGGCTCATGTCTGTAATCCCAGCTACTCAGGAGGCTGAGGCACAAGAATCACTTGAACCTGGGAGGCGGAGGTTGGAGTGAGCCTCGATCATGCCACTGCACTCCAGCTGGGGTGACAGAGCAAGACTCTGTCTCAAAAAGAAAAGAAAAACAGAAATCTTCCTAAAAGGGAGAGAAAGCTATACTACATTTTCCTTGAACCTCCAAGCCCCCACTGCTTGTAGAAACTTTGAACAGTACCCACTGGAAAATAATGAATGGGAAACACACCTGGTAAACACTGTCCACGTAGAGAGGAAGAGCCTCTCAATGCCCCCAGCCCTGGGTAGGAATCACCAAACCCTACCCCCCAGTTACCAGGCCTGTGAAGCCTCTGGCTTGTCCCAGCTTTGCACTCTTATGGGGAGGGGTGGGGAGAGCCCACCTACCATGCCCATGCATCTCCTGTCTTATCGTCTAGGACATTCTTACATGGACCTCAGGCACTGCTGGGGAAGGCTTTATTCCTTTTCAACACCATCCTCACTCAAAACTGCATTCCTTCATTCATTTGCTTATTTATTCAATTATTTGGCAAGTATTTATTGAACACCAGTGATGCATGAGGCACTGTTTTAGGAACCAGGGACACGACAAGGAATAAGCAGCCGTGGCATCTGTCTTCTGTGGAGCTCACAGGCAAACTGCAACTGTGACAAGTACCACAAAGGGGAGGAACAAGGTGCCCATCAAAGCTGGTGGCATTTGTATGCCAAGCAGGAAATACAATCAACAGGCTTTGGGGACGGGCTGGGTTTGGGGGACGATGAGAAGGAGTGTCAAGAGACACTCCCAGGGTTCTGACTAGTATAACTGGACAGGCAGTGGTGGTCTTCACCAGGACATCCTGGAAGAGGCCTGCAGTGGAGAAAGAGGCAACTCACACCCATGCAGGCCACAGGAGCACAGGTCAGGCATGGAAAGGAGAGGCCTGGGATGTGGTGTGGGTGGGTAGATTGTCTGTGGATTGGTGGTTATGGAAGTTATGTGTAGCAGGGGCCTGTTTTGCGCCTCCACCAGAAACTTCTGCCACTCCCAGGAAGACCACACAGAAGGTCTTCAGTCTCATGCAATTTCCTTTGATTTTGCTCATCTTTGTGCTCAGGAGCAGATCTGGGCCGCATCCTATCCCCCAGGTGACAAGGCTCATCTGGCCTGCTAGCCAGGAGGGTGCCTTTCCTTTGCCTCCAAAAGCAAAGTGGTGGGGGTGGGGGAGGGAACAGCTTGGCAACACAGGTACACGTGCACACACACACGCACTCATACGCCTGATCTTTTTCTTTTAGGATTTGCTACCCTAGAGGTGTCTGATTAGCTTTATAAAGGTTAGAGATCATTTTATGTTGCCCAAATTTAGTCAAGGGAAAGCCCAGTGCAATTGGCCCTCAGTTACCCCCTGGTTCCACATCCAAGATTTCAATCAACCATGGATCAAGAATATTTGAAAAAAGAAAAGCAATTTAAAAATAACAACAGGCCAGACACAGTGGCTCGCACCTGCCATCCCAGCACTGTGGTGGGATGATCACTTGAGGCCAGGAGTTTGAGACCAGCCTGGAAAACACATAATGAGATCACAGCTCTACGAAAACCAAAAAAAACAAAAATTAGCCAGGTGTGGTGGCACGAAACTGTAGTCCCAGCTACTCGGCAGGCTGAGGTGGCAGGATAGCTTGAGTCCAGGAGTTTGAGGCTGCAGTGAGCCATAATCATGTCACTGCACTCCAGCCTGGGCAACAGACTGAGACCTCATCTCTAAAATTTTTTTTTTAATAATAGCAACAATAGGCCAGGCACGGTGGCTCACGTCTGTAATCCCAGCTCTTTGGGAGGTTGAGGTGGGAGGATCATGAGGTCAAGAAATCGAGACCATCCTGGCCAACATGGTGAAACCCCATCTCTACTAAAAATACAAAAATTAGCTGGGCGTGGTGGCATGCACCTGTAGTCCCAGCTACTCGGGAGGCCGAGGCAGGAGAATCGCTTGAACCTGGGAGGCGGAGGGTACAGTGAGCCAAGATCATGCCACTGCACTCCAGCCTGGTGACAGAGCGAGACTCTGTCTCAAAATAATAATAATAAATAACACAAATTTTAAAACTAATACAGTACAATAACTATTTACACAGCACTTACATTGCATTAGATATTACAAATAATCTAGAGATGATTTAAAGTATACAGGAGAATGTGCATAGGTTATTTACAAATACTATGCCATTCTATATCAGAGACTTGGACATCCTTGAATTTTGGTACCTGCAGGAGTCCTGGAACCAAACTCTTTAGGATACTGAGGGACAGCTATACTTGCCCTGGAAAATGGAACCCTTCCCCCAGCTCCCATCCCCCACAGTCTCCTAAAAACAAGACATTTTTTGTATAAGTATATTTTATGTGGAACGTATCAACAGGATGGAGTCCCACTTCCAGATGGACACAGGGCAATACGGAGCACAGCGGGGCATGTGTGGAAGAAGTGTCCTGGGGGTGCAAACCCTTGGGAATTAAAAATGGGATTGGGAGGTGTATTTGTTCCTGGTGGCTCCTGCAGCAGATGACCTCAAACAGCAGAAACTTACTCTCTTACAGCTCTGATGGGCCAGGGGTCCAAGATCAAGGTGTCAGCAGGGCCACACTCCCTCTGGAGGCTCTAAGAAGAGTCTGCTCCTGCCTCTTCCAGGCCATCCTGGCTTGTGGCTGCAACTCTCAAGTCGCTGCCTCTGCCTTCATGTGGCCTTCTCCTCTTCCATCTCTGTCTCTCCTCTGCACGTCTCATATAAGGACATTCATCCTGGGATTTACAAGCCATCCAAGATAATGATCCCAAGAATCATTTCATCTCAAGATCTTTAACTTGAACCAGGTACAGTGGCTCACGCCTGTAATCTCAGCATTTTGAGAGGCTGAGGCAGGTGGGTCACTTGAGCCCAGGAGTTCAAGACCAGCGTGGGCAACTTAGGGAGACCTCATCTCTACAAAAAATACACACAAAAAATTAACCAGGAGTGGTGGTGTGCAACCCTAGTCCCAACTACTTGGGAGGCTGAGGCCAGAGGATCGCTTGAGCCTGGGAGGTTGAGGCTGCAGTGAGCCATGATTGTGCCACTGCCTTCCAGCCTGGATGACACAGTGAGACCCTATCACACACATACACACACACACACACACACACACGATCCTTAAGACCAGCCTGAGCAACATAGGGAGCTCCACACGCAGCAGGTGCTCATTCAATGTTGTAAATTACATTTGTAAAGACACTTTTTCCAAATAAGTTAACTTACATTTGCAAAGACCCTTTTTCCAAATAAGGTCACACTTCTGGGTCCCAGGAATTACAATGTAGATGTATCTTTTGGGGGGCCACCATTAGACGTACTGCAGTATGAGACTTTCACAGACCATGGGGGACAGGAGGCAGCGGTTAAGCTTTGTTTCTTTATGACTTGGCAATGGCGCCCTGTGGTGACAGCCACTCATACTGGAACTGGGCTGAGAAACCCATCCCTCCCGCCAGCTCTCACTGCCGAAGAAAATAGGCATTCTGAGAAATGCTAGTGGGCCCCAACCCCTTCCTAGCCATGCAAGCGACCCCCTCTTCAGGGGCTATTTCCAAGCCCCCTGCTTTGAGGCCCATGCCGGTCATCCCAGACCCCAGCTGCCTCACTCTCCATTGAGTCCTATGACCTTGAGCCTTGATTTCACTTTTTCAAACCCCTCATAAGCATTTGCTGGCTGTCCAATGTACTTTGGACCCCAGGCTTATGAGAAAACTCATTTGGCAATTAATCCTACACTCACCTTGGACCGGTTCTGCAAAGTCCCAGATTCTTGTGGGGAGAGTGGGCGTTTCAAAAGCGTAGAGAAGCTAACAAGCCTCTTGTCAAAAATCACCCTCAGAGATCACCTATAAACCACCAGAAGCCAGGATCTTGAAGCTCAAAAGCAAAAATCCACTTGTTACCTAGCCTTGCAGGGAGAGGATCTCTGGCCCTGGGGCAGGTCTACTTTGGAGATGAAGGGAGGGAGGAAGGAGGGAAATGGATTTGTTACATAGATTTCCATCTTTTCTTCCTTCACCTCCGGATTTTATAAGTGGCTTTCCGGACTAAGCCACAGGCATGTGTGTGGCAGTCTACTGTATGTTATTCTCTTGGATGAGCTGCCTTGAGAACAAGGCTCCTGAGGGCAGAAAGAAGCTCCCCTATCTCCCTGTGAGTGGGTCACAGGGTAGCCTGTGCAAGGCTGGGCAGGGCAGGCGCTGGATAAAGTCACTGGGGGAGAGGGAAGGTGGCAGGAGGTCCACACCTGTGGGTCCCACGACTCAGGCGACCCCTTAAGGGACTGCTGTCACCAAGAGGAATACTGGGGTGAGCTTTCCCACTTCGCCACCCAGATCCATTTTCCCCTCTGGGCCACACATGTGTCCAAAGCCATGACAGGGACAGACAAAGGCCCACACCATGTGGGCCCATACTCGGTTCCGGGGCTGAGTCCTGTGCCCAGCGCCTGACACAGCTCCACACCCAGCTGGTGCTCATTCAATGCTGAATGCCTCAGAGAATCTTCAGGCCTGCCATTCTCAGCCAGGGCCTTGAGAGTCCCCGTATTAGTCAGGTTTCCCCAGAGAAACAGAACCAATGGGATGTGGACAGGGAGAGAGAGAGAGGGAGAGACAGAGGGAGAGAGAGAGGTTGATTTTAAGGAACGAGCTCACTGATTGTGGAGGCCAGCGAGCCCACATCTGCAGGGTAGGCCTGGGCGCTGGGGACCCAGGAAGAGTTGATGCTGCAGTTCCAGTCCCAAAGCCATCTGCTGACAAATCCCCCCTCTCAGGAATGTTTTTATTTTCCAAGGTGAGGAAGAGGTGGGAGGCGAAGGGTGAGGGTCAATCTTTGTCTCCAGGTCTTCAACAGAGGGAGCAGGACCCGCCCGCCTGGTGAGGTAATCTGCTTTACTCAGCACTCATCCACTGATTCAGATGTTACTCTTATCAAAAAATACTTTCCCAGATACATCTAGAATAATGGCTGATCAAATATCTGGGTACCATGGTCCAGCCAAATTGATGCATAAAATTATCCTCCCACTTCCCCATCCCCGGCCCCTCCAAGGCCCTCCGGGGTTCTCCGTGGAGTCTGGATCTCCATCTTTTCCTCTTTGCCCTCCCGCTTCCAGGCAGTGCGACCCTGAGGCTCTTCCCTGCCCTGTTCTACCCAAAGGGGCCTCAGGGGCTTGAATTCCTCCTTCTTGGACCTTTTTCTCTTTCCAGTCAGTGGATGCCATCACTTTGAGGGCTCCTGGAATGACATTTTCACCAAGAAGCCTCTCCTGTATAAAACTGGGGGTTGTTGGCTGTGCCCAGAGGATGCGGGTGGCTTCCCTGCCCTCTCCACCCCCCACACCCCTGCCCCCTTCCCCTGCATCACTGCCGGGCTGGACCGGGGGTAGGGGTTGGGGGAATATAAGCCCTGGATTGGGCGCCCTTATCTTGCTTTAATTTCCTCTAGGGCTCAGCGCCATGTGAGGTTATAGTAGTGGCCGACTTTGTTTACTCTTTCTCTCCTACCGGAATATAAGGTCCAGGGGGCAGGGACTTCATCCCCAGAGCCTAGCCCAGGACCTGCACACGGAGGCACTCAGGGTGTTTGTTGATTGAATGAAAAACGTTCACTGAACACCTCTGTTGTGCAGCATACACTGTGCCAGGGCATAGACGAAAGCTCAGCTGCCCAGGCCATTGACTATTTCTGAGCATTTCCACTCTCACGTTGTACACCCCTCATTTCTCTCTTCCTGGAGGGGCTCCCTACCTGAGCACGGGAATCATCTTCCTTCCTCTCTCCTGGAGTCTGCCCTGACTTGGTGTCCCAAGACAGGGACTGGATCCCCTTTGAGCCCCTGGAGGAATGTGAACTGAGCCGATGAGGAGACGCTCCTGTCTACTTGGAGGAAAGGGACCAGGACACACAGAGGTGCAAGGGGCTGAACCCTCGGTTCCAGCCCCGCGGACTCATCCGGAGTCACGCGGTTCCGGGATTTTGCAGAGGAAAGGGGCGCGGGATGTGCTTTGGGAATAGAATTCCACCTTTGCACCCGGCTCAGCACCTGTCCTTCCCCCCGGAGATTGCTTGAGTCCACCTGGATCCGAGAGGAGAAGCTGTTGATCATTTCCTGTCCCCTGAAGCTGTGATCCCCGGCCGACCGGACCGGTAGCCCGGCAGCGCCCCCTGGTGGCCGGCGACGCTCAGCCAGCGCCGGGAATCGCCGCCCAGGCCAAGGACCAAAATCAGGAGCAGGAGCAGGGCCAGGGCCAGGGCCAGGGCCAGGGCCAGGGCGGCAGGCAGATTTATCCCGGTGCACACCTCTAACTTATCCCTCCTACACAAGGCAGGACTCCGACTTCTTTCCCTTTTCCGTGTATTTCAAAAGGAATGTACATTGAGCATAAAAAATATATGTAAACAAAAAGAAGCCCCCAGTCAAAGCTGTGATACTGTGTCCTGGCAGGACCAGCCAGGCCTGGGTCTTAATCCCAGACCTGCCATCTACCAGCTGACTGAATCTGAACAAGACGCTTAACTCTCCGAGCCACAGTTTCTGCATCTGCAGCCTGGGAATGGTGTGCTCTCCATTGCTGGGTTGTGTAAAGATGACCTATGTACCCAGCACATAGGAGAGCCCCGACTGATGGGGGGGGAATTCTTATTAGACACAAAGGGGAATCTGTTAAATGTCCTTCAGTTTCTGCTCAGGTGTTCCCAGGGGGTGAGAGATGTTCCCAAAGATATAACTGCCTGCCTGATCGCCCAAGGAGAGACTGTATTTCCCAGACTTTCTGGCAGCCAGAGTTGGTCACAGGGCTAATTCTGGTCCATGGAAAGCGGCTGGAAATGATATGTGCAACTGCCCAGTCACGCCCTGCAAAGGAGGTTGTCTCCCCCTCCATTCCGCTTTTCCATCCTCCTGCTGGCTGGGAAGTGGACGGTCCTGGATCAGCTGCCCTGGAGAAAGGAAAGGAAGCCACATGTTGAGGATGGTAGAGCCTCGCTGACACCCCAGAACCACTGACATCTGCAGAAATAAATATTCCTAAGCTAACGTATTTCTGGATCTCTTTGTTATACCAACTTAGATATAATCGTGGCGTTTCAAGTGTATTCCCAGGAGTCTTGGTATTCATTCTGAACACCAGCTGACAGAGCTCCTGCCTTTAGTGCCACTTCTTACCTTTAGTGTCTCCCCTGACCCCACCCCATCATACATAAAAAAAAGCCCCTACAAGGGCTGGACCCATGGAACCCTAGGGATGGCTTAACTCCAGCCTGGTCATCCCCTCCCTGAGGTCACACTGAGGCTGGCAGCCCTGCCACCTCTGTCTGCTCCTCTCCCCGTTCTGTGGCTTCAGTGTGCCAGGGGCTGATTAAGGGTAGTCCAACATGTCAGACAGTTAGTACGAGGGTTCTTCAATGACTGTCCAACTGCAGGGTGAACTGACAATGAACAAGACAGCACACTGGGGCTCCTTTTACCCCAGTCAGGAGGGACAGAGTAGCTCAAATCCATGTTTTGGGAGTCTGGAACCTCTATTCCTTCCTGGTACTCCCCAGTTTAGGACATTTTGATAAAAGCTGGTTTAGAGAAGGCAAAGAGCAAGGCCCAGCCCAGGTAGGGCCTCCTATCTCCCCTAGTAATCTCAATTTTGAGACTCCCACACTAGGGTAAACCTGTGGAAAGGCCAATTCCTGTAGGGTGAAGTTGGCAGGTCTGATTTATCTTGGATGAAAGTCTAGCATCCATCTTTCTTTTTTTTTTTTTTAGACCAAGTCTGCCCAGGCTGGAGTGGCAGGCATCTGTAGTCCCAGCTACTCGGGAGGCTGAGGCAGGAGGATCACTTGAACCTGGGGGGTGGAGCTCACAGTGTGCCAAGATCACGCCACTGTACTCCAGCAGACTTGTTTAGTTTAGTCTTGTTTTTGAGACTTAGGCTCGCTCTGTCGCCCAGGCTGTAGTGCCGTGGCGTGATCTTGGCTCACTGCAACCTCCGCCTCCCCAGTTCAAGCGATTCTCTTGCCTCTGCCTCGGGAATAGCTAGGACTACAGGCACACCACCAGGCTCGAGTAATTTTTGTATTTTTAGTAGAGATGGGGGTCTCACTATATTGCTTAGACTGATCTTGAACTCCTGGCCTCAAGCAATCCTCCCACCTCTGCCTCCCAAAGTGCTGGGTTTATAGGCGGGAGCCACCGCACCCGAGGATCCTGGAGTTTTTAGAGGGATTCTAGCTCAGAGTTTTCTGTTTGACACCCTGCTTTTCAGAGTCTTTTATGTTTATATTTAAAAAAAAATTTAGCATAACTTGGTAAAGCTCATTTTAAGAAAAATAACAAAGGGAACAACTTTCCCCACCGTTGGGTTTCCAGTCCCTGTAACCGTCCTGGTTCCCTCCGTACTGCCTCCTCATGCCACTACGCTCACCCCGCGTGCTGGGCAGCAAAGGAGTTCTATGCTTTTTGTCTTGTTTTCCTGAGGACCTTTCCTGGCGTTTTGACAGGCCGCTGGTACTCACAGAAGCGTGGAACTGAGGGGGCCCAAAATCATCTCAGGCGACACCACCCGTTTATATCGTAATAGCGCAAGACTCCAGCGCCTGAATCACTGAGAGAGCCGACTGGCCGAGCCGGGGCCCAGCCACCCAGGCCGCCACTCTTCGCTGATTCTCGAGTTCCGGGTGCAATGAGATCTGGTCCACTGTTTTTTAAATGCCCCGATTGCATAAAAATTCGCCTTACTTAGAGCCTTGGAGACGAAGATTTATCCATGGTATAAAAGGATGCACCTTTTGAAACCACAAAAGTAGAAAATGAAGAAACTGAACACAGTCGGCGTTATACCAGCATCCAACAGCAACTTCCTATATATTAGATTTCCAAGGAATGGCGGGGCGGAGGCGCTTGGCCACGACAGGAAAAGGTAGGGCTCCGGGGTATTGTGACATGCTCCGGAGAAGGGCAGCTTTTCCCTCCCAATGGAGGCCCGAGCCCAGAGGGGCGAGGGTGTCGAACCGGACATGGAGCAGCGGCCTGGGGCCCAGCCCTGCAGGGCACCCCAGGAGAGGAAGGTGGAGGCGCAGCCACAGGCCCCGGCCCAATCTGTCCAGGGCCACGGCCAGGTGCTGCTGATCAGCGAGCTCTGGAAGCAGGATAAGGACGGCCTGAGCCTGCAGAGCTTTCCGGGAGACCCCGCAGCCGATCAGCTCCCCGGGCCCTCGTCCGCCCGAGCCATGAGCGGCCACACCAGCGCCAGCAACTGCACCGCGCGGCGGCCCAAGCGCTCGGGCGACAGCTCAATGAACTGCGACGACTGCCCGGCCACGAAATCCAAGCGCTTCACGAAGAAGTCGCGGCGCTCCCGGCCCAAGGCCGAGGACCCGCGCGAGGGGCCTGAGGCTCCTCCTGGGATTCCCACCTCCGCGGCGGAGGACACAGCGTATGGACGCGGGGCGCCGCTGCACCCGCCCGAGCACCCGCCCGAGCCAGGCGCGCAGCTGCTGCTGGTGTTGTGCCGCGCGTCCGCGCTCCTCACGCAGCTGCCGCGGCTGCAGCTGCTCCTGCAACAGCAGCACGCCCGGGACCGACGTCCGCCCGCCGCGCTCGTGGCGATCGTGGTGCAGCCGGGGCAGGAGGAGGAGGCCGAGGCGCGCCACCGCATGGAGGCCCTGCTCAGCCGAGTCCTCGCGCCGCACAGCCCAGCCGTGGAGGTGCACACGGCCGCCCCGAGGGCACCCTGGACGTCCAGCGCGCCGCCAGCCAAGCGCACAGGGTCTCCCTGGTGGATCGGGAGACGCAGACCGATGGTGAGGGGTCGGCGCGGGGAGGGGGGAGCCCGGGGGAGGAGAACTCTCAAACACGCAGCCCTGGACCTCGACCCTGCCGCCCCACGGGGTAGAGGACAAAGCCCCGGAGTCACCGCCTCTCTCCTAGCGCCTCCAGGAGTTTTGGGTACTGTTTTGGGTGGGAAGGAACTAGAGTTCCTCCCGGTGTGCTCACTGGGGCAATCTCAGCGTCAGAAGTGTTCGAATTAATTCGGAGGGCTACGACCCCCACTCACTGGCCCCACCTGCAACTTGGGGCATCGATTCCCATGACTTGGGGTCACGCTTTTGTAAGGTATCGATTTGGGATTTTGTAGAAACGGGGCCCCACTCCCTCCTCTCCACCTCCTCCTCTCCCTTGCTTGGTTGTTTAGTCTTCTCCGGGGAAGAATAATAACACTAAAACACGCCTCTTGTGAGTCAGGCGCTGTTCTAAGGGCTTTTCACCTGGATCCTCATGGCAACCCTCTCAGGTGGAACTCCATTAGACTAGCTGGCCGACTTCAGGATTCTCCTTCGCAACCCTTGAGACCCTTCCTGTTATGGAGACCAGGCCTGTGGCCCACGGGATTAATTTGTCAGTCTGAGGTCCCTGGGCAGTGAGATCTTGAGGGAGCGCCATGTCCCGCAACCTACCTGCCAGCTCCACCCTGCCAGGGGCAGCAGGAGGGACTGAGGAAGTGCTCTGTGTGGCAGAGTCCAAAGCTCAGGTACCCAAGGTCTGCCACCCTCCAGCTGGTGACCAGAGCAGGCATCCTGTCTATGGACCAGTGTCCCTCCTGTGTGATGTGAAGGTGAAGGGCCAGTTGATGTCCAGGGTGCCATCCAGCTCAGAGATGTCAGCTTCAGGACAAATGGTGACACACATATTCTGGGTGCCCAGGAAACCAGAACCATCAGAGACCTGGGAGGAAATTTTCACCCCATCAAGACCTTATTCTGACTATCTAATTTCCAATTCCCTTCCCCTACCTAGTCTACTGCATTTTCACATGACTGGCATCCCTGGTTAGGAAACTCCGTTGCCCATGGACTAGTCCAACTTTGATCCTCAGCCAAGGCCAGAGAAGTCCCAGTCCATTTTTGAAAGCACCCCCTTGGTGATGAAGCCTTGGAGGTGCCTGATCCCCCACCACCCATGCCCACCTGCCCACATCACAGCTTCCTGCTCTCGCAGCTTCCTGCTTTCTCCGTCCTCCTACCTTCACCTTCATTCAGTTCCAGCAGCTTGCATTGAGCCCCTACTATGGACTGTGGCCTTCTGAGGTTTCCACCATCTGGGGTTGGGGAATAAGAGGGAAGACAAAGACAGAAATAATTCTAATGCAGTTCAGAATATGACCAGTCTCATACAAAGAGGTGCCCTGGAGCTCAGCAGCAAGGGAAGGATGGCTTCCAGTTGGAGATCTCAAGAAAGGCTTTTTTTTTTTTTTTTTTTTTTTTTTGAGATGGAGTCTCGCTCTGTGGCCCAGGCTGGGAGTGCAGTGGCGCAATCTCCGCTCACTGCAACCTCCACCTCCCGGGTTTCAAGCAATTCTCCTTCCTTAGCCTCCTGAGTAGCTGGGACCACAGGTGTGTGCCACCATGCCCGGCTTATTTTTTTGTATTTTTAGTAGAGACAGGATTTTGCCATGTTGGCCAGGCTGGTCTCAAACTCCTGACCTCAGGTGATCCGCCCGCCTCAGCCTCTCAAAGTGCTGGGATTACAGGCGTGAGCCACTGTGCCCAGCTTAGAAAGGCTTTATGAAGAGATGGATCCACTTGAGATAGGGCTTGACCAGAAAATGCTTTGGTAGAGGTGCAGAGAGGGGTGATAGAGGAGAAGGGCTTCTGAAAATGCAGGAATGTTCAGCCTGTTCATGAGACCTCTGATGTTCACGGTTGGCTAGAGCTGGACACAGGTAGTAGTGGTGGCTGATCAGCCCTGGGCAGTGGGCTGTGACTATATTATGGAAGAGCGAGGCTTCCTGACTAGGAACAGGTGCTCAAGCAGAAGGCAGTGGGGCTAGGCGCAGTAGCTCATGCCTGTAATCCCAACACTTAGGGAGGCCAAGGCAGGCAGATCACTTGAGGTCAGGAGTTCGCGACCAGCCTGGCCAACAGAGTGATAAAACTATAAAAATTAGCCAGGTATGGTGGCGCATGTCTGTAATCTACTCAGGATGCTGGAGCATGCCTGTGAGCTACTCGGGAGGCTGAGGCAGGAGAATCAGTTGAACCCGGGCGGTGGAGGTTGCAGTGAGCCAAAATTGGGCCACTGCACTCCTACAGACAGAGTGAGACTCTGTCTGAAAACAAAAAAAAAAACAAAAAAGAAGAAGAAGAAGGTGGGGGGGGGGGCGCAAGGAAGACATTGTAGCAAAGAACTATTGAGGGACCATTCTTCCTCATTCTTCTGGGACAACCTCTTTCCACAGATGCCCTCTCTCTGCTTCTTGGGACCACTCTTACTAAAGAATTCACACATATTTTTGCTGCTGCCACAGAGAAATTCCCCACTCCTCCCTCGGCCTGCCCTCTGTGCTTCCTCCATCTTTCTCCTGGAAGACAGAGACTCATTCTCTGTGCCCTGTTTGGCTCCTTCTGGTAAAATGGAATATTTCTTTCATTGCTACCAGGAAGTTCTACCTATATGTGTCTGCTCCTATCTGATTCATTTACACCAAGATGGCACAACCAGGGGCAATTTTGACACACACACCCCTACCCCATCTCTAGGGGACATTTAGCAATATCTGGAGACATTTAGCAATATCTGGAGACATTTTGGGTTGTCCTGGGGTAGGGGGGAGTAAAGACTGGGTAAAGACCAGGGATCTGGTAAACTTCCTACAATACACAAGATGATCCCCCCACAACAAAGAATTACTCAGCCCAAAAATGTCAACAGGGCTGAGGCTGAAAAACACTGATTTAAACCAGGTTGAGGCCCTCAGCCAAAGCCCATTGGTACCTGAAAATCCAACTTTGCAGAGATGAACGCCTTAGGAGTTCATGACCTGTCTGCTAGATCCCAACAGGGTTCCTAGCCTGGGTTTCCAGTCTCTCTGATTCTAAGTGGAGTCCCCTCAAGGGTTCCATTGCTCTTGGCTTCAGGAAATTACCACCTTCATATAGATTCACCTGCTCCCAGAGCCTCCTTAGGCCAAGGTCAACCAAACACAACTCAACACTCTTGAGCTGAGCTTGCCTTCACTTCTGATCCATCCTGCGTTTGTTTTCTTCAATCTTCTCACTCAGGGACTTTTTTGTTTGTTTGTTTGTTTTTGAAACGAGTCCACTCTGTCGTCAGGCTGGAGTGCAGTGGCACAATCTTGGCTCACCACAACCTCCACCTCACAGGTTCAAGCGATTCTCCTGCCTCAGCCTCCCAAGTACTTGGGACTACAGGCATGCACCACCATGCCCAGCTAATTTTTGTATTTTTGGTAGAGATGGGTTTTCACCATGTTGGCCAGGGTGGTCTCGATCTCTTGACCTCATGATCTGCCTGCCTAGGCCTCCCAAAGTGCTGGGATTATAGGCGTGAGCCACCATGCCTGGCCACTGGGGGACTTTTTAATTCATTATTTGCAAAGCCTGTATAATTATCTGACTCCCTATTGTTTTCTGGGATCATGAAAATAATGAGCCCCAAACTAGAATTTAGTCCTGCCGATGCCCCCAGCCAGCTGTGTGACCCTGGGAAAGTAACTTAACTTCGCTAAACCTCAGTGTTCTGAGAAAAGGTCATCATTAAGGACTTTTTAGGCTCTAGAAGCCCTAAACTATGTCCTGTCATTTCAGAGCTCACGTTGGGTCTGGCTTCGTGTGGCCCAAAGCCCTTTATTTTATTTTTTTTTTTTGAGACGGAGTCTCGCTCTGTCACCCAGGCTGGAGTGCAGTGGCACGATCTCAGCTCACTGCAAGCTCCACCTCCCAGGTTCACGCCATTCTCCTGCCTCAGCCTCCCAAGTAGCTGGGACTACAGGCGCCCACCACCATGCCCAGCTAATTTTTTGTATTTTTAGTAGAGACGAGGTTTCACCGTGTCAGCCAGGATGGTCTCGATCTCCCGAACTCGTGATCTGCCTGCCTCGGCCTCCTAAAGTGCTGGGATTACAGGCGTGACCGAAGCCCTTTTTATCTGCGTGGGTCTGCTCTAAACCTTCTGCTGGGGCAGGAGCTCCTGCCCTTGCCAGTCCCACACTCACCCACCAGTGACCCACTTGCGGTGAAAGCAGTCTCCTAAGGTGAACACATTTTATGTTGCAGTCACAGTATGAGCTTTAGATTGCCTTTTAAAAATACTTTTCCTTCTTCCATCCTAAAATAAAAATCACATTTAATGAGCACATTAAATTAATCTAGAGAAAGATTCAGTCACCTGTTTAACCCAACTAGTTGGGGTTTGGGAGATAGTCTGTGGTTGCCATTGTCATGAGTTTGAGACACATGTTAGTTTTCTGAACAGCTGTTATGTTCTCAGGGAAAATTATTTGCCAAATGCAAAGGTTCTTATAAAAGTCAGGTCAACCCCCAAACTCCCCTCCCACAGTGGGGGAGAGCAGGCTTTGGGGGAAGGGGTAAGCTACTCTGAGATTGTAGCAGGCTCTGGGCCATGGTAAAGCCTTCGAAGAAGCTCCAAATCTTCAGGAAGCTGACCTGAAGATGAATGCGTGGGGAACACGGATTTTTGAGGTGTAGGAGTAGGGAGTATGTGGAAGCCAGTGACAGAGCTGAGCGTCACATCCAGGGTATCTTAGAGCAAAACAGGTAGCTCACATGGACCCAGGAACATGCCAGCAGAGAGGTGTCTGAAGGCAGCGCTGTGGTCGCAGAAGCATGAGGATCTGGCTGTCACCGGCCCCGCAGCCAGGGCTGTGAGGACCAGGGCAGCCGCTGCCCCCTGCCTAGCCTGGCAGCCTGGGATGAAGGAGGACACCAGGCTGGTGTCTGCAGAGAAGACTGTCCCTGAAGCCCTGCCATAGGATCCACCCTGGCTTTTATGACCTCACAGGAGGTGTGGGTCACTGTTCTCTGTGGGGCCTGGGTCCAGTTGGAGGCCGGAGCCAGGCTTCTAGGGCAGAGGGCAAACGGCTCCTCCAGGAGGAAGCCGGGAGATTACACAGCTCCATGTAGGTCCACGTTTAGGTTGGGAGGATCTACCATGAAGAAGGTCAAGAAGAAAAGGTCAGAAGCCAGACGCCACCAAGACTCCACCTCCCCGCATGCTAGCTCCAATTCCACCTCTCAGCAGCCTAGCCCTGAATCCACGCCACAGCAGCCTAGTCCTGAATCCACGCCACAGCAGCCTAGCCCTGAATCCACACCACAGCAGTCCAGCCTTGAAACCACCTCCCGGCAGCCAGCATCCCAAGCCCTTCCAGCACCCGAAATCCGCCGCTCCTCTCGCTGCCTCTTATCTCCAGATGCTAACGTGAAGGCAGCCCCTCAATCCAGGAAAGCAGGTGGGCTGTCTTCTAGCTTCAGCAGTTCCAGCCTTCCTGCTGATGGAGTTCTGGGTCATCCCAAAGGCTGGTTCTTGTAGGATAGTGATGCATGGTTAACGTGTATCCTGGAGCTGTGCTGTAGAGTGGGAAGGTTTTTGTTTTTGTTTCTACCCAAGAGACCAGGATTCCTGGGTTTTGTCATTTCTCATCATCCTGAGTCTCATTGAAGACAGCCACACATACGTATAAACATTTAACTTGGTTCCATAGTAATACTTGCTCACTAGGAATCAGCAGTGCCATGCAACTGCTAAAAAATAAAAACCAAGGATGCATTAATAGAAGTATAAGGTTTAGAATAAGGGAGGTGATGATACTGCTTTATTCTGTCCTCATCAAGCTATCCTTTTGGGCTGTAAAAGACGCCTGACAAACTAGTCCAAGGAAGATAGTCCAGGTTGTTGGAGGATGAGAGGGATCAGGGAGGCCATTTAGTGTATGACAGTCAATTGAAGGAACTGGAGGATGTCTGTCTGTCAGGTGGAAGATGTGAATAGACTTGTTCCTTATTGTCCTCAGAGGTCTAAGGGCCTGATATGGTTTGGCTGTGTCCCTACCCAAATCTCTTCTTGAATTTCCAGGTGTTGTGGGAGGGACCCAGTGGGAAGTGATTGAATCACGGGGGTGGGTCTTTTCCGTGGTGTTCTCATGATAGTGAATAAGTTTCATGAGATCTAATGGCTTTAAAAAAGGGAGTTTCCCTGCACAAGCTCTCTTCTCTTGTCTGCCGCCATGTGAGATGTGCCTTTCTCCTTCCGCCATGATTGTGAGGCCTCCCCAGCCACGTGGAACTGTAAGTTCAACAAACCTCTTTCTTTGTAAATTGCCTAGTCTTAGATACGTCTTTATCAGCAGTGTGAAAACAGACAAATACAGGCCCATGGATAGGCTAGCCAGACAAAATGCAAGACTCTCAGTTAAATTTTAATTTTAGTAAACAACAAATAATATTTTTAGTATGTGCATCCCAAATATTGCATGGGCATCCTATATTTTTATTTGCTAAATTAGCAACCTTACCCATGGAAGACATTAGTGACAGACAGAATTTGGCCCAACATTAAAAACTTCCCGACAATTAGCTCTGTCTGAAAATGGAATGGCTGTCAGGAAAAGTGGTTCCCCATCTTCTTGGGAGCCAGTGTCTGAATAAGCATTGGATTGTGTAGAGGGAATTCAAATGGAGTTCAGGAGGTGGGCTGGTTTATACTACTAACAATAATGGTGATAGCAAACTAACATTATCACTAAGCGTTTACTGTGTACCTAGCATTCGGCTCAGGTGTCTTAATTTTCACACGTGACAACCCTATAAAAGTTCTTCCATATCATCTCCATTTTATAGATGGGGAAACTGAGGCTCATAGGAGTCAAACAAGTTGCTTCTGAGCAGACACTGGTAGCCCTGAGAAGGGAAACCCACTCTATTCTAACTCCAGAACCCTAACTCTAAACCACAGCACTGACCTTTCCATTCCAAGAGGCCTAGGAGTCTCCACAAGAGGAAGAATGTCTTTGTCCAAGCAGCTCCTGGATCTGCCATGAGCCAGTGCCCATGGCTCCATAGCCTTGAACAGGCCACACTCCCTGGGCCACAGTTTACCCCCCCAGGATTGTGTGGGCATAAAATAAATAAGTGATGGAGATGAGAGTGCTAAATGCAAGGCATGCCATGCCAATGATCCTTCCATGGCCAGGAATCAGTCCCTTCTTGACATATGATATTGATTTTGAGCACCATACTATATGTTGTAAAGATTGTGATCATCAGCCAGTGAGAGAAACATTTCTGGGTTGTGGTCTTCAGAACTGGTATCTTCAGTACTGGTAGAAAGCAAGACTTTCCATTCCCAAGTCTTTTAATGAACACATGTGACTCACACTCAGAGAGGAATTTGGCCCATTGAACAGGCAAAGCAAGAAAGCAAGAAACGGTGGTGGCTCGCCAGTGGTTACAGCGGACACCCTATACTTCTTCCAAAGGAATTCTCTGCAGTAGAAAGGAACGTTGGAGATGAAGGATGAGGGCCTGCAAGTAAAGTGTGCCATTTTCTAAAATCCAAGCCTTTTTGTGTGCAGAAATATTGTAGCTCAAGAAAATGCCAGTCTTCCACTAGGATGGGTATAATCAGAAGGATGGACAATAACAAGTGTTGGTGAGGATGTAGAGAAGCTGGAATCCTCATACACTGTAGGCAGGAATGTAAAATGGTGCAGCTGCTGTGGAAACAGTCTGGTGGTTCCTCAGAGGAACATGATGTTACCTTATGACCCAGCAATTACACTTCTCGGTATACATCCAGGAGAATTCGAAGCATATTATTAAGCATATTAGAAGCCACCAAAACTTGTACACAAATGCTCAAAGCAGCAGCATTTTTAATAGCCAAAAAGTGGGAATAACCCAAATGTCCATCAGCTGATGAATAGATAAACAAAATGTGGTATGAAATACCACAGTACAATGAGTATGGTGAAATACTATTTGGCAATAAAAAGAGATAGTGTCCTGATACATGGTACAGCATGGATGAACCTTATAGACATTTGGCTAAGTGAAAGAATCCAGTCTCCCAGAAACCCACACATCGAATGATTCCATTTACACGAAATGTTCAGCATAGGCAAATGTACTGCCAAGGACTGGGGGAAATGGGAGAATGGGGAGTAACCGCTCATGGAGATGGGGTTTCTTTTTTGGGAAATGAAGATGTTCTGAAATTAGTGGTGATGGCCACCAAACTTTGTGAATGTACTAAAAACCACTGAGCACTCTAAAAGGGTGAATTTTATTGCCTGGGAATGATATCTCAATTTAAAAACTTTTTTGTAACTAAAAAAAGAGAAAAGACAAGTCTTGCCTTTAGAATCCCCTCTCCTCATTCCGGGAAAGTACGTGTCATGGGCAAGTCTAAGCAGGAAGTGTACTGAGTCTGCCAGGTTGACCACCTGTTTCATGCACCTTAGGATCAGAAGAATCTGTAGCTCTGTCAAGAAGCCGCAGGGCTACAGATAGGAAACAGGAGGGAATAATCCAGCCAGAAATTATCTTGCCCAACCACAGAAGGCATCATCTACATTCTGCTGGGATCCATACCAGAGGAGGACAGAAACAGAAGATAGGATCAGGACTGGAAACTAAAGCTGTGGTTGTCTTCTGGATGGATCAGAATGCTCTAGATCAATGGAACGTGGCAGCTCCAATTCCGGGAATCTCAGTGCAGCCTCTCCTGAGGTGGGCAGTCACCTGAAATTCCATTTTCACCGAATTAAACCTGAGAAAGCCTGAGTTGAGAAAGCCAACTTCTGCAATCTACTCCCCATAAGGGCGCATCCCTTAAATTAGCTGAGCCTCAGTTTCCTTATCTGTAAAACAAGACCAGCAGTATCCTCTTTACAGGATTACTGTGAAATTAAATGAGATGGCCATGCTAAGTGCAAAGCATCCTGAAGGTGTAAGCCGTGACACCATCAGCACCACCTCCATCATCATCGTCGTTGTCGTCATTGTTTTTGCTACTCCCAGGTAGCACCAGTATAAAACAGCCATTTTCCCATGCAGTCAGTCTTCTCCTCTGTTTGGTTCGAGAACATTTTGTGGGAGAACTGCCTTCCTTGAGTAGTTCAGTCCCAAATCCTCAATGATGCCTTGGAAAAAATCCAGGGTTCGCCCTGGTAATCCTGCAGCTGCTGCCATTGTTGGGGACCTTCTCAGACTGTGTTCCAGGCTCCCCCACCCCAGCCTCCCACGGCAGGTGCCTCCCTCACCTCTCTCCTTCTGTCCCCACAGGGCCTCTGACTCGTGCCGGCCCGCATTCCTGCTCCTGTGCCACTTGCCCCTGCAGCTCTGCTTGCTGGCGTCGTCTGGGGCTATGCCATAGCCGCATCTTCGATGTCCTTCTGCCTCGGGACTGGCAGATGGCACCAGGGAGAGGACTCCCCAACCTGCTCACCTTCTACAGGTTCCAAGCGTGAGGGGCTGGAGCCTCAGGGCACACAGTTCCCAGGGCCAAGCTCTGTCCCCAGACCTTATTAGCAATCATGTATCACTTCCTCTTGGGAATCCCAGGCTGAAGGAAAGCCTTTCCCTCTTTGCTTTGGCCACTTCCTGGACGTTGGCAGGCAGGGCCCTTTCTGACTGGCCCCACCCCCTGGGGTACCCACCCCGCCTGTACAGAGAGGTGCAAGTTTTCTTCCTCACTGGGATTCCTCCTCAGGGGCTTCCTTTTTCTTTTCTCCAGAGATGCCCTCCCCTCCTCAGAACACTCTCCCTCTCAGCCCTTCATAGATTCCGAGTCGCTCAGGAGCTTTGTTTTTAAAGACTGTTTGGCCGTGCACCTCCGTGGCCCCTCAGTGGCCCGTGTCATAGGCAGGGGCCTTAGGTTCCTGATCTGACTACGAATGTCGCCCAGAATTTAATGATAAAAAAACTACTTGTAACTCATATGTCTCCTCCACACAATAGCAAGACCTCAGCCCCCTTCAGACTGTGCCGGGCTCTTTCTGGGGGTCCCCACAGGGGACATGTGCCCCCAGGCTGGTCTGTTGGTGGCAGCCCCCATGATATCACCCATAGTGTCTGTCCTTCCTTCCTCTTCCCACAAAGCCACCAGGAGCAGTGTCATGGCTGCCACTGCCCTCATAGGAAGACCCCATCCATGCAGGGAACAGACTGGAGATGTTCCCATCTTTGGCGCTGCTAGGTTACATGCATGGTCTGGGAGAAGGGTCGCCATCCGCCCCACCTGAGGGCCTCACAGATCTCAATGGAAGAGGCCCTTCCACTTGGCAACTTCATACACCCACCCCAGGAGCTGAGACCCCCCAACCCCCATCCTCGTCCTGTTCCTCTTCCCAGCCTCTTCCCTACCCAATCCCCTCTCCTTTCTGGAGCTGAAAAACTCCATCTCTCCTACACATGGAAATAAGCAAATAGATACCGGGGCGTGTGGGGAGAACACGCTTGGAGCCAAAAATACTCCACCACCCAGTAAGCTCCGTCAAGGAAAGGTCTGCCTGCCACCGTTAGCCACACCCCGCCCACGCGCTTAGTACTTCCATCCATCCACAGCCAAATCGTGCCATGGGTTCATATCGTTTTAAAACCAGCAAGTGTTACTGAGGGAAACTTACTATGCAGAGGACATGGGGCACTGTGAGGGAAACCAGAACAGGGAACTTTACCCCTAAAATTGTTGCAGTCTGCATGGAGAGCTAAGACCCATGCATTCAGAAACCAAGATGCAAGATGCAAAGAGCCATGTGTCCTCTAGGAGAGGCTCCAGCAGGAACCTCTGAAAGGTTCCAAGAGGAACAGGCTCCAACAGGAACCTCTGAAAGATTCCTGTCAACAGCATGTCAGCCGAGTCCAAAAGGATCTTGAAGTCCTCTCTGACTTAAGATGAAAAGCGGGAGCAATCTGGGTGCAGGAAAAGGCAAGCGTGAGGCTCAGAATCAGGAAAGTGAGCGGGGAGGGACAGGGACCATGTCTGGCCAGGGCAAGACATGTAGTTTTAATTCTGTTCCAATTTTAGCACTCGCATGCTTTTCTCAATGGAGTGTAATGTTGGCTCTTGGCTTTCAATCCACATTCACATTAAACAAGAATCCCTATTTTTGTAGGTATTGCATTTTTTGGGTATTGCATTTTTTGAATGCCCTCCTCACAATTATTGCCTTAATCGTGTTTTCCTTGCCTTTGTGTGGGTGTAATATATTATTTCCCACGGTTCCTTTCTCTCAATGGAGTGAAGTGATAGAACCTACCTCATAGGGTTGTTGTGAGGCTTGAAGAAGACACTGGGTGTGAGGTGTTTAGCACAAGGCCTGGCTCACAGCCGACTTGACCACCTTCCTAACCTGCTCCCCCTCTGAGTGTTCAGGGCAGCTGGCATCCCAGGCCAGCTCACCCTCTGATCCTCAGGGGTCTTTTGGTAGGGAATTGTTGGAAGGATGGGAAGAATTAAATGTTCTCCTAAGAAGAGTTTGGAGAAGGGGAAGATGGGTATTCCTGCAATCCTGAGGGGGCCACATAATTTCCACTTTCTCCTGCTCGTAGAGAGGCACCGAAGCCCAGCTTCCCACTACCCCCACTTCTGCTTTGCTCTACAGAAAACCTTCAAGAAAACCCTCCAGTCATCGTAACGTGTGTCCTCCAAGCCCTCGGAACTGTGGCTGTGGCTCTGGGGGCTCTAGGAGCTGCCTACTACATCATTGAATCCTTGTGAACAAGCCTCTAGGCCCACGGTCCGGCAGGTATGTGGAGTGCTCTGTCCCTTCGAATGAAGGTGGTCTTTTCAGGTGGACCAAGCCCCGGCCTCTCAAGGGAAGCTTGACAGTGGAGTGACTCCCTCCTGGCCTCAGGGTCAGCCAGCATGGCCCTCTAGGGAAGACCTGATGCTCTCAGATGATGCTAGACTCATTATTATAATCATCTGAACAGAGCCCCCACCTTCCCTGCCCCAGGATGGTGTCCCTGGTCATGGACCCTGGACAAGAGGAAATGGGAGGGATGGGGGCAAAGATTTCTACCCATCTTGGACCTTTCTTGGAACTTTCTCCCTGCCTTGAAAGCTTGTCTCCTACCCAGTCCTACCAGTCCATCACCCATAAAGCCCCCTTCTTCCATGAAACCTTTCTCCATCTTCCCAACTTCAATGATGTCTTCCATCTTCTCAACCCCTGTCCTCTCCACCTGTGCCTCCTGTGTTGTGGATGATCCTGTTGTTTGCCTGTGGCCTGTCTCCCAGCTGTCCTGCAAGATCCCTGAGGGCAAGGGGCATGGCTCACGCAGCCATCTTCCCTCGCCCCTGGAAGCAGAGCCTGAGACTGCGGTTGAATGGACAGGGTTTATTGAGGAGGTGCTCTCAGGGAGTGAGGGAGTGAGGGAGGCAAGAAGAGGCAAGAAGAGGCAAGACCTCAGCTTGACCCTGTGGGAGCCCTGGAACAAGAATTATGACACAGAGTTGGTCTCAGCAGAGGGGAGGGGCTTGCCCTCTGGTGCTCCTCCTTGTCAGTGCTTGGCTCTGAGTGTTGGGTAGGGACTGCATGTCTTTGTGGAAAGAGCAGCTCCCTTTGGGCTGAGGGCACTTCCCTAGAGGAGGGGCAGCTCTGAGCTGTTAGCAGCACATTCACAACTCACAGGAGTTGGGCAGTGGATGCACCAGCCCAAAAAGGGGATAATCATCTGTTTTCCTTGCCTTTGCAGTGGGTGTAATATATTATTTCCCAAGGTTCCTCTCTCTCAATGGAGTGAAATAATAGAACCTACCTTGTAGGGTTATTGTGAGGCTTGTAGAAGACATTGGGTGTGAGGTGTGAGGGTCTGGGTGGGGTGCCAAGAACTTCCACGATGATCCCCTTGCCATGTCCACACTTAGCAAATGCTTAATAAGTGACAATGGGGATGATAGCATGGGGATAATGAGAAGCATTTCAACCTACTTCCAGACCTCCACCAGCCCCAGGAGTTGATAGGTGATGGGGCTGGGAGAAGATGTTCAGAATATCTCAAAAGTCAAGTCCAGAAGGTAAACTCCAGGGAGAGCTCACCATCCCCTCATGTGCTCTGTGACGTCATGTCCCATGTCTGTGGCAGAGGACATAGTAGTTCCTTAGCTGCTATGCTATTTCCTGAGGTGTTTCCTGAGTGGCAAGAACCTCAGTTTCCTCATCTGTAAATAGGGAAAATTACAGTACCTTCCTCTTGAGCCTGTTGGGAGAGGTGAGATAAGGTGTTAGAGGACAGAGCTCACTGCTGGGGGGGTCCCGTTGCTGTTGTCAACATGGAGGTGGTGGGAAGGATGCCAGCTTTGGAGTTGGAGCTGCCGGCTCCTTTCTTGACTCTGCTGCCTGATAGCTGGGTGTTAGAGACACATTTCTTAATTTTTCTGACACTGTCATGTCTAGTGGGGAGAATAATAACTACCTCCATGGGCAATGGTTTTAAGGATTAACTGAGGGGATGTGCAGAAGTGCCAGGCACAGGACCTGGTGACAGGGGTGGGTGGATGCTGGCCACTGACAACGTGACGAATGCACCCAAGTTAAAGCATTTTCTCTTCAGAATTCCTTGCAGCAGAACCTATTGGTTGTGAGCTGGAGTTCTGGAGGCAGGCAGGCTTGAGGTCAGAGGCCTCTTCAACACCCAGTATTTCTGAGGCCTGGGGCAAGTTCCCTAACTCCTGATGTCTCATTTTCTTTTCATTAAATGGAGATAATAACAGCACAGCTCTCATTGGATTGTTGGGGGGATTGAGTGGAAAAAATGCGTGTAAAACACTTAGCACAGTTCCTGGCACAGGATAAGCACTCAACAGAGCTACATCACCACCACTACCACCATTGTCAGCACCATCACCATTATCACCATCATCCTCATCACCATCACCATCCTCATCACCACCACCATCATCATCACCATCACCATCCTCATCGCCATCACCATCACCACCACCACCACCGTCACCACCATCACCACCACCACCCACCTCTATCACCAGGCCCTGCACCTGGCAATTCTGCACATCCCCTCAATTAATCTTTACAACCATCACCCTTGGAGGTAGTTGTCATCAACACCATTATCATCATCATGATAATCATTACCATTTGTTAAATCAGTGTTCCCTCAATTTTACTGACTTTTGATACCTGTAAAATCACTTAATATTTTTCTTTAAATTTGCTTACATTTTGGCTGGGAATAGTGGCTCAAACCTGTAATCCTAGACCTTTGGGAGGCCCAGGCAGAAGGATAACTTGAGCCTGGGAGTTTGAGACCAGCTTGGGTAACATACCAAGACCTTGTCTCTACAAAAAAAAAAAAAAAAAGGAAGAAGAAAAAAAGATTAAAAAATCAGCCAGGCATGTTGGTACACGCCTGTAATCCCAGCTATTTGGGAGGCTGAGATGGAAGGATTGCATGAGCTCAGCAGTTGGAGGTTGCAATGAGCCATAATTGCACCACTGCACTCCAGCCTGGGTGACAGAACTCATGAGACCCTGTCTCAAGAAAAAAAAAAAAAAAAAAAAGGCTGGGTGCGGTGGCTCACGCCTGTAATCCCAGCACTTTGGGAGGCCGAGGCGGGCGGATCACGAGGTCAGGAGATCAAGACCATCCTGGCTAACACGGTGAAAACCCGTGTCTACTAAAAATACAAAAAAAGTAGCCAAGCATGGTGGTGGGCGCCTGTAGTCCCAGATACTTGGGAGGCTGAGGAAGGAGAATGGCGTGAACCTGGGAGGTGGAGGTTGTAGAGAGCCGAGATCACACCGTTGCACTCCAGCCTGGGCAACAAGAGTGAAACTCTGTCTCAAAATAAAAAAAGAAAAGAAAGGAAAAGAAAATTAGCTTACTTTTTAACTGGCCAGGGAAGAACTTTAGCCAATGAAAGCTGCCTGGGCACCTGTATGAGAGTCACTGTGGGGGAGGGCGATGGGGGTGCATCCTGGGGGTACATTAGGTCGTGCTGAGCTTGTAGCCTCAGCTCTTAATCAACAGGCAGTTTGATGTCCTTCCCTGTCCAGAGAGTGAAGAACCATCTGATGACAGTGGCATCTTTCCTTTTTGGGGAAAGATGCTTCTAGAATTTTCTTTCCTAAAGTTTGGTGAACCTCTCCCTTGGCATCTTCCTCAGCTGAAGGTGAGGCCCTAAAAGCAAAGGACTTCTTTCCCAGCCGTTTTGGGTGTTGAATGTGGTCAAACCACTGCAGTGTAGCTTTTGGGGAGTGAGACTCCATCATAGCTGCAGGGGCTCCCGGGGAAGGCGCTGGCACCGATGAGCTGAGCAGGAGCCAAGCCTGGCCAGGCGCCTGGCAAAAGGCATTACAGCCTGAGGTGTGTGGCTGAAAGAAAGAGTGGATGCAAGGAATGGAAGAAATTTGAATCCTAAATAATTTATTTCTCCACGGAAGGATCACAGCTGCTGAAACCTCACCTGTGAGGCTGTGAAACTGGAAAGCCACCAGGATTCCAGGTCACACGGGGTATTGTCTAAGCTGATTGGCTCTGTCCTTGTTTTTCTTACAGATCCAGTTTCCATCAAAGGACCTCTCTTGTCACCAAAATTTAAAAAAAGAAAAAAAAAAGAATTCTGTTTCTTTAGCATATTTTACTTAGAGACATAAAAGTTGGACTTGGCAAGTGACTAGGAAGGGAGGTGTGGGGGCCCCAGTGACCTTTTGAGCCGCAGGTCAAGCAGAATTGGTGCCTGTCATTCCTGTTCAGGGCCACAGACCCTCGGTGGAGCAGCTTTCTCTGCCCACACTCACAGAACACAGTGTTTGCTTTATATTTTCTCACTCTAAAGGAAGGGATTATAAAGCTTAACTCAATAGCTAACGTAGTTAGTCATCTGCACCTCTGTCCCAGGGTAATCCCAGTTAGTGGGAATAGGAGGAATGTGCCGGTTCGCCTCCAGGCCTGCACCCCAGAGGACAGAGGCCCTGTGCCCAGGAACACTGTCTCTAGAAATAGCTTCTTTTAGGGTCACCTGTGATGGGGAGCAGCCTGCCATGCAGCTATGTGGTTAGTGCTAGTGATGTGGCTACACTCAGCCAGTGCCTGGTGCGATTTTACCTCTAGCTCCTGAACAGCCGATTCGAAATCTTAGTTCAAGGTGATCCCAGCAAACACCAGTAGGGGAGAGGAGTGTCAATGAGGGAAGGAGGCTGGGCGTGGTGGCTCATGCCTATAATCCCAAGACTTTAGGAGGCCAAGGCGGGAGGATGGCTTAAGCCCAGGAGGTCAAGGCTGCAGTGAGCTGTGATTGCGCCGCTGCACTCCAGCCTGGACGACATAGCAAGACCCTGTCTCAAAAAATAAAAAGGAACCACCAAAGAAGGGAGGACAGCCAGTACTAGTGAGTCCTAATGCAGTGGCCATTGAGGGCAGCTGAAGCCTGATCCTGCTGGGGTGTCGTGGGATGGGAGAATGGAGAACACACACCACACAGCATAGGCATCCCACCTGACAGGGAGCTGAGGTATTTGTAACCTGTTGGTCTTGGAGAAAGGCTGTGAGGAGGGAGGTGGTTAATTCCTCCACACTTTTGTCCCCCTCTGGAGAGGAAGCCCCCAGGCAAAGAAATGCAGATGCGAGGTTTAGGAGTCAGCCCGCATGCACTGGAACGGTGACAGCGGCATATGGTGTAGGGGTGGAGGGAGGACAATGCTGAATGCCTGTGAGGCATCCACAGACCCATGCCCAGGTGACCTGCTATGCCTCTAAGAATTAGTTAGACTGGGACCCAGCAGGGCAGCCATTGGGAAGGCGGGGAGCTGGTTTACCCACAACAGCACTGGTGGGATTGGGCAGGATGGGCCAGGCTGGAGCCCATTTCCCACCTCCCAGTCCTAGGATTTCCTTTCTGAAACAGGTGTGGGAGTTGCGTGGGGTTGTGTTGTGGTCCTGTCCTGCAGGTCACAATGAAGGGACCTATTGACATGGTGGAAGGGAATGGGGACTCCATGGCTGCAGCTTCTGGACTGAAGACACTTCCTTTTTCTGGCGTATTGAGGTCCCCGTTTGTTGTAAATGTTGGACAACCTAACCCAAACTAGGCTTCAGCAAAATGAGCATGTATTAGCTCCTATAAAAGTCAGGAGACAGTTCTGGTTCAGATGTGGCTTGCTCCAGGGGCATGGGCCATTTCCCTCTCTCTGTAGCAGAGTTAGTTCCATTCCAGCTGCAGCAGCAACAGCTCCCAGCCTACAGAGATCGAGTCTAGCAGAGAGGGTGAGCCGGCCTGTCTCCCCACAGCAAACGGCATCACAGCTCTGATTAGGTCCTGTGTCCCTCCTGGTACCCATCACTGTGCCCAGGAAAATGCAGGGGGCTGATTGGCCAGGCTGGAGCTGCACAGCCTCCTTTGGAACATGAAGATAAAATCCACAGAAACAGCACTGAGCAGGGAAGAAAATGATTCTCCAACTGCAGTGTGGATAACCTGTTACCAAAAGAGATGGGAATGGATGCTGGGCAGCTAAAAACAGCACATGCCTCCTCCAGTTGGCTGCGGGTCTGCAACCAGGACCTGTGCTCACCCTCTGCTTCTCCCCTTTTTCCTCTACCACCACCACCTCACCAGAATGAATGCTCAAGTGGCCAGGAGAGACAACTCTCAGCTTCCTCAAGCGGCAGACTTGCAGCAGATCCTGGCAGTTGGATCCCCCGGGCAGTGGTGAAAACTAGCCTCCCGTCCCCAGGGAAATGTGTGGGGCACTGCTGGTTGTCACAGTGACAGGGGGATGCTGTGGGCTGTTAGTAGTGAAGGCCAAGAATGCAATGCACAAGACAGACCACACAATAAAGAACCATACCATCAAAACCCCAAGAGCATCCTCCCGGACAGTCACTGTCACCTGGGCTCATCTGTGGGTCTGTGGATGCTCTCCCACACTGGCCTTGCATTGTGGCTCATGTTGCCCGTCGTGGGCCATAGGGATCCCTCTTGAAGAGTGGGAACCACACATGCTAAACAACCACATGCTGGAGTCCCCATCTTCATCCTGCCGGGTGCAGTTCTGTTGACACATCCACTACTCTGTGGTTAGGTCCTGGAGGCAGGGAGCAGGTTTTTTCTTCTCAAATCCTTCCCGGCACATTGCAGACTCTCATGAATGAGTAGACCTGTCACCCTCGGGAGCACTTTGGGATACATTAAGATTTGGCCTAGGCCATTGTATTCAGAGTGTGGTATAATGAGTGAGTGTGATACTCAGAGTGAGTATAAATGTGATCACTGGAGAGGACTATTTTAAGTACAGTCAATTTCAAGCAACAGCCCCTGATAGGGGCTTTCGAGAGGGAAGTTTAGAGCTGGAAAGAAGAGTGAGTAGGTATATTTACTATCACCACGCAATAACTAAGACTACTGTGGCTGTGAGTTTGGGGACAGTCTGGCTGCGGCCAGGCCTGCAAGTTGTAGGGGCCAAGGCCCTTTGTCCCCTAAAGGTTCACTGAAAACTCACATGAGGCAAATTGATTAATAGGAGAAAGGCATACACATTAATGTGTACACATGGGAGCCTTCAGAATGAAGACCCAGAGGTACAGAGGAAATTGTCTTCATGCTTAGTTTCAACAAAGGTGGACAGCCTTGTAGAAATAGGACTGGACAAAAGGGTCGGATCTAATGCTGATAGACTATGTGGGGAACCCAGCAAGGCCTGTCTGTCTAGATTCTTCTCGGCCTCTCTGAGCAGCATTCCTTCCTCTGGGGCATGGGGCAAGATCTTCTCTGGAATGGGGGTCTTATGACTGACTGCAAACAAGGTAGGTCAGATCATTTTGTTATGGCCAGTTCTTACACAAGGCTGGGGGAAAATTCAAGTAATACTTTTAGGTTTTCTGACTAGCTCTGGGGAGAATGGGTTCTGGTTTCTACGGCACCTTGGGAAAGGATTGAGTGTATGGCTAGCCTTGGGAGAGAGGGGACTGAGAGATAAGAGGGCAGGAGAAGACCACAGAAAAACTTTCCCTTCTGAAGCCTTCATCTTGGGGTATTATTGTCTAAGCTCCAGCAGAGGCTAGCATCTTCACCAGGCTAAGCTCAGACCCTGGCTCTGAACATTGTCTCAAGACCATCAATTGGCCTGATGCAGTGGCTCACACATGTAATCCCTGCATTTTGGGAGGCCAAGGCAGGCAGTTGACTTGAGCCCAGGAATTGGAGACCAGCCTGGGCAGCATGGCGAAAACTCGTATTTTGTATTTTTCTACAAAAAAACGAAACAAAACAAAACAAAAAAATTAGCACCTGTAGTCCCAGCTATTTGGGTGGCTGAGGTGGGAGGATCACTTGAGACTGGGAGGTCATGTCTGCAGTAAGCTGAGATCGTGCCACTGCAATCCAGCCTGGGTGACAAAAGGAGACCCTGCCTCAAAAAAAAAAAGAAAAAGCCATCAATCAATTGGTTATTATTATTTATTTATTTGAGACAGTCTTGCTCTGTCGCCTAGGCTCAATCTCGGCTCACTCCACCTCCCGGGTTCAAGCAATTCTCCTGCCTCAGCCTTCCAAGTAGCTGGGATTACAAGTATACGCCACCACATCTGGCTAATTTTTGTATTTTTAGTAGAGATGGGGTTTCGCCGTTTTGGCCAGGCTGGTCTCGAACTTCTGACTTCAAGTGATCCGCCCACCTCAGCCTCCCAAAGTGCTGGGATTACAGCCTCCCAAGGTGCTGGGAGCCTCCACACCCGGCCCAGTTGGTTATTCTTGAGATAGGTTGGTCCCAGTATAGTGATCCATCCAAGCACAGAAGAAAGTCCAGGAAGCCCCATCCTCCTGCAGCTGCCTGTCTGGTCTCTCCAGTCCACTGTGCCAGGAACACAGGACCAGATGAGAGGTCCTTGGCTTTTCAGATACAACCTGGTCTCCATCCTCCCCACCCCCACCCTTGAGGACAGCCACCCTCCCGCTGGCCATGAAGCCTGGCACCCAGGCCGTCACTCATTCACAGAGTAAGTAAATAACCAGGATCCAGGGAACCAAGCTGCCAGGTAAAGGCAGCCATGAGACTCAGGGGACACCTGCCATGCAGCCTGTCCTGCCAAGGCCCCAGGCTTAGGGCCATGTTGGAGTCGATCAGGCCTGCAGCCACCAATGAGACCCATCAGAGGAAGGACAGCACTTCGGGCTGCTGTTACAGGCTCTGGCTTCGCCGGGAAACTCAGGAAGCCCCTCTGTCCCCAGGCAGCAACTCCTCTGCGTGTGCAAGCACAGCATATACTTATTACACCTCAGCCAGTCACAGGGGGTCGAAGCAGAGATTTGAACTGGAAAAGTGCCCTTGCCAATGTCCCAAGATGCATTCCTGGCCAAAGCCAGGAGGAACTGAGCTGCAAGCTAGCGAATGAGGAGGACAGAGGAGCTGGAGGCGCCTGTTTGTTGGGAGTCTGGAGGAAAGGAGGTGCTAATCGCCAGCGGCAAGAAGGAAAGTGTCCAAGGCAGAGAGCCAGGTTGGTCCCAGCAGCAGGGCTGAGCGAGAGATCCAGGCTCAGACTCCTCCAGGAGGGGCCTCGAGGTTGAGAATTTAAAAAGAAGAGTTCTGTTCAGGTCTGCGGGTGTCTGATCTCATCTGAGGAGTGCATCAAGGAGATGAGTGGAGAAGCCCACTTGTCTCCCACGGGGGTCAAGATGAAGGGTCTGGGCTGACCAGCTCCAGAAGAAGCTGACCCCTCGGGACCGAGTTCTCCTTTAAACCTTTCTCCTCCTCTGTTCTGCCCTTCTCCTGCCTGCCACTGGCAGCAGTCAAGCATGGACTGTGTAAACCATATTCTGGAGAATCTGATTACACCCTGGACACTGGTGTGTGGATTGCAGTCTGCTGCAGGATGACACTGGAGTTTAGTTGTTTTTTTCTAATGGGGCTCCATTCTGTGTCTGGTAGGAGGTGCTTTTAATGTGCTGACAAACCAACCACAGGGAGGTATTATGTACAGAAGATTCCCAAGGCTGTAGTTGCTGAAAGAGACTTGGGCTACTGGCGGGGAACTAGGTGAGCCCCACTAGCTGAACAGAGCTGCCTAAGAGAAGTGGAATAGAGAATCATGTGGTATCTGTTTTGCGCCTTTAGTGATCGGTGTTTCATATGTATTTGGGGATGTTGCTTTCTCTGTGGGAACAAGCAAAGGAATCGTTTTGTTCTGATGAAATTAGGAATGAATTTAATGAAAGAAACTTCCAACTCCCTTGCCCATCTCCCTTCATCCCATTCATTTGGCAAAACCACAACCCTGGGGCAAATCCAGTTCTCTGCCTCCTGCGCACTTGGACTTGTGCAGCTAAACTTTGGGAAGCTCAGCCGTGCAGGCCAGACTCGCTTGAAATTCATGACCATGGGCTCCAAGTGGGCCTTGATTCTGCCAGGGATCGAATCACCTTTTATTCCCAAGATGCTTCTCTTCTGTCCTCAGACTTACCCCTTCTCCTCCCTGTTTCACCAGACCTGCAAGACTCACCACCGAGTCTCCCCACCTACCAGGGCCCTCTTGAGTATCCATCCCCCTTCACCCGAGGCAATGACTGATTCGATTTCTGTCATGACAGACGCATAGACACATAATTTTGCCTTTCTAGAAACTACCATAAATGTACTCAATCGGTTTGGACTTTTTTTACCTGGCTTCTTTCGCTCATCATAATATTTTAAACCTAAATCATATTTCTACATATATCAATAGTTTATTCCTCTTTATTTCTGAGAAGTATTTCATTGTGTGAATATGCCATAGCGTGTTTATCTACTCACCTGTTAATGGACATTCAGATTGGTTCCAGTTTTTAGATTTTTTTTTTTTCTTTTGAGAAGGAGTTTCACTCCTGTTGCCCAGGCTGGAGTGCAATGGCACGATCTGGCTCACTGCAACCTCCACCTCCCAGGTTCAAGCGATTCGCCTGCCTCAGCCTCCCAAGTAGCTGGGATTACAGGCATGTGCCACCATGCCTGGCTAATTTTGTATTTTTAGTAGAGACGGGTTTCACCATGTTGGTCAGGCTGGTCTTGGACTCCTGACCTCAGATGATCTGCCCACCTCGGTCTTGAAGGCATGTTTTTAATTCTACTGGCATTTTATTTTGGCTAATTTGCTGTCCATTTTATTAACTTGTTTGGTTAGTTAATATCAGACATAAAATCGAGGGTAATTTCTTTTTTTTTTTTTTTTTTTTTGAGAGTCTCGCTGTCACCCAGGTTGGAGTGCAGGGGCATGATCAGCTCACTGAAGGATCATTTCTTGGTCTAGGCTATAGTCTGGCCTTAGAATCAACTCACCTGGTGTCCTATTGTCAGGGACATCTTAACCAGAGTGACTCCACCTCGAATAAAGGCCAGATAAAGCCAAACTTGCTGGGTTACATTCCTTGGGGGTTAGACACCCTTCATCACAAGATGTTTGTAGTTCAAAGAAGAGGTTAATGATGCTAACTAGAGACCCAGAACATCTGAAAATGTCCCGATATTTAAAGAACAAAGCATCCTTCATTTGAGAATAAGTTTCACTTTAAAGGTAATTGTACTCTCATAAATTCTTGCTGAAATCAATAGTTACTAGGAAAATAACAATGCTAATAGCCTGTCACAAGCTGATCACAAGCCTTTATTTATAAAGTCTACTATCCTTAGCCTTAACATCCCATGTAAGCAAGTGTTATATTTCAGTTAGAGGAATGCGTTCTCTTGCTTTCTGAGGACACCATATTCTGTAATAGAGTAGTTTCTAATAAACTGTTTTATCTTTGCTATGCACTACGACTCACCCTCTTTCCCACATGAAATCCAAGAACTCGCTCTTGGGGTCTGGGGTAAGTCTCCTTTTTCCAGTAACACTGTGTGTGTTCCTGGCTTTGAGGGGCATCCTGGGGGACGGAAGCTGCCCATCTGGACCCCTCAGCTCTGCGATCCCAGGTGCAAGATTGGGACAGCAACCTGGTGGCATCCTCGGGCTCCTCTGGTACTCTGCTGGTCTCCATCCTTCCAAAAGGACACCCCCAAGAGGCTGACCACAGGCCACCGGGGGAGCAGTGGGAGGACTGTGTGTTTGGAGAGGGTGAGAATGGGGGAGAGGTGTTGTCCAAACACTTCCATCTTTCTCACAGTGACCTCTCAAGGTAGCTCCCTGGGGTGAGCCGAGGACCTTCAGTGGGCTCCTGTAATGGGGGTCAAAGCCTTTTGTGGGTCAGGTGTTAAGGTGCCCTTCCTTCTCAAGGCTCTCTCAGCCTCCTCAGAGCAAAGATGATCCAGGGATGGGCCAAAAGGAGCACCAGCAAACCCTACAGAGAGTCCTAACTTGGGAGAGAGGGGAGCACCAGGAAATCCTACAGGGAGCCCCACTAAGATGAGAAGGGAGCACCAGAAAATCCTACAGGGAGCCCCAACTGAGGAGAGAGGGAGCACCAGCAAACCCTACAGAGTCCCAACTGAGGAGAGAGGGAGCACCAGCAAACCCTACAGAGTCCCAACTGAGGAGAGAGGGAGCACCAGCAAACCCTACAGAGTCCCAACTGAGGAGAGAGGGAGCACCAGCAAACCCTACAGAGTCCCAACTGAGGAGAGACGGAGCACCAGCAAACCCTACAGAGTCCCAACTGAGGAGAGAGGGAGCACCAGCAAACCCTACAGAGTCCCAACTGAGGAGAGAGGGAGCACCAGCAAACCCTACAGAGTCCCAACTGAGGTGCGAAGGATGGAAAGAAAAGGGGTCCACCTGAGTGGCTGGGACTATCAGCGCCCGCCACCACACCCGGCTAACTTTTGTTTTGGCTTTTTTTTTTTTTTTTTTTTTTTGTAGAGACAGGGTTTTGCCATGTTGACCAGGCCGATCTCAAGCCACCTGCCTTGGCCTCCCAAAGTGCTGGGATTTCAGGTGTGAGCCACCATGCCCCTCCAGGACCTAGTCTTTGAAATGCCAAGGCAGGGAATTAGGGGAGGTGTAGGTGGTGAGGCATAGACAGAAATGCCCCATGTATCAAACAGCCGGGCTCCATCCTCCTGCACTGGCCAGTGGCCTCCCTTGCAGGATTGACCCACAAGGCCGTATCCTAGAGGCAAGAGGAGGCAGCAAAGCCTGGAACAGAGGCTAGTGGAATTGGGAATCAGGCTGCATACTTAACTCATGCAAAGCAGCTCCCCTGGAAACCTCCAGAGGAGAAGTGACTCAACACAAACATCCCAAACCCTCTGGGCCTCTAGGCACCCTCGGCCTGCAGCTGCTGGGGGAATGGAAAGTGCCTCCTTTCTCTTCTTCTCCTTGCACTATTCACAGGCAGCCACAAACACAGAAAGGCCTCATTCACAAGCTCCAAGGCCTGGCCGTCTACTGAAAGCTTTCTGAAAATGCATATGCCTCAGAAGTGGATTCTTCTTTTCAAACACTTTAAAGTGGCATATTCCCACGGAGCTGTGAAGCAGACCAAGATTTCCCTGGGCAGGAGACTCCTTAAAAATAACATTTGCATTTCCAGGAAGCAGAACTTCCAGCTGTAAAGTCAGGCTTGAAAATAGAAGGTGGGAGCCTCACCTCTTCGGGCATGGGCAGGCGTGAAGCCCCCACTTTCCCTGTCTGTGCCCCACCCCCACCTTGGCTTTGCCTGCTCCATCCTTTCATTCAGTGCTAGCTTAGGAGTGCCCATAGTAGCCCTGGGTGACTGGGGACTCACAAGACAGAACCAGAAGCTCAAATCTAGCGAGCCAGACAAGCCTCTAAATGAGTCAATTCCACCCCCATTCCAGGGACCCTGGGCCTGCCTGTTCCCTTCCCCCATAGAACCAAGAGATTCTGGGTTCAGCTCTCCTCAGAGGAGCAGATCTCCACTGCGGTGAAAAGCACGGGGCATTTCTGTCTATGTCCCACCACCCACACTTCCCCTAATTCTCAGCCTTGGCATTTCAAAGACTAGGTCCTGGCGGGGCATGGTGGCTCACCCCCAAAATCCCAGCACTTTGGGAAGCCAAGGCAAGTGGCTCGAGATCAGCCTGGTCAACATGGTGAAACCCTGTCTCTACAAAAAAAAAAGAAAGAAAAAAAAGAAGGTTAGCTGGGCGTGGTGGCAGGCACCAATAGTCCCAGCTACTTGGGAGGCTGAGGCAGGAAAATCACGTGAACTTGGAAGGTGGAGGTTGCAGTGAGCCAAAGTTGTGCCACTGCCCTCCAGCCTGGGCAACAGATTGAGACTCTATCTCAAAAGGAAAATAAAAAACAAAGGCTAGGTCCTTCCCCTGGCTTCTGACTCAAGCCTGCAGCCAGGCCTTCTAGGGGGCCCCTCCCACCCCTGGAGGCTTCCCCTGGGGGAGCGGGTGCCCTCTCCTCTCTCCTCTCAGGCATCAAATAGGATTCAAGCTGCGATAACCCAGGAAAACAACAGACACCTTCTCTCCTCTCAATACCTTCCCCATTCACCATCAAGACATCACTCAGTTAAAATGTACATTTCCCCACCCGATGGTACAGGATTTTATACCACATATTTGTTGTCTGCTTTTTTTCCCACTTCTCAAAGAAATCTTTCCATGTAATATCTCATTTTTAAACAGCTGCATGGTGTTCCATCATATGCCTGTTTTGTAATTGATCAAATGAGATTCTACAGAGCTTACCTTAGTGCCCATGGTACTGCTCAAAGAATCCTGGCTACGATATTAGTTAGACCCATTTACAGGGAGCGGGGAACCTAGTTCCATCTGGCTTAGACAATAGGGGAACTTAATAGTTTATGTAACTGTAAAGTCTAAAGATAACACAGGCTTTGGGGAGAGCTTAATCTGACATTCTCTTTTCTTTCCCACTGCCCTCCTTTGCCTTCCATGGTATCAGCTTCCCTCCCCTTTGATTGTAAGATGGCAGAGCCTGGAACAGAGCCAAAAGCACCCACAGGTAAAATGGGACTTTGTCTACATCCAGAGAGAGTGTCCACAAGCCTGTGAATTTCCCAGCATTCTGAGCAAGAGTCCCATAATTCACTCTAATTGGACCGCCTCAGGCCACATCCCCACCAATGACTGGGCCCCGGGGAACTGGGAATGTGTTGACTGGCTGAGGCCATTTGGGGGCCACCTAGGGGCCACCTGTGAGTTGGATTGGGATTAGCTTCCCTTGAAGTGAGTAGGCTGTGTGAGAGAAGGCAGAATATCCGAATGAAAATTATGTTATTCTAGTAAAGAAGTGTGGGAAACCAAAATATGTCACCCAAAAATATTCTTTGGCATATTTTGGGATGGCTATTCAGAGGGGCTACAGACACAGGATAGCTCTGGAAAGCTGTGTTTTTGTGGGGAGTCTTGAATCTGTGGTAGAAATCTACATTAATGAAGTAAATTGTGGATGCAAACAGGCTTCCTCTGAGACCCCTTTATCTGCCTTATCCAGATCTCTCAGGAGAAGGAGACTAAAAGTTCTGACACTTTCAAAGGTCTGATAGAGAAACTTTTTTTTTTTTTTTTTTTTGAGACAGGGTCTCACTCGGTCACCCAGGTTGGAGTGCAGTGGCACAATCTCAGCTCACTGCAACCTCCGCCTCCCAGGTTCAAGCCATTCTCCTGCCTCGGCCTCCTGAGTAGCTGGGATTACAGGAGCACACCCAGCTAATTTTTATATTTTTAATAGAGACGGGGTTTCAACATGTTGGTCAGGCTGGTCTCGAACTCCTGACCTCAGGTGATCCACCCACCTCAGCCTCCCAAAGTGCTGGGACAACAGGCATGAGCCACCGCGCCCACCATGACAGAGAAATTTTACCACAAGCTGTCATCTGAACTCATATTGCAGGAAGAAAGACTGAAGTTTGTCAACACACTGGACATCTCTACTCTTTCTGCAGGCTCTTGCTTGTGAGCCTTCATCTGCATAATAAGACAACCTTAGCTCACCATGCATCTCCTCCCCTCTCCTTCCCATAACCTATTGCCACCTCCCCCGATATGCTCCAAGCCTCTCTTCCTTTCCACATGGTATAGAAACTTCAGCCATTTGGCCTTCTTTTAGTCTCATATTTTGTGTGGCCCCTATGCACATGTTCTTGTTAATACATTTGTGTGCCTTTTCTCTTATTTATCTATTGCCCATTTATTTCAGCAGACTTAAAGACTTAAACCTTCAGCAGGGGAGAGAGAGATGTTCTACACCCCAGAATCAAGGAATGCTGAGAAGGCCATCAACATATGTCTGTTTTCAGTACTGGCTTTTCCTTTTTTTTTTTTTTTTTTTTTTTTGAAGTGGAGTCGTCTTGCTCTGTCACCCAGGCTGGAGTGCAGTGGTGTGATCTCAGCTCATTGCAACCTCCACTTCCCAGGTTCAAGCATTCTCCTGCCTCAGCCTCCCAAGCAGCTAGGATTACAGGCGCGTGCCACCACACCCAGCTAATTTTTTGTATTTTTGGTAGAGATGGAGTTTCACCATGTTGGCCAGGCTGGTCTTGAACTCCTGAGCTCAGGTGATCCACCCACCTCAGCCACCGTGCCTGGCCTGATTTTTCTTTTTCTTTTTTTTTTTTTGAGACAGAGTCTCACTCTGTTGCCCAGGCTGGAGTGCAGTGGCGTGATCTTGGCTCACTGCAAGCTCCACCTCCTGGGTTCATGCCATTCTCCTGCCTCAGCCTCCCAAGTAGCTGGGACTACAGGGGCCTGCCACAAAGCTTGGCTAATTTTTTTTGTATTTTTAGTAAAGACGGGGTTTCACCATGTTAGCCAGGATGGTCTCGATCTCCTGACCTCATGATCCACCCGCCTCGGCCTCCCAAAGTGCTGGGATTACAGGAGTAAGCCACCGCGCCCGGCCTTGATTTTTCTTTTTTTAACTATTCTCCTACTAACAGATATTTACGTTTATTCAATCTCACTTTGTTTTTTTGTTTTTTGTTTTTGAGACGGAGTCTTGCACTGTCGCCCAGGCTGGAGCGCAGTGGTGTGATCTCAGCTCACTGCAAGCTCCGCCTCCCAGGTTCACACCATTCTCCTGCCTCAGCTTCCCAAGTAGCTGGGACTACAGGCACCTGCCACCACACCCAGCTAATTTTTTTGTATTTTTAGTAGAGATGGGGTTTCACCGTGTTAGCCAGGATGGTCTCGATCTCCTGACCTCGTGATTCACCCACCTCGGCCTCCCAAAGTGCTGGGATTACAGGCGTAAGCCACTGCTCCTGCCCCAATCTCACTTTTATAAATAGTACTGCAGTGAACATCCTTAAACACATATTTTTGCCAAGGATTCCTTCTCAGTGCCACTCTCCTCTGATTTCCAGACCCCCTCAATGTCCTCCTCAGATTTGCCCTGCACTTCTTGTTCCATACTTGGGGTCCCAAGAACAAGCTGCCTAATGCCTCTACTATCTTTACCTCTGTTGGGACCCAGAAACCAATACCCCAAAATATGGTGCCTGGACATGCTGAACTGAAGAAGATGCCTCAAGGCAAGTTCTCTCTGGCCTCCCCACCCGACTCCCCTCCCCACCCCACCCTCTATCGTTTGTCTCTCTCAAAACACAGGATGAAGTTGTTCTCTGAAGCTGCTTTATCTACCTAAAGTCTGGACACACCAAAGGGAAAAAAAAAAAAAAAAAAAAAACCAGTTACCTCTGGTCCCATCCTTGAGTTTTCATTAACTGAACTCATATCTCAGGAAGAAAGAATAAAGTCTGTCAACGCACTAGATGGACATTTTTTTTCCCACAAACCATTGTATCTGCTCTGTGGACCCAACAGACTTGGTCCCAGGCCATGGTATATTCTTCAAGCACATTGAATTCCCCTAAAAATAATTTGCTATCCCCCTAAAATCATCCACACTTCCCCATCTTCCTTTCCCCTAAAAAGAAGGGTATATAAGCATCTGCACCCCATTGGGTTAATGGATAATCATTCTCCTGCAATTCCCCTATGCTATGCATATTAAAATAAATTCATATGCCTTTTCTCCAATTAATCTGCCCTCTGTGAGTTGATTTTTCAGTGAACTTTCAGAGGGCAAAAGGGAAGTTTTTCCCCTGGCCCTTACATTTCCATAGCCCGAGTAAGGAAGACAGAAATGAGTTAGGAGGCCTTCTCTTTTTTTTTTTTTTTTTTAATCAGAGTCTTGCTCTGTCGCCCAGGCTGGAGTGCAGTGGTGCAATCTCAACTCACTGCAACCTCCACCAGGAAGGCCTTCTAAAATTGGGAAATCCAAGGCTCAGTTCTCACTCCACAATGGCCGACTGTGGCAGTAGAGTACTCAACTAGAGCCAGAAATTCTGGTGAGATACCCTCCTTGGCCCACTTATGTGTCTTTAAACTGTTTGCTCTTTCCTTTAAAGCAGGCACAGCCTTCCAAGAGGTTGTCTTGGCATCAAATAAATTACTCTTCCTGTGTCCCACCAATGGGAAAATCATGGAAGTCTCCAGAATTATGACTATAGTGAATGCTGTAGTGTGCTACCCAGATCAAGGCCCTCATTCCCCCAGATGCCAGAGTGTTGGCTGCTTGTAGTTATGCCTGTCGCTGGGCATTGCCCTTGGCTAAAGTAAGCTGCCTCACCCCAAGATCACACCAATTCCCCAGAGGCAACATGAATCAATGACAGGGCCATGTAGGGGTAAAAAGGTCTGGAAAAAGTCTTCTCAAAGCTCATGTCTCATTTTGAGAAGACTCTGAAAGATCATCCCATGATGTTTTTTATGTGTTTCAGTTACCTACTGTCACATAACAAATCACCCCAAAATTTAGTAGCTTAAAACAAAATGATTTGTTATTTTTCATGATTCTATAGATTGACAGGGCTCAACTGGGTGGGTCTTCTGCTCTAAGTGGTAGAGATGAAGTTACTCATGCAAATGCATTCAGTTGGGAATTTGGTGGGAACTACAGCACCCAAGATTAATTGCCTCTCATCCTCTAGAGTCTCTCTCTACATTGCCTTCATTGTTCAGTAGTCTAATATGGGCTGCTTTATGTGTCACAGCTGAATTCTGAAGAGTGTTTCAAGAGGACAAGCCTCACTGGGGGGCACTTATCAAGTCTCTGCTTGCATCATTCTAGCTGATGTCCTGTTGGCCACACCCTGAGTTAACATGGAATTATATACCGGAAGGGATAGTTCACTGGTGCTACCAATGTAACAACCTACCATTGTCTGCCCTCTGACTCTTAATAATTCATATCTGCTTGCAAAATAGGGTCATCCCTAGAGGCAAAAACAGAACTTCCAAAGTATCTTTCTGTGACAACATTAGGCTCAGGCTTGAAGTCCCTGATTTCACCATCAAAGTCAGATCCAGGGGGCAAGATGCTATTCAGGTAAGGTTCCCCAAGTGTTGTTCCTAGGAGCAGAGACCTATGAACTAAAAAGACCAGTTATCTACTCCTCCAAGTACTCTCATTCAAAAAGTTGAGGAGAAAGGGAGGCACATAATAATCACCAGTCCGTAGCTATTTTTAAGAAAAATATTTTTACGTACTAATTTAATTGCATCCCACAAATTTTGGACCTTTATTTTTACTTTTATTCAACTAAACATATTCCATAATGTCACTTGTGACCTTTTTTTAGACAGGGTCTTGCTCTGTTGCCCAGGCTGGAGTGCAATGGCTCAATCACAGCTCACTGCAGCCTCAACCTTCTAGGCTTAAGTGATCTTCACGCCTTATCTTCCAGAGTAGATGGAACCACAGGTGCACACCACCACAACCGGCTCATTTTTTAAATTTTTTGTAGAGACAAAGTCTCACTATGTTGCCCAGGCTGGTCTCGAACTCCTGGGCTCAAGCAATCTTCCCAACACAGCCTCCAAAAGTGCTGAGATTACAGGCGTGAACCACCGTGCCTAGCCTATTAAAAAAATTTTTTTTGGAGACAGAGGCTTTCACTTATCACCCAGGCTGGAATGCAGTGGCCCGATCACAGCTCACTGCAGCCTGGACCTCCGAGCGCAAGTGATTTCTATACCTCAGCCTCCTGTGCAGCTGGGACTTCAGACATATGCCACCACGCCTGGCTAATTTTTTTTTTTTTTTTTTTTTTTTTTTTTTTTAGTAAAGACAAGGTCTCGCTATGTTGCCCAGGTGGTCCTAATCTCCTGGGCTCAAGAGATCTTCCTGCCTAGGCCTCCCAAAGTGCTGGGGTTACAGGCATGAGCCACCATGCCTGGCCTGAGCAGTGCGCTTTTAAATAACCTGTGGGACAAATTAAAAAGTCGCAAGGCCTTTTTAATTGTTCTGGAACTGTGATTTCAGCTACTCCGGAGGCTGAGTTAGGAGGATCACTTGAGCCTGGAAGGTCAATGCTGCAGTGAGCAGTGATAGAGCCACTGCACCCCAGCCTAGGCAACAGAGTGAGACCTCGTCTCAAAAAAAAAAAAAAGAAAGAAAAGAGAAAAGAAATATGTTGCTCAATTTCCACATATTCAGGAATTTCTAGATTCATATTGTTATTGATGATCAATTTAATACCTCTGTGATTGATTACTAATTTAATACCTCAGAAAATGTACTCTGTGTATTTTCAATCCTTTGAAATTTATTAAGGTTTGTTTATTAAGAGGGCCCCGCATATGGTCTATCTTGGTGAATGTGCATATGATCTATATTGGTGAATGTTCTATATGCTTTTCTACACGGTCTGTCAATCTCTGTCTCTTACATAAAAGTATTTAAGGCCGGGTGTGGTGGCTCACACCTGTAATCCCAGCACTTTGGGAGGCTGAGGTGGGCGGATCATGAGGTCAGGAGATCGAGACCATCCTGGCTAACATGGTGAAACCTCATCTCTACTAAAAATACAAAAAAATCAGACAGACGCGGTGGCGGGCGCCTGTAGTCCAAGCTACTTGGGAGGCTGAGGCAGGATAATGGCGTGAACCCAGGAGGCGGAGCTTGTGAGCCGATATCGCGCCACTGCACTCCAACCTGGGTGACAGAGTAAGACTCCGTCTCAAAAAAAAAAAAAAAAAAATTTAGGTCATTGATATTAGATAACTATTACTATATGGTCGGGTTTACCATCTTGGTTTGGTTTTCTATTTGTCTCATGTTTCTTTTTTCTTTGCTTGCCCTTCTTGCTCTTACTTTGGGTGAATTGGATGTCATGTAGTATGCCATTGACTTCATTTATTAAATTTTAGCTCAGCCTCTTGGTGTTGCTTCTAGAGTTTTCTCTAGAAATTGAAACATGCATCTTTAACTTGTCCATGCTATTAAACTCCAGCCTGCCTGTCAGCATATCCCCTCTGCCTCCCATGTGTCACCTCCCACTGTGGATTGTCTGTCCCTCGTCCACACCATTTCTCCAGTCCTGGGATCTGTTCCTGCATGCATTCGCCTACCAGATACACACTTATCAAGCACCACACTAACGCAGGAAGAAGGTACCAAGAAATAGAAGGAGAGTTGGCTCCTTCCACCATCAGAAGTGACAAGTGACAAGGCAATTTAATCATTAGCTATTAACTAAAAGACCAATTTGAGATGATGCTGTTGATGTAATATTATTATAAAGATAAAGCCAGGCTGGGAGCAGTGGCTCACGCCTGTAATCCCAGCACTTTGGGAGGCTGAGGCGGGCGGATCGCTTGAGGTCAGGAGTGCAAGACCAGCCTGGCCAACATGGAGAGACCCCATCTCTACTAAAAATACAAAAATTATCCAGGCATGGGGGCACACACTGGTAATCTCAGCTACTCAGGAGGCTGAGGCAGGAGAATCACTTGAACCAGGAAGCAGAGGTTGCAGTGAGCCGAGATTGCGCCACTGCACTCCAGCCTAGGAGACAGAGTGAGACTCTGTCTCAATTTTTTTTAAAAAAGGATAAAGCCAGCCCCTCTCCTTTCACTCTTCCACCGTCTCACAAGCATTCCTGGTCAGATAGACCTAAATGTAAACATTGTGGGCTACTGCACAAAAAGATCACCCGGGTCCAGCTGCAGTCATTGAGCTAGAAAAGCCGGAAAGATCCTGGGTGATGTCGAACCAATATTCCACACCGGTGCATCTGAGGATGCTTTAACAGCATCTTGAAATAATAAGACCAGTGCACAGATCTATATTTGTAAGGATGTGCACAGAAGAGCCTTTTATAATTGCATAAAAGTTCATTTTATTAGGGCACTGATTAAACTGATAAACTGATAAACTATGGTTAATCATATGCATAATACTATTCAGCCTTTTGAAATAATGATGTTGGCCTACAGATGACATGGAAGGATATCCAGAATGTGTATGTCCAGTGAGAAAAGCAGGTCACTGAACACTATGTACTGGGTGATCCAGTTTGTATAAATGTATTATGGGCAATGAGATCACAGTATAAGGCGTACAGTATGGATGACATCTAGTTTTGAACCCTGCTATATTCCAGGACATAACACAGTGATTAACAGATTAACACATAGTAGGTTATCAATAAATATTTGTTGAATATACACTTAATTAAAAATCTGGACTGCTAACCCCCTAGTTACTAGTAATAGGAAGATGGGTGATAATTTTTTCTTTTTTAATGATTTTAAGTTTTATTTTTTTCTACAAGAAATGTGCTGAGAAGAGGATTGCAATGACTGCTTTCAAAATAACACCAGAATAAATACATACATAGTGTAAGCAAGCGACCACTATTGTATCAAAAGCCCTTTGTTGTATCTGTTGGTGGCGGAGGCAGCCAGCAGTTAACTGAGGTTCTACTGAGCTCTGTGGACCGCAGAGTTGTCTTCTCAAGTTTGCTTCTAGGGACAAATTAGTGACTTTATGATGTCAATCTGTCCCAGGTCCATGGCCAAAGAGAAAAAAATAATGCTGAAAAAGTCAAAATTCTTAGAATTCTTAGAGAATTATAAAACTGCATAAGGGCTGGGCGTGGTGGCTCATGCCTGAAATCCCAGCATTTTGGGAGGCTAAGGCAGGCGGATGACCTGAGGTCAGGGATTTGAGACCAGCCTGGCCAACATGGTGAAACCCCGTCTCTACTAAAAATACAAAAATTAGCCGGGCATGGTGGTGTGTGCCTGTAGTCCCAGATACTTGGGAGGCTGAGGCAAGAGAATCGCTTGAACCCAGGAGATGGAGGTTGCAGTGAACTGAAATTGCACCACTGCACTCCAGCCTGGGCAACAGAGTGAGACTCTGTCTCCAAAAAGAAAACAAACAAACAAAAAAAACTGCACAAGGATATGAATTTCTGAATAGATTTCTGAGTCACATTCCACTATCCAGAGAATAAAGATAAGTTCATAATTATGGTGTCCAGTATCAAGTACATACCAGAAAAAGACTTTTGAAAGGATGCAAGTAGATAACAATTCTTTCTTTCTTTCTTTTTCTTTTTTTTTGAGACAGAGTCTCGCTCTGTGGCCAGGCTGGAGTGCAGTGGCGCGATCTCGGCTCACTGCAACCTCCACCTCCCAGGTTCAAGCATTTCTCCTGCCTCAGCCTCCCAAGTAGCTGGGACTACAGGCATGCACCACCACTCCCAGCTAATTTTTGTAATTTTAGTAGAGACAGGGTTGCACCATGTTGGCCGGGATGGTCTCAATCTATTGACCTCGTGATCTGCCAGCCTCAGACTCCCAAAGTGCTGGGATTACAGACGTGAGGCACCGAGCCTGGCCAATGACAATTCTTTCTACCACAGTAATCACAGGAGTGGTAACAAAATGATTATTCTCAGACTAAAATGAAAACTTAAAGCCCAATAAAATCCCTGAGCTTCCAGGATCAGAGAATGGCACAGAGAGCAGCATAAGAGGCCAGGAGAAAATATAAGATTTTAAATGTTTTATGTGTACCTTTCTTTTTATTTTGCACTGACTAAAAAAATAAAGGAAAATATTTAAGTTAACTCACAAAATACTTTTTTAAAAAAAGACATGGAGGACATTAGGAAGAAGGGAAAGAAAATTAGGTCGAAAGAAATAAAGTGAATCCAGGGATAAGATTAATACACAAAATGTTTGCCTTGAAAGTCCTTTACACTTGCTAGATATGGGTCACAATTTGACTCAGCTTCCCAGCAGCCTATGCAAAGAAAAAACAAGACCAGCTGTATTACTCACAATGTCCATTGGATAAAAACAAATCCAGTGCTCAGAAGAAGACGAATTCCAAGACCAGAAAGGTATTTCTTCTATGTGTTTCTATCCAAATGGCCTGTGTCACGTAGTAAACAAGGCCCTAAAACCATCTTTACAGTAGACAAAACAATGAGTACCACGAGGATTGTTAACCTCCCTTATTTAAGTTAACACATTAACCCATGTGAGTGTAAATACAGCAATCCTACCGGGGTGGGAAGCATGGGGCCATCCAAGCCGCCATATTCAATCCCAAAATAAATGCTAATCAGGAAATGGAGCTCTCTCGTGCATGAATGAATGTGTGACTGCCCATGATATTGTGATGCAATAAAAATATATATTTAGTCTTCATCCCACGTTCCTGGCACAGAGCTTCTAAAACCCTTGGAATTTCTGAGTGATAAGAGTGAGGAGTATTTGTTACTTATCATAAGCCTTCTTCAACCAAACCTGAGTTTATCTAATAAGCTGACACTTGGAGGCTGGGGCTGATGGCCAGAGGAAATAACCATGTATTTTAAAGGGTTGGAAATTTCAGCTCCTTTATTCCCCCTTCCCCTGACCCCTACTCCCCAAACACCCCCACCTCCAGAGAGTGGAGAAGGGCTACAGATTGAGGTAATCACTAATGACCAAAGATTTAATCAATCAAGTCTACATAACCAGAACCTCCATAAAAACCCCAAACAGGCCGGGTGCAGTGGCTCATGTCTGTAATCCCAGCATTTTGAAAGGCTGAGGTGGGAGGATCACTTGAGGTCAGGAGTTCCAGACTAGCTTGGCCAACGTGGCAAAACCCTGTCTCTACTAAAAATACAAAAATTAGCTGAGCGTGGTAGCCTGCACCTATAATCCCAGCTACCTGGGAGGTTGAGGCATGAGAATCACTTGAACTCGTGGGGTGGAGGTTGCAGTGAGCTGAGATCATGCCATTACACTCCAGCCTGGGTGACAGAGCGAGACTCTGTCAAAAACAAATAAACAAACAAACAAAAAAGGCATTTGGAGAGCTTCTGGGTGGGTGAGTATCCATTCTGGGAGAGTGGTGCGCTCCAACTTCATGAGGACAGAAGCTCCTCTGCTTGGGAGCCTGTGGGACCTTTCCCTTTGTACCTGCTTCTCACCGGGCTTCCATCTGTGCCCTTTATTGTATCCCATATAATAACCAGCAAACACAAATTAAGTGTTTCCCTGAGTTATGTGAGCTGTTAGAACCAATTACGGGACCTGAGGAAGGGTTCATAGGAGTCCCCGATTTGTAGCTAAGTCAGACAGAAGTGTGAATAACCTGGGGGCCCACTATTTGAGATTGGCGTCTGAAGTGGGGGGCAGGCTTGTGGGACTGAGCCCTTAACCTGCATGCTTTGATGGAACTCTAGTTTGTTCATGCTAGAATTGAATCACTGGACACCCAGCTGGTATCCTCAGAGAACTGGAGAATTTCGTGATATGGAAAAGTCACGTATTTGCTGCCAGAAGTGCTGTGAGTAGAGAGCATGCTTTTTCTTTGTACTGCCATGGAGACAAGTCTTCCTAAATGTTTCTTCAATTCGACCAAATGTTTGCTAAGTATTGAACAGCAGTGAGTTTGAGGTTGTGGCTCTGATCTAACAAGGATCCAGAATATTCCACATTGCTGGTTAAGTGTAAATCTCAATGTTTGAATAGACAGCTGCGCAGGGTTAACAACCTCTTCTGAAATTCAAGGGGCCCAAATAGAGGCCACCAGAACCCCCACAGAGCGGGGCTAAGCAGGACCCAGACAGGCCACTCCAGTTTCAACTTCAGACTCACACACAAATGACTGGGCCCCAAATTCTTGTATCAGTGTTCCTGACCTTTTCAGGTTCAAGAACCATTTTTAATGCTCCCCGTGTGTATAATAGTAATTGTTCTGTTGGAATTGGTTGACTGAAAAATATACGCAATGGCCAGGTGTTGTGGCTCACGCCTGTAATCCCGGCACTTTGGGAGGCCGAGGTGGACAGATCACTTGAGGTCAGGAGTTCAAGACCAGCCTGGTCGACAGGGTGAAACCCCATCTCTACTAAAAATACAAAAATTAGCCAGGCGTGGTGGTGGGCGCCTGTAATCCCAGCTACTCGGGAGGCTGAGGCACGAGAATCACTTGAACCCAAGAAATGGAGGTTGCAGTGAGCCAAGATCACACCACTGCATTTCAGCCTGGGTGACCGAGCAAGACTTCATCTCAAAATAAAATAAAATAAAATAAAGTATACACAATGACAGACTCCTTTTTAAAATTTATGCATGTAATAAATACTCATTGTAGAAAACCCAACCACGCAAAAATCAAAGATTTTTTTAAAATCACCATTTTGCTTACCTGATGCCCAGATAGAAATCATTCTATTGGAGTGAGAGGTCTTTGGGGCAGGTGGGGGGCCAGGGTTTATCTACTTCTCTCTAGGGAAGCCAACAGGGAATCAAATATTCTCTCTTCCAGTCTCTTTATAACTAGTAATAGTCATGTGATCCAAGCTTAGCCAATCAGATGCTCCTGCCAAGGGCTTTGGATTGTGAGGAAGTGATGCAAAGGCCCTGTGGTCAACCAGAGATTTTTCACAATGGCTGCAGCAGAGTCAAGAGTCCAATAGCATGGTCTTGAGGGGCCAGCAGCAATAATGCCAGGGCCAGCATCCCAAGCTGACTGTTCCTGGTCTCCCTGATTCCAGCAGAACATCCCAGAGGGGCTTCTTTGATATGTCCCTTGAATTAAGTGGATGCCAAGTCCCCCTGAGAAAAGACCATGTGATAACATCAAAAATATATTCTCTGTTTTAGCCCTTCCTTTCCCACAGGGGAACTGACCATGGACCAGGGAAACTACAGTGGGGAAAGGGATGATCCAGACCTTTGAGGGGGTTTGGGACATTAACTCTAAACTGACACAGACCCCTTGGGGAACAGAACACTACTGACAAATTTGATGGGATTCTTGTTCATGGTAGGCCTGATGGAATCCTGAACCCATCACTTCTCCAGTGCCTGGGTGTAGAGTTGGAATAGATCCCCTAAGCTACAGGCGGAATCTCCACACCGGCTCTGTTACCCAAAAAGTAAGGGCTATTATGACAGAGGGAGCAAAGGGGAGCCCTTGGACCCTCCCCAGTCCCTTCAATGAAATAGCAAATCTAGAGGAACACTGCATCCCCGGTCAGAACACAGATGTTGATATCACTGTGAATGAGTCAAAAGGGGTGTGTGTGTGTGTGTGTGTGTGTGCGCGCGCACGCACATGTGGAGGTGGTGGGTGATTCCCCTCACAGTTCTACATAACTCTCCCGTCTTCTGGCCAGTGCAGAATGGTGGGTCCTGGAGGGGTGGACAGCAGCACATTATCTGCATCCTGCTCGTGGGCTCTGTGCTGGGTGGACCTTGGCCACCTCGCCGTCCTGGAGGACATCGTGCTGGTCCACAGCACTGACCATATCAGGCCTAGGACTTGGTGAGGTGCTTTAGATGCTCCAGAAGTTACTTATATTCGCCAATGGCCTCCTTATGGCTTCCAATAGGAAATAAGTGAACGGGTAGATTAATTACTCAGTGTTTTATACAAATAGATTGGACAAGGTTTGGCTCTTAAAGACAGCAATCCCAAATAGCTGCAAGATGCTTAGCTTTTTTCTTTTCTACTTTGTTTAATATATTTTCTAATCAAAGTATGTAATAATACACATAGGTTTTTTTTTTAGGGCAAGTAGAATAGCTTTTACAATGGAAACAAAGCTGCCTCCTGGTTTTCCTTCCAACTCTGAGCTCCACTCCAAAAAGGCCACCACTTTTTTAATGTAAACTTGTTACTATATTAAGAGAATGACATAAATCATAAGTGACCAGCTCAAGACATTTTTACAAAGTGAACACACCTATGTAAACAACACATACTTTTAACAACTCAGGTTTGAGTTTTTGGGTGGTTACCTACATGCAGCAAAATAAGATCCTCAGGTACTACTTTCACTTCATTTATTTTAGCATTATTAGTATTATTAGTATTATTTTGAGACAGGGTCTTGCTCTGTTGCCCAGGTTGGAGGGCAGTGGCACTATCTCAGCTAACTGCAACCTCTGCCTCCCGGGTTCAAGTGATTCTCCTGCCTCAGCCTCCCGAGTAGATGGGATTACAAGAGCTCACCACTACGCCCAGCTAATTTTTGTAGTTTTAGTAGAGACGGGGTTTCACCATGTTGGCCAGGCTGGTCTCGAATTTCTGACCTCAAGTGATCTGCCTGCCTTGGCCTCCCAAAGTGCTGGGACTACAGGCATGAGCCACTGCGCCTGGCCTTAACTTTAATAAACCTATTTTTGAGTAGACAGTTCATTCCTGTGGAACAAAATTCAAAAGAAACAAATGGGTAGGCAGGGTTAAATGTCCCCCCCACCCATAAATCTTAACCTGTCAGTTCCCTTCGTCAGAAGCCAACCTGTTACCAGTAGCTTGGATTTCCTTCTAAAGGCAATCTATTATCTGAGCTATTTTAAATATTTTATTTAATAATTTGTGTCCTATGTCAATATAAAACAATTTAAGGAAGATATTGGTTATACAATTTGAAGGGCAGAATTACTCTCAAAGCAGTGAAAACTGACAACACCAAAGAAGTAAGGTGTCCATTGAGCTTTTCCAAATATCATTAACAATTCATAGAAAGATATTGATTCTTTTGGCCTTTCCCTCATGGTAGCAAAATGGCTGCCATAGCTCCAAATATCAAGTCTTCACACAGCATTCTGTGAAGCAAGGAAGATGATGGCCCCAAAAGGGCCTGTCAACTTCCCTAGTCACGGAAGGAAATCTTTCCTGGAAATCTCTCCTTGTCTTGGACTGGCTAGAATTGAGCAGCATGCCCACTTCAAGACCAATCACTAGCAATGAAGAACAGTTGGCTTCATCTATTCACGCTTCAACCCCTGAGGCTGGGTCCATTGCTTTTATACCAAAATCAGCACTCAGTAAGCATGAGTGGCCAATGAGCAGAAAACCAACAGTGTCTGCCACAGCCAGTACCTTTGTCCTGTCACTGTCTAAAGCTGAAAACCAATCTAAACTAAGTTGTTAATCAGGCCATGGAAATAAATCAACCTTGGAAGAGAATAATGATAGCATACCTTCTAGACCTGTGCTGTCCAATATGGTAGCCACTAGCCACACGTGCCATTTAAACTTAACTTTACATTACTTAAAATTAAATAAAACTTTAAATGCAGTTCCTCAGTCACACAAGCCACATCTCAGCTGTTCAATAGCCTCATGTGACTAGTGGATACTGTACTGGATAGCACAGATTTAGAACATTTTCTTCATTGCAGAAAGCTCTATTGGCAACCACTGCCCGTCCATCTGCCACTACCACTGATAAGAGGCTTCTCTAAAGTGGTGAGGTGAGAGTTTCACTGTCTCCTCAATGCCATGCCACCTTAGTGTCATTAGCAACACCGCCATCATCTTTGTCCAGTGCAACCTGAAATTGGTAAGCTGAACATCCTCTAGCCAGTGATCACAGAAGCTCCCTGTCCTGCAGAGTCACACCAGGGTCAGTCACAGAGCTCTGACAAGATCTGGTGCAGAGGAACCTCATGTTTCCGTGCACTCGCTGAGCCCATCTTCCTGACCGGGTTCTTGATCCACCCCTCTGGGAAAGAGAGGCGCTGGCCAGGAGCTGGCTTGGGCAACTAAGGTTATCATAAGATTATTTTAATGGTCACCTTGTTCTATACCAGGCACCTTGTGAATGATGATCATGAAGTCACCCACTGCCCATTGCCCCAACACTCGCACACTTCCTATTTTTTCATCAGCCAGGGACTGAGGGGCTGCAGAAAGTGAACAGAATGAGACATATAGGTACACTGGCAGGGCGTCTGTGGTGGGCACCAGACCTCATGCCCACCCCACAGAAACAGCTCACATTGTATTTAATAGTCTATAAAAGGGCACCTGCTCTGAGACTTGGGGGAGGAATAAGGTTGCCTCCAGTGATAACTGCCCTTTGCTCCACTTTAACCTCAATGGGCCTGACAGTTGAGGTGCCAGCTTGGGTGCAGTTGGTGCAGCCCTGTCCTGGGGGAGGGAAAGGCCAACCAGGGCCCCATTCAGCTCTTAGAGACCATGGTTTCTTCCTGGCCACTTTTGGCTGGTGCCATTCTCCCAGGAGGGGACCTTGGGAGACTTACACTGAAGCTCTAACTTGATCTGGCCTGGTAGATTTGAAAGGAGGCCCAAATTGAGTGGCTTCGAAGTCACCATATGTCCTTGCTGCACAAATGAGCTGCTGTTCTTCTCCTCACCCCTACTGGGGCCTCAGATGGTCACAGATCCCCACGAAGTCACCTTGAAGCTGTGGTCACCAAGGTGACAGGTGTAGACACTCTCCCCACAGTTACATGCCAGGTATCGGCTGACGGAGGACTGCCCCCACTGATGCCCTCAGCCAGCACAGGTGTGTCCTGGGGGCCTGCCTGCCCCTCCTCCTGGCACCACTGACTAGTCCAGGGCTCAGCAGGAGCACGATAGGCACTGAAGCCTGGCCTCTGCCCGTCAGCATTTCCTGCAGGCTTCTTCAATCCCATTTATGCCTAGTGTTCCATTATTGGAACGCTAAGCATGTGGGAGTTATTTATATCCTGCTGCTCAAGGTCATTGCCAAGGTCTGATTTTTCACACATGTCTGCAATTCAAAAAATTGCAACCTCCTGCATAAGTGGGTTAACAAACCTTCACCAGACCCCTAAAGTTCAGGCGAAACTGAGATATTTGACCCCCATAAGAACACCAGCTGGCACAGAGATCTGCATTCCTGGTGCCCTGATGGGAACCAGCCTGGGCCTGGCAGAGCAGGAAACGAGGTCCCAGCACATCGGCAAGCAGGCCTGCTCCACCTCAGGGGCCCCCAGTGCTTGTCAGACCCAGTTTCAAGTTTCCAACCCCTCTTCCCACCTCAGCCTCTTTCCTCCGTGGGTCTTGGGGGCTCTTCCAATTTCCTTTCCCTCTGAGGTCTTCCTCATGTTAAAGATCTTCCTCCCTCTACCCAGCTCCCCAGGAAGCCAGAAAGTGTCCCCAGGTCCAGCCTTCCTTGTAGCCCCCAAATCAAACATCTTAGGGAAAAAGAGGAAAAGTACAGGGAGAGAAGAGAGGAAGAAAAGGAAGGAAGAGAGAAAGGAGGAGGTAGGGAGAGGGGAAGGGAGGAAAGGAAGAAAGAAGGAGAGGAGAACAGGGCGACAGAGTGTGAGGAAAGAGGAAAAAGGAGCTGGCAAGCAACTAGAGGGAGATTACTCCTTGTTTTCCAAACCAGCACTTTCTGGCCACTTTTTTTTTTTTTTTTTTTTTTTTTTTTGAGACAAGTTTTTGATCTCTCACCCAGGCTGGAGTGCAGCGGCACAATCACGGCTCACTGCAGCCTCGACTTCCCGGGCTCAAGCCATCCACCCACCCCAACTTCCCAAGGAGTAACTGGGACTAGGTACACACTGCCACACCCAACTAGCTTTTTGATTTGTGTTTGTTTGTTTGTTTGTTTAGGGATGGGGTCTCGCTATGATGCCCAGGCTGGTCTGAAACTCCTGGGCTGAAGAAATCCTTCCACCTCAGTTTCCCAAAGTACCGGGATTACAGGTGAGAGCCACCACGCCAGTCTCTTATCACTTGATTCCCACCAAATTCTGTTTAAGTGAACATGAAGAGGTAAAGTATTTCAAAAATCCCAGTTTACTTTATATCTTCATTGAACACTAGACAAAGAAGAAGAAGTCCATTAATTTTATGATGTTTTTCTAGGGTGTGGAGGGAGAGGAGGAAGAAATATTCTTGGCATCTTGCCTTTTTTTAAAAAAAAAAAAAAAAAAAGATCTTTGCAGTTTCCTGTTAATTTAATACCAGAACCTTTGCTGTGTAAATAACACAGACAGAGATAAACTTTACTGGCCCTGGACTCCAACCTTTGTTTAACATTCCACCCCCCTCTGATCCATCCCCCATCCCACCTATGGAAATTTGTAATTAGTTGTGGAGATTTAGAGGCTGAGAATATATAGTTCAGGGGGCAGAGCATGTTGGTTTTAGACAAGCCTTGTAAGAATGTGCTAAAAATCCCAGGATACCTGACAGTTCTTCTCTAGAACTTGTCTTTCTCTCTTCCTCAGAGGTGACCTGGATGGGGTTAATTCCCTTTCTGGTCAACTTGTAGGTCTCACCCTGGATCTGCCACCCACCCTCCCAGTTTATTATACCCACTTAGGCTGTGCTTTGCTGGCATGGCCTTGCACTGTTATTTAGACAAGTGATTTAATCCCTCTTACTTGCTATTATTGAGCACTCTTAGTTCCTTTTTTTTTTTTTTAAGATAGTCTCACTCTGTCGCCCAGGCTGGAGTACACTGGTATAATCTCAGCTCACTGCAACCTCCGCCTCCTGGGTTCAAGCGAGTCTCCTGCCTCAGCCTCCCAAGTAGCTGGGATTACAGGCACACACCACCATGCCCAGCTAATTTTTGTATTTTTATTAGAGACAGGGTTTCACCATTTTGGCCAAGCTGGTCTCAAACTCCTGACTTCAGATGATCTGCCGGCCTCGGTCTCCAAAGTGCTGGGGTAACAGGTGTGAGCCACCATGCCCAGCCAGATTTAGTTCCCTTTTTGATAGGGCACTTCCTCCAATAGTGTTTTCAAAGAAGGGCTATATGTGATATGCCTTCTGATTCTTTACATACCTGATAATTTAGCTAGAAATCCAAATCCAGGGTCAAAGTTATTTTTCTTTGATACTTTAAAACAATTTTTCCATTTTTTCTTAAGCCCAATGTTGTTGCTAAGAAATCTGAAGTCAACCAGATTTTTGTTCCTTCCTCAGTCCTTCTACTATCCAGCCTCTGGGAATACAGGTGTGATGGCCCAAGCTTTAGCAGCCAATTTGGATTATGAAGATGTCAGAGGGCAACAGTGACCTGGTATGAAATTTGAGTCTTCAAACACCTAGTAAAGCAGAACTATTATACTATTTCAGCCACAAACTGTCCATCCCCAAACTTCCACAAAAGAGAAAAAGAAATTTTCATTGTTATTAGTGTTGTCTGTGTTACTAAGGATCTTAATTCATATATCCATTAAACCTGCTTTGTTTTATACTTTCCAGAAGCCTAATATTTTTATTTTTTATTTTATTTAATTAATTTTTTTTTTTTTTTTTTTTTTTTGAGACAGAGTTTCGCTCTTGATGACCAGGCTGGAGTGCAATGGCACAATCTCGGCTCACTGAAACCTCCACCTCCTGGGTTCAAGCCATTCTCCTGCCTTAGCCTCCCAAGTAGCTGGGACTACAGGCATGCACCACCATGCCTGGCTAATTTTGTATTTTTAGTAGAGACAGGGTTTCTCCATGTTGGTCAGGCTGGTCTCCAACCCCCGACCTCAGGTGATCCACCTGCCTTGGCCTCCCAAAGTGCTGAGATTACAGACACAAGCCACAGCGCCCGGCCCCAGAAGTCTAATTATTTTTCCCAGTGAATTCATGTTTCCCTAGATATCAGCTACTTTGGCTGGCGATAGGTACACCTGGAAGAGACTAAAACCTAGGCTCTTCCTATATCCCACCTGGGAGCTTAAGGAATGGGGGTGTGATGGGACTTGCCTCTGGCATCAAATGTGAATGTAGCCACTCCCCATGTGCCACCCTCACACACACCAGACATCCCACTCAGGGAACTTCTGGGCACTCTCCTCTGGCCGATGCTCTTTCATGAGGTGGATCTTGTGGTTGGAATTCCTGACCCAAGAAGTGGGAAGAAGAGGCTGCTGGGTCTGGCTGTTCTGTGCTGCTAGCCCCAGCCTGATATGCCATCCCTGGCTAGCACAGCTGTTTTCTGCCTCCAAGCACCATGGCAGTGCTGGGGAGATGGGGTTGAGAAATGGTCTACTCAGGCCAATGCAGGCAAAGAAAAGAGCACACGCGTATAGGGTTCACTCAGCCTATCCCCTTCTATGGCACTGAGGGGAGGAGGCGACAGGCCTTCCCCGGTTTTACATCGGTTTCTCAGAGTCATTACCAACTCCCCTCTTGCTTCTGCGGCGTCTTTAGGGTACTCTTCAGAGGAAGGTGCCAGCCCTTTAAGTACATTATCATCTTGTCACTTTCTGCTTTAATTTTACATTTCATTAAAAATTACGTGAGATGTAAAACTCAGTTCTTGAGTCGCACTCGCCAGATTGCAGGTACTCGATAATAGTCACATATGGTGCAGACAATAAAAAACTTTTCCATCATCACAGAATGTTCTACTGGACAAGGCTGACCTAGACCCTTAGAAGGAAGGGAAATGCATTCCTGCTTCTGACCTGGCTGGCCCCTTGCTCCCCACGCAGATCAGAGCACCATCCGTGTCCTGCATCTGGCCCCCTAGACTTTCTGCTTTACGGAAACAGTCAGGGTTTCACCCCCAGCGCCTAGGGTGGTACAATAAGTATTTGTGGAAATAATGGACCCTCGGTCAGTTTTTGCTAAATGTTGAAGCCCAAAAGGAAAGCTGGGTGGCAGAAATAACCCCTGCGTGTTCTCTTTTATCTCACCTTCCTACCCACTTCTGCGCCCTCCGCCCCCTACCCCCCTACCTCCCACCCCACCTCCGCAAAACCCCAAACTGTGCGGGACTCTGCTCCAGGTCTCCAAACGATCTTATCTAGTGAGGGGATAATTGTCTGTCTTCCCACCCTCGGCTGCCCAGCGCCTGCACCTAGTAGGTGCTCAGTAAGTATGTGTGGCATGGACGAATAAATGAATGAATGAATGACTCTCTGTTTCCCCGCGTCTGCGCAGGGACTTCGGGAGGAGCCACCCTTGGAGGGCTGGGGAGAAAGCCCTCTTCCTCCCACCCGGGCCCGCGATGCGGGCTGAGCCCTGGAGAGAGTGCTCACAGAGGCCCCGCCCGGGGACCCGGGGGTCGGGCTGGGCTCGGCCCTCGGGGGCGTGTCCTCTGTGCCGGGGCGCCACCGCCCCGAGAGGCAGGCAGCGGGTGCGCCCGGGCCGCGGCGGCCGCAGAGGGCGGGCGGCGGCCAGCATGGAGCGCGAGCTGGAGGCGCTGGCGACCCGGCCCGCCCGCCCGGTCGAGCCGCCCTTCCAGGCGTTGGTGGAGGCGGCTGGGGGCCGCGGGCAGGTGCTGCTGGTGGGCGAGCTGTGGGAGCGCGAGCAGAGCCGCGCGCTGCTGCGGGACTTCGCACGGGCGGTGTTCCCGCCGGAGCCAGGCGCGGGCAAGCCGGGCGGCGCGGCGGCAGAGGGCGCGGGGCCCGGGGCGGCGCGCGGGGCGCAGAGGGCGGCGAGGGCGGCTGGGGCGGCGGGGGCGGCGGCGGCGGCGGCGCGCGCCATCCGCTCGCCGCTGGTCTTCGTGCTGTGCCGCGCGTCGTCGCTGGCCGCCCGGGAGCCGCGGCGCCGCCTGCGGGAGATGCTGCGGGACGTGCGCGGCCGGCGGCGGGCCGGGGCGGCGCTGGTCGGGGTGCTGGTGGCCGAGGCCGGGCCAGAGGACGCGGTGGCGCCGGCGCTGCGGCTGCTGGAGGCGCTGTTGCGCGCCGTGTTCGGCCGCCAGGCGGGGGGGCCAGTGCAGGCGGCCGCCTACTGCCCCGGCCTCCCGGCCTCCTGCTTGGCCGTCCAGGCGGCCGCCTGCAGAGCCCTGCAAGCCGCCGGAGCCGGGCAACCAGGTGAGACTGCGCGGGGCCCGGCCGGGCGCGGGCGGGCGGTGGCTCGGGCACGTCCCCCAAGTTGGACCCCTTTGGCCAGTCCCCCTCATTGAGCACCGAGGTAAACTGAGGCTCAGAGCAGGGAGGTGCCTAGAGCCAGGCCTCGCAGCTAGCGGAGAGCGGGCGCTGCGTAGCGGATCGAGTCTGTCCCGGAAGGGTCCGAAGTGCACGGAGTGCACGGGAGATGCCTAGGGGGCGTGGGAAAGCTGAGGGGCCGAGTAGAAGGCAGAGGGAGTGGGTAGAGAGAAGGGATGAATCGGGCAAGGCCGAGATCTAGGAGTTACGGGGGTGGGGAGAGAAGAGGAGTGGGGAAGGAAATGGGAAAGCCTTGGGATGGGAAAGTTTCAAGGGGGTGGATGGGTGCTAAGGAGATTGGCGGTGCCAGAAGCTAAATTCTAGGGCGCTGCGCAGCTAGAGATGCGTCGGGAGCTCTAGGAGGGGCGGAGGGGCATCTCCAGCGCGGTGGAGGCTCGTCCTGGAAGCCCTGCCTGGTTTTAGGAAGAGGGCAAGGAATGGGTGCTCGGGACTTGAAGTGTGGGGAGGTGAGAGGGACTAAGAGTACATTTTCTATTGATTTCTGGCCACCCACCAAGGCTGTGCACCCAACTGCTGTGTCCCTCAGCCTCCCCCAGGTCTGCTGAGGCCACCTTTTCCCTCCACATTCTCCTGAAAGGTGGAAGGGATTTAAGGGTCTTTTCCCAGCCCACGTGACTGCTGCCATCAGCAAAAGGGTCAGGATCGCCTTCCTCCTGGAACGCAAGGCTTTACGGGAACTCTCCAGTGTTCTAGGATGAAAATATGCACATTAAGAGTAGCTGCATCTGGCTATCTCAAGGACAAAAAACCAAACACCGAATGTTCTCACTCATAGGTGGGAATTGAACAATGAAAACACATGGACACAGGAAGGGGAACATCACACACCACACACGGGGGACTGTTGTGGGGTGGGGGGAGGGGGGAGGGATAGCATTAGGAGATATACCTAATGCTAAATGACAAGTTAATGGGTGCAGCACACCAACATGGCACATGTATACATATGTAACAAACCTGCACGTTGTGCACATGTACCCTAAAACTTAAAGTATAATAATAATTTAAAAAAAAAAAAGAAAAAGAAAAAAAAAAAAGAGTAGCTGCATCTGGCAAACCCGGGAGATCTTTGCACTCTCCAGCTCCCAGCTTTCTCTCCCTGCCCAGCTGGGCAGTCCTTCAAGCCCTCCAGCCTCTTCCTCTTAAGTAGATAATGAAGAGAGTGGCTATATTGTGTGTCTCCTGGAGTATTGGCGTTGTTTGGGGGGCGGGGGGTCCCAGCAAGGAGACCTGGTACCTGTGATGCTGCCAATGTCACATTCACCTGCCAGCCTGGCCTGCCTGGGCGAGTGCGCCCGCCCTAACCCTCCTCCCTCAAGGCGCAATCCGTTTTTTTGTTGAGGCTGTGATTGTTCTGATTTTTGTTTCAACCCCTTTGCTGACCAGGCCTCCAAGGGAAAGAAGGGAATTCACGCACATTTTCTATACCCTAATGAGTGCACGCTTTTTTTTTTTTTAGATGAAGTCTCATTTTGTTGCCCAGGCTGGAGTGGCAGTGGTGCGATCTCAACTCACTGCAACCTCCGCCTCCCAAGTTCAAGCGATTCTTCCATCTCAGCCTCCCAAATAGCTAGGACTACAGGCGCCTGCCACCACACCCGGCTAATTTTTGTTTTTTTAGTAGAGACAGGGTTTCACCATATTGACCAGGCTAGTCTCAAACCCCTGACCTCAAGTGATCCACCCACTTTGGCCTCCCAAAGTGCTGGGATTACAGGCATGAACTACCACACCCTGTCCCTCCTAAGCTTTTTGTAGACACATTGCTGTTGCCTCAGCCTGAAGAGCCTTTTCTCCTTCCTCCTCCTCACTTGGCCAATCCCATTTGTGCATTCAGAACTGGACTTCCTCCTCCAGGAAGGCTTCCTTGACCTTCCCTGCTCCCATTTGCAAGTTCACTGGCGAAATCCCAGAACCCTTTATCCCTTTGCTCTCTGAGCTCTTACCACATGATTTCGTTCCCTTGTGAACATGATTTTGTTCCCTTGTGGGTTTAAACACCATCTGCAGTCCCATTTCCTGATACCCTGCCTGGCACGCAGAAAGAGTGAATGAATCCTCCCTTCCTTTTAAATAAACACTCATACTTCTGCGATTTTAACACTTTGCAAGGGAATTGTTCTCTACTATGTTAAGCGCTTTCCTACTTTTATAAAAACATACTGAACAAAATTAAACCTCTCACAAATGACTAAAGGTCATGAGTGAAATTATAACTTATAGCCCACTGATTTCTTTGCAGCTTTTGCAGTGGGCAGAACTATTATCCTCACACCAAATGGATTCATGTCACTAAGATTTCGCTAGTGGTTGGATCTGTTTTTTTAAAGTTTTCCGATTTCTTTCCTCACCGTCTGATGATCATTCTTATTCTAGGTTGCTTGCCTTTTGGCAGTGCCCTTTTACCCAGTTCGTGGTACCTAATCCAGCTGCCTTTGGGTTGAAAAACTAAGGATACAGTCTCATTACATTTGGGTGCAGGTTAAGAGTAAATAGGTCCTGAATAAAGATTGTGAATAACGATTTTCCTTGTTTTGGTGCCTGAAGTCTTTAAAAAATAAATAAATAAATAAAATAAACAACCTAGTTCCTGTTGACTTTATAGATTACTAAAAAATATATCTATTCCTGCCAAGAAATAGTTTGAACTAAAATCAGAGGGAACATGCAGCTCTTTGAGTATTTTGTTTGGTGCCATGTAATTGTAATTAATTTCATGTCATTTTCATTGCTTTAGTTTCCTCAACATGGTACTTACATCACAGGGCTTTTGTGAGATTTAAATGAGAAAACATAGATAAAGTAAAGCAAGCATTTTTAAAGTTCGTTTTTAAAGTACAAAAACCCGCTTTTGCAAATCAGACTCTGTGTTTTTAATCAGTCAGTTGAAACTAGGGCAGTTGACAGTTGAGGCGCTTGATTTGCTGAATGAAATCTCTCAGTCTTGTGAAGTGGGAACCATGTGACCCTCTGACTCAGGTTTTGTGTTCTTCCTAGTGGAAGGAGCCTGGGAGAGGCCAGGCGTCCCCAGACTGCTGGCCTGCTTTTCCTGGGGTCCCTGGAGCCGGAGGAAGAACCAGGATATTGCTGCCTGCAGAAGCCCAGCTCAGGGTGAGTGCTCCCCGACCTCCTGCATCCTGAGGGCCAGGTGCATGGAATTACGGGAGTGGTCACATGAACTTGGGGACCTTAGGGACAGAGTGGACCAACATCTATGGAGTGCTTGCCATGTGCCAGGTGTGGGGGTGAGCAATGTGAGGTGCCCATATGCCAGGCAGTGGGCACATGGGCTCGGTCAGGCTGGGCTCTTTCCCCAAGAGTGTCCACCTAATGAAGGCAGTATGGGGAGGGCTGTAACAAAGGTGTCCCCAGGTGCATGGTGGGGTGCATGGGACCAAACACAGCAAGTCTCCCTGAAGGGTCCAGGGAGTATCCTAGAGCAAGTGATATTTGAGCCGGGGATGGAGGGATTTTCATAGGCAGAAATGGGAAGGTTTGGAAAAGGAGCACTGAGCTAAGGAGTGACAGCATGATGTCATGCTCAGAAAAGGGACCACCTTTGAGAGGCCCCTGGAGTGAGGTGCAGAAGGAAACCAGTGAGGGCCAAGGCTGAAGGGAAGAGTTTGGACCAAATCAGGGTCCCAGATGTGCAGCCTTCGGGGGTAGTGTGCCATGAGCGATTTCTGAGCAGAGAGTTTGGGGTGTGTTTAGAGAGGTGGACTCTAGGAGAGGGAGACACCTCGGCAGAGCCCACCTAGGAGGAGGCTGCCGTGTCCCAGGAGGGATAACAGGAGGCCTGGGCCCGACCTGGGCAGTGGGAATGGAGGGGAGAAAACTCACCCGGGAGCCACTCCTAGGTGGAATCATCAGGCCACTAAATGGAAGTGAGGGAGAAGGGGAAGGGGAAGGCACCCCTACATTCAATGCTGATGTTAGAGAGATAGGAAGCGCACTGATCCCCGCCCTTATCCACGTGAGATGCTTTAAGACACCTGTGGATGCCTAAAATCATGGGTAGCACCAAGCCCTACGTATACGCTGTGTTTTTTACTGTACATACATACCTATGATAAAGCTTAATTTATAAACTAGGCACAGTTAAGACATTTAACAATATATAATAAAAGTTATGTGAATGAGGTATCTCTCCGAAAATATCTTATTGGACTGTACCTCAGGTAACTGAAACTGCGGATAGTGATGCCGTGGATAGGGGTGGCTACAGTGCTCGGAAGCAGGGTGTAGCCTGCTGAATGGACACAGCCCCATCCCAAAGTGCACTGAGAAGTATAGCTTTGTTACAGAAACAATGGATGGTGGTTCAAAATTAACTTTCATTGTGTCTCTTATTTAAGAAAGAAAACCATTAGTTGATGTGTCAGTCTTCATTGCTGCATAAAAAATGATCGCAAGTAGGTCAGGCGTGGTGGCTCATGCCTGTAATCCCAGCACTTTGGGAGGCCGAGGTGGGCAGGTGACCTGAGGTCAGGAGTTCAAGCCCAGCCTGACCAACATGGTGAAACTCTCTCTCTACTAAAAATACAAAATTAGCCAGGTGTGGTGGCACATGCCTGTAATCCCAGCTACTTGGGAGGCTGAGGCAGGAGAATTGCTTAGACCCCAGAGGTGGAGGTTGCAGTGAGCCAAGATTGCACCATTGCACTCCGGCCTAGGCAACAAGAGTGAAACTCCATCTCAAAATAAATAAATAAATAAATAATCGCAAGCTTAGCAGCTTCAAAGGCATTGATTAGGTCCCTGACTTCTTGCTGGCTGTCAGCTGGGGCTGCTCTCAGCTCCAAGAGGCCCCTGCCATTCCTTACTCTCACAAGCCCTCTCACAAGAGATCCTCCTTCAACCAGCAGGAGAACCCCCCTCTCCAGTCTGCTAGGAGGAAGTCCACATAACCTAAGGAGTCAAGGGAGTCACTAGCCATTGCATTTGTCAGAGAAACACCCTACTCCCCAGAGTGACTAAGCTATCACATTCACAGAGCCCATCCAGACTCAAGGAAGGGCTTTATAAGGGGCCAGAATCTTGGGGGTTACCTTAGAATTCTGCCTATCGTGTTTGAAAACTCAAAAAAAAGTCCAAAAGAAAAAAGAAAGAAAACAAATGTGAAACATCATTCACTTAATTCCATCATTCAGAGATAACTACAATTATATTTTGGGGCACACCATTCTATTTACCTATCTCTCCTTGTGCTATTTAAAATTTAATAAACTCACTTCTATATCATCTTCAAAATGCAGCAGACATTTAAAATGTTTAATTGCAAAAATGCTAACTTCAACCTCTCCATCATCATTTTGGATATACTTGGAAACTAAAGGAGAAAAGATGAAGCAACAGAATCATTAACCATTTTACGTAAATCTTGGATAATTTCTCTCTCTGTGGTATGTACAAATCTCATGTAGAAGTGAATGTATTAAAATGCAAATGGCATTTATGGACTATGTACACACATTGATAGTATATGATAAATATAGGATATCATAATTACATGCATTTATACAATCATGAGTTGCTTAATGACAAGGATATACATTCTGAAAAATACATCTTTAGGGGATTTTTGTTGTGTGAACACGATAGAGTGTACTTACAAACCTGGGTGGTATAACCTACTAAATGCCTATGCTATGCAGCATAGCCTATCGTTCCTAGGCTACAAACCTGTACAGCAGGGTACTGTCCTGAATATTGTGGGCAACTGTAACACAACGGTAAGTAGCTGTGTGTCTCAACATACCTAAACATAGTAAAGGTGCAGTAAAAATATGCTATAAAAGATCAAAAAATGGTACATCTGCATAGGACGCTTACCATGAATGAAGTTTTCAAGGCTGGAAGTTGCTCTGGAAGTCAGCGAGTGAAGGGTGAGTGAATGGGAAGACCTAGGACATTGCTGTGCACTACTGTTGACTATATAAACACAGTACACTTAGGCTACACTACATTTATTTTAAAATATTTCTTTCTTCAATAATAAATTAACCTTAGCTTACTGTAACTTTTTTACTTTATAAACTTTTTTATTTTTTGGCCAGGCATGATGGCGTGTGCCTGTAGACCCTGCTACTCCAGCGGTCGAGGCAGGAGGATCGCTCAAGCCCAAGAGTTCAAGGCTACAGTGATCCGTAATCCTGCCATTGCGCTGCAGCCTGCACAACATAGTGAGACTCTGTCTCAAAACAAACAAACAAACAAAAACCACCTTTTTAAATCATTAAAAGCTTTTTGGCTCTTTTGTAGTAATACTTGGCTTAAAACACGAAACACTGTAGAAATGTACAAAAATATTTTCTTTCTTTATATCCTTATTCAATAAGCTTTTTCCTTTTTTTAATTTTTTTTTTTTTTTTTTTTTTTTTTGCTAAAAACTAAGACATAAACATGCGCCTTAGCCTACACCTACACACAAGGTCAGGATCATCAGTATCACTGTCTTCTGCCTCCACATCTTGTCCCACTGGAAGGTCTTCAGGGACAGTAACACACATGGAGCTGTCACCTCCTATGATAAACAATGCCTTCTTCTGGATACCTCTTGAAGGGCTTGCCTGAGGCAGTTTTACAATTAACTGTATATATATAAACTTTATATATGTGTGTGTGTATATATATATCTCCTGCCTCAGCCTCCCTAGTAGCTGACATTACGGGTGTGTGCCACCATGCCTGGCTAATTTTTGTGTTTTTAGTAGAGATGGGGTTTCACCACGTGGGCCAGGCTGGTCTGGAACTCCCGACTTCAGGTGATCCGCCAGCCTTGGCCTATTATGTGACTGGCAGCGAGGTAGGTTGTTTCCACCAACATTGCCACAAACATGTGAGTAATGCATTGCACTGCAACATCAGGACAACTACAAGGTTACTAGGTGACAGGAATTTTTTAGCTGTGTTTCAATTTTTTTTTTTTTTTTTTTTTGAGACGGAGTCTCGTGCTGTCACCCAGGCTACAGTGCAGTGGCACGTCTCGAATCACTACAAGCTCTGCCTCCCAGGTTCATGCTATTCTTCTGCCTCAGCCTTCCGAGTAGCTGGGACTACAGGCTCCCGCCACCACGCCCGGCTAATTTTTTGTATCTTTAGTAGAGACGGGGTTTCACCGTGTTAGCCAGGATGGTCTCGATCTCCTGACCTCGTGATCCACCCGCCTCGGCCTCCCAAAATGCTGGGATTACAGGCATGAGCCACCGCGCCCAGCAAGCTATGTTTCATTCTTATGGGACCACTCTCTTATTAAGGTTCGTAATTGACCAAAATGTCATTATGTTGCACATGACTGTACTTAACTGTTTTGGAATCTTTCTTCATCAATAACATACTATAACTGCCTTCCATAGCAATAATTATATGTCAACAACATATTTTCTTTTTTGAGGTAATTCTAGATTAACATGCAGTGGCAAGAAATCATACAGAAATCCCTGCACTTTGCGAGGCCGAGGCAGGGGGATAGCTTGAGCTCAGGAGTTCGAGACCAGCATGAGTGACATAGTGAGACCCCGTCTCAAAAAACAAAAAAGGAGATCACCTAGGGAGATCCTGTGTATACTTTGCCCAGTTTCCCCCAATGATAACATCTTGCAAAACTATAGTGCAATAGCACAAACGGGATATTGACACTGACACAATCCACAGATCTTATTCAGATTTCCCCAATTTTACTTCTACGCAGTGTGTGTGTGTGTGTGTGTGTTTAGGTCTGTGGAATTTTATATATTGTCTTTAATGCCTGAATCCCATTATATGTGTGAGCCATAGTTCACTCAACCAGTCCCATTGTTGGACATTGAATCAGGACACTTTCAACTGCAAGTAAAGATACCGTGACACACACTAGCACAAGCAGTAAGAGAAATCATTATCTCACCTAAAAGACAATCCAGAGATGGAGTCGGCTTCAGAGTTGGTTGATTCAGGGGCCCAGGGACCCCACCAAGCACCCAGGTTTGCTCTTTCTCTCTGTTGGGCCATCTTCAGTGTCAGTTTCATCCTTAGGCTGGTAGCAAGATAGCTCCAGCAGTTCCACTAATTATTCCTAATTATTTTCTTAGGATAAAATCCTAGAAGTGAAATTTGTGGGTCAAAGGGTGTGTACATTGTTAAGGTTTTTGATATGTATTTTGTTTTGTTTTTTAAGTAGGTATTTGCTGGGGCCAAGTTTCTCCTTTTCCTTCCTAGATAACTCACTCACAACTGATTCAGTGATTTCTTCTGATTCAGTGATTTCTTCTGATTCAGTGATTTCTTCTGATTCAGTGATTTCTTCTCCTGTGTTCCAGAAGACTTCCAGGAACCTGAGGAGGAGCTGGCACTAACAGCCGTATTTCCCAATGGAGACTGTGAGGACCTTGGAAGGGGGTCAAAAGCCTGTGATGGAGTCATCCACACTCCTGCTGAGCCCACCGGAGACTCAAGATGAAGGCTGGACCCTTGCGCTGTCCCTGGCTCTAACCTATAGACTGGGGCCTGGCTCCCTCTCACCGGCCCCCAGGGTCTCCATGGAGACTGTAGAAACCCCCGCGTGCTGGAGGTCTACCGCACTCACGGTTACCAGCTAGATAGTGGGGCTTACTAAGACAAGCAGGACCTAAAACAGTGTCTCCCCTGGGAACCTACTCCCCACCCAGCATTTGCTGAGTCTGATCACAGGGAGGTTATTTTGTATCTCTGGCTCAGTTTCTCTGAGCCGCTGAGACAGATGGCTCTCTGCTTTGAGGCTCTGCAGAGCTGTGGCACCCCACGGTGTGTCTGCAGTGTTCCGGGCACGTGCATGGGCACTCATCGTTGAGAGTGCAGCGGGGAAGAACTCTGAACCAGAAGTCATCAGAGCTGAGGTGTGGCCTTGAACATGTCACTCAGTCTCTGGGGCTTCTGTTTCACAAATGCATGAGGGAGCCACCAGCCCAGTGGCTTTAAACCAGGGGCAGGCTGTCCCTCCAGGCAGCATTGGAAATGTGTGTGTGTTGAGGGGGTCACAGTGACTGTGGGGGCACCCCTGGCATCTAGTGGGCATCGCACAATGTGCAGAACAGTCTCCAACAGCAAAGAATTGGTCCATTCAATGCCAGTTGTAGTACCTTTGAGACATTCTGGCTGAGCCAATGCCTTCTCCCTGTCAGAGTTCCCCAGAGCAGAGAGGGTCAGGCTTCCCTGGACCTTGGCTCCCAGAGCAAGCCAAAATAAAGACTACACTGTTGCCTTGGGGGCTTGTCGGGCCAGGGCCAAGACGGCCTGTGTGCTGCAGGGCCAGGACAGAAATAGCCACACATGCCTGTGAGAACAAAGAGACTCTTTCTTTCTCATGTTGACATCGACTTTCTGTGCCAAGTCCTTTGGGTATAAGGATGCTAGGGAATTCCTATAGGCACCAAACAGAAGGAAAGCTAGGGGCTTGGACTACTGAGTATAGGACTTGCTCTAGCTCTCAGGTCCTAGCCCAAGCTCAATGCAAACACAGCCCCTCCGGGCTCTCTGTTTCTGTGAGGTTCTGGAATCCCTTCCTCTGTGTCCGTGAGTCTGACAGAATCGATGATGTTCCCTTAGAGCCAGGAAATCCATGTGTTTACTCACAGAGGGAACTCACCATTACCTCCCTTGTCTTCTTTGCCTGCCTTGGAGAAATCCAGAGTCTTCGGAATGGCAAAGGCAGCTCCTGGATTTCCCTGGAGGGGAGGCACTAGCTGAGGGAAGTAGCTCCCTTCATTCATGATGCACAGTTTACGCAGCAGACACACAAGTGCCTACTATTTGCTCAGTGCCCTGCAAGGTGCTGCCTAACTTTGATTTGTTATTTCAGCTCTCTCCAGGATAGTGCCAAATGGTGCAATGGGAAACCTGTTTTGGTGGGGGGCTCTAGATCACCGGCTCCAGAACTCCCGGCTGCCAGGGTAGCCCCTACCCCCAGCCCCTTGCTCCTGGACAGCAGTGGGTCTCACCTTTAGCCTCTGCCCCCGGTTCTGGTCTGACCCAACAGAGGGGCTCTATGATATTAAGAAGGGGCCCTTCCTGCTCTGTGCCTCAACCTATTCTCCATAATAGGAAATCTAATCCTATTCCTTCCCTGCCTGATGAGGATGGTGTGAGGATGAGGAGGACGGCATCTCATTTGGGGTTTTTTGGCAGTGGGCCTCATTTTAATCCTGCAGGGCTGCCTGCCAGTAGATCCATCCAGCTGCTTCCTTGTAGCCAAGAATGAGTTCAATGAATTGTGATTCACTGATTTTATTGATTTTGTTTTAAAACAGGGAGACTGGTATTTTTGAAGCTGCTATTATTTTCTATTTCTTTATTAATTTCTTTGTAATCATCTTGTTAAAGTTTTCGTATTTAGTGGGAGAGGGAGCTTTGTTTAAGTTTGGAATTTGCCTAGGGCAGAAGTTATAAGGCTTCCTAACCTTTTGTATGTATTGCCAATATTTGAAACTTGGGAGATTACGTATAAAAAATACCTAGTTTTCTGGGTGGAGGATGGGGCATGCTGTCATCTCAAGTCTGCTGCGGCTCACCCCCACCACCTTTACCCTCTCCCCTGCCCTTCCCATCCCCCACTGCACTTCACTCATGTAAGACGCCTGCCCGGTGCTGGTCCAGGCAGGCATGTGAGTTTGTAGCCTCTGCTCCAAAGGATGGTTTACACATTATTTTTTTCATTACCTTCAGTATTCCTGTGAATGGTTCAAGAGAGAAAGTCTTCGTTTACTAAGATTTGGGTTCTGCCTCCCAAGTGACAATACAGGGCTGAGATCCACCTCAGCTTCTTTGAGATGTGGCCACCATAAGTGTCATCGTTGTAGGGACAGTCTCATTGCTGTCTTCCAGCAGACAGAAGAGTTAGGTGCCAGAAAGGACAATCTTGATGGTGGGTCCCTCCCTGAAGGACTTTAAGAAGGCATAAAGGGGTTGGGGTGGAGGGTGGCATGTGAAGGAGGAGGCCCTTGATTAGGTCAGTGGTCCCTGGGAGCCATCGGCGAGAGGCCTCCAGCCGGGTGACAGTCTGGGCTCTCGGGTACTAATCGTTCTAATAGGGCAGTGGTTGTGGCGCTTCTGACTTGAACTGATAATTCCCATATCTAATAAAACCAAGAAGTACCTCGTTGATATCTTACAGAAAACAAAATGGATCTTCTTCATTCTCGTAATGGCTCCTTGCAGAGAGACCCTGGAGAGCAGGGAAGCTTGGAAAATGGTGGAAATCAGTGGCCTGAAAGCCTCCCAGCCTCTGCCCTGGGTGATATCTCCCCTGCCCTACCAGCTGGGATTAAAAAACCTGTAGCCAGAAAGCATAAGTATATAATTAAAAAACGATTTTAAAATTTTTATAGAGACGGTCTCACTATGTTGCTCAGGCTGGTTTCAAACTCTTGGGCTCAAGTGATCCTCCCACCTCGGCTTCCCAAAGTGCTGAGGTGACAGGCGTGAGCCAATGGCCAGATTTTTGAAAAGATAGCATTCAGCTTAGGCTACAATGGTGTGTGTGTGAGCGTGTGAGCACGCACATACATGTTTAACCAGAGCTAAAATAACCTTAACTGAGTCTCAGAGAATCCTTTCTACTGTTTGGGTCACACTTTTTCTCCTCTCCTAGTGTTTGTCTCCAAACCTTAGTGCACAAGAGTCCCTGGGTTGTCAAACCCAAAACTTAAGGCAACCCTGCAAAGGGGCCAGGAGCTGAGACCCCAAACCTTTGATCTGAACGAGCCTCCCTTACCCTAGCAGAGAACCGTGGATTCAGCCTTGCTGGAGAAGGCGAAGGACTGCCTGGTTAACTTGAAAGCAGCCTGTACTTTAAAGTGTAGCAAAGTGAAGCTGCAGGCTTTATTCCCTGGGGTCAGGAGGCCTGGACTTTGTCCTGTTTGTATGGCAAACACAGCCAGCCCAGTGAGTGAGTGCAGGAAGCTGGCTGTTTGTACCCAAGGGCTGCATAACCGCTTCTGACCTGGTTTTGTGTGTTAGTGGATCGAGGATTGGGATAGACGTGGAATTTGGCCTGGGCAGCCTGCCACTTGGGTAACCTTGGAGCTCAGGAAGAAACGAGGTGCAAGGGAGAGGGTGGATAGCCAGGATCCCACATGGACCCTTCAGATGCCTTTGGTCTGAGCCAGAGCCCTCTGGGTCCCTTATGTTGGGGCTGCCTAATTGGGACTGGAGGCAGAGACGGCCCTCCTGGGACGTGCCATGGTTCACACTGTAGTGGGGGCCAGGATGTGGGGTAGCTCAGGTCCAAATCTCGGCTGGGTGCTGAGGCCACTGTAGGGCTGTGGTTTTGGCAAGGGTGAGAACCCTCTCTGGTGTCCTTCCTGGGCTCCCCAGCCCCAGCCAGGACTCCTGCCACAAATGCAGACTGAGGACTGCCTGTTCTTTGACCAGTGAAATTCAGAGACCCTCAAGGAAGGCTTGCTGCTGTCCTCGTCTGCCCTTAGAGTAATTAGGTGCCTCGCTTAGTCCTGTGACCAAGCCTGATTTTGAGTCATGGTTACAGAAACTTAGTCTGTGTCTTGTAGCCCTGAGTTCCTCCTCTTCCTCACCAGTTAACAATATCTCAGAGCAGGGTGTTGTCCTGAATCATTACCATAACCCCAGCCTAAGCTCATCCTGACCACCACTGTCCCAGGTATATCACCGGCTCCAGAACTCCTGGCTGCCAGGGTAGCCCCCGCCCCCAGCCCCTTGCTCCTGGACAGGAGGGAGTGGGTCTCACCTTTAGCCTCTGCCCCCGGTTCTGGTCTGACCCAGCACAAGGCAGCTCCAAAGAGTGGAGAAAACCTTGAAGCAAAGCCAAAGGGCCAGGCCTGAATGGGAGGCCAGAAGGAAGAAGGCCCAGGAGAAGGTCTAAGCCAGCCCTGTCTAAGAGGAATCTAACACAGGCACATAGGTAGCTTTCTATGGTGGCCACATTAGAAAAAAGTAAAAAGAAATAGATAAAATTAATTTTAAGCATACATTTCATTTAGCCCAATATATCTAAAATATCATTTCAACTGTAAATTATCGAGACATTCTGCATTCTGTTTTGCATATTGTCTTTGAATCCCACGAGTTTACACTTAAAGCCCAATTCAGATATTACATTTTCATCAGAAAAACTTGATCTGTATTTAGATTTCATTAAATGTACAGTCATAAACATTCACATCCTCAAATTGTTTCAGATATACTCAAAGGTTTTGCAGTTATGGAATTAGTATCTATTTTTAAATTTCAATTAATTAAAGTTAAAGTTTAGAATGTGTTTCCTCAGTTGCACTAGCCACATTGCAGCTGCTCAATAGCACCTATGGCTGGTGGCTACTGTATTGGACAGCACCCCTCAAGAACAGGGGAGGCCTGGCGCGGTGGCTCACACCTGTAATCACAGCACTTTGGGAGGCCAAGACGGGTGGATCACCTGAGGTCAGGAGTTCAACACCAGCTTGGCCAAGATGGTGAAACCCCATCTCTACTAAAAATACAAAAATTAGCCGGGCGTGATACCGGGCACCTGTAGTGCCAGCTACTTGGGAGGCTGAGGCAGAGAATCGCTTGAATCCGGGAGGCAGAGGTTGCAGTGAGCCAAGATTGCGCCACTGCACTCCAGCCTGGGCGACAGAGCGAGACTCCGTATCAAAAACAAAACAAAACAAACAAAAAACAGGGGAAACAGGTGAGAGGCCTGTCTTGAGGGTTCATTGTGATTCCCGCGGCTGTTGCCTCCCCAGTCACCCAGAGCTTGCTGGTCATCCCAGACCCTTGGGCAAGGGCAGGACAGCAGCGTCCGGCAGTCGGTTTGTGCAGGGCAGCCTTCCAATTGCCCAAAATATGCGGCTTCCTGGACACCATCCTTGGAAGAGAACCTAGTTCCTTACCGATCCTTTCGTGCCTCAGTCCACCCAGACCAATTCCGGTCTTGGTGAGGCGTTTCCCTCTGACCAAGCACCCACTCATGCGAGGCCCGTGTCACCCGGCTGCGTTTCGCATCTCTGCTCCCATGAATAAATGCATTTACTCTAAAAACGTATGGCACGTGTGTTGTACGTGAAACAGCCACCAGCCTCGTGCCGAGTAGCCGTAAAATCTGTGGTGTATTGAGCGCTGCGCTGCGTGTCCCGGCGGCCCTGCCAGGTAGGTGGATCCGGCCATCCCTTTTCCTTTGGCGGGAGAGGCTGGGCTCGGGGGACGCCCGCGGCTACAGCGCTGCGCTGCGAAGTGGCAGAGCAGGGATTTGATTCCCGGGATCCCAGGCTCCATGGGCCTGCCCTTTCCACCTTATCTCCGTGCAGCCCAAGAGGCATTCGAGCTTGAGTCTTGACGGGAGAACGGAGCCCTTCTAAAACCCGGGGATTTGAATGCCTGCAAGCTGTGCAGTCAGTGCGCTAGGGGCGGTCACAGCTTCCTCCCGAGCGCTTGCCTCCTAGGAAGCATTGCGCCCACTAGCGGGCGCCGCGGGGAGATGCTCCGGGCAGCTCGGAAACCACGGTGGCCTCGCCGGGAAAGAGAGCGCCTAACCCAGGGCTAGGTACCGCCACGATTTCCTTCACCCTGACACGGCCCCCAGCCCAGCCGATACCTGTGTGAGGTCACAGCTGACGTCGATTGGGCCTTGAGAAGTTTTGTGTCGCTCAACTTTGGAGGGAGGTTGTTTCTAAACCGAGCACATCCTAAGAATTCTTTCCGTGATTTCACTATGTCCTAAAAAATAGAGCTCATTTTAGAGTTTTGGACAGGGCAGGGGTTTCAGAACCGTAGGTGTGAGTTCTAGCCCTGTGGCAATAACTAAATGACCGGGTGTTCATCCGATCATCCGAGAAATATTTATTGAGCACCTATTATGTGCCCAATACTGTGCTAGTTACTCTAGTGGACAGTGAGATGAACTACTCAAGATGTGGCGTTGCTCTTGAGTAGTTCCTTGTCTAGTTGGGACTGAGGCAAGGAGATGTGATGCCAGCTGGGTAGGGTAAATGCTTTAAGGGAACCCATGGTGGGCTGGGCCAAGAAAGGCTTCCTGGAGGAGATGCCACCTAACTGAGACTCAAAACAAGTGGTGTTAGCCTGGAGTGTGGGGGAGAGAGCCTTGACGACAGAGACACGAGCAGGTACAAACGGCAATGAAAAGGTACATGGCCACGTGGCCACTCTGGGAGCTTCAGGGGTTCAGGATGGCTGAAGTGTGGCATGCCAGAGCCACACTCCAGCCACATGAAGACAGTCCCACCATCCTGGAGGAGAAAGTCGTGCTCCTGTTGGTTCTGATCATGCCCCTGGCTGGCTGTGAAGAGTGGACTGAAGCCTTCTGGGACTGTAAGCAGGAAGTCAAGGCTGTAGGAGGCTGTCGTGGTCTGGAAAGAAGAGGGAGAGGCAACTATTGGGTAATGGAGTGAGGATGGAAGAGGCCGGTGTGAGAGATTAAAGAGGAGATCTGGTGCTGACTGTTGTGGGAGAAGAGAAGAGTCAGATTTCTGTTGCAGTGGCTGATGGATGTCCTTCACCCACACTGAGGTCAAAGAAGGAGATACACAACTGTGGGACGACAACAGCGTGGACCACTTTGAGGTCACTGAGTTGAAGGAGCCTATGATTCTGCCAAGCAGAGCTGCCCAGGAAGTGTGTGAGTCTGTGCTCAGGAGAAAAGGCGGGGCAGTAGAGACACATTTTATGAGCCACCACTTTGTGCACAGCAGCCAATGAATGGCATTTCACTCTTACAGGGGATGCAGGGAGTGAGAAGAAGGCTATGGACAGAAACACAGAAGAAAGACACATAAAAAAATAGAGTCCAAGATGGGGACTGAAGATTTGAAGGAGCAGAAGTAATCAGAGTTGAGTTTCGAAAAGATCGCTCTGGCTAAAGAGTGTAGGATGGACTGGAGAGGGAGAAGCCACAGGCATGGGCCAGTCAGGAGGGAGAACAGAATCCTCCGGGGGGAGGAGCCTGATGTCTGTGTCCAAGCTACTTACCTTTTGCCCATCTCACAGGTTCACGTGAGGCTCACATGGGGTTGTGGCAATGACACATACAACATCCAAGTGGAAGACAGGATTGTCCTCTCATACAGAATGCCTTCTCCTTGAAGAGCAGAGGTGGCATGTTGACCACCTCTCTGTTTTAAAACATGTTGAATTAGTAGCCAACATTTAAAATTCTGGAGATGTTGCATGAAATTCTGATTTCTGGCTTCTCTTAGAAAAAACATAAGTCTTCCAACAGTCACCCTGCATTCTTGGCAGGAACTGAGTAGCAGTTGCTCTCTTTAGCAGTTGCTCTCTTTAGATGGGGCACTCACTTTTTTTTTTTTTTTTAGACGGAGTCTCACTCTGTCACCAGGCTGGAGTGCAATGGTGTGATCTTGGCTCACTGCAACCTCCGCCTCCTGGGTTCAAGCGATTCTCCTGCCTCAGCCTTCTGAGTAGCTGGGACTACAGGTGCCCACCACCACACCTGGCTAATTTTTGTTTTTAGTAGAGACGGGGTTTCACCATGTTGGCCAGGCTTTGGTCTCGAACTCCTGACCTCAGGTGATCCGCCCACCTCAGCCTCCCAAAGTGCTGAGATTACAGGCATGAGCCACCACGCCTGGCCAGGAACTCACTCTTCATCACAGTCCCCACCACCCCCTAGTGCCTCTTTGACACTGTTAGTTGCCATTCACCATCCTGTGGAGCTGTATTTTCTTTCGCTGGGCCTGCTTTACTCATTTTCATTACCTGTTGGCACTTGTTTGTGACTCCTCTAGGGGTTTGGGGAACACAACTGTCTTCATGTGAGGGCTTGGTAGAAGTGCCTCTGTAGAGCCAGGCGCGGTGACTCACATCTGTAATCCCAGCACTTTGGGAGGCCGAGGCGGGCGGATCATGAGGTCAGGAGATCGAGACAATCCTGGCTAACATTGTGAAACCCCGTCTCTACTAAAAATACAAAAATTAGCTGGGTGTGGTGGCACACACCTGTAGTCCCAGCTACTTGGGAGACTGAGGCAGGAGAATCGCTTGAACCCAGGAGGCGGAGGTTGCAGTGAGCCGAGATCGCGCCATTGCACTCCAGCCTGGGTGGCAGAGGGAGACTCCATCTCAAAAAAAAAAAAAAGAAGTGCCTCTGTAGAATGACACCCCAAATAATCTGTTTACTTTGCATGCACATCTTCTCGAGCCCCGCCTTTCAATCTGAGCCACAGGCTCTTCAAAAATGTTCAATAATTATATTTAATATATTTTAAACAACCACAGTTTAAGAATTCTAATTTAAACAAAAAAACTCACAGATACAACAAAATGTGTTATCAAGCACATTTAATTCACTGGCAACCACAAGACATTGATTGTGCCCCTAGCTTAGGTAGAAGGCTATAGAAATGAACTTGCCATCGCTGTCCGATTGAAGAGTTTAGCTTGATAGTGCAAGGCCAGTGGCTGAAAAAATGCTACCGTTTGCCACTATTCCTTGTCAAGACTTTCTCAGTACTGACTCTTGAAATAAATTGACTTATCGAAGCTAGTGTAAGACTGCAAATGGCCATTGCAACTGCCATTTCAAATTTCTGAAGATGTATTAGAAACGAAGAACCCACTGCCGTCAGGAGAAAAGAGGACCTGGGCAGATAGAAGGAAAGCGTGGAAGACATTTTTTCTCCCTTGGAAAGGCTTTTTCACCATATAACTACTGCACATTTTAATATATTGACAACACTGGACATTTTTCCAAAAGTAACTAAAAACCTTCATTGTTCAACTTTATAATAAGCCAATGATTACCTGTGTATTCATTATGATAATAAAGCACTTCTATGGGGATTTTCTTTTTTTTATGATAGGTTTTGCTTTAGAAAACAATTGAAAGCCACTTTTCTGAAAAAAAACGCTGTTTGCCGCAGCCCCAATTCCCTAAGCATTATCTGGTGGGAGATGTGTTGCAGCGAGACCTCCCACCAGCAGGTGGCACTGCGCGCAATGCTCGCACCTCCCCTCAACACCCTTTCTCTCAGCAATGGCGGGTGATGGTGGGGTCCTCTCTTTGCAGGGGTGGCCATTCTAATGCCTGACCTCAGGTGCAGACCAGTGTCCCCCCCGCGCGGGACTCCTGACCTCGAGGAGGTTTAGAGAAAACAGTGGTGTTCTCCGTGTGCCCTTCCGTGAGGGCTATGGAGTAGACAGCGGCGCAGAAGACGCAGGCCAGGGGAGAATTCGCGCCGGGCGGCAGGCGGGGCGGCGGGCAGCCCCGGGGCGGGCGGGGTCCTGGCGAGAACCGAGCCGGCGGCCTGAGGAGGCGACTGACTGAGCAGCGCACCCGGGGAGCAAGGAGGCGCGGTGAACTGAGCGGGCCCTAAGCTGACAGATACACGGCGCAGCTGGAACAGCAAGCGAGCCGACGGGCGAGTGAGGGGCGCAGCCATGATCACCTCGGCCGGTGAGTGCGGCCCGGAGCCAGCGCCTGGAGGGAGGAGCCGCCGTCGCGCCGGCTTTTAGCTGAGTCAGGGCCGGTGACTGGGCGCCTCCCGGCGGAGCGCCGGCCTGGGCAGCTTCTCGCTGTCCAAGGCCCACCCCCGGGCCGGGGGCTGGGAGTCTGATCAGGTCACTGCGTGCTTCTCTAGCTTGAGGGAATCGAGCCGGGTCAACCGCCTTGGCATCCCTCCCCAACCACACCCCAGCGCCAGGACCCGAGGGGCTTCCTGGGCCTTCCCCTGACCCCAGAAGGGTTTCCCTTTTTTCTGTGCCTCCCATTCTTGGCCGTGTGAGGTGGTCCAGCCCCAGTTCTTCCCCGCAGGGGGTCGGGGTGGGATGGGCCCCTGTGCCATTGAACAGTAAGGCAAACCCCCTGACCAGGCAGCCTAACTGCTACAGAAGTGTTTCTGGACGTGGCCGAGCTCCATTCGCCTTAGAATGAAACCCGGAATTAGGTTCGAGGTGGGTCATTTCTGGGTCCGATCCAAGGGTGTTCATTCAAAACACCCAGAGAACTTTTGGGTTTGGTGAAGACCCTGAAGACGCCCTGGAGATACCTTTATACTGAGAGCCTACTTACCCTTTCGAGATTGTGCGCTCAGTCTGTTGACTGAACATTCAAGAAAGTGGATGGATCTGCGGAGCAGGTTTCATACGCGCAAACCATCGCATAGGTAGAGTCACATAGTGACATTTGCAATGGAGTAAGTTACAGAGATCAAGTTTCAATTGGAGACTTAAGCTCCCCGTTACAGGTTGACTTGCATGTAGCTGTCCAGAGCCTTGGTGCTTTTTTCCGTTGCCTGTTTACATACCCTTTTCTCATTTTCTTACTCTATGCTTGACCCACAAAAAAAGCATTTTATTGTAAACAAACTGGTGAGCAGAAGACAGTAATCTGAATGGTAAGGCGATCAAAACTTTATTTTTATGAGGATTGGTTAAGGAGATCGTTGGAGATACTGGGAGACGTAGTTACTTTCAAACATTTGAAGAGCTGTCACTTGTACCTGAAATAAGACTTTTTGTCCCCAAGGGATACAAGTGATCGCGAGATGAATTTTAGTTCAATATCAGGAAGTTTTTCCAGTCAGAGCTTTGTAAAGATCAATTAAACACTCAGTTTCTTGCCACCTATAGGCCTCATTCTATTTCAAATCCATCCATTACCAATGTTTGTTCTAACTTTGCCCAAACCACCTTCATCTCTTGTCTGGGTTACTATATCAGCCTTGAGGCTTTGTTTTCGACCATTACCCCCGTACAGCCCGTTTTTCTTGTGGAATATGCTTTTTAAAACTTTAATCACATAATACTTCTTTGCTTACAATCCACCAGTGCTTCCATTGTGTTTAGAGCAGCCATGTCCAACCCTTTGAATTCGAGGACGTTTTTTCTTACTGTGGTGGTGGATATCGTGAAAATTATGTACAAACTTTTTTTTTTTTCTTTTTTTAGCTCATTAGCTATCATTAGTGTTAGTGTATTTTATGTGTGCCCCAAGACAGTTCTTCCATTGTGGCCCAGGGGAGCCAAAAAGTTGGACACCTTTTGGGTCCAGACTCTTAACCAAGGACCCACATGATCTGATTCCCACCTTGTCTTGTAGTACTGTCTTCTTCACTCAATACATCCTAATCACACTGGCCTTTTTGTTCCTTGAATATGTCAGTTTCTCTCCTATCTCGGGGCCCTGGCACATTCTGTTCCTTTCTAGCCTTCTCTTCCTCAGATTTTCCCTTAGCTTCTCAATCTTTTGTCTCAACTCAAATGTTACCCTTCCCTGATCATTCTATTAAAACACACTTACTCTCCCTCCACCACAGCTCTGTAATTGCCTTGTTTGTTTACTTCCCTGATTACTGTCTCTCTCTCTCTGGTAGAATTTTGAGCAGGAAGCTTGTTTTCACAATTCTTAGAATACTGCTGAGAGCATGGCAGAAATTCAAAAGTATGTCTTGACTGAAGAGCTCAGTCAGCCAGTCAAAGCAATTAATCAGTCCCTTGAGTTTTTAAAGTAGAGGCTGAAAAAGCACTTGGTGACAATATAATAGACTTTAAGCCTCTTTAAGGTGGCAAAACTAATAATTTTTGAGGTCCTATCCTGAGATTCTGTGATGATCATATAGTGTATATTTATTACTGCCATTTAAGTTTATTGGATTACTTGTCAACTTCTGTTCCAAATCTTTTGTCACTTTGTTTTCTGTCCTATGGCTCATGTTGGCTTAGAATTTGTCCCAGGTGTTAAACAGGCTAGTCTCATGGTTCTGGTGTGGATTAGTCAGTTTGTTCATCCATTTATTGACCAGGCAGTTGCTAGGCACCACCATACAGTGGTGAATAAGAGGTCAACATGTTCTATTAGTTTTTTCAAGAGGTTTGACTATGCAGGGGAGTGGAGAGAGAGAGACAGGTGCTTCCAGGCGGGAGATGTGAAATTGAGTGGGTTGGTGTTTTCTTTTTTAAACATAATACAGACACATAAAGGAAAGTTGTGCTAAAAAGCTTTAAAACAATTGTCCCCCACCTCACTTTCCCTTTCCTGAACCCCAGAGGCAGTTATTCCCAACTTTTAAGCTGTGTCTTCTGGAACATACCTCCATATTTGTAAATAAATATCCAAATATTTCTGTCAATTGATGCAACAATTTTAGACCAGTATCTGCTCAGTTCCTATAATGGCATAAGAGGCTTTTAGCATCCTTAGGCCTTTCCTGTTCTCTCCCCTCTCCAGAAGAGAATTCTGTTTTGTTTTTAAGATGGGAAATACTAACGTATGTAGTGTAGAGTATTGGATTTAGTTCTGTTCCATGGCCAGAGGCTGAGTTTCCAAGCTAGGACAACCATGTAACCAGTTAGTCATAAGTGAAACCAAACCAGAGAATATAAAAATCCATCTCCCTTTTTGGTAAAAGCCACTCAAATACATTGATTGAGGATAGGTAGCAGTTTTAGTATTAAGTGTTCTGTTATTTACGATCTGTTCTACATTTAAAGCATTCTGGCCTGTCATCTTACTCCACATCACTAGTTTGCAATTTTTTCTTTTTCACTGATTGAATTTTGAAATTTATCTGTTTCCTGTGCTAACCATTCAGAATCTCTGTTCTGGACTTGTCATACCAACCTAAAGTACCAAGAGGTTCTTTATATCTGCTTTTATGCTACTTTAGTTTTGCTTGGTAAATTTTGTGTCTTTTCCTGTATGGCTTCCTAAAGACTGCTTAAGCTATTTGGCAAACCTATACTTGTCAATTAGAAATGGCTACATCTAACTAAGTTGCCTTGACACTTTTTAATCAAACCACAGTTTCAACTCAGTGTTCTGGAATGATTTTAAAACCCACATGGAAAACATCTGAGAGTGGTTTCCTTTGTGGTCTTAGTACAATAATTTCCCATATCATTTTTCCAATAATCCCTTTGACCTTTGACTATATTTCAAGGTGTGTTCTTTTGGAGAGGACAATTATTCCTTTTACTCTCCTATATTAGTGGTAATACCTTGAGGCTAAGAGAAGCCATATGGAGAACACTGTGCTTGGGTAATTGAATTCAGAATGAGTATGATTGTTCATCATTTAGTAAAACCCAGGTTACTTGTGATAGGAAAGAGGTGCCATAATATACACACCTTGAAATAATTGAAGTATTTTACCTTGTTGAGTTGATGACTATATGCTCCCATTTTTGTAAATAATCTTATAACTGTTGATTTATTTTGTATGAATAATTTTATTCTAAAATTGTATAGGAAAGTTTCCCATTTTAATCAGTAAATTAGGCCAATGGTTCTCAAACCATAGTGAGCAAAAGAATCACAGTACTGGGCCCCATCCTCATAATTTTTGATTCAGTAGGTCTGGAATGGGGCCGAGAATGTGTATTTCTAACAGGTTCCCAGGCAATGCTGTTAGTCCAGGGACCACACTGAAAACCATTGAATTAGGCAAATGATGTGATATATGTGGTGCCATGAGGGTTTGATAATGTAGTTAAGTCTTAAACTTGAGATATAAACCTTTACACTTTCAAAGAAAAATAATCATTCCCCTAGAGAATTTACGCCTCAAAAAAATTGTTTTTCAGCCATCATGTATTTTTGACCAGGTGTTAATTTCCACATTAGTGAGAATGTGTTTCATAATCATGTTACATCTTTTTTCTCATAGCTGGAATTATTTCTCTTCTGGATGAAGATGAACCACAGCTTAAGGTATGAATTGAAGAATAAGTAACTAGGCTTAGTGTGAATACCGTGAAGCCTTTTGAATTTAGTGATATCTGTAATCTTCCCTCGTTTAAAGTTGCTATCCTAGCTGGCTTGTACCCAGTTATTGTAACCTAGCCAGAGAGGACAGTATTTTGGCCACAGCAGTTGGTTTCCCTTGAGTTTAACAAAGCTAAGACAAACCTCGTTATGACATTTGAATAGCCCTCTAATTTCTTTTTTTTTTTTTCTTTTTTTAATCTTTTTCCTTTTTTGAGACAGAGTGTTACTTTATCACCCAGGCTAGAGTGCAGTGTGTGGTCATGGTTCACTGCAGCCTTGACCTCCTATACTCAAATGATGCTCCCACCTCAGCCTCCCAAGTAGCTAGGACTGTAGGCATGCACCACCACACTCATCTAATTTTTAAATTTTTTGTTGTGATGAGGTCTCACTATGTTGTCCAGGTTGATCTCAAACTCCTGCTCCTGGGCTCAAGTGATCCCCCCGCCTTGACCTCCCAAAGTACTGGGATTACGGGTCTGAGCCACCACACCTTCCCCTTCCCCCGCCCCAGTTTCATTATCAACAGAAAACACAAAAAGTTGTTGCTTCTGTTTCACATATTTAAAGTTTTTTATTTGATGGAAATTTGGAATGTCCTTCTGGTGGCTCTAGATACTTGATTCCTTTACATCTAAACCAGCAACCTGGAGTTAATTGTTTATATTCAAAGAAGAAAAATTGTTGATGATTGAAAACAGAAATGTGTAAACTCAAGAAAAAATGTAAGTTGGTAAATTTTTATATTTGTCATAGAGTAAAAGTTTGAGTAAATATTACTGAGGATTTGATCATTGATTTGCTGGAAAGAATTTTTTAAGGAAGTGTAATGATAAGTCTATCTCAAAATAGGATTTTGGTTATCTTTTACAGGAATTTGCACTACACAAATTGAATGCAGTTGTTAATGACTTCTGGGCAGAAATTTCCGAGTCTGTAGACAAAATGTAAGAAATTATTTTTATAAATCAGAATAAGGTGGATCAAATTTAATTGTGAGTGTGGGTCTTGTGGCTTATTGATTCATTTAGAAATTTGCTGTTAACTGAATTGTGGCTTGAATATTTAGATTTGGGATTTTTAGGGAAAACCACAGTTTGAACTAGACCTGTACTTCCTAATTTCTTTCAGAGAGGTTTTATACGAAGATGAAGGTTTCCGGAGTCGGCAGTTTGCAGCCTTAGTGGCATCTAAAGTATTTTATCACCTGGGGGCTTTTGAGGAGTCTCTGAATTATGCTCTTGGAGCAGGGGACCTCTTCAATGTCAATGATAACTCTGAATATGTGGAAACTATTATAGGTAATTATCATCTATCTGGTAAGGCTTTATCTTGTCGGCTTCTTTCTTGCTGTAGTGCACATAGAAGCTTTTTTCCTGAATTTGATGTTGCCAAATTTCATTTTAATTGGAAGTTCATAATCTTTCTGTAATAATTTTATGCAGGCTGAGTTTTTAGATCTGCCCTTCAACTGAGTGCTGGTTCTCAGTGGTTATGATGATCACCAGTCCAGTGAGCATACTGTTAGAGGAAAAGATTAAATCAGATTACTATAAGTAACAAGTGGTACCAGTTTATGTAGTTTTTTCAAATACAAGAAACCATTATTTAGTATCTACATTGTGCTAGGCACCGTGCTAGTCACTCTGCATACCATGGTTTATTCCACAACTACCCCATGAGGAAGGAGCTAGCCATTTTACAGATGAGACAACTTGGGTTTTGAGATGATAAAGACATGGTTATTAAATAGAAGGATAAAATTTAAAACCTGGTTTTACTCACTCCAAAACCCATACTGTTTCTATTTGTAACCGTTGTTTTCTTACTTGTTTCCTTATTTTTGAAGGAAGGGGATAACACACAGGCAAGGCTTTGAATTCTCTGACACATATTTCAACCAGAGTTGTAAATTCAACTAGTTACGTAAGATTTTATACAAAGATTTTATAGCGTAAAAAAATGCTTGAAAACTCTTGATGTAGTAAATTAAAGAAGGGACTGCATACCCTTCAGACGTGTGTTTATCAAACTTTGGATTCATAGTACAGAGAGCTCAAGGGCATGTTCTGTCAGGAGTGTACAGTGTAGATATTTCACATTGCTGATTAGTAGAAGGTCTGTATTATTCACTTGAACACTTACAAGGAGGAAGTTGGTATTCTCTTTTAGAAATTGGGAAGTGCTGCACAAGGGGGTTGATAGAGGTACCGTCAACTGTCCTTGGGATTCTGTGTTCATGTTTTTAAAGTTTTTGCTATGATGATATGAAAATTTTGCAAGTTACTTTATTGCTATTGGAGGCTCATTGAATTGAGCTGTCATCTGTGAATCCAGTGGGAAGAACTGATGGCTTAAAAGGATGGACCGTATTATTTGAAACTAGACTACTTTCTTCACTTAAAGCTAGAAGCAGGGGGTGAAATACCTTACTTATCTCTTTTATATGATAGTTTTTTTTTGAAAACAGGGCAGGATCTCACTGTGTTGACCAGGGTGGTCTCAAACTCCTGGCCTCAAGCAGTTCTCCTGCTTTGGCCTCCCAAAGTGTTGGAATTAACAGGCGTGAGCCACCACAGCCAGCCTTTTTTTTTCTTTTTTTTTTCTTTAATGAAAGTTTATAGTTTTTTTACAACAGTGATCTACAAATGCTTAAAATGCCACCATTGTACAAATTGTGCTTTTAAACTGGACTGTTGGTATGAAGTGCTATGGCCTGGTAGATGCCTTCTCTGTCTCTAAACACTGTATCATTTTACCTTTGGAAGGTGAGTTTTGATCAGTAGACCAGTTCTGTTTGCATTTATTTATTTAAAAGTGGGGTTCACCCTTCCTCTAGTTTTGTAGGGCACATTTTTTAAGATGTCAGTGAGATTCATGAGGGGGTATACAAAATAGAATTTGGAAAAGGCTTCCTAGCGTCTTAATGAATATCGTAAACAGTACCTCCAGAAAATCCAGGACTCATAAATCTGCAAGTTATGACAAGGCTTTAGCAGGAAATGAGGCTGAGTTTTAGTTATAACATAAACCTGGGATATATTTATGACATATATGCAAACCTGGTGAATGAGAACATGAATATCATTTGAAACCTGGGACATATATTTTTCCCCTTCAGTTATATAATCTAAGGAAAATTCCCCAAATGTTCTAATTTTGAGGTTCCTCTCTGATGGGGTAAGGGTAATGTTTCCTCACTTAACTACAGTTGGTTCAAAAAGCTCACATTAGGGCCTGGTGGACATTTTCAACAACTGGAATTTTTAAGGTCTATTTTGCATTATAACATCCATTGTGTTTTTTTGTTTGTTTGTTTGTTTTTTGGCAGTTTTTCTCTGTTGCCCAGGCTGGAGTGCGATGGCACAATCTTGGCTCGCGGCAACCTCCACCTCCCTGGTTCAAGTGATTCTCGTGCCTCAGCCTCCCAAGTAGCTGGGATGACAGGTGCACACTACCACACCTGGCTAATTTTTGTATTGTAGAAATGGGGTTTTGCCATGTTGGCCAGGCTAGTCTTGAACTCCTGGCCTCAAGTGATCCACTTGCCTCGGCTTCCCAAGATTTTGGGATTACAGATGTGAGCCACTGACCCAACCCACTATGTTCTTATTAACTGTACCTGAACCTTCATGGTTCCACCTGAATCTTGAATGTAGTATATTCCAATTTATAAAAGTCCTCTGCTTCCTTCAAAATATAGACCCATTTAACCCGGGTCGTCTAGTAGGCCAACAGTCATTTATGCTAGTTAAAATTATTTTTATTTCTTGGGGCTATGGTTTATAACTAATAAATCTTGCCCTCATCTTCTTACTTATCTTTGAAAGGGAAAGAAGCCAATGAATTATGGAGAGGATAATTAATGTATATGTCATTCCTCTTGGGTGACTGGGTTTTTTTGTTGTTGTTTTTCTGGTTTTTTGCTTTTTGTTTTGAGACTGAGTCTCGCTGTGTTGCCCAGGCTGGAGTGCAGTAGCGCGATCTCGGCTCACTGGACGCTCCACCTCCCAGGTTCATGCCATTCTCCTGCCTTAGCCTCCCGAGTAGCTGGGACTACATGTGCCCGCCACCATACCCGGCTAATTTTTTTTTTTTGTATTTTTAGTAGAGACGGGGTTTCACCGTGTTAGCCAGGATGGTCTCGATCTCCTGACCTCGTGATCCACCTGCCTCAGCCTCCCAAAGTGCTGGGATTACAGGCGTGAGCCACCGCGCCTGGCCAGGGTGACTGTTTTATCTTCCTTCTGAAGGTGGAAGGCTTAGGGAAATGTCCTTCTTTTGGTTGTACTTAGAAAGTTTAAGGTATGATTGCAAAGAAATATAACTAAATCGCAAACAAATGTTTCTTATCAGGTGTGCTATTGATATCCTTCAGTATGTCACACCCTCCCCTCCATGCACCCAAATCATTGTGAAATATGGAAGCTAAATTGGGCACCAACACTTTTGCATGAATTTTCAGACACTTTCTTGGGAGAAATAGGTTCCACCTACCTCACATTGAAACAATAAATAGAGTCAGGAATCACATAATGACAGACTACGTAGACAACAGATGTCCCATAAGAGTACAACACCATATTTTTACTGTACCTTTTCTGTGTTTAGACACAAATACTATTGCCTATAGTATTCAATACGGTAATATGCTATACAGGTTTGCAGCCTAGAAGCACTAGGCCATACCATATAGCCTAGGTATGTAGTAGGTTATATAACATCTAGGTTTGTGTAAGTTCACTCCATGGTGTTTGCACAATGATGAAATCACCTAAAGATGTGTTTTCCAGAATGTATTACTGTCATTAAGTGACACAGGACTATTTTTCAAAGAATCTGCTACAGTTGCTGGAAAAGTTTTTGGAAATCTTTGGAACTGCCTTTTAAACTTGTGGCACATTTCAAGTCATTTCCCCATTACCCTACAGAGACAATTTAGACATAGTTCTTACTCTCAGGTTGCTAATAGCTTCATTAATGCAAAGAAGTCTGATATACTACTATGTGATAATTGCTATAATAGGCCTTTTAAAATATCTTCAGCAATGGCAAATGTTTGTTTTTTGAAAGTGAAGCAGCAGCTGTTTGTAGCCAATTCTTTTGAATAAGCAGCTTAATCGGGTAGAGTAATAGAATTTTGATCAAAATGGAGTAACAAGATAGAAACTTTAAAAATAAATTAAATAAGAGACAGGATCCCATTGTGTTGCTCAGGCTGGCCTTGAACTCCTGGGCTCATATGATCCTCCTGCCTCAGCCTCCCAAGTAGCTGGGACTGTGGGTGAGCACTACCACACCTGGCAGATATTAATGTTTTGAATAATGTCAACTGGATTGGAATTAGTGTGTAGTTCTCCAGTGTAAATATTATGGGAGAACAGTATTAATTCAAATGTATACGTTCTAGCATTTCAAAATTTGCTTATTGCTTTATAGTCATCCCATAAGTATATATGATTATAAATATAGGCATTGCCCTTTCTGATAGTTTAGCCCAATTTACAAGATAATCAGTTATTTTATTTCCTCAACAGCAAAATGCATTGATCACTACACCAAACAATGTGTGGAAAATGCAGATTTGCCTGAAGGAGAAAAAAAACCAATTGACCAGAGATTGGAAGGCATTGTAAATAAAATGTTCCAGCGATGTCTAGATGATCACAAGTATAAACAGGCTATTGGCATTGCTCTGGAGACACGAAGACTGGACGTCTTTGAAAAGACCATACTGGAGTCGGTAGGTAGATTATGTTATTTTAGAAATTGTTGTTGATAGGGAATCAGCAAAGCAAGTTATTCAAACTGAAACTTTCATAGGCAGTGAAAAGAAAATCTAGTTTAGAAATAATAGGTGATCTTTTGCCAAATATTTTATTTTCATATTTATGTATGAACCTTGGTTGTGTTTTGTGTTCATGGAATATCTGCTTTTATCTTACCACATAATCCTTTGAAGTCTTGCATGGGGAAGTTGTATTAATTACTCTGCCCTTTTTAAGAAGACAATAAACTACTATTTTAATGCATTTATTAGGGTTAAAACTACTCAGCTAGATTCCCGGTTTGCGGTGTTTGCAATAATTAAGACAATTTAAGTCACCAACCGAAGTGGTCAGAAAGGTAAAAGCTGAGTAAAATGGACATTGATCTGCAGGCTCACTTTGTCTCACCAGCTATTTCTTTCCATGAGCTAGCTCTCTGTACACTAGCCATTTTGGTATCTTCTCATCTAGATGAACCCTGCCTCGTTTCCCCTTCCAAAAATATTTTTTACATTTCTTTTTTCTTTCTTTTTTTTTGAGATGGAGTCTCGCTCTGTCAACCAGGCTGGAGTGTGGTGGCGCAATCTTGGCTCACTGCAACCTCTGCCTCCGGGGTTCAAGCAATCCTCCCATCTCAGCTTCCTGAATAGCTGGGATTACAGGCGTGTGCTACCACACCCAGCTAATTTTTGCATTTTTAGTAGAGATGGGGTTTCACCATGTTGACCAGGCTGGTCTCAAACTCCTGACCTCAAGTGATCCACCCGTCTCAGCCGCCCAAAGTGCTGGGATTATAGGCGTGAACCACCACACCTGGCCTCCATTCCTTTCTTTGCCTGCTTTATTTCTGCTCACAATTCAGAACTTAGCTCAACTATCCCTTGTTTGCAGAACTTTGATCCCAATACCCATGCCTTCCTCAGCCCCTAAGCAAAGACTAGGTCCAGTTCTGTTGTTAATCTTGTGGAGCCCTATACATTTTTTCATGGTGTTTATCCCTTGATAATTGTATTAGTAGATAGTTAATAGCTATCTTTCCCACTAGATCGTAAGCTATATCGGGACAGGTATTTGTGCCTTTTTCACCACTGTATCCCCAAAACCTAACACAGTGTTTAGCATTGATAATACGATTTGTTTAAATGAGTGAATGAATGAATGGCCTAATGTGATATAATGGCCCTTGTTTCCCTCTCAATTTCATTTTTGTGCAATTTTAGCCCATCCTTGTCTTCATGTGTATAAGATTACATTTTTGGCTTTCATTTATTCAACAAATATTTTTTGAGTGCTTACTGTTTGCCAGATACTGTTCTAGGCATTGGAGATGTGCATTGTCCCCACTCATCCATGGTTTTGCTCTCTGTGGTTTCAGTTACCTGCAGTCAACTACAGACTGAAAATATTAAATAGAAAATTCCAGAAATAAACAATTCATGTCTTAAATTGTGCACCATTCTGACTAGCACAATGAAATCTCTCACCATCTCTTTCCATCCCGCATGGGATGTGAATCATCCTAGTAGATCTATGCTGTATACACTGCCTATTAGTCACTTTAGGGACCACCTTGCTTATCAGATTGACTGTCGCAATATCCCAGTGCTTGTGTTCAGATAACCCTTATTCTACTCAGTAATGGCCTCAAAGCACAAAAATAGTGATGTTGGCAATTCAGATATGCTAAAGAGAAGCCTTAAACTGCTTCCTTTAATTGAAAAAGTGAAAATTGCCAACTTAATAAGGAAAGAAAAAAAATTGTATGCTGAGGCTGCGCTAAGATGTACATAAGAATGAATCTTCCATCCATAAAATTGTGAAGAAGAAAACAGAAATTTGTGCATAATTTATATAGAGTTTGGTACTGTTTGTGGTTTCAGACATCTGCTGGGGATGCTGGAACATAGTCGTCTCAGATAAAGGAGCACCTACTGTAGTAGCAAACAAGACCAACAAAGTTCCTGCCCAAAGCAAACACTTCATTGGGGAATCTAGAAGGGGAACAAGCAGTCAAACAAATAAATATGTAAAGTAAAAGAATGACAAATTTAAAAAAAATAATAAAGCAGAGTAACAAATGCATCTTTCTTTGTATCCCAGTGCACATATACATATAGATGTAATTTAAGCTTTATGAAACCAATACCTACCCTTACTACTTGTGATATAACTCTGTTATTTTTAAATTGTATTTTTAATTTTTTTAATTTGCTAGTCACACTTCATTAAATTGATTTTATTACGCAGTGGAAAGTCACAACTCACTTTTTGAGAAACACTCCTGTAGCTTTCAGTGTGCTAATTTATGTTGAAGGCCTTTTACAGGGTGAAGTCTCAAATATTGGGGATACTTTTGAGAATCACCAAGTAAACACATAGAGCCTGGATCAAAGTTTTCTCGTAGGGAGAGCACCAGGCAGATGTGACAGCACTCAATGCTTGAGTCACTCAGAGCTGTGTTGTGTTTCCTGGCCAGCAAGTGAGTGTAGGCAGTAAGTCATGAGGGAGTCTAGTAGCAAGGTAAGAAGCAGAAAGACTTCAGCAGACACATTTGGAAAACATAGCTACTTAGTGTATGGACAGTTGTATATCTTTTATAATAATTAACAGCATCTCATGTAATGGTGATTCTGAGTACCACTAAATATTGTTTTTAATCCATTTTTTATGATGATTTGGAAATATGTAATTCTTCTTTTAAGATTTTCATCTAAAATGGTTTAAAATTCTTAAGTTTGTATTGCTTAAGAGGTTTAAATAATTGGCTGCCTAGATTGACTAAAGAAGCAAGATTAAAATAATTCAATTTCTAAATAAACATAATGCTGCAATAACCAGATAACATTATATCTTTAAATTATCTCTTTCAGAATGATGTCCCAGGAATGTTAGCTTATAGCCTTAAGCTCTGCATGTCTTTAATGCAGAATAAACAATTTCGGAATAAAGTACTAAGAGTTCTAGTTAAAATCTACATGAATTTGGAGAAACCTGATTTCATCAATGTTTGTCAGGTAATGACATTACATTATGTTTCATTACATTGCTCCACGCTGTACTGTGCTATGTTATACCACTTCACATTTTATTACTTTATATTACTATAATGGCTTTATACATGTATCTCAGCTAATCTTCACAGCAGCCCTGTGAAAATAAGGTATGTGCTTTATATTCCTTTTTATTAATAAGAAACTAAATTTCACAACACTAAAAAGCTATTTTGTTGTAACACATTCTTTCTATGTATTCTTTTTTCATTTTGAAAATAATCCAATAATTTAAGGAAATTTTTAGAAATAACGAAGGTTTTTTAAAAAGCTAGAAGAAAAGATTAAAACAGTACCTATGCTATACTATGTCATTCTAAAGAGAATTCAAAGTGTATAAATTATATACGGTTTCATTACCCGTACACACCAAAACATTTGGGTATCTTTTCTTTATCTCTTTCTATATATAAATTTGCTTGCACATAAAAAAAAAATACAGATGGTACAGAAAATATAGAAAATGAAAAGTAAGGCTTCTCTTTTCCATCATTTGGGCTTTTTCCCAAAGGTAAGACATAGATGTTTTTCCCTACTTATTCGCACATGTGGATCTACTGCATTCTTTTAATGACTATATTGTATTTTATTGACTGGAGGTGTGCATGGGTTTACTTTTTAACAATTGCCATGTTGTATACATTTTCTGTATTCTGCTCAGGGCATAGCATTTTATTGCACATTTTGTTGTTTCTTCATTATAATGTGCTCCTGTGTGTTTTAATCCTCTAGACTTTAAAAATTTAGATTAAAACACTGTTTTTTACAATCCCTTTTAAAGCAAGTTTGAAACAAAATACTAGAAGAAAAAATATCCATGTTTAAATCACCCAAAGTCAACTTACTATTCTAACTTGATTTTTTACATCACCCAAAGTCAATTTAGTATTTAATAGTGTATTTCCTTTCAGTTTTCTCTACATAGGTTTTCGGAGTTTTGTTGTTTCTAAATATTTTTCATAGTTTTTTTTAAAACTCACATGAAAAATAGCAGTTCCCTGCCCTCTTCCTGTCTGTATTTCAGTTTTATTCCTTAGAGGCAATTTTATTTCTTTCAGCTGTTGTATTCCTTATCTTTTTATTATTTTTAAAAAACTTTATTGTTCATTTTTAAAATAATATCTTTTTGAGCAGATAATATGTTCATGTGATTTAAAATTCAAAAAGAATTATGGGGTATACAATGAAGTCTTCCATTACTTGGCTCCAGCTACCGAGTTCTTTTCTCTGTGGATAAACAGTGTTAATTGTATACAGTCTTTAACATTTTTCCGTGTTCTAACTCTTCATAGGGTCCTCTTACTTGATTGTTGTAATCATTCAGTGTATGTACTTTGCCTTACTTAATCATTCCCCTATTGTTGACCACTTATTTTGTTTCTGTTATTTCATGTTCTTAATTTATAATAACTTTGATTAATGTGTTTATTTTGAAGTTGAGTTACTTGCTGCCTAAGGGAACAAGAAAATTTAAATTGAGTTTTTAAAAGAAAAATTCTAACTTTGTTGGATAATTTTGTTAAAACAATGGCAGATCATAAGAGTAGTAAGAGAAATGCTTCAAAATGGTAATTTTAATGTCTCTTATCCTGGCCCAACACAGCACAATGTATGTTAAATGAATGAGTAACTTCCATAACATATGGTAGGGCAGAAAATAACAAATTAAGGAGCACTTAGGTATAAGTTATGGATAAGATTTAAAGAAGCCAAGATTCATTCAACAACCAATGTTGAATACTGCTGATTACCAGGCACAGCATTAAGAGTTATAAATATAATTTGTATGAATTTTTTTATGGAAGACAGATGCCATCTTTAGAAAAATTTCATCTAGTGCTGGGTTTAGAAATAGAGTGCTAGACTGGATAGTCTGCCCTAGTTTGCCTGTGCTTATATTTTAAGGTTTTCTATAATGTTGATTTTGTCTCCTTAAGTACCTTGTAGATGAAGTTTTTAATTATTAAATAATTGTTCTTTATCTCCATTTCAGTGCTTAATTTTCTTAGATGATCCTCAGGCTGTGAGTGATATCTTAGAGAAACTGGTAAAGGAAGACAACCTCCTGATGGCATATCAGATTTGTTTTGATTTGTATGAAAGTGCTAGCCAGCAGTTTTTGTCATCTGTAATCCAGAATCTTCGAACTGTTGGCACCCCTATTGCTTCTGTGCCTGGATCCACTAATACGGGTACTGTTCCAGGATCAGAGAAAGACAGGTATAAGTACCTTTTTCTGCATCAAAACTAATTGAATAATCTTTATTTCATTTTGGGGACAGGTAGAATATTTATAGGAAGCATATTCTAAGAATAAATAAATTTTGCCACTAGTTTTCATAGATTGTAAAGTCTTATTAGGCTATTGCTCTGTTTTGTACTGTGCTGGGCGTAGTAAGGAAAACCGAAGAAATTGACCCTTCTGGAAAGAAATAGAAGTGATTATCTTGTAAGGAGGGCCTACCAGACAACATGTGTACTATTTAATCAAGTAAATTTAAAAAAACAGGTGGGGATAGGTCGGGGCTACCTTTTAGATATTTGGGTTAGATATATCTGGGTTAGATATTTAGAAAGTAAGGAACATTCTCAGCTTTTTTGCTTTTATTAGAACTAAATACACAAATTTCTATAGTATTAGAAATTTGCATTCTGTACAAATTGATATGGTATTAAAATTTTATTTTTCTGTATTTTACACGTTTAGATCACTTACTAAAAACATTTGTGTGTCTTAGTTGTGCCTGTTTATGCTGGCAGCCCCCTAGCCCGCTCTTTCACTGGATATCTGTGTCTGAGAAATGTGGGACTCTCTCTTTCACTTAAGTACTCAGAGGCCATTGTAGGGTTATTAATTGGCCTAATTTCAATATTGTTGTGTCTCAGGGAATAGGGAGTCCCAAGGAGAAGGAGAGAGATGGGGGAATGACTGGTGTGTGGAGCAGTCAGAACACACACATTTATTGATTGAGTTTGCTGTTTTATATGGGTGGGGTTCATGGTGTCCCAAAACAACTACAATGGTAACATCAAAGATCACTGATGACAGATTACCATAACAGATATAATGATCATTAAAAAGTTTTAAATATTGCAAGGATAACTAAAATGTAACACAAGGACTAAGTGATCACATACTATTGGAAATGTGGCTCCAATAGACTTCCTTGAAGGGCAGTAAAACAAAGGTATGCCTATATTTTTCTTTATATCGTTACCTCTTTCCTTATTACTAAAACTATGCTAAGTCTTGCAATCAGGTATTGTAAGACCTACAATTTTGATTCTTTTTTCTTTTTCAAGATTCTTTGGGCTATTGTAGATTTTTTGCATTATGTAAGTCTGTGGGTGTTCTGACTGGGATTGTATTGAATATCTTCAGTTTGGGGCACATTGAAATCCTGATAATATTGAATCTTGTAATCCAGGAATATGGTAATCTTTTTCATTTACTTAGGTTTTTAATTTTTTTTCTCAGTAGCGTTTTGTAGATTCAATGCAGAGGTTTTACACATCTTTTCTTAATTTTCTTATATCCCTAAGTATAATTTTTTTTTTTGATGCTGTTGTGAAGTGGTATTTTTAAATTTCTATTTTTTTTGTTGGTAGTATATAGAAATATAATTGATTTTTATATACTAACATTGAATCCTATGACCTTGATAAAATCATTTATAGCTTTATAAATGATTTTTTTAAGTAAATTTTTTAAAGTAGATCCTTTTACAGAATTTTCTTTATTGGTGTCTTGGTCATCTGCAGTTAGAGACCATTTTACTCCTTCTTTTGTAATCTTTATACCTTTTCTCTCTCTTTTTTTTTTTTCTATATTGGCTAGGATTCCCAATACTTATAGAAGTGATAAGAGACAGCATCTTTAATTTTTTCTCAATCTTAGGGGGATAGAAGTTATTTATTTATTTTCGAGACAGAGTCTCAGTCTTGTCACCTAGTCTGTAGTACAGTGGCATGATCTCAGCTCACTGCATCCTCCACCTCCTGGGTTCAAGCAGTTCTCCTGCCTCAGCCTCCTGAGTAGCTGGGACTACAGGCGCAGGTCACCATGCCCGGCTAATTTTTATATTGTTAGTAGAGACAGAGTTTCACCATATTGGCCACGCTGGTCTCGAACTCCTGACCTCAGGTGATCCACTTGCCTCAGCCTCCCAAACTCCTGGGATTACAGATGTGAGACACCACACCCAGCCTATTTATTTATTTTTGATTTAACAAGTTTTCTTTCTTCTCGCCTTCTCCTTTTCTTAAGGCTTATGTGTGGTGGTTACAAGTTCCTTCTGAGTTAACCTTCATTTCTGAAATTATTATTTTTTCTCTTTTATTTCTGATTTTCTCTAGTTCTATCATGTTAATTTCTGAGTTTTTGTAATTCTAATATGTAATAGCCTTGTATGTTTTATGTAATTTTCCTAATTTCTCTTGTTTTGAAATAACTTTTTTCTAATATTTTATGAGATTTTACTTTGATGCTTTTCTGTAGCTTATTTTTACTGAAATTAGTTTTTCTAAACTTTTCCAAAGGAGGCTTGTTTAGGATAGTTTTTCCAATTTTACTGCCCTCTAGTATTTCCTCCTCTGTTGCATTTATGGAGTACTATACAAAATAATGGCTTCTGTTTTGGGATCTCCTGACTCTGTTTCCTTTCTCCATTGCCCAGGCTAGGGTGCAGTGGTGCAATCATAGCTCACTGCAACCTCGAACTCCTAGGCTTAAGCAGTCTTCCCACTTCAGCCTCCAGAGTAGCTGGGACTACAGGCACGCACCACTATACCTGGTTCACTATTTAAATTTTTTGTGGAGACAAGGGTCTCATTTTATTGCCCAGGCTTATTGGTACCTTCTTTGTCTTTGTCCCTGCCTTTTTAATTTGGATTCTCTGCCCAGCACTTTTTCCTCACTATGGTGCTTTGACCTACAAGGGAGTGTTGGCTGATGAGATTTAAGAGTAGTTCGGGTCCCAGCCCCTTCTTTTCAAGCCCGTTTTGTAGCTGGTGGTGATTTTGCTTTACCTGACTGTGTTTTGTGAATGAAGGAGATATTTTGTCACCTGTTCTTGTTGTATTTGTTGTCCATGGTTTTGCTAACCTAGTTGTTTTGTGTGTTTTTATTATTTGGAGGAAATTTAATAACTGGATTGCCTCCATCTTAGAGATGTGTAGAATTTTTTATTTCTTAATGGTAATACTTAAGTAAACATTATTTTCTTGCAAAATATTCAATTTGGACATGGTTCAGATCTGTGGTATAAACAAATTGTACTTCTCTTCAGAAAAAATTATTGATTGTTGGTTCTTTTCATTTCAGTGACTCGATGGAAACAGAAGAAAAGACAGGCAGTGCATTTGTAGGAAAGACACCAGAAGCCGTGAGTGTGCTTTTTTTTTTTTTCCTTTGAGACAGGGTCTTGATCTGTCACCCAGGCTAGAATGCAGTGGCGCAGTCTCGGCTCACTACAACCTCTGCCTCCCAGGCTCAAGCTATCCTCCCACCTTAGCCTCCCAAGTAAGTAGCTGGGATTGCAGGCATGCACCACCACGCCTGGCTAAGTTTTGTATGTTTTGTAGAGACAGGGTTCACTGTGTTGCACAGGCTGGTCATGAACTCCTGAGCTCAAGCAGTCCGTTTGCCTTGGCCTCCCAGAGTGCTGGGATTACAGGCATGAGCCACCGAGCTGAGCCACCATGCCCAGCGAGTGTGCTTTTTGAAGTTGAGATTGTTACTTAATAAATATTTCCACAGGATATTGTAAATTCTTTCAAGTATATATTCTATACATGCTTTTATTAAAGTATACTGTTAAGTTTGATACCAAAGTCATTTTATAAAAATGAGTTTTCTGTAAAGATTAAAGTTTTAAAAATTGATCCAAAGAAAACATTTAGAAGAAATCAAATCCTTAGATCCTTACTTCAGGCAGAAGTTATTTCTGTCTGAAATAACTTCAAATTACCTGTCACAGGGTGAAAAAAAGGTATGGTCTCTAGCAAATGGCAACATATATGGGAGGGAGGTTAATTGTTTTTGTCGTTTTTAATGTTTGTGGCATATTGGAAGAGTAGGGTAAATATTACAACAGTGGTCTGTTGGACTTTTGGTTCCTGATGCTCAGGTGTGTAAACTTCAGCTGTTCTTCACCTGGTTGGAAAGTTGTGTTGGTGGCATGGTAGTTCATAAGATCAAGGCTGGGCACTGTGGTTCGTGCATGTAATCCCAGCACCTTGGGAGGCCAAGGTGGGTGGATCACCTGAGGTCAGGAGTTCGAAACTAGCCTGGCCAACATGGCAAAACCCCGTCTCTACTAAAAATACAAAAATTAGCTGAGCATGGTGGCGTGCACCTTTAATCCCAGGTACTCGGGAGAATTGCTTGAGCTTGGGAAGTGGAGGTTGCAGTGAGCCAAGATTGCGCCACTGCACCCCAGCTGGGGCAACAGAGAGAAACTCTGCCTCAAAAAAAAAAAAAATCATATATATATGTTGATTAAAGGTATTTTCAATTTTCTCAGTTTCAAGTAGGAAGTTTCTCAATTAAAATATAAATTGACTCATTTAATAAAAAGTAATTTTTCTGCGTGTTATCAGTAATTATTCTTTCCCAGTTTTTTAAAAATATTTAAATATTTTATATCAAAAGCTAGCTGGGGATGAATTGTATTCTTCCATCAAGCTAGTATCATATCTCAGTAGCATCTAATAAAGAAAGAAATAAGTTATCCTTTCTCTTAAAATGGACTGAATTTCACTGGTTTAGGACTGATGAAATAAAATTGGGTTACTGGATTATAGTAATACTGTTTAGGAGTTTTCATTTTTTTTTGTTTGTTTTGGCAGAGTCCAGAGCCTAAGGACCAGACTTTGAAAATGATTAAAATTTTAAGTGGTGAAATGGCTATTGAGTTACATCTGCAGTTCTTAATACGAAACAATAATACAGACCTCATGATTCTAAAAAACACAAAGGTAAGAAATTCATCAATAATAGAGGGTTTTTAAAAATATTTAGTTCTTTGTTGAATATAAGTAATTATATTATTCTTGTTGGATACTTTCTTTATTTCCAATTAAGGAAAAAGTATTTAAGTTTTGAAAAAATAGCAATCAATGATCCTCTTGGAGTTGTTGGAAAGGAAGAAAATGAGCAATGATTGAGCTCCTGTTTTTATGCTTATCTCTTATTGGGGAGCTTAGTTAACTCATTTTTCATTTTTAATGTATACATGGAACAGTTAGACAAATAGCACAATCAGAATATTAAGATAGGCTCTTGAGCCGCTTGCTTCAGCCTGCTCCAACTCTGGAGTGTACTTTCATTTCAATAAATCTGTGCTTTTCTTTTATTACAAAAAAAAAGAATACTAATATAGGTTGTTTTTGTGTCTGTATTTCCCACTGAACTATGATCTCCTTGAGAGCAGCGATTCTTACCTTGTTGCAATGTTTGTTGAAATATTGGTCTTAACAGTTATTAATACTGATTTTAATTTTTTAGCAAGTAATATATTTGATTCAAAATATATAAAAAGATATATAACATGAAAAATCTTCCTTCTCTCTCTTATTTATCCAATACCCCTTCGCAAAGTCATTTTTTATAGCTATATATTATTGAATGATTAAACAGTTGTTTGATTAAAGCATGTGTAATAATGCTCTTTGAAACTTTTAATATAATTTTTGCAAATGGCAAAAAATATACAGAATCATATAGTCTCCATTCATGACAATTTAAAGCTAGTCTTTGTAATATAGTCTCATTAAAATAAACAAAATTTGACCAGGCACAATGGCTTACACCTGTAATCCCAGCACTCTGGGAGGCCGAGGCAGGCGGATCACCTGAGGTCAGGAGTTCAAGACCAGCTTGGCCAACATGGTGAAACCCCGTCTCTACTTAAAATACAAAAATTAGCCGGGCATGGTGGTACATGACTGTAATCCCAGCTACTCGCGAGACTGAGGCAGGAGAATCGCTTGAACCCGGGAGGTGGAGGCTGCAGTGAGCTGAGATCGTACCACTGCACTCCAGCCTGGGCAACCAAGCAACACTCTGTTTCAAAAACTAAAAATAAACAAAATTATTTGGTAACTGTCAGAGGTGCAGCACTGCTCCTCAGGTTATCTCAACACCTTGGAGACCTTGGGCAAGATGGAGAAAAGAAAAAGCAAGTTTAATTAAACCAAAGAATAGAAAATCTGCTGTCTAAATTCCCCACCTAAAATCTGTCGTTGAGCTCTGTTAAAACTGCAAATAAAACTTTGACTTGCTTGTTTGTATAAACTAGCTATTTAGTCTTTATAAAAGAAATACCCAAAGTCCATATTTTAAATCTGAGTTCAGTTTGTTCATGCTTTTACCACAAAATAGGACCTCTGACTGTGTGTGTGAGGGTGTGCATATATGAATACTTTGCCAGTGATGAAACAATTCTGTATTTGTTGTTGCAGGATGCAGTACGGAATTCTGTATGTCATACAGCAACCGTTATAGCAAACTCTTTTATGCACTGTGGGACAACCAGTGACCAGTTTCTTAGGTAAACATGCTTGTTGATTTCCACTTTGGTTCAAAATCTTTTTTTTTTTTTTTTTTTTTTGAGGCAGTCTAACTCTGTGGCCCAGGCCGGAGGGCAGTGACGCGATCTCAGCTCACTGCAACTTCCATCTCCTGGGTTGAAGCGATTCTCCTGCCTCAGCCTCCCAAGTAGCTGGGATTACAGGCACATGCCACTATGCCTGGCTAATTTTTGTGTTTTTAGTAGAGACAGGCTTTTGCCATGTTGGCCAGGCTGGTCTTGAACTCCTGACTTCAGGTGATCCGCCAACCTCGGCCTCCCAAAGTGCTGGGATTACAGACGTGAGCCACTGCGCCCGGCCTAAAATCCTTTTTAACAGACACTGTGTTAACATTGTTGTAGAGATGTTGAGGACTTTCCTTGTTAACCAGTCCTTAATTCTAAATTATATTTTTGCTATTTTATGTATTTTTTGTTGTGTATTTCTACTTGTTTTAAGGTAAAATTAATTCCTTTTATTACTTGGCTTGATTATAGGCTCTTGAAGGAAATATATTAAGCTCTAAAGTTTTATATAATTTTGTTTTTATTTATAGTAGAATTATGTATCGTGCATTTTAAAAATCCTTAAAACACTAAGAACAACTTAAGAGTTAAAATAGAATCAGTAGTAACTTGAGATCCACAAAGTAATTTGGAAGGGTTCAAGGTAAAATTTTAATGCTTTTAACCTTAGTGTTAAAAAGCTTTAAGGAATTCATTTGTTTTAACACTAATTAAAATACATCATCTTTTTTTACAGAGATAACTTGGAGTGGTTAGCCAGAGCCACTAACTGGGCAAAGTTTACTGCTACAGCCAGTTTGGGTGTAATTCATAAGGTAATATGTATTGGTCAGTGTATATAGGCATCGGAAAAGAAGTAATTTTTCTGGGGTTAAGAAAAAATAACAGTTTATTATAATTCATTAACAAGTACACTTTGTTAAGTCAGATAAGTCATTTTGTAGAGAAGGCTAAAGTAAATAAGATACTAAAGTATTTATATGTGTGTTTGTTTTTAATGAAAAGTGGAAATTTGTTTCTATAAAGACTGTATAAGCCATTGAAAGGATAAATTGAAATGTTATTTGCATAGTCTGAGATGGATTTGGGCAAATGTTATAAAACAAAGGGAAAAAATTGAAGCATTTGTGATTTTTTTTTTTTCTAACCAAAGTGTAACTGGGTGTCTTAAAGGCTTGTCCTCTTGTTTGAGTGATACAGTTATATGAGAGAGAGCCCCACTACCTCCTTCTCTCTTTGCAAGTGAACATTCTGGGGAAAAGGCAGTAATCATAGAAAACATTGTCTTTTTTCTTCTTACTTTCTCATTTTGACATCTTTGTCATGACTTACCTTTATAGGGTCATGAAAAAGAAGCTTTACAGTTAATGGCAACATACCTTCCCAAGGATACTTCTCCAGGATCAGCCTATCAGGAAGGTGGAGGTCTCTATGCGCTAGGTCTTATTCATGCCAATCATGGTGGTGATATAATTGACTATCTGCTTAATCAGCTTAAGAACGCCAGCAATGATGTAAGTATTAAAATGGAAAACTAAATTTCTGAAACTCAAGAATCCAGGATAACGTATTTGCCACATTATTTTAGTGACTGGAGATTTTGTAGAATTTGAGAATACCCAAAACAACTGTTATCTTGGATTTTTTTTTTTAAAGTAATTTCATTTCCTTCTTGATAAGCTAAAATTGTGTTTCTCACTCCTTTAAACCCTGCGTGTATTTGTAAAACATGTTATATTCCCACACTTTCATCTTAAAATGTTACAACTACAAGTGACCTTAGTTATCATCTAGTCTAGGCCCTAACATTTTACTGGAAATTAAGGCCTAAAGAAGTTACAGTCTCTCAGAAGTTAGAATCCTTGCTTGTTTTGATCTTTGATAATTGTTTAAAATGTAAGGCTTTTGGAAAAGCTTGCTAAGTAGCCCTGTTCTTATTTTACGGAACCTTAAAATGTAATTTTAGACTAACTTCTATATTGGAGTGAGGGCCATCAGGAGAGTAGTTAGGTGAGCCAGAAAACCTTGCCCTCATGCATAAGTGAAAAGATTGAAGCCAGGGCTGGGCGCGGTGGCTCACACCTGTAATTCCAGCACTTTGGAAGGCTGAGGCGGGTGGATCACCTGAAGTGAGGAGTTCAAGACCAGCCTGGCCAACATGATGAAATCCGATCTCTACTAAAAATACAAAAAATTAGCCGGGCATGGTGGTGGGCACCTGTAATCCCAGCTATTCGGGAGGCTGAGGCAGGAGAATCACTTGAACCCGGGAGGCGGAGGTTGCAGTGAACCAAGATCGTGCCACTGCACTCCAGCCTGGGCGACAAAACAGAAACTCCGTCTAAAAAAAAAAAAAAAGATTGAAGCCAATAGGATGATCTGTCTCAATGAATAAGCCCCTTAGCCACAAATCATGTGTGCAGGTACTCACATTTTTACCTTATTTCCCCTTGTCTCAGGTAAAAACTTTCTTATCAGATAGGGTTTATGGTTACAAAAAAAAAAAAAAAAAAAAACAGCAATAGACAGCATTAAAAACCATTAAAAAGTTAAACTAACTTGAATAAGAAGTTTTTTGGAAATAGCTTATATAATTAATAGAAAGGCTGATGAACTAGTTCTCACAAAGGTTAAAGAACCAGAGCAACACCACAGATGCTAGATAACAGGAACTAATGAAATAGCCTTTTCAGGACCCTGCCTTCAGGATGAATGAACTTGAAACATTTTTGGCCATTGGGTTATTTCCACTTAAAGATGAAAATTCCAAAGAAGGAGCATTGTATTGCTCTGGCTTGGGTCACACTTTGGCTAGGGGAAGGTGGGAGATTCTTAAATGACAGCCCCACCAAGACTCTAACCATTGGGGAGGAGTATTACCAAAGGAATGTTGGGATGCTGTCACCAATAGAAGGATGCTGTGCATTCAGAAATGACAGATGACCACTAAAGTTTCCTCTTTCAAATGTGTATATTTCAGAGGTACTCTGACCTCATTTTCAACCACTTTCTTCACAACCATGTTCCATTAGATACCTTTTTCTCCTCTGTCTTTAGCCTCTCACTCTGTACTGCCTCCTTTCCCTCAACCCATGAACATACTCAGGTCTCATCTATCCTCAACAAAATTCTTTTCTTGACATCTCCCTCTTAGTTGTTCAGTCTTTTTCCTCCCCTTCTCATGTAAACCTACTGAAAGAGAGTTGTCCTCTCTGCCCACTTTGTTTTCTCACGTTCATTTCGCAACTCACTATTTTTAATTTATTATCATTATTTTTTGAGACAGTTTCTTGCTGTGTTACCCAGGCTGGAGTGCAGTGGCACTCCAGAGTAGCTGGGACCACCTCAGCCTCCCAAGTAGCTGGGATCACAGGCATGCACCACCACGCCCAGCTAATTTATGTTTATTTTTTTGTACAGACCGAGTCTCCCTGTGTTGCCCAGGCTGGTCTCAAACTTCTGGGCTCAAGTGATCTTCCCACCTCAGCCTACTAAAGTGCTGGGATTACAAGCATGAGCCACCAATCCAGCCTCAGCTCACTATTTTTTGGCATCAGCAAATATCATTCTATTAAAAATGAAATTGCTGGGCTGAACACAGTGGCTCACACCTGTAATCCCAGAACTTTGGGAGGCCAAGGCGGGTGGATCACCTGAGGTCAGGAGTTCCAGACGAGCCTGGCCAACATGGTGAAACCCCATCTCTACTAAAAACACAAAAATTACGCGGGTGTGGTGGCAGCCACCTGTAATCCCAGCTACTCGAGAGACTAAGGCAGGAGAATCACTTGAACCCAGGAGGCGGAGTTTGCGGTGAGCCCAGATTGCACCACTGCACTCCAGCCTGGGCAACAAGAGCGAAACTACGTCTCAAACAAAAACTGAAATTGCTGAGTTTATCACTGACTTTTTGATTATCACATCCTTTGATCATTCTTACTGAGCCAACCTCTGCATATTTAATGTGAAACTATATTTTGAAATTAGAATAAAAACTTGTATGTTAAGTACAGTGTACCAAATCAATGGAATCTATGTTTTTTCCTCAGATCGTTAGACACGGTGGCAGTCTGGGCCTTGGTTTGGCAGCCATGGGAACTGCACGTCAAGATGTTTATGATTTGCTAAAAACAAACCTTTATCAGGATGATGCAGTGACAGGTAAGCATTTCTTTCTAAAGCTAACAAGCTTAAGTATTAATTAACGTAAATGTAATTACGTTAGTTTCTACCTATATTTTGTAGCCTTTTAAAATTCTGATGGATTTCTCTACTTGAAGAGGAAGTGAATTTTGCTCCATTTGTCAGTTATCTTTTAAAACAAGTTTTGTGATATATAGGCTTTCTAAAATGGTATATCCTGTGTGTCCACTTGCATAACTGACTTTTGCAAATAGGAATTTATTAGAGTGATCTACTTACTCCATACTGCTTGGCGATAATGTAGAAAAAATGTTATCTAAATGTCTCCTTTGAAATCACTATAGGATTTGATGGTACATTCTGTCAAGATTTAAAAGGAAAACAACCCTAAATATGAATGTGCGAACCCTAAATGTATGAATGTGCTTCCGCATAAAGTATCCTTTTTACCAGATGGTTTAAAAAAATGCTATCAGAAGCTAATGGTTTTTTTGATAGTTTATGCAAAAAGAGTGCTACTTTCAGTTGGATGTTTTATTGACTTTAAAAACGTAACTCTTTGTTAACATTTTACTCGTTACTTGCTAGGGGAAGCAGCTGGCCTGGCCCTGGGATTGGTTATGTTGGGCTCTAAAAATGCTCAGGCTATTGAGGACATGGTTGGTTATGCACAAGAAACTCAACATGAGAAGATTCTGCGTGGTCTTGCAGTTGGCATTGCTTTAGTAATGTATGGGAGGATGGAAGAGGCTGATGCTCTCATTGAATCTCTCTGTCGTGACAAGGTGAGATCACATACATCCCTCACTGTCCATTTATCTCCAGCATGTAAAAAACACTTAACTTCACTGGAAATTAACTCTGTTCCCATCAGTACATGTAGGGACATTTATTCATGAAACTTCTGGCAATGTATATGAAGCCTAATAGAATTTAAGAAATAAAAGCACTGATTAGAAAAGGTACATGGGAGTAATTTGAGGATTTTAAATTTTGCTATAGCTTCAGATCGGTGATACTCTCATAAGCAGATTCAGCATAGTTCTTTAGGAATTCACGAGTTGATTTCTTTTAGAAATAATATTTTTGGGCCAGGCGCAGTGGCTCACACCTGTAATCCTAGCATTTTGGGAGGCCGAGGCAGGTGGATCACTTGAGGTCAGGAGTTCAAAACCAGCCTGGCCAACATGGTGAAACCCTGTCTCTACTAAATATTGAAAAAAAATTAGCCAGGCATGGTGGCGGACACCTGTAATCGCAGCTACTTGGGAGGCTGAGGCACGAGAATCGCTTGAGCCTGGGAGACAGAGGTTACAGTGAGCAGGGATCGAACCACTGCACTCCAGCCTGGGTGACAGAGCAAGACTCCATCTCAAAAAAAAAAATAATAATATTTTTGGAATGATTTGATAAGTCATTTAATAAGATACAAAGTTTACTTCATTATTCTTTTATCAGAAAACAGTACCAATCTCTATACTTGTTTATTTGGGTGAGGTTTTTTTCCCATTGCCTTTTGTTTTGTTTTTATAATGGTGTTGTATATGGTGGGTAGTTAGTGGCAGGTAATACTGTCCTCTATAATCAATAAGAACCACTGCTATAGTTTATTGATAAAATTATTAATTAATTTGTTCAGTTATCAGGCTCCATCTTTCTTCCACTCAGCACTCAGTACCCAGGAATTTAAATAAGGTAAAAATGTAGAATTAGAAGCCAACTTCCTCGCTTGATTGATAAAAGGAAGTGGACTGCCATAGGAGTGGCTGTTGCTGTTGACTTGACTTTATACTTCCTAAAAAGTATGAAGCAGGGCAGGCATATTGCATAGCGTATTGGGAATTACTTCCTTCAGTATTTGTGTGTTTTATTGCCCCATTTATTTCAAAAACTACCAACCACAAAAGAGTTATTGAGCTCATCATTTCCTACCTGAGACCAGCTTACTTGGTGGATGCCACTATGCCTGTTAGACTGTAGAAGTTACTGTTTGAAATAAGTTGATAATTAATGTTAAATTATTTTTCTTAGGACCCAATTCTTCGAAGGTCTGGAATGTATACTGTAGCCATGGCTTATTGTGGCTCTGGTAACAACAAAGCAATTCGACGCCTGCTACATGTTGCTGTAAGTACTCTGACCTTTCTTGGGAATGGGGTGGATGGAAAAGCTTGCAGATGGACAATAAGTGTCTAGGTGACTGCAGCATCCACAGTGCATGACCACTACCAGTGGTCTTAGGTTGTGATTCTCATTTACTGGACCCAACAGGCCATAACCTAGCACTAGATTCACTTAGCTTTTCAGAAGGATATGGGACGGGATAACAGTCCTATATAAATGGAAGTCCTTAAAGCCATTCAGGTGCAACTTCTAAAATCCTACTGCAAGGAGCACCCTCATTTGTAAGGGATAAGACCTTGTGAGTATGTGTGGCCACCCTAGGATAGAGAAATTCAGTGAAGAACAGGAACCATTTATTTCTTTTTACAGCCAGTAAATTAGCTTCCACATACACCTAATGGGTGCAGTGGCTCATGCCTGTAATCCCAGCTACTCTGGAAAGTGAAGTGGACAGTGAGCTATAATTATGCCACCACACTCTAGCCTGTGCGACAGGGCAAGACCCTATCTCTAAAAAACAAACAACCCCCCACCCCCACACCCCGGGACCCCTAAGGAACATGATCTATTACAAGAGATGCACTGCACAGGAAAGCCAATGCCCATGTTTTCCAAAAGGCTTTCCACTCATAGTTCTCCTAATCCAAATGCAGTTATCAGCAATAAGTAATATTGCCTGGTCACACAGTGGACATTCCACATGTCTTAATAGGTTTTTATCATCATGGTGCTGGGAAAAGGTAAACCAAGGGTACCTTTCTATGCAGAAAGACTTAGAAATATTGTTAACTCCTTTTTCCCAGAGATAATATTTTCCACAGTATTTATTAGTAATTAATAAATAATTTTTTTTAGCAGTGCAGTATGTTCTAAATGTTCATATTTTGCAAAAGCTGTAATGCAGCTGAAATAGTCTTTTTCTTTTTTCTTTTTAGCGACTTTGAGACAGGGTTTCGCTCTGTCACCCAGGCTGGAGTGCAGTAGCACATCACAGCTCATTGCAGCCTCAAACTACTGGGCTCAAGTGATCCTCCTCCTACCTCAGCTTCCCATGTAGCTAGAACTACAGGCACACACCACCGTGCCTGCCTAATTTTTTAACTTTTTGTGGAGACAGGGTCTCGCTGTGTTGCCTAGGCAGATCTCGAACTCCTGGGGTCAAGCAATCCTCCTGTTTTGGCCTCTCAAAAGTGCTGCGATTACAGGTGTGAGCCACTGTGTCTGGCCAGTTGAAATAGTCTTAAGAAGTAGCACTGGGGCCGGGCGTGGTGGCGTACACCAGTAATCCCAGCACTTTGGGAGGCAGTGGTGGGCAGATCACCTCTGGTCAGGAGTTTAAGACTAGCCTGTCCAACATGGTGAAACCCCATCTCCACAAAAAATAGAAAAATTAGCTGGGCATGGTGGCACACGCCTGTAGTCCCAGCTACTTGGGAGCCTGTGGCAGGAGAAACACTTGAACCCGGGAGGCAGAGGTTGCAGTGAGCCAAGATTGTGCCACTGCACTCCAGCCTGGGCGACAGAGTGTGACTCTGTCTTAAAAAAAAAAAAGAGAGAGAGAGAGAAAAATAACCCTGAATCTTAAACTTTATCAAACTGTGAAGACTTCTAAGCCCCTGAATTGAAATTTTTCAATAACTTTTTCTAAATTGGGGACAGAAATTTATTCTTCAAAAATACATGTGGCCAGGTGCAGTGGCTTATGCCTGTAATCCCAGCACTTTGTGAGGCCAAGGTGGGAGGATCTCCTGAGCCCCAGAAGTTTGAGACCAGACTGGGCAACATAGGGAGACCCTGTCTCTATAAAAATAAAAATACATGTGTCTATTTTTTGAATGTGTTCATTTACTGTATATGTTTAGAGGTGTGCAACGTAATGTTTTGATATACCTATCAGTAGTGAAGTATACACTCACTGTGGAATGATGCTGACCTCTCATATCAGTTTGGTCTAGTGATAGACTACATGGTATAATATAATCTTAAACTTTTCCCCCTAGGTAAGTGATGTTAATGATGATGTCAGGAGGGCAGCAGTAGAATCACTTGGGTTCATTCTATTCAGGTAATAACTTCAAACTTCTTATTCTATTTATATTTCATTTTTTTTGGAAATGTGGTAGTCACTGCCGAAACTACCAAACAGTAGTTAGTCACTAAACAAAAACTAAATACCTGAGGAGTATATCTGGGTTCAGAGTGAGGACCATTTAATAGCGAAATTGGTATTGTTCATCTGAAAAAGAACAAAGTATATCATGGGATTCTGAGAACCTCTTTGAGTAGTAGTAAAATAATTTAGTTATTTCTGTTCATTTTTTGGTAGCATTTTGCTTATTCATTTAACTTTTTAAATCCAAATAACACATCCAGTACTCCTCTTCTTGTATATTGGTAGTTCAAATGGATATTATCTCCTACACAGGTTTGTAAAGTTTTTGAAGGTCTTTAATGAAAGTGAAAGGTAATGGGTTTTGTTTAAATGCCAGAGTGAAAATTTTTTAAGATTATCTTTTACTTGTAGTCATGGAGATGTCCTTGGCAGTATGATATAGTTGTGTTTAAGAAGTCATACTCTTGGCCAGGTGCAGTAGCTCACGCCTATAATCCCAGCACTTTGGGAGGCCGAGGAAGGCAGATCACGGGGTCAGGAGTTCGAGATCATCCTGACTAACACGGTGAAACCCCGTCTCTACTAAAAATACAAAAAATTAGCCATGCGTGGTGGCACGCACCTGTAATCTCAGCTACTAGGGAGGCTGAGGCAGGAGAATTGCTTGAATCTGGGAGGCGGAAGTTGCAGTGAGCCAAGATCGCGCCATTGCACTCCAGCCTGGGGTGACAGAGTGAGACTCCTCTCAAAAAGAAAAAAAAAAGAAGTCACACTCTAAACCCATCTGCCTGGGTTGACTCCTGACTCAGCTTCTTACTAGCTGAATGACTTTCAGTAAGTTGCTCAACCTCTTTGCGCCTCAGTTTCCTTGTCTTTAAAATGAGTATAATCATAATACCCATCTGAGAAGATGTTTTTGACAAGTGAATTAATATATCTGCAGTGCCTTTAGAGCGGCGTCTGGTACTAGCAAGCACTAAGTGTGTATTAATAATGTTAATTGTAGTAGTTGTAGTTGTGGAGTTGGTGGTAGTATTAATAGATGTAATAGTAGTTCTTCCAGTAGTTCATTACTGTCTACCTAGATTCAATCTCAGACATCAGTGTTTCTCTTAGCTAAGATACAGGCATACCTTGTTTTACTACACTTTGCTTTATTAAACTTTGCAGATACTGCATTTGTTTAAAAATTGAAGGTTTGTGACAACCCTGCATCAAGCAAGTCTATCAAAACCATTTTTCTAACAATGTGTGCTCATTTCATTTCTCTGTGTCACATTTTGGTAATCCTCACAATATTCCAGACTTTTTCGTTATTTTATCTGTTATGGTAATCTGTCATCAGTGATTTTTGATGTTACCATTGTAGTTGTTTTGGGACACCATGAACCACACCCATATAAAACAGCAAACTCAATCAATAAATGTGTGTTCTGACTGCTCCACACACCGGTCATTCCTCCCTCTCCCTCTCCTTGGGACTCCCTATTCCCTGAGACACAATAATATTGAAATTAGGCCAGTTAATAACCCTACAATGGCCTCTGAGTGCTTAAGTGAAAGAGAGAGTCCCACATTTCTCACTTTAAATCAAACTAGACATGATAAAGCCTAGTGAGGGAGACATGTCGAAAGCTGAGATAGGCCAAAGGTAGGCTTCTTGCATCACAGATAGCCAAGTTGTGAATGCAAAGAAAAAGTTCTTGGAGAAAACTAACAGTGCTACTCCAGTGGACACGCAAATGATAAGAAAGTGCAACAACCTTATTGCCGATAAGGAAAAAGTTGTAGTGCTCTGGAGAGAAGATCAAAGCAGCCACAAGCTTCCCTTAAGCCAAAGCCCAATACAGAGCAAGACCTTAACTCTTCAGTTCTGGAAAGGCTGAGAGACGTGAGGAAGCTGCAGAAGAAAAGCTTGAAGCTAGCAGAGAGCTTGGTTCATGAAGTTTGGGGAAAGAAGCTGTCTCCATAACATGAAGGTGCAAGGAGAGGCAACAAGTGCTGATGCAGAAGCTGCAGCAAGTTACCCAGAAGATCTAGCTAAGATCATTGATGAAGGTGGCTATACTAAATAACAGATTTTCCATGTAGACAGAATAGCCTTCTATTTGAAGAAGATGCCATCTAGGGCTTTCATAGCCTAGAGAGGAGAAGTTAATTCCTGGTTTCACAGCTTCAGAGGACAGGCTGTTCTTGTCAGAAGCTAACGCAGTGGGTGACTTTAAGTTGAAGCCAATGCTCTTGTATCATTCTGAAAATGCTAGGGCCCTTAAGAATTATGCTAAAGCTATTCTACATGTTCTGGAAATGAAACAACAAAGCCTGGATGATAGCATGTATTAGTCAGGGTTCCCTAGAGGGACAGAATTAATAGGATATATATATATATATATATATATATATATGAGTTTATTAAGTATTAACTTAAACATCACAAGGTCCCACAATAGGCTGTCTGCAAGCTTAAGGAGCAGGGAGAGCCAGTTTGAGTCTCAAAACCGAAGAACCTGGAGTCCAATGTTTGAAGGCAGGAAGCATCCAGCACAGGAGAAGGATGTAGGCTGGGAGGCTAGTCCAGTCTCTCCTTTTCACGTTTTTCTGCCTACTTTATATTCCCTGAGAGCTGATTAGATTATGCCCACTCAGATTAAGGGTGGATCTGCCTTCCCCAGCCCACTGACTCAAATGTTAATCTCCTTTGGCAATACCCTCACAGACACACCCAGGATCAATACTTTTCATTCTTTAATCCAGTCAAGTTGACACTCAGTATTAACCATCACACAGCACATCTGTTTATGTGGTATGCTAAATATTTGAAGCCCACTGTTGAGACCTACTGGTCAGAAAAAAGATTCTTTTTAAAATATTACTGCTCATGGACAATGCACTTGGTCCCCCGTTGGTTCTGATGGAGATGTACAAGGAGATTAATGTTATTTTTCTGCCTGCTAACACAATAACCATTCTGCAGCCCATGGATCGAGGAGTAATTTTTTACTTTCAAGTCGTATTATTTAAGTCATTTCTTAAGACTGTAGCTGCCATAGGCTGGGCGTGGTGGCTCACGCCTATAATCCCAGCACTTTGGGAAGCCAACATGGCAGATCACCCAAGGTCAGGAGTTCGAGACCAGCCTGGCCAACATGGTGAAACCCTGTCTGCGGTGAAATCTCGTCTGTACTAAAAATACAAAAATTAGCTGGACATGGTGGCAGGTGCCTGTAATCCCGGCTACTCAGGAGGCTGAGGCAGGAAAATCACTTGAACCTGGGAGGCGGAGGTTGCAGTGAGCTGAGATCACACCATTGCGCTCCATCCTGGGCGACAAAGCAAGACTCCATCTCAAAAAAATAAATAATAAATAAAAAAGACTAGCTGCCATAAAACGTGATTCCTCTGATGGCTCTGAGCAAAGTAAATTGAATACCTTCTGGAAAGCAGTCACCATTCCAGACGCCATAAGAACATTCATGATTCATAGGAGGAAGTCAAAATATCAACATTAGCAGCAGCCTAGAAGTTGATTCCATCCCTCATGGATAACTTTGAGGGGTTCAAGGCTTTAGTGGAAGAAGGAATTGCAGAATTGGTGAAAATAACAAGAGAACTAGAATTAGTAATGGAGTCTGAAGATGTGTCTGAATTGCTGCAGTCTCATGATAAAACATCAATGGCTGAGGAGTTGTTTCTTGGGATGAGCAAAGAAAGTAGTTTCTTGATTTGGAATCTACTCCTGAAGATACTGTCGACATTGTTGAAATGTTAGGTATGGGAAAAAATAAAAAAGAAGTAATCACTTGTTGGGTCTGACCTGCAGACCCTGGCCGAGCGATAGATGAAAGAAGTTCTCAGACATGGATATCCAGTGAAGGAGTGGGCTAGGGGGCTGCTGGCACTAGGGCCAAAGAGAGTTAGCCGCCCTGATAAGCCAGAGATGCTCGTGTTTATTTAGTACAGATTTAATGAGAAAGGCTTGGAGCAAACACAATTTGTGGGTAATTAACATTGTCGACCCACCAAGTGGAGAGCAGTCCTGCACACGAATGATCAAAGATTCGTTTCTGGAGACAAGAGTAAACAAGTTTATCTAGATAAGTTCCTTTACATTCCCTTGTTATCTAACCCTTGCTCTTAAGAGAATTTAACTGCCTTCAGCTAAATCCTCTTGAAGCTTTTGCAAAACCTCCCAGCCTTCCAAGAAGGTTTGCATCTTTCCCTATAATTTTTATAACTTCTCCCACCACCCTGACTGATCTCCTACATCTCCCCCTTCCTTTTCTGTTTTTTGCATCAGGTTTTGTTAATTGAAGAGTACAGATGTGTGCAGCAGCAGGTTTGTTAGGCATAGTGGTTATAACTCGTTTTCCAGCTTTGCATCCTAGAATTAGTAAATAACATAAGACAAACATGAGTATAATCAGTAACATTCTTTTCCAAGCAAGGAGTGACCCCCAGGAGTGGGGGTCTATCCAGGAGAGATGTTATCTCACATCCTTCCGTATGGCTGTTTGTTGGGCTTATAGATCTATGGTGTTTAGGGATTCTAGAATTTTAGTTTTAAGCTGCCTTACATCTGCTGTTAAATTATCACGTAAGGTTCCCCAGGGGTGTTGTTTCACCTCATCCCAACTATGTATTGATTGATTCCAAGGTAGAGAGGTGACACAGATATGCTTATGCTCCCAGTCACAGTTTAAGTGCTGTCGGAATGCCAGTGCATCTTGCTGCTCCCCTCTATATTCTAAGGCAGCCTCAGGGGCTTGCAGGCGTGCAAGAATCTTTTGATCTGTACCCTGCTGTAAGAGAAGTTCATTAGACACATTTTTGGCCAAGTTATCTACAAAGGTAGCTGTTTGTACTGATTCAGTAATAGAGGCCACAGCAACACTAGCAGTTGCTAAGATGACTATGGCTGAGACTATAAAGGTTTTATAAGTGTGTCTATGAATCTTTTGGGTCTGACCTGGGACAGGGCATGTTCTCAGGTGGCAAGAACAGAGGAATCTTGCCAATCACGTGTCAAATTGGTAGGAATGCTTCAGATTGTCTCCTTAATACCATGATACTAGTAATACTTAAACTAGATATAATTAGTGATTCATGAGGCAAACCAAACCTGTCCCTGCACTCGGGTCACAAACATGGAGTTTTGGGGTGTAATGGAAATACTGGTTCCCATAAGGAAAACATATGGATGGGTAGTGCAAATCAGGCACTGATCTGTGTGATTATGAATAAAGGTCACAGTATAGTTGTTACTGGAATTATGGTATGTCCCATACCAGGTGTAAAGGGAGATGCTAAGATGTCCCAGGCACCATAAAGTGTCTTGGGGTGGCATGGACTCTACTTGGGATCTGGGATATCCTGTCCCTCCATCGGCCCAAATTATAGGGGAATGCAACGTGGCTACAAAACCGTGATTGATGCCACGATGAATGAGGACATCAGTATGGTTGCTCTGCAAGTGTCAGTGGGGGCTCCAGTCTAAGATGTTATAATAGCCTAAGTGGAGTCTACGGGCTTGTCCACCATGGCAGACCTCCCAGCCGAAGTGGAATCTGTTACTTTCCTGGCTATGTTCTTTAGCACAGGAAGGAATGTTGGGGAAAGTGGCATTGGTTGCATTGCCCAGTTTGAGGCTATCTGCAACCAAGAATGTTAAGGCATTTCCTTTGCCATGATGTAGCCATACTTGAGTTTGGGCAGGTACACAGTAAGGGTTGGAACTTTTATAACTAATGCACAGTGGGAGGATAGTGGAGTGATATATAGTGTTACCTGGCATCTTAATCTAATGTGTGACGTTAATGAGGGACCCCACTGGGGATAAGTCAATCCCTCCTAGCCAAAAAGTTACGTTATTAGAGGTTGGGAAGGGAGTGTCTGCCCAAGTAAAAGGGCAAAAGAAAAGCAGATCTAAGCCAAGCAGTTATGTTATTAGAGGTTGGGAAGGGGGTGTTTGCTCAAGTAACAGGGCAAAAGAAAAGCAGATCTAAGAGATGAGCCCAATAGAGAGTAGCAGGTGCAGGTTGCAGGCAGAGTGAGAGAATAAGAAGGGTTAATACCCTATGAGAGTTGCAATGTACAACAGAAGGCATAGCAAGGAACAAATTATGTGGAGTGAATGGTGTCTGTGTCTGGAGCAGGATTCGCTCAGCCTCCTGAGTTGTCTTCTTCATCATCCCCCAGGTAAAGTCCGGGGCTTGTGTCATCCTAGGAAGCCGCGTCGTCCGGGGCTGCGGGTCCTGCAGGGACATTTCCTTCATTTCTGGTACCGGGTTGGGTCCTAGCCACACCATGGCATGATTTGATGTGTCGTGCTAGAATCCAGAGAGGACCTGAGGGGGTGTGAACACAAGCATATCCTCTTTCCCATGTAAGCAAATCATTTGGACCACACCATAAATTACTATTTACATTTTTCCATTAAACTGCAGGTTTTATGTCTTGAGAGGTTTTAGCAAAGTGCTTTTCTATGGCTGATTGAAATTTATCGTCTAAATTTTAAAAATTAAGGGTAAATAAGGCTTGTGCCAGTAGTGTTGCCAGGTTCTTACCCATATTCCCCATTTTTTGTTTTTTTGAGCATATTTTTAACAGTGGAATGGGTATGTTCTACCATGGCCTGTCCTTGGGGGTTATACGGGATGCCTGTGGAATGTTGGATGTTCCACGTGTGACAAAATTGTTGAAACTGTGAGCTGGCATAAGTCAGACCATTATCAGTTTTAATTTTTGTGAGCCGCCCTATAAACACAAAAGTTAAGAGAAGATGTTTAATAATATATCGGGTGGACTCTCCAGGAAAAGTATGTGCACTAATTAAGTGAGAATTGGCGTCAATGGATACATGTACATATCTTTGTTTTCTAAATTTAGGGACGTGAGTAACATCTGTTTGCCATAACTGATTAGGTTCTAGTCCTCTAGAGTTAACACCTGTTGAAGGAGGGGCGGTGACGTCCTCTAGGGTTAACACCTGTTGAAGGAGGGGAGGTGCCTGTGAGCTGGCAATCTGGGCATTGCAGGATAATTTCTTTAGCTAGCCTTTGGGTGAGTTTAAATTGTTTAGTTAAATTTCTCCAATTTTGGTGGAAAAATTGATGCAATTGGGTGGCTTGGTCAAGCAGTGACGTCATAACTTGCAGATCTGCTTGTTCATTGCCATAAGCCAATGGGCTGGGCAGTGAGCTGTGGGTTCGAATATGTGTGATAAAAATAGGATGTGTACGTTGATCCAGCCATTGCTGAAGTCAAAGAAAAAGTGCACACAGGGTGGGCTCGAGAATGGACTTGAGGGCTGTTTCAAGGTTCTGCAATAAATAAACAGAGTAAGCAAGGTCACTAACAATATTGATGGGCTGAGCAGAAAAAGTTTCCAGTGCCAGTATTAAGGCTCCAACCTTAGCTCTCTGAGTGCTAGTAAATCCAGAATGAGTAAGGGAATTATGTGGTTTCTACCAAATTGCCACTTTTCCATTTTTACCAGAACCGTCAGTAAAAAGCATTAAAGCTTTGGGTATGGGGGAGTGAACTACTTTTGTAAGCACAACTACAGGAGTATGAGATAAGAACTGAATTAAGTTTGTCAGCAGGAAGGGCATGCTCTATATGGCCTGTATAATCAGAAAGTGCTATTTGCAGGTCTAGAGATAAGGGCAGTACTGCTTTGAATTGCTTTTTACTTAAAGGAATTCTATGACATCAGGGTCATAACCTAGCGACCGATTGCATTGTCTGCGGCTTGTATAGATGACTTTATTAACTAGCTGGATATAGGGAGATAGTGTTTTAGTCCAGGTATGTGAGCAAAAAACCCATTCTAGGAAGCATAGCCCTGGGGCCATTTGTCCTATTAACCCTGTCGGGGAGTGTTTAGTAGGAAAAACAAACAATTGAACTGAATAGTTTGGGTCTATGCGATTTAGTTGCCTCTGAGAAATAGCTTGCTCTATTTCCTCAATTTCCCTTTTTGCTGCAGGAGTTAAATACCTGGGAGAGTCTGGGGCTGTATTGCCCTTTAGGATGGAAAACAGGTTTTGCAGCTTATCAGTAGTCATGCCCAAGGTGGGACGAAGCCAATTAATATTGCCCAATAATTTTTGATAATCATTTAAGGTGTATAAGTTGCTAGTATTTAATTTAACCTTTTGAAGTCTTATTGACCGGGAAGTTAGCATGTATCCAAGATATTTCCAAGGAGAGGACATTTGCACATTTTTAGATGCTATGTTTAAATCTCTTAACTGTGTGTTCTTTATGACAGAGGCATATAAACTTAAAAATACTGGCTTTGTTGGGGCTGCTAGTAAAGTATCATCTATAAAATGAATAATCTTGCAATTAGAAACTTTTTTTCTACTAGGGAGCAAAGCTTCATGACATGATGCTGACACATGGTAGGACTATTTATTTAGCATCCCTTGAGGAAACACTTTCCAATGAAGTCAGCAAGCTGGCCTTTCATTATTGATAGCTTACCAGCTATCAATAATATGCAATAGGTATGGTAAATGCAAATTTTTCTCTGTCCTGTTCTGCAAGGGGAATAGTATAAAAGCGGTCTTTTAAGTCAATAACGGCTAAAGGCCAATCTTGAGGAATCGCTGTGGGGGAAGGGAGGCCCTGTTGAGGCCCCATGGGTTGCAAATTAGCATTAATAGCCTGTAAGTCATGAAGAAGTCTCCATTTGCCAGACCTTTTGGGAATGACGAAAATGGGTGAATTCTGAGGGCTGTTTGACAGTTCTATATGGCCAGCTTGTAATTGCTCCTCAGCTAATTCATGGGCTCTTTGTAATTTCTCTCCCTGTAAAGGCCACTGCTCTACCCAGATTGGATCTGGAGAGAGCCATGTTAAGGGTAGGGGAGGAATAATACCAGTGGCCATTATTAGAAAGAGGTCTGCAGAGTGACCTCAAACCTCTTGTAAATGGGCTAGCGGCTCCATTCTTTCTAATGCTTTTTTTTTATCTCTTTATAAGCTTTAAAATAAATGGGTTCATGTACCTGACTGCCTTGTTGATCTTGCATTACCGGGCAGGCTAAGAGCTCCCCTTCTAATGCTGCTTGCCTGAGACAGGATCCCATAGCTGTAGCATATCCCTTGTCTTTTTTCCAATTTATTGGAGGAGGGGACTCAGGAAAAACCTCCATTTCCTTTTTGTTGTTTTTGCCTGTTAATGGCGGGGCTGAGGGAGATGGAGTCGGTAAGGTAGGTGACGGTTCCTCTTCCCCACCCTTTTTAGGCACTTCTGTGTATAGCAGGACCAAAGCAGCCCTGACTAAGGCCTATAACATTAGAGATGTTACTGGGACCCATTGCCCTTCTACATGACGTTGTTTAAGATTTCTCCCAACTGGTTTCCAGAGCTCTATGTCTAGTGTACCTTCTTCGGGGAACCATGGGTTATGGGAAACAACTGTTACATATAAAGTTTTGGTGCCACAAAAGAAATAGCAGTCGAATATAAAATTTTCTTTTTAATTCTCAGCAAGGCAAGTTACTTCTATAGAAGGGCGCGCCCTTACAGATGGAGCAGTGGTGAGCGCACACTTGGACAAGGGAGGGGAAGGGGTTCTTATCCCTGACGCACGTGGCCCCTGCTGCTGTGTCATTTCCCTGTTGGCTAGGGTTAGACCGCACAGGCTAAACTAATTCCGATTGGCTAACTTAAAGAGAATGACAGGGTGAGTGCTTTGGCGGGAGTCAGGGCAGAGCAGGTAGCAGGTAATTGGAATGAGTTAGGGTGGAGCAGATGATCGGAATGAGTCAGGGTGGAGGAGGAAATCAAAAAAGGTTGCTTTATGAGGAAGTTAAGTTTAAAAGTAGAAGGCAAAGAATTGAACATACTGACATATTAATTCTTTGAAAACAAATTTAGAACTCATATCTAACAATCCCTCCCCTTGTATTTCCTTACAGCTTTCTTTTCAAACTTTTTTGCAAGTCTTGGCTTAGTTCATTTGCTTGATTTTCCAAAAGAAGAAGCTTCTCTGGATAAGATGGAGGATAGTTGAGGGAGGTTTTAGTAAGTGCTGTTTTTATGAGCCTCTGCATCAACTTACGGATGCATGGTATGACACAGCACCTGACAAGAATAATTACCTATTACGGCAGTGAGGGAAATAAGAATTGAGGCTATTATTCCTTTCCATTTACTGAACTACTTTTCTAGCCATCCTGTAAAGGGGTCATTTACCCTTGAGTTGCTGGCTAACTCATTGGATAGAGCAGTCAGACCTTGCAATGCCTTTGTTATACTTCCATTAGGAACAGTGTTGTTTGGGATAAAGGTGCAACATTGAGTTTTAGTCATGACACAAACTCCTGCTGTTTCTGCTAATAAATAAGATAGTCTAAGGCTATCTTATTTTGCCAAGCCATCTGATTAGTAGCCCCTAATTGTTCAGCTATTCCTTTAACAGCATCTCTAGTGTAGTTAATAAATCGCTGCTGGTTGTAATAGATGTAGTTTATCCAATCTACATTTTTATTGTCACCCACCAAAATATTGACTCAAATCCTGCAGCTATTTGATTTTGGGTTTTAAATTGATCTAGTATTCCCTGTGGGACTCTAATTGTGTCTAGACGTGAGAGTCGAAAGACCCATAAGGGGCTTCTCTTGCTTTACAATGTCTTATTTTTCCTTCCTCTGGTTGATGAAATGCCAGGGTGAAAGGGATAGCCAATTGGACTAAAGCACAAGTGCCACTCCAGTTATTTGGCAGAGTGTCCAGTAAAGGTCCACCGCAATACCACCACACATCTGCTCGGGGATGAACAAGGGCTGACTGATTGATAAGCTGTTGAAAATTCTTAAGCTCACTGCATCCCTTCAGGTCTCCAAGGAATGCTAAGTTTCCTCCCTGTCGTGAGAGACACGAAGTGAACTTAGTGTTGGGAGACGGAAGCTGGATGGCCCTCAGGGGCTGACCCGCAGGGTGCTGGACTACTTTCTTCTGCTAGCGAAGCAGTTGCTGCTACAGATTAAATGCATTTGGGCCATCTGCGGGTTACTGGGTTAAGGATTTTTGATAGGAAAGCTACAGGTTGTAAGTGGCTTCAGTGCTTTTCGGCTACACCCTCATTTACACTGACAACAAGGTGGTATTGGAGTGTTATAGGGTCACGGAGAAGACCTTCAATTATCAATTACAGGTTTTTAATTTATCCTGGCTTTTAAAGGAATAGGGTACACTGTTTTCTCTTTACTACTTCTATCTCTCTCTCTCTTTGCGTTTCTGTCTCTCTCTTTCTGTCTGACTCCCTCTTTGTCTCTCTGTCTCTTTCTCTCTCTCTGTCTCTCTCACTCTCTCTCTGACTCCCTCTTTTTCTGTTTTTTCCTCTCTTTCTCTCTCTGCCTCTCTCTCTTTACCCTCTTTCTCTTTTCTCTCTCTCTCTCTCCCCTCTCTGCTGTTCTTTCCCTGCCTCTGCCAGCTGCTTATGCTGCTGTTCTCCCCTCTCCTTCCCCTTCCTCTAGGGGAGGGACCAGCGGGAGTAGAGCTTCTCTTTCTTCCCCTGAAAAGAGGATGCCCAAGATGGACATTAACTCAACCCAAGTGTACAACTGAGGTCCTAAGAATTTGTCAGTTTGGTCTGCCATTCCTTAAGGGTCATCCAGTAGCAGTTTAAGCACCGTTTTAAAATTCTGGACTTCTGAACTGGTTAGGGGAGCATTTAAAAAGCCAATGGCCCCCCCTTCCTTGTGGTACCTCTTTCAAAGGAAAGAAGGTCGGGGCTGATCTCTTAGGTACGGTGGGAAATGGGAAATTATGAATATCTTTTTTACATTGTTCTACTTCACACTGGAGTCCTTTTAGAGAGGGGTATTTAGGTTGGGAGGGAACAGGCTGATGGGACGGTATTCCTAAAAGTCAGGGTTATAAGGAGGAAGGATAACGTTGAGTAGGGGAATTTGGAATGGGATCTGTGGCAGCAGTGGCTGTCTGAGCGGAAAGATTGGGGACACTGAACGGGGTTAGATAGTCTAAGGGATCCCATGCGCTGGAATTTTTAGGCGTGAGAGCTGGCTCCTCTGACTTTTCATTTTGAGGTACCAGATTGGGTTCTTCCCTAATTGTTTTTAAAGGAAAAACGAGGGCAGGTCTTTGCCTCCAACAAAGGTCATAGCCTAGTTCTTCTTGAGACACTGGACTTTTACCATTAACATATCAGATTAGAAGCTGGCACGTTACATCCTCATTCGACCCAAACTTTGGTCAGAAGATTGAGGGTTTGAAGGTGGGTCCCTGAGTCCAAATAAAACAGCAATATTGTTATCATTTGTTGCTTTTTCCTAAGTTTAGTCCTTTCATTATCCTTCCAGTGTTTTAGCATGAGACCTAGGGGGCTATCCGGGGGGATATCTTTGTTACCATCTTTATCTCCCTTGCTCCCTATCTTGCTTGGGGTATTTCCCATCTTGATGGTTTTGGGGTAAGGTTCAAGGTTCAGTTTCCCTTACTGGAAATTTCCCACCTTTTGGGGTGAGGCTCAATTTCCCCACTGGAAATTTCTTGCCTTTTCTACTACTGGAGGTTTGTGTGAGGTTCAATCCCCCGAAATGGGGATGTCTCGCCTCTTTTTAACCTGTAAGCCACCCCGACTAAGGAGTACTTCACTGCCCCCCTCCCCCTTGCGGCTTTCTTATCTTGGTCCTGACCACCAAGGAAATACTTTACAGGCTCCCTCGGCTTCTCCTTCCTTGTTCTGTGCACAGAGTCGTCGCTGCAGTATGTGAAGATCCTTTAAGCTAGGTTGCTGGCCAGTTTTTTATTTTTTATTTTTTTCCGCGTTGCTGAGAGCTCAGGTTATTCCTCGCACTGGGTGGGTCTTGATTTCTCACCCCTGAGGCCGCCACAAGGGGGTGGGGCAAGCCTCCTCACGAGAGAGAACCAGAGACCATCCTGGGAGGGGAATGCAATCATGGGCGAGCCCCCAAATTGTTACATATAAAGTTTCGGTGCTGCAAAAGGAATAGCACTCAAATATAAAATTTTGTTTTTAATTCTCAGCAAGGCAAGTTACTTCGATAGAAGAGTGTGCCCTTACAGGTGGAGCAATGGTGAACACACACTTGGACAAGGGAGGGGAAGGAGTTCTTACCCCTGACGCACATGGCCCCTGCTGCTGTGTTGTTCCCCTGTTGGCGAGGGTTAGACGCACAGGCTAAACTAATTCTGATTGGCTAATTTAAAGAGAATGTTGGGGTGAGTGCTTTGGTGGGAGTCAGGGCAGAGCAGGTAGCAGGTAATTGGAATGAGTTAGGGTGGACCAGGTGATCAGAATGAGTTAGGGTGGAGCAGGTCATTGGAATGAGTCAGCGTGGAGCAGGTAATTGGAATGAGTTAGGGTGGTGTAGGTAATCAAAAAAGGTTGCTTTATGAGGAAGTTAAGTTTAAAAGTAGAAGGCAAAGAATTGAACATACTGACATTATTAATTCTTTGGAAAGAAATTTAGAACTCATGTCTAACACAACAGTTTGCATTAGGTCCCTTAATTGAGCCTGCAAAACCAAGGCTCTGCTAGCTTTAAGCAGCTGTTTCAATACTTTTATATACTGTTGCCATTGAGCTGATAACTGTTGTCCCGTGATGAAACCCTAGCCTGAACAATCCCCTCGAACTTGGAAATCCACAGTGGGCACCAATGATTTGCTGACTTACTGACTGCGCAGTTTCTTCACCTTCATTTTTGAGGGTTCCCTCACAATCCGTTGCAGCGTTCCTCACGCGGGGGCACCACCTGCCGAGTCTGTCCTGCAGACTCTGGCTGAGTAATGGATGAAAGAAGTTCTCAGACACGGATATCCAGTGAAAGAGCAGGCTAGGGGGCTGCCGGCACTAGGGGCTGAAGAGAGTTAGCCACCCCGATAAACCAGAGATGCTTGCATTTGTTTAGCACAGATTTAATGAGAAAGGCTTGGAGCAAACACAATTTGTGGGTAATTAACATTGTTGACCCACCAAGTAGAGAGCAGTCCTGCACACGAGTGATCAAAGGTTAGTTTCTGGAGACAGGAATAAACAAATTTAGCTAGATAAGTTCCTTTACATTCCCTTGTTATCTAACCCTTGCTCTTAAGAGAATTTAACTGCCTTCAGCTAAATCCTCTTTTGAAGCTTTTGCAAAACCTCCCTGCCTTCCAGAAAGGTTTGCATCTTTCCCTGTAATTTTTATAACTTTTCCCACCACCCTGACTGGTCTCCTACAATCACTTCCAAGATTAGGCTGTAGAAAAAAATTAATGAAAAGAAACATAGTTGAAATTACAACAAAGAATTGGGAATATTTAGTAAAGTTAGTTGATAGAGTAGCAGCAGAGTTAGAGAGGACTGACTACACTTTTGAAAGAAATTCTGTTGTGGGTAGAATAGCATCAAACAGCATCTTATGCTACAGAGAAATCTTTTGTGAAAGGAAAAGCTAATGTGGCAGACTTCATTGTCTTGTTTAAAGAAATTGCCACACCCACCCCAGCTTTCAGCAACCACCACCCTGACCAGTCAGCAGCCATCAACATCAGGAGAAGACATTCTACCAGCATAAAGATGAATATGCACTGAGGGCTCAGATGGTCAGTAGCACTTTTTAGCTATAAAGGTTGTTGGGTTGTTTGTTTTTTAAATACAGAGGGTCTTGCTCTGCTGCCCAGGCTGGAGTGCAGTGGTGCGATCATTGCTCAGAGGCAAACTTGAGCTTATGGAGCTTGAGTTGAGGCAAAACTGTAGAATAGCAGAGACTAGAGGCACTCACCACCATCCCTGGCTGATTTTGGTTTGTTTGTTTTGTGAAGACAGTGTCTCGCTGTGTTGCCCAGGCTCATCTTGAACTCTGGCCTTAGGAGATCCTCCTGTTTCCACCTCCCAAAGTGCTGGAATTACAGGCATGAGCCACCCATTGGGTCTGGCTATGTTTTTTAACTGAGGTATATACATTTTTTTGGACATAATGATGTTGCACACTTAATAGACTATAGTATAGTGTAAACGTAACTTTTATATGCCCTGGGAAACCAAAAAATTCGTGTGACTCACTTTACTGCTATACTCTGTTTATTGTAGTAGTCTAGAACCAAACCCACAATACTTTGAGGTATTTTATTAAAGAATAAAGTTAAAAGTACAGTTGACCCTTGAACAATACGGGAGTTAGCATCACTGACCCCACAACCCTTACACTGTCGAAAATTCACGTATAACTTTTGACTCCCCCAAAACTTAGCTACTCATAGCCTATTATTGATCAGAAGCCTTATGGATAACATAGTCAATTAACATATAATTTTTATGTTATATGTATTATATACTATATTGTTACAGTAAGGTAAGCTAGAGAAAAAATGTTATTAAGAAAATCATAAGGAAGAGAAAACACTCGTCTTCACTATTAAGTGCAAGCGGATCACCAGAAAGGTCTTTACCCCGTTGTCTTCACATTGGATTGGTGGAGGAGGAAGAGGAGAGGTTGGTCTTGCTGTCTCAGTGGTGGAAGAGGTGGAGGAGGTAGAAGGGGAGGCAGAAGAAGTAGGTACACTCACTATAATTTTTAGTGGAAAAAAAATTGCATATTCGTGGGCCCACACAGTTCAAGCCCATATTGTTCAAGGCTCACTGTTATATGGATACTGCCTGTTATAGCTTATTTGTTATGAAATTACACAGTAAGTTGCTAAAGTGCATGTTAGATGAGTCATACCTCTTATGTCCTTTTAAACTTTAGAAGAGATTTTCTACCCCAGGTTCCCTGGGAGTGAATCTTTGTTATAAAAATGGTATGCAAATCCAACACATAATTTCTTGATACAGAGTCGTCTCCATAATATCCAAGATAGGAAGTCATCCATTTACTACAAACTGTAAAATATTTTTTTCCTATCGTGGATGGAAATGTTGAATAAAACAGAACAAAACACAGACCCATATAGCATGGTATTTCTTCTTACACCAGTTTTCTTGAATATTATTGTTAATCAAATACTGGTCTTCACTGTGTTATCCTCTAACTCTCATTTTGCCAACTTTTTCATAAAGACTCTAGACAATTTTCACAAAATCCTTATGACATAATATTTACCCAAGTCTACTAGTCTGGCGCCTCTAAACAGGTTGTGTGACTTATTGGACCTGATTGTTTCTTAAGTTACACTTTTCATAGAAGTGTCCAGTGTTCTTTGAGGCCTCTTCTGAGATCTGGCAAAACATATGTGTATTAAGCTATTCTGCATTTTGTCAAAAGATCTGCCACAGACTCCACACTTTGAACTTCTTGAACCCTGTCTCTTCTTTTCTCTTTTAAAATATTGGAATACTTCATCATTTACATTCTTTTTGTACTTTGCAGTTTTCTGTTTTTCTTCCAAAATTTGGTTTCATAATTACATACACAAATTTGTTCTATTTCTAGGAGGTGATTCATTTAGCTTTGTGACTGGAACTCATCTAAGGCAACTAGACTCTTTATCTGTTTTGTGTTTGATCAGTCTTTCTGTCTAAAAATTATTCTCCTTGAGAGAAAAGATGGAAGCAAAATAAAATTTAATTACTTCTATTTCCTTCCTGTTATCTTGGCATATCATGTAGCCAAGCTGTGACCCTAACCTTTCCCTATTCTTGCTCTAGAGATTAGACACAATTGAAAAATAAGAAAATGGTCTGTCATGGCCATCCAGAGTGGGTTCTTTGTGTGAATTCTTATCAGAGAACTAGATAATTTTAGTATGGAGAGTATATTCTTCCAGGTATACCCTTAGTATCTCTTGGGTTGTGTAAAGCATCCTACTCATGTTTGACTCTTAGGTTGTTTTGTTTCCTGTCAGTTGTTAATGTTTTCTATTGTCAGTGACTTTATATTTTATAACAATATAAATCAGTGGCTTGGTGTTTATATTCTGCCACATAGGAAGTTGACAGTCATATAAAACTGTTTTTCTTCCATTTTTAACCTGATGTTGCTTTGCTCCCTAGTTAACAAAATTCATGTCTGCCCTTTTATTTCCTGTAGCTAACACAGGTTAAGTTCCCAGTTTCAGCAGCAGATGTCTCCCGTGAGCTGCTTAGGTTTTGCTGTTTTTTACTACATAGGATAGTCAAATAAGTTATTTATGTGCTTGCTACTTCTAAGGGACCATTCTTGGTTCTCTTTTCATAAAACGAATCTTTAAGAAGTGGGAACTGGAAAAATTTTGTCTAAAATTTATTTTATAAATGAAAATTAAATATAATTGACCTGTTTAAGGAGCTGGAGTTAAAAATCCTCTCTACGTTCCCTAGTTTTAGTTTACTGCCATTTCCCTAGAGAGAGAATTTTTTAAAGTAGAAGAAACCAGTATTCACATGTTTTTAAAGATAAGGAAATTGAATTCCAAAATGTTTAACAAATTTCCCCACTGTCATAAAGCTAACTACTGAGATTCTAAACAGGCTTCATGATAGACCAGTGCTTTCTCCACCATGCTTTCAGTCAGAGCACCATCTTTTTGAGTGGCTCTGATAGAACAGCTTTATTCTCAATTTTCCTCATTAACTTTAATATTTGAGAAGTGTCTGTCCTATCTCCTAAGACTAGTACATGTTTTCTGAAGTGACATCATTTACTGTCTTAGCATGCGCTCCATCTTTTTTCCCCCCTTGAGATTTCCCTTTTAAAATGAATTTGTGGACATTTGGTCTTATACCATGTTTTAAGAGTTTATTTCTTCATAATTTTTAAAAACTTCTTTTTAAGTATACTTATTGGATATGAATACTAAAAACATGTTAGTAAACACATATTTGTACTTCAACAACTAAGATAAAATTGTCTTTGTGTAAAATTCTTATGTATATTATCTCCTTTATTCTTAGGATAGTCCAGGGTGTTACAGTATTTTATTGCTTCCTTCTGATATTTGTAGATTGTTATTTGTTCATAATGCTTGTAATAAAAGCAAAAATTAATTAAGTGATTGTTGGGCCCATTGTTAGTACTTTCATAGGCAGATTTTATTATTATAACAACTTATGCAGTACTGTTCATGTCATTGACTTCTGAAAACTCATTTGGAAGTGAGTAGAATCTGAATTATTTTAACTTGACACTGGAAAGGAAGATGAAGAAAGTCAAAAGAATTGGTCTTTGTATATCTGTTGAAATTAAGTTGCTGTAATGAACAAATTGATAATCTGATATGGACATTTCTTAAAATTAGACAGTCTTGGTGGTCCCTTGCAGGATGCTATGACTTAGGACGTTATAATATGGCATTAAATGTTTCTCAGTGTATACATTCATAAGCTTTTAGATATGGATCTTGCAAGATGAACAACAGATTCTTTGTGCAACTGTTTTTTAGACCACACAAAGTGACTCCTTGAATATAAAAATGTTACATCATCATTGATCCTTATAATTTGAAGAAACCCTCACAGTGAACCAGTTACCACTAAATTCGTGATCATCTTTACAACATCTCCATTCACAATTCTGTATCAATTTGATACACATTCTCTGTATACTGTTCTCTGTTTTTGCCCCAGTATCTTTGTGTTTCTGTCTGGGTGCTGTGACTTTTCCTTACTTTTTGTCATTTTCATTTTTTTTCTACATCTTTGTTTTCTTCTCTCCATTAATTGGCAGTAACATGTAATGAAAAGCTTTTTTTTTTTCAAAATTATTCTAAATAGTTATAATCTGTTCCTTTTCTTCTAAAGTTATAATCTGTTCCTTTTCTTCTAAGATAAGACTATTAACTGGAGTTCTTTTGTTACATAAGGGTGTTTAACTGCTGAGATTTGCTTTCAAATTATACATCTCTTTAAAGTATTCATAAAATGGAAATACCGGTTCTGCATCAAAGTGGTAAGAGTTTGTGGCTTTGTTGTACTTTTCAGAAATAGTCAATAGTGGAGTTATGTTTCACTTTCTAGAATATTCTGGAAATAGTAGAAAGGTCTCTCATTAACTATAGAAAGATCTCTGGGTTAATTGTAAGCAAGAGCTAGACATGGTGACTCACACCTGTAATCCCAGCACTTTGGGAGGCCAAGGCAGGCAGATAGCTTGGGGCCAGGAGTGGAGACCAGGCTGACCAACACGGCGAAACCCCGTCTGTACTAAAAATACAAAAGTTAGCCAGGTGTGGGGGTGGGCACCTGTAATGCCAGCTACTCGGGAGGCTGAGGCACGAGAATCACTTGAAGCCAGGAGGCAGAGGTTGCAGTGAGCCAAGATTTCGCCACTGCACTCCAGCCTGGGTAACAGAGTGAGAATCTGTCTCAGAAAAGAAAAAAAAAATTGTAAGCAAGGAAATTTTTCTTAAGGGTTTGACATGAAACAGTTTATAGGTGTTGTGGCTGATTCTGTAGGTGTGCGTATATTTAAGCACACAAATTTGGAGGCAGTACAAAGCATGTGAGAAGATAGTTCTTTTGATCTAGATTGTTGTCTATGGGTAGAGCTTTGGCAATGTAATTGCCTGCCAACTCTGGTGTATAGATTTCCTGAAACAATTATGTATGCCTTCAGATGCATAAAATACAGAATTTGGAATACTGTCATAGTGATAACTGAAAACTTAATCTCAACATACCTTGGCAAGAATATAAATCTTAACATATGCCAAATCCATCATATTACAGACCAGAACCAAAAACCAAAATAGAGAATGATTTTTTTTTTAAGGAATATAAATTATTTTGCCTCTTATGTGAGATAACCATCCCTAATGCTGCTGAAAAATCTTAGACTAGTAGTAGGGAAACATGCCTAAAGCTTTGATGATTTAGGAATTAAATGTGTATGATATACTCTTCCCAGCAGATTATATATAGCCAGTAAGGAATCGTAACAGATCAGGATTTATGTATTAGAGCTGCATTCTAGCAAAGGATTCTGCCACTGTGAAAATATATGCCTTGTTCCCTTATACACTGAGATTCTCCGTAGCCAATACATTTCTTGAGGCAATTATCCTAAACTGAGTTGCCTGCAGAAGGACAGCAATAGAGTCATAGGTTGAGGGACAAATATGAGTGAACCTGAAAAGGAAAAACTAAGGTATGAGTTGTCTTCACTGCAGACCCCCTTAGCCTAAATTTGCACTTATTAACAGGGGCATTAAAATATATATCAAAAGTAGATTGAATTGTCTACCATTTACTTAGTGCCTTCTGTGTACTCATCCTCATAAGAATTGTGTAAAATGTAGATGAGAATACTGGGGCTTGAAGAAATTAAGTATTTTTCCAAATTTAATCAGCTGTCTGGTAAGTGGCACAGGTTGGACTCATTCTGAGATCTAACAGTGCAAAATAATATACTGAAAGGATGAATAAAAATTTTGTGCTGGAAGTTCACTTGAGTCACTGGACAAGCATAGATAGGCAGGCATGATCTCACTTAAAGTTTGTATCCCTGATTAAGGTCCCATGCTTGTGCACGTTAATTAATATCTCTAAGAAACCTAGTGTGATTCAGGTACCCAAGAGCGATTTTATTTGCTTTTTCCTCCTTCTCCAATAGACCTACCTGTGCTGAGTAGAAGCTCAATATCAGTCATTTAACAAACAGGTCTAGTTCCAAGTTCCTGTTATTTTGTATGATATCCAGCTACTATCCTCCCTATCCCTTCCATCAAAACAGTTTCCTGATCAAAGGAAAATTATGACTGCATTCAACTAAATCAGACTATAAATGGCAATCTTAACTCACCTCCAGATGTGATCACTGTTTTGTGCACTTATTTTTAGCTCTGTGTTCCTTTTGTTCTGTATCATGTCTTATGCTTTTAAGACCTGGAAGGCAAGGCTAATGTTTGTTTTGTTTTATTTCATTCTTAGCACACCTTTGCATATAATTAGGAACCAAATAAATTTTATGATGACGGTGGTTCTTTTTAAAGCCTGAAATTTATTGATTTGACTTTATTTCATTCGAATACCTTAACATTTAACCAGAGTGCTGGATTGTTTTCATTTGTAGCTATACAAAATTATTTTCCTCATGGAATAATCTTGTCCAAATTAGGAAAATTAGGTATTCTTAATACTTAACTCTTAGGTTAAAGAGATGATTTGATATATGACATAAAATTCTTTATATAATATATTCTTGGCACATTTACATCTCATTCATCATCTTACTCATCATTATGTTTGATGACAACTGCCAGTTCTGCTATACATAACTAACTTGCTCTTCAGTTTTGTCACCTTCATTTTCAGTGAGGAGAAGTGTATCTAGTAGAATGATTGATGAAGACTGAATGGTTGAACTTCGGAGCCTCATTGGACTCTGGTACATGGCAGGATTAATCCCATTTCGAATTCCATGTTTCTTGAAAAACTTAGAGTTCTCTGCCATTGGATTCCGGAAGTAGATCTTACTGGAGCGTTTTCTGAGAGTTTTTACTGACTTTGTGGCCCGGTAATTGCAGGTGATATATCGGCCAAATGCATCCCGAAATGTCTTATTGAAGAGGGTGTAGACCAAAGGATTCACTCCTGAGGAAACATAGCCTATCCACACAAATATCTCCAGGAGCATTTGGAGAGTAGTTTGGTTACAGGAATCACATAAAACTAAAGTTATATTTGTAATAAAGAAGGGACACCACATAAGCAAAAAGAGGAAAAACACAATCCCTAGGACCTTTGAGGCTCTCTGTTCGTTGGAAATGGTCTGCACTGACTTTTTCCCAATTGTGGATGTTCTTCGCATAAGTGTTTCATCACCTGAGTTGGGCAGAGCCTTGTCCTTTCGAGAACCATCCAGCATTGCCACCTTTTCCGGTGACGAGCAAGGTGTTTCATCCCTTTGGAAAACTGTAGACACAGTCAACCATGTTAGGCGTTGAGGTGGCTTGTTTTTGACCAAGTAAGCCTTCTTCTGTAAAGCGTGGATAGTGAGAAAGTAGGTGACAATCATAATTGCAAGAGGTGTGAAGAAGGCAGCCAGTGAGCCAAAGAGCATGAAATTGCCAAAACGTTCCTTTGTCAGCACACAAGTGATATTGTTTGGGTTGTCCACATCAGTCTCTATCCCTTTAATAGGGACTGGAATGGCAATGCCTAAGGAAGAGGAAAACAAGATAAATTGAGTCATTTTATGACCTGTAACTCTTTGATTAGATCCTTTTGGATTGCATCCTTATAACTTTCTGCTTGTTGGTGCATTATAATTCCTGGGACCCACAATGCAGGATTTGTCAAAGCATTCATCAGTGAAGATTTGACAAACAGAACCTAAGTGAGCAAATCTGTTTTTAAACAGAGATTGTTAGTAATTTCAGATTTATAATGAAAGCTCCCCTAAAGCTATAGTATATCCATGATATAGTGGAGAATGTCTTCATTTATTCTATATTTCTCATAGTCTATTTTTGTTTTTTAAGCTATCTCAGATTAAGGAAGAGAAATTCAGAAGACAACCTGCTTTTTTCTTATTATCCAGTGTAGTTGATCTAGAGGCACTTCAGAGTACATTTATTCAGTATCTTTACTCGGTTTTATCTTTGAGGTTACAGTTTCATTTAACAGTTTTACCTTTTGATATGTGTGAATGTCTTTTAATCCTTTCCATAGTGCTACTTCAAATTTGAGTGTGTGTGAATCATGATGTTGAAAGATTATGAGTTCTTAATCTTTCTTCTTCTGTAGAAGCCTGGGCACAGTGGCGCTCATGCCTGTAATTCCAGCACTTTGGGAGGCCAAGTGGGGGTGGATCATTTGAGGTCAGGAGTTTGAGACCAGCCTGGCCAACATGGCGAAACCCCATCTCTACTAAAAATATGAAAATTAGCCAGGCATGGTGGCACATGCCTGTAGTCCCAGTTACTCAGGAGGCTTAGGTGGGAGAATCACTTGAACCCAGGAGGCCAAGGTTGCAGTGAGCTGAGATCACACCACTGCCCTCCACACTCAGCGACAAAGTAAGACTTCGTCTCAAAAAAAAAAAAAAGTTCTTTTATGACGTAGGAAAGAAATATACCTCATGTTAATTTTCTGATCTTTAAATACCATGAAGTAAGTATTTAAATATGATGTTGCTTAGTGAAGTAGCTTATTAGAAAGACAAATAATACAGGGGTTAACCTGAATCTTTTTCCTTTGAAACAGCAGATATTTTTTAAACGTCTGAATTAATTGATCTTTAGAAACCTCTGGAATCCTTGTGTTGTTTTGTGAATCCAAGAGCACTCCTCATCTACACACCCTTTTTATGGTAGCTGAAGAGCCATTGACAAGAATATGTTCCTCAAACCCTTTCTAGCAGAGGCCATTACTTTCTCTCCTTTTCCTCATGGACACCACCAGAAAGAGGGTTCTGTATATTTGTTCTACTACAGTTTGAGGACCATTGGCCCCCATTCTATTTTTGTAAAAGTTTTATTGGCACACTGCCACTCCCATTTGTTAATAACATATTGTCTGTGGCTGCTTTTGTTCTACTGCAGCAGAGTGGAGGAGCTGTGACAGAAACCATACACGCCCTGCAAGCCCAAAATATTTGCTGTCTTACCCTTTATAGAAAAAGTTTGCTGACCCCTGCTTTACCCTGTTACTTTCAGATCACCATTCCACTGTTTATTTCTCCCCCAAAACACTTGCCTTTTGAAGTTTATTTTATCTACTTAATACTTTCTTCTCCATCTTGCTTTTCTGTTAACCTCCATGACATTTGTTCATCTTCGTCAATGGCTTCAGTACCTGCTATAGTCTTCTCTCCACTGTTCCAGTGCCAGCATTTTCCACAACTTCATCCCATTCATGACCCTTCTAAGACCTTAATTTTATATTTCTTGAACTCTTTGACTCTAATTATTATTATTTGCACTAAAGCCATCTACAAGTCTACTTAGAACAAGCCCTAAGATTATGAACTCTAATACTTCCCTTCCTTGTCCTGCTACCCCTCTCTCCTAGAGAACTTCTGTTTCCTGTTATTTTTATCTCTAGTTCATTCATTCGTCTCAGTTTTCACATTCTATTAACTCATTCTATTAATGAGACTTCATTCGTCTCAATTTTTACATTCTGTTAATATCAAGACTCACACTATTTTCCTATCCAGCTTGTTGGTCAATAACTGTAAAAGTTTTCACTGGTACTTTTTATGCCCTTACCCTGTTATATTATTATACTTTCTGTTGCCAGGTATTACCTAGAATAAATGTAAATTCAAAAGAAGAGAGTGAGCTCTCTTCAGCATTTTGTAGAATTTCAAAACTGAGCTTATTGTCATCTGCATTTTCATTTTTTCAAAGTTACTGATTTGTGATCGGTTCTGCAAGACAAAGTGCAGTGAAGTGAAAGAGCATTGATCTTGGCCTTGGTGAAAAGCTGTAAGAGTTCTTAAGCCAACTGATTAAAACCTCTAGGTTTCTTTTTTCTTACCTATAAAAGGAAGAAGTGGATTTCTAAATCTATATATTATGAGTCTTCCTTTTATTCTTTTTTCTCCTGCATCACTCATCACTTTGTGTTAGTGTAATTTGTTTATATGTCTGCCTTTCTTGAGTGCAAAGATTCTTTTTCTTGATCATCTGTGTATTCTTAGTACCTAGCACATTATAAACACTCAATAAAAATGTGGTCAATTTATAAATTGATGGTATCCAGCCTTAATTTAGATGCCATTTATACCAGCAGGCTGCTTACCTTATTAGCTTGATCACATTTCACAGTTTCAAATATTTTAATTATTCTTAAGGATCCGTTTCTTCAACTTTTTTTCCCTTTCTGTGTCCTACTCTCCCACCCCACCCCGATATACACATACCTCACACTCTCCCTTGCCCTCTCCCTCCAGTGAGCTTACCAAATGTGAGTCATCTGGCATAGATGACTTTATTATAGTTCTCCTCCTCTCCACTTCAAATTTTCATTTTCACTCATTGTCTCCCATTCCCTTTCTGTAGCTGCTTTTGGGGGGCTGGTTCTGCTCTGTCGGTATCTACCCCCTCAACTAGCCTTTTCTCACTGTTTTTAAATCTCTTCATTCTGAATAGACTTTTTCTTGACCCTGTTTTCTTCCCACACCAGAGGAGTAACACAGCTTGCTTTTACCTCCAAACTTTTTCAAAGAGGTCAAGCCCTTATATCATCATTTCAGGAATATAAAGGTCAATTTCATTGTTTTGCTTTCTTGCTGTTTTTGCCCCAGTGCTCCTACTCAGATTAGGGAGGAGTAATTTAAGTATTCCAGGTCTTTTAATTTTTTAAGAGACCTTTTTGAAATATTTGCCTCTTTGAAATATTTTTACAAGGAAGAAGCAAATCTGCTGGTCAAACCATTGTAATTTTTGCAAATCTATTTGTTTTTCTAATACTAATATGTAAGAGCTTTGAATGATTTACGCATACTTCATGATAAGAAGTATAGCTTTGAGTATTATAGATGAGTACAGGGCCATAAGATGATTTAGAAGAAAAAGGACTTCTTTTATAAATAATTTCTGAACATCAGTATGTTTTATTTGCATCTCTCTTAAAACTTTTAATTAAACATACTCAAAACACTTAAGTGCAGTGACTCATGCCTGTAATCCCAGCACTTTGGGAGGCTGGGGCAGGGGGATCACCAGAGCTCAAGAGTTTGAGACCAGCCTGGGCAACATGACAAAACCCTATCTCTGCCAAAAATAAAAAAATTTTCCAGGCATGGGGGCTGCACCTGTAGTCCCAGCTACTTGGGCGGCTGAGGTGAGAGGATTGCTTGAGCCTGGGAAGTCAAGGCAGCAGTGAACCATGATTGTGCCATTGCACTCTAGCCTGGGTGACAGAGCAAGACTCTGTCTCCAAAAAAGAAAAAAACAAACCAAAAAAACCCACTTAAGCAGACACTTAACTGCCTTTAATCTGTATACATATGTACTGAAATGTTGGCTTCCAAGATGAATTTGTGTTCTTTGATACCTGCCTACAAAATGTTTGAGTTGTTATTTTTGTTTTTTCTCTTATTAATCTTTTAAAATGTGATTTAAGGTGCATTTCATTTCTTGTTATTTTAATGTAATTAGAGGATTCCAAATGCTAGCTAGACCATAATTATCTGTTGGGAAATATGAAGACTGTTCTCAAACTTAACCTTTCTGCATATAGAAATCTAAGCAGAAAGAAATCTCAGTAAACACTGTGCAGATGGTTCTTTCTGAGGACGTGAGTTTTGTTACTTGTCACACTTTTTACCAACAGTATGGTTTAGAAGCCGTATGATAAATGCAGTGACATAAGGAGCTTATGTTAATATATCAGTAGGCTGGCTTGACCTCTCATGCTGAGTTTCATTGCCTACCAGACCTGGTATTCTCCTAGCCAAGTGGAACCAAAGACTTTGTTTACCACCCACACTCTGGCATTCTCTACATACCTATTGAAATTAACCACACCACTGTAATCTTGATGAATGCCGTAGCCCGTGAGTTATATTGATTGGCCTGGATTGGCTTTTTGATGGCTATGTAACGATCCACTGAAATCGCACAGAGATGCATGATGGATGCGGTTGAAAAGAGAACGTCAAGAAATAACCAGGCAGGACATAGAACAAGTGGGAGGGGCCACATAGCCTCTGAAAGAAACAAAAACAAGACAAACATTTTCTCCTATAAAATGGCAACCTTCAATCTACAGTTTTTCAGGTGATACATCTTTTGTCTTTTTTGTTGCTCATCTGAAATTTTATAACTTTAACAACATAATGTTTAACTTCAGATAATGGAGACAACATTAAGTTCAATATTTCTGTGGATGGTAACTTTTAAATACATTTTTTATTTTGTATAATAATTATATCTTTTTTCTAAGTCAGCAGCAGTTTTAACTTTTTAGCATTATTATGACCTTTGCTCTTTTGTCGATTCCATTTGTGATCTTTTTAAAATTTATGTAGTATTGTGACTGGAACTTAACCTTGGTATTTAAATAAAATTTATTTTTAAGTTGCTGTTGTATAAAAAGAAAACATTTTACCATGTAGAGGAAACAGTATGACAAAAAGCATATTAGAATGGGAGTCTCTGTGACACCTGGGTTTTGGGCTCACTTCTAGCAATAACTAGCAGCGAGATCCTTGTTTATAGCATACTCTAGTTTGGTGAAATAGTGGAGTGATTTTTTTGACAGAAATAGTTCTCAAATAAAGATTGCAAAAGGAATGGCTTCAGGTTATCCGGAAGAAAAGTAGATTGTTTCCCCTTCTATATTCCATCATTCACTCCAAAAACTGGAGATATAATAATTAGTACAGACTTTCGGTTTGAAAAGAAAATCTCAGGGTTAGACATAGTACTTAATTTATTTAACAAACTCTTATAAAACACTGCATACCTCATATGGTCTTAAGCACTTTAGAAATATTAACCTTAAAAAAATTTTAGGTGTGGATGTGATATTGAATATTCTGCATAGTTTTCTAATAAATTTACTTACACAGATGTTCATACATATATGAATTTAATATATTATGCATTATATATTACACCCACCACTTACATGTTTACAGTTTCAAAACAACTAAAATTTTAGAATTCCCCCTAGAATATTTCCATTAGAATCCAGTTTAACTCCTGTAGAGAACAGATGTCATGCATGTGAGATTATCTAAGTCTCTTTTAGGATTTGATTGTTATATGTCCACTGATAAAATGTAATCTACTTTTCTTCTGGCTATTGCAGGTATATCTGACTTTGACAGGTATAAAGTAATTGTCATAATTGAAGGAAAACCAGAATAATCATCTCAGGATTACAGAACAACAAGAGACTCTTCTATTGTGAACTGTTTAAAATTTAAGGAGCCTGGGGGTGGAGAGAGATTAAAATCTCAGACCAAAAAAAAAAAAATAGCATAATTTAGGGGCAGAGTTTTCAGATAGATTTGGCTATGTTATTTTCAAGCATCAAGTAGAAGATTTCTTTTAAGTTAGGTAGGATGTCAGTGAAAAATATTTGGGCACTTGACAAAGTATCCAAAAGGTAGCAAGGCTGACACATCTACTTTTTGGTGCCTTCTGTTTCCAGAGTTGGTATGTGGCATTCTGAATAAGAATATTAAAATATTTCTCCTAGGAACAAAATAACAAAATCAGCGCAAACTTTTACTCAAAAAGAATAAATGATTGGGACTTAGTTCCATGTTCAGCAGCTTCTTAAGAAGGGATTAAAGCATCAAGTGGAAAGGGTCATTCATACTTTTCAGTGTGTTACTGTAAATAAACTTTGCCTGCTTGTTGAATTGGGGGTAGGAAGGGATAGAGGTGGTAAATTTTAGATTTATTGAGCTGGAAGGAACCTTAGAGATTACCATTGATCTTGCAGATGAGTAAATTCAGGTATAATTAAGTCTGAATATAGAGGTAAGGAGGGGAGGCATTTATTTATTGAAATTTAAATATTATTTGAAAGTGTTATTGAGAACTGCCACTCAGAGTTTGCTCTTAAGATGGAGAGTGAGGATCGGCATCATCTGGGTACTTAGAGATGCAGGCTCTTGGGTTTCATCTCAGACCTACTGTATCAGACTCTGCAGTTAAACAAGGTTTCCAGGTGATTTGTATGCAAATTAACATTTGAGAAGCAGTGCTTTGGAAGACTTTCTGGTAAGGTTTGTGTCTGAGTCTTAAAAGATGCACCTAAGTTTCCTGTTGTAGGGTTGGTTATAGGCACTTGGAATGTCTCATGGAAAGGAACTAATGGGAGGCCTCTCAGAATAAATTAAGTCGGAGAAACTGTTGTTTGGAGAAAATCTAATCAATTGGATTTTCTCACTCTTAGCCATAGCATTCAGATTTTTTGTCATTTAGTGGAAAAGGACCTTGGACACAGGCAGCTTCAAAGCAAACTAACAGTCTAAGTATAGTGAAAAGAATCACCGCATATTCTCACTCATAGGTGGGAATTGAACAATGAGAACACATGGACACAGGAAGGGGAACATCACACTTCGGGGACTGTTGTGGGGTGGGGGGAGGGGGGAGGGATAGCATTGGGAGATATACCTAATGCTAGATGACGAGTTAGTGGGTGCAGCGCACCAGCATGGCACATGTATACATAGGTAACTTACCTGCACATTGCGCACATGTACCATAAAACCTAAAGTATTATAATAATAATAATAAAAGAAAAAAAAAGAATCATTTTAGAGTTTGCAGTGGAAACTACTAAAAATGAGGGTACATCTTGAGCTGAAGTTCTAGATTTAGGACTGTAAGTAGGGTGGTAGAAAAATACTCGTCTAGAGCTATAATCAGAGATATTGATTGCAGTTAAGGATTTAAAAGGCAGGTAATTGTTGTGTTGTCTCTTAGATTTCCTTCCTTGAAGTCCTTACTCTCTCTGTAACATCTTTTAAAATGGTTTGCCAACTATTTAAACCTGTCTATTTAGCTATTCTAGTTATGGATTATACTTCTGAAGATTAAGGTTTGGAAAATTCTAGTCATAAATCTAGTAGCCATAAGCAGGAAGCCATAAGAAAATTCATATAAAAAGTACGTGTCTTTGGAATTTGACCATCTGATCCACATACTCCTGATTGTGGACTAAGAAGGAAGTTTTTTTAGTGCTGATTTAAGTAACCCTATGAAGCCCTGTTAGCCTCACTTTAAACAGAATTTATAAACTCATTCCCACTTAAAATTCACTAGAATTTTCTTATTACAGTTAGTGCTTTATTGTTAACAGAAATATTGAGATGTGATACAGAATTTTCTTTAAGAAAGAATAAGACTGAAATTTAAGATTAAGAGAGATGAATCTTTACAATTCCAAGCCTTTCTGATTTCAAGTTTCGTGAAACACTGGTGGATAGTTTTTATGAAACTAACATAAAAGAAAAAGATAACTGCATTAAATTAATAGAAACCTTATATACAACACAAAAAAGAAAAAGAGGCTTTTTTAAATGCCTAATAGATTTGGGTAATCTAAGAATTTATAGAAATTTAAAACAGTTCTAGACGTTTTATAAAGGGGCTTTTCCTAGTCTAGAGACTTTCATTCTAAAATCATTTTTTAGTTAGTATTAATTTAGTTAGCTCAAAGTCAGAAAAGTTTTTTTCTGTTTAGGATAACTAAATTAAAGGTTAAGTTGGTATGGTGAAATACTTTATTTCAAAACGTTTATTTTAGGAGTTTTGGTTTTAAGAATTTCTAATTACATTTATTTGTTATAATGTATTCTGTCCAATGTACTTCCACAAAGACTTAAGACATTGAAAATTTGAAATAATGAAGTGAAACAGTTACATACTTAAATGGAAAGAAAGAAATGTGTATCTAAGAGTCAGTCTGAGGGAAATAAGTTACTAGGTTCTTCAACTAAATTACTGTTATTCTGGGGCTCTAAATTAGACTCTTTCATTAAAATTAAGAAAGAATAATAGCATTTCTGTCAATGCCTGAAATAATTACAGACTGAATATTAAAGCAACAAAACAAGTCCTAGATGGGTCTTGTCTTATAGACAATTGTTTAATTATCTAAAGAATATCAGTAGCACAAATATTTTATTGTTTAAAATGAAGACTGCTTTAAATTCTGCCATACATGAGGGATGGTAGGAGTTGTCATTCAGTTATATAAATTTTTATTTGTCTCCCAGACAAGGTTCAACAACTTCATAGGTATGGGCCTAGGTCTAATACCTTCCACAGAAAAGAGATCTTGCAGTCATCTGAAGGATTTGTGCAAGTATAGGTTGACGCTCGAGTATTCTTTTCCACTTAATATGAAATATAACTTTAACTGAAAAGAATACTGAGTTCTAACTTGTCCCTAGGGGGGGAAAAAATTCTGTGATCCTCTGAACAGTTACATGGGGTTATTTAAGGTATAAATGTTGGTTCTGTATGCCAAATATGACAGTTTTGGCTGGTCGAATTTCTCATTGACATTTGAGAAAGCAGAATAATAAAGGTTAAGAGTGTGAATTCTAGAATCAGTCCTCCTGGGTTTAAATCATGTCTCAGCCACTTACTTTGTAATCTTGAACAGATTACTTATCCCTCTGCTTCTCTGTCTTCTGTAAAATGGGGATAATAGTACCTGTTTTATAGGATTTCTTTAATAGAGTTTATATGGATGATGATTAAATACATGTGAAGTGTTTAGAACAGTTCCTGGCATAAAGAAGACACTCAATAAATGTTAGTGCTTATTACTATTGTTTAACAGAAACTAGCCAACTAACTCAGCCATGAAAACACTCCTACATAGAAACAAGCCATATCATCAGTTTGAAATAAGAGTGTTTGTCTCTCTACCTGCTGTAGCAAAAGTGCATGCATCTGATTCAGCTTAAAACTTAAAGCTGTACTTTCGGGGGGTGAGGGAGGATGGGCTGAGAACAGTTTAACTCTGTTTAACTTTGAATTAAATTTGTCATAAAAGTATGTTTTTTACTAACATTGAATTTTAACTGCTGTTTATTTTATGTACGGTACAGGAAAATAACCTGTATGCATTGCATGCCTGGGTTTTTTGTTGGTTTGGGTATTTTTTTGTTTGTTTTTGCTTTCTTTTGAATTAGTACAAAAACCTGAGGATTTTTACTAGCAACCCCGTATCTTGATGAGGCAGACTTATTTTATTTGAAACCTGCTTAACCTTTGGACAGCTTTTTAGTTTGGAAAGTCAGGTTACACCATTTGTCCGGAAAATAATTAGCATCAGTCCATAAATCTGGGACATAAAATGTTTCCCTTTGGAGGATGTAAAAGACTATTTTTAAAGGCATTCCAAGTGGGCTGTTCCTATAGTTTACAGAGGTACTCAGTTCATGAACTTATTGCAGCAGGACAAATCATAAATAGTTCTTATGTCCAAAAAGAACATAATTTTCAAATATGCATTTATCTCAGAAATTCTAATGCTTCTGTCTTTATCTTCCAGAAAAGAAAGACATAGTTCAGTTCAAGTTATTGTTTAAAAGTTTCTGTTTTGTTTTTTACTTTTTTCACTACATTTGAGCATATGAGTTATCCTGGGGTTCAGTGTCTAATATGATAGTGTTTTAAATGTTTTAAGCATTTTAATGCTTACATAATTTTTTCCTGGTTTTTAAAATTTCCACTTTACAAAAAGATGTGCCTTTAATTCATTGCTTTTCTCCTCCATTTCAGAATTGGGTAGGCTAACATTTTACTGCATAAATGAATAACTGCAATTTTTCTCTTACTGCTATACATTTGTTTCATCTCTGATTAGACTTGCATCTCAACTAAATCATATTTAATTTGCATGCAGTACTCTACCAATTGCTATTAGTGCTTATAAGATGCCGGGCCCTGCTTGACAAGGTGATTGAACTCTGAAATAATAAGTGATTGAACTCTAAAATAATAAATGACTTGCCTGATCCAACACAGGAGAACCAGGATTCAGACCTTGGGATGTCTTGCTTCAAACAGCCGTCTTTCAGCCTATACCATGGATACTGTTTGAACTTACAGATCATGAGGCATCAATTGAAACTTAAGTTATAGCCAGGTTTGGTGGCTCATGTCTGTAATCCCAACACTTTGGGAGGCCGAGGCAGGTGGATCACCTGAGGTCAGGAGTTCAAGACCAGCCTGGCCAATGTGGCAAAACCCCTTCTCTACCAAAAATACAAAACTTAGCCAGGTGTGGTGGCCTGCGCCTGTAGTTCCAGCTACTCGGGAGGCTGAGGCAGGAGAATCGTTTGAACCTGTGGGTGGAGGTTGCAGTGAACTGAGATCATGCCACTGCCCTGCAGTCTGGGCAACAGAACGAGACTCCGTCTCAAAAAAAAAAAAAAAAACAAACTTATAAATAAACCAATAACGCCCAATGGATGGCCAGATGCCATATTGTCCCGTGTTACTTTTTTTTTTTTTTTTTTCCTGAAACAGAGCCTCATTCCATCACCCAGGCTGGAGTGCAGTGGCACCATCTCGGCTCACTGCAACTCTGCCTCCTGGGTTCAAGCTATTCTCCTGCCTCAGTCTCCCGAGTAGCTGGGACTACAGGCACATACCACCACGCCCAGCTAATTTTTGTATTTTTAGTAGGGACGGGGTTTCGCCATGTTGGCCAGGCTGGTCTCGAACTCCTGACCTCAGGTGATCCATCCGTTTCAGCCTCCCCTGTTACTTTTTAAATCACTTATAAAATGAAAGAAAGGTTCAGAGAAGCTCTTAAATGGTGAACATCCTGTCTTTTTTATATCAGCATAAGGTGTTGTTTTCTTGCTCAAGTATTTCTAACGTAGGTATTTTCAAGCCTTATGTTATAAGCTGTTGATTTGTGATCATGGATTTTAGGAATTATGGACAAGACAATAAAAAACTAGAACTGTAAAGATCAAGTCCAGTGCTCCCAGATAGGAAGAAGTGACAGAAAAATTGACCTAGCACAACTCATTTGAAAGACAATGTTGTGCCTGAGTTGTCATAATCTTGGGAAAATATGAATTCAAACCGTATATTGTTAAATATTATACAGATCAGTGGTTGAATAAAATATCTCAGTATAAGGACACAAGGTCCACTTTTGTATTTTACTGCTCTTATTTTTTAAATTTCATTTTATTAGACTACGAGCTAGTATAGTTTTTGTGTTACTTTCATTGAATTCCCCTGCGATAGCTAAAATTATTGCTCATAGTGATAGTTAATCTTTTATCATAGAACCAAGAACACTTGTTTGTACAAACATTAGAAGTCCTGAAGATTACCACTACAATAAGAGTGTAAAGACTAATTCTGCCTTTTAAAGTTATCAGAACTTCTTATAAATGCATTAGTTTAGAAAAATCTTAGTGTTTATTAACTTGCAAAAGGTTATAAAAATATCTTAGTATTTGAAGTCAGGTTTCCATTTGTAATACATGCAGTTCCAAATTTATGAATTCATCCTTTGAAGTTTGTTAGAGGGCAACATGTGTTTTTTTCCTACATTTTTTCATAGAAATTGAATTATGCTTTAAATAATGCAATAATGTATTAGATAGTGGCTCACAGATTTGTTCATTTTTTAAAAATCTACAAACCCCACTATACAACTTAATTCTGATAGTAAAAGTGTTTGGGGCTATAAAATATTTTATTTTGTAATTAGAAATTAACAAACATGAGCCAGGCATGGTGGAATGTGCCTGTAATCCTAGCTACTTGAGAGGCTGAAGCCAGAGGATCACTTGAACCCAGGAGTTTGAGGCCAGCCCAGGCAACATTGCCAGACTCCATCTCTATTAAAATAAATAAATAAAAATAAATTTAAAGTTAACAAACATTTGGAAGAATGAAATACTATTAAAATATCTATCAATTATTTAAGACATAAATATGAAGACATTTCACATATTTTATGTTAACATATGTTGGGTTTTCTGCTAACTTGTATTGCTAAGGATATGTTGGGTACCAGCATTTTAAATATACACTTAAAGTTTTCAGCTGCTGGATACCTATTTTTTTCTAGAATACATGGAATTATCTTTGTTACCTGTTTTTGTATTTTGTTTGTTAGCTCACTTTAATTCTATGGTACTTTGCCTTTTAAGATTCCTTAACTATTTAGCTGATAATTTAAGTATCTACCATGGTACTTTGCATATAATAGATGTTTGATATTTATGGGCTCAAAGATTTTAAAGCTAAAATTCACTTCTGCATAATTCTTTCAATTTCATATATTGAATGACATATTAAATTTTATGGTAGTCTGAAATAAACATTTTGACATTTTCTGTATGCCTAGCAAAGCACAGTTTGAAGAGTATGATTTTACATCTTAAGCTACTATTATGCACATGGAGATGAGAGCTGGAATCATATGCCTGTACAGTATTTATCAAATATGCATATATATTTCTACATAATACTTTCTTTTAAGCTTTATTCAGAATTAGGGTTCTTTATGTTCTCTATTATAGTAAGGTTTCTTAATTATTTTTCATGGTTTCATGCAGCATTAGATTACTTAAAAGATTACAAATTTATTTTAATTTGTTAATTATTAGAAAGTCTAATTAAAGCAGTAGAACTTTACTCGTTACTGCTTGTCCTGCCACATAATTTTCTTGATTTATTTTAAAGCCCAGTTAAATGTTGATTTAAAATGGAAGGTGTAAACCTGTTACTATCTGATAATAGTTTTAGATATCTTTCTGTTATTACTTATAAAATTGTAATGTGTAAAACCTGGGTATAATAGTTGGAATAGCAGGGGTTTTTTACCTTCTAATATGGATTCTAGTTTAATAAATTTTACTTCTATAACTTAAAATATTTTTATCTTCATATAAGTAAATGTAATTCTAAGAAACTGTATCTGCCACAAGTAATCATTTTGCTTAGGCAGTTTATGAATGGAATATCAGTTTATACCAAGCATTGAATAAGTTAAATATCCTTTTAATGCTGATTCCAAGAGTCTAGGAGCCCTCATAATTCATCAGCAGAATTATTTGTGTTTACCCAAATTTTATAACTAGAGATGATATGCAGAAATCTGGAACTACTTCTATCTATTTTTTTTATTATAACAAACTAAGATTTCAGTGTCAAACTATACCTTTTATTATCACAATAACTAGGTTTTAATCCACTTACTAACTTAGAGGCCTATCAGGAACACAGATGCCTATATATCATAAAAAATTAAATAGATAGATCATCTCTGTGGACACTCTGAGCCAAACCATTTCCTTCAGCAACTAAACATAATTTTTCTTAACATGACACATATGTAGGAATTGTGTTCAAGTTTATAATATACAAACTATTAAGAGCTATAATAAGAATTTTTGGACAATTCCAATTTTAAACTGAAGTTTAGCAATTTAAATTGGGATTTAGTAATTCAAAGACCTTATCGTTAACCCGGCGCATATCTGTCCTGGAAGTGTCCTAGTTATTGCTTTGAGGAAAAAAAGATCAGTGTAGAAAAGTTAAAGTATAGGCCTATTCACTGTAATTTATAGATAATATATTCAGAATCTATAAATATCACTAACTTGAATGACTTTTTAAATGATTTTATTAGATAGCTTAGGAGGGAGAAAAATAGTTTACAAAAAATATTTTTTGCTCTTTAAAACTGATGATCAACCATAGAGAATGATGTAAAACAAGGGGCTGTTTACTTGCCGTTTCTTTAAATAGTCCAAGTTCATCTTTTATTTCAAGATAAGTAAAGATTAAATGAGTGTCCATTCTCTAATAGTATATCATAGTTCTGTGGTTTGATGGCACAAACAAAGTGAAATACTTACCAAACATTATTGTCAAGAGGGCAATTGGCATCACAAACAATCCAACCAGCAAATCAGCCACCGCCAAGGACATGAGAAAGTAATTAGTAGCATACTGCAGCTTTTTCTCCAGCGAGACAGCCAGAATAACAAGGGTATTTCCACCAATTGTGGGTATTATCACCATGAGTATCAGAAGAGCTGCCCAGTGCAGTTTATTTCCCTGTTCCTCAACAATCTGTTTCATTTCCTCTGGTATTGATTCTGTCTGTAATCCAGACCAGTTAGAAGAGATAACGTGAACAAAGGTGCTCTGCAAAATGTGCTCAGGAATTGTGCTTTGAAGTTCAGACACTCTGTAAGAGAGAGCCATTTGCTGTTTTTCTGTGATTCAATCCCGTTCCAAACAGTGGTCAGCATGGTTAGTAGCTAAGCTGCTCATCTGTTTTTTTAAGGCATTGTACCCATGCCAAACACTCAAAAGCCAAAGTTGACACCTTCCTTTAAAAAAAAAAAATTCAGGTTCTCTAAAATGAGCGCATACACACATCTGTCCATGTTTGTAGGTAAGATCTCCAAGTATTTATTATTTTCTAGAGGCTTAAATTTAGGAAAGCTCAGTGAAAGAAACTGATAGCTGTGAAAAAAAATAGGATATATATATTTTTTTTTTTTAGTTTCTCTCTCTCTCTTTTTCTGCCGTAGTTGTAGAGTCGTGTTTGAACTTGCATGCCAGAGAGTTCCCCCTAGATACAAAATACATAGACTGCATTATTTTATTCATTTCTGAAAGTGGTAAAAACACTTGAACTTCATAGCCCTTCCCTTCTTAGTAAGTCTGTTGTGCATTTGTGACAATGCAGCCAATTCTCCAAATATACTGTATTTCTGATGTTGCTCAGTTAATGAAACAGAAGACACATTAATTTTTTCAATGGTTATAACAAAAAGTTAGGTGTTTCCTGACCCTTGAATGTCTTTTTACCTTTACTTACAGAAGAATAGAAAAGTCGAAACACAATAGTTCAGAATAGAACTTTTAGTATGCGCTGGCCACCCACCTAGAAACACTCAAAGCCCAACAAGGGTCTACATAAATGATTTACCAGCTAGGGATCCTTATATGTAATTAGCTTTGTCTTATCAGGTTTGTGAGTACTGATATAAATGTCATTTTAGATTTCCTTTAGTTTGAGAGAAGGAAAAAAAATAGGTATTACCAGGATCCAAATAATTGTTTTTAGTAATTTCATCTCTCATGGGATGTCTTTGCAACAATTGTGTTCTAAATTTAATCACTAAATTTGCCAAATTCAAATCAATTCTTTTTTTGTTTTAAGTAGTGTTTATTTTTTTAACCTTCCCAGTTGCCTTGAGAAGAAAGGGAAACCACAAGGAAGATTAGACCATTTATTTGTTCATCAAATGTACAAATCAAGTTTTTAAAAACTCTCCTTTAGCATTAGTAAATTTTTCATTTTGATTTTTAAACTGCTGAATAGAAATGAAAGATTATGATAGCAGAATTCTTGAAGATTAAAAAAAAAACCTTTAGATTAATTCCATATGTGTTTATTAAATGCTTACCTCTGGTTTCGTTGTTATTTTGCCGAGCATGTCATCTTATCTGTTCACTAGACTTGCTTGCTGTTGTGACTGAAATCCTCCTCCCATTGACTTATTCTGAGCCGCCAGCACAGGCGGTTGAAAGCAGTGAAACAAATACGTTATATAGCTGCAAGCATGCCAAGGAGGTTATTTCCTCTTTGATACATTCATTTTTAGAGAGTAGCAGCATTCATTGTAATTCATAAAACCACTGTTAAGCGTGTTGAACCAGTTCATGGCCCTTATTCAAGTTTTATTTTTAAGAGCTCTCTTTAATATTTGGGGGGACTGTAATAAACTTGATCATTTTAGCTTCAGATAGTTTTGTTTGGGATTACGCCTGAGCTGTTTTTCACATTTGAGAAAAAATAAGATATAATCTAGCTATTTTAGAGGTTTCATTCTTTGAACATTCTGCCCTTTTAAAAGCCTATAGTGATTTCTACAGTTCTGATTTCTAGCAGTGAAACAAGATTCTTATCTAGCTTTTGTGCCTTTGCTGTGGAACACCATTAATTTGCTCTGGTTGCAACCTTATATAGAAGAGCACAGAAAGGCCTGAATTCTACATGTATACATAGGTTTTAGCAGAAACTTTTTTACTGGTTATTTTTAAACAGATGATCTCTGGGTTTAGGAGTGGTTCACAGCTTTTTTCCCCATAGATTTTACATTGGAGAAAATACAAGTAATGAAAATACGTTTTTGCCTTATTTCAGAAAATTGGTGTTTAAATCTTAATAGTTATGCTATTTAAGTTTTCTGTAACTATAAGACTAGCTTAGTATTAGAACCTCAGCATTCTCAAGGTTTCCTTTTAAAAGATCATTATAGATGCATATTTTTAAATTAATTACTTATAAATCAGTGATGACATTTGTGCCCTTTTCTTGTTTCAAATTTGTATTCCTTTGCTGATGTTGAATGTTACTGGAAAATACTTAGTTCATTTTAGCTCTACTGAGCACTTCAGATTTTATTCAGTATTTGCTGCTTTTTTAAAAACTCAAAATTTACTATATTAGAAAAAATACTTGTGAAGAATTCTAGATGAAATAATATTCAAGAGAAATCAGATGTTTTTTAATGTACCAGAATTTCTATTCAGGAATATGAAAATATTTTAAGGCAAGGTGCGGTGGCTCATGCCTCTAATCCCAGCACTTTGGGAGACCAAGACAGGTGGATTGCTTGAGTCTAGAAGAGACCAGCTTGGGCAACATGGCAAAACCCCATCTCTACAAAAAAAAAACACAAAAATTAGCCAGGGGTGGTGGTGCACGCCTGTAGTCCCAGCTACTGGGCGGCGGCGGAGGGGTTGAGGATTGGGGGTCAGGGGAGACCTGAGGCAGGAGGATTGCATGAACCTGGGGGAGGTCGAGGCTGCAGTGAGCCGAGATCACACCACTGCACTCCAGCTTGGGGTGACAGAATGAGATCTTGTCTCCAAGATAAAAAAAAAAAAAAAAAGGGAAAGAAAATATTTTTAAATACTGCTTAGTTGTGAGTTACACTTTGACATCTGTGCTTATGAAGGTGGGTAGGGATCTGCAAAACAAGTAATGGATCTGCAAAACAATGTCAGATTGAAAATAGCAGCACCATTATATCCAATGAAAAGACTTGTATGAAATAAGCCTTTATTGATTTGTTTATAGATAAAATTTTTTAAATATTAAGTATATTATAAAAATGCAGTCATTGTTGTTATTTTGCCTGTATTAATCCTTTCACTCACATTCACTCATTTTTTGCCTCAACTTATAAAAGATTGGTACTTGGATTCTTTTTATTTTTGCTTAAGTCTGTTTAATGGCTAAGGAACATAACTAGTTAGAACAGCTACTTATTTGGCAATCTCAAGTTATGGGAAGCATAGCTGTGAATCAAGAAAAAGCAAAATAATAATAAATAAATAATTATATGAAGGGATAGTTGAGTCTCAGCAAATAACTAAACCTGTGCTCTAAAACCCTAAGCACTTTAAGTAGAAAGTAGCCTCTAAGTCCCCACTCCATATCTTTTTACTCTCTACACACATACACGCGCACACACACAAAACTTTGCCTCTCCCTTCTTTAATGAAAATAACATTTGTATATGGTGGTAGATGTAGATAGTACAAAAGAATGTTGAGTGATAAATTCACGTGAGACAATTTTAATAAACATGTTTCCCTGCCTACTCCAGATTTGAGTAACAAGTTAAAAGGTGGACAAGCACTTTGATAATAGCAAATAGGGTCAACTGAAACAACAACAACAACAAAAAAAAAAACACAAGAATTTAAATGTATAAACATGTAGGTCTACTCAAGTACAAACTTGTAACTTTTTTTGTTTTTGTTTTTGTTTTGTTTTTTGTGACAGAGCCTTGCTCTGTCGCCCAGGCTGGAGTGCAGTAGCACAATCTCAGCTCACTGCAACCTCTGCCTCCCAGGTTCAAGCAATTCTCCTGCCTCAGCCTCCCAAGTAGCTGGGATTACAGGCGCCTGCCACCACGCCTGGCTAATTTTTGTATTTTTAGCAGAGACGGGGTTTCGCCATGTTGACCAGGATGGTCTCGAACTCCTGACCTCAAGTGATTGCCTGCCTCGGCCTCCCAAAGTGCTGGGGTTACGGGCATGAGCCACCGCACCCCACGCCCTTTGACAACATTTTATGTGGCATAATGATGGATAGCACAGTGATGACTTCTGTGTACTTAAGGCTAGATCATGTTCATTCAGCAAATAAATGTGAAATGAATTTGTTAAATATTTCTATCCAAATATAAGAAATGTAAAAGTATGATTCTTAATGGTAGAGTGAAGTTTTTAATATCTGGAAGCTTCATTTGTGTAGAATATTTCCTTTCCCAAAAACTTTGGATAAAGTAACTCTTACTAAAGTAACTTCAAGGTCAGACTCAGCCTCTAATCCAGTAATAACCAAAAAAACCTAATTGGCACATTTTTTTGTAAGACAATTGAATTTTCTCCCTGATGTCTTTTTAATTTATTGAGCAGATTCTGTCTTTGACCGAAAAGGGCAGTCTAATATTCTTTATAGGTCTAGGAAGACAGCTTAAATATCAGCCAAGAACACTTTTTTACCTCTCAGTCATAATACCTATTAAACAGTAACCATTAAGGAATGTTTAACATGACAGGGATTGTATCTGCTACGTATTCATTTGTGAAGTATTTACTAAGTGCCGTATGCTCATGGTGATATATTAATGAATAAGGTAAACATTTTCTGTCCTCATGTAATTTATAATTTTATGGAGGATGCAAACAAGTATATTGGTAACTATAGTACAGATATGGAGCTAAGACTAGCTCACTTCAACAGGACCTACAGTGGAGTTCAAATATTTCTCAGCTTTCTTTTTATTCATTCCTCTCATGTTCATTCTCTTTGACAAGATCAGTGAAAGAGCTGAAACTGTAAGAATAGCTACTTCAAACTTGTTCTCGTTAGACTCCTTTATTCTCTCGTGACTGCCTGTTATTTTAATGAAAGACTTTGACAAATCAGAAACAAGCTTCCTTCACTGTCTTCTCAAAATGTCTTTCTTTTCATCCATCCTATCCTTCTTTGGGATCATGTTATCATTCCTTTCCACAATTGGCTTCTACTTAGGTTCTTGATCCCATCTCATATGTATATGAAGTCTGTGGTGCTTCCTCTGGCATTAGCAGCCTATACCAAGAGTGTGATAAGCTGCCATCTCTACTGTCAGGGCTAGTCTAGGAGTGGGGGTGTGGTAGGCAGACAGTTTAAGATGCCACAGTGCTGTCTTACCACAATACAGCACCTTCTTCTTTCAGCCCTCCCCTGTTAAGTTTTTTACTGGATTCCTGTGTAAAAGTTGATCTAGACAATTTTTGCCAGGTTATTGCCAGAACAAAAGAATAAGTTTTTTTTGTCATTGAAACTCTAGAGCACAACCTGATGTCGTAAAATGGTGATGTCCTTTAATCAAAAGACTGCTATACCTGGAATTATAGTTGATGATCATAACCCAAATATCTTTTGGAGTAGATTTGCTCAACTCTGCATGTCCTCAGTAATCACAGTAATCAGCTATTAGAAATAGACTTTTATCATTAGAATACTTGTTTAAATATCAGAAGTGATTTAAACTTTCTGAGAATCAAAGTACATTTATATTCATTATTATAAAAATCAAAGAAATACCAATAAAGTTCTCAATAAATAGCAATAAGTTGATGGCAGCTCACTCATACTATAAGACTTTTCTTAGTTTGCTGATTAGAAATGAAAACAAGTGTGCTAATAATGCTGCAACTTTGAATATTACAGATTTCTGTAGGTCCAGGAATGCAATCTGAGATTTTTAAGAGCTCTATTTGTTATGGTGACACAGCAATTTCTTTGTATAAGGCTTGTGACTCTTCTTCTTACATCTTTAAAATTCCCTCCCTCGCCCATTTTAGCAGCACCTGAAAAGTATTAGTCTTTTTGGAAATGTGCCAAAAGCTTGCCTAAAAGTATACCAATTTTTAGTTTTCTGAAGTCCAGGAAGATGACAACAAATAAATTCTCTTTCACTGAATTTGTAACATTTATGGCACAGTCTGTGTGCTTTTGTTTTTTGCTTTTCCTTGTGGTAAGTTATTTGTATGCACTGTATACTAAACTGATAGAGTTAAAAGCTACAAATAGCAGTAGCTTAGAATATGGAGGTACGAAGAACAAAAATATGTTTGGGAAAGAAAATTGTTTTCTTTCTCAGCTTTTTCCCTGAAAATGTTTTATGCCACAAAATTCAAAAAAGCATAATATCTTTCCCCTACTTTTTTGTTTTTTACCTGTAATAGCACTGTTTGTTTGTTTTCGAGACGGAGTCTCACTCTGTCACCCAGGCTGGAGTGCAGTGGCACTGTGTCAGCTCACTGCAACCTCTGTCTCCCGGGTTTAAACAATTCTCCTGTCTCAGCCTCCCAAGTAGCTGGGATTACAGGCGCCCACCAGCATGCCCAGCTAATTTTTATATTTTTAGTAGAGACGGGCTTCACCGTGTTGGCCAGGCTGGTCTTGAACTCCTGACCTCAGGTGAGCCACCGCACCCGGCCAATGGCACTGTTGTTTCTTTTATTATTATTACAAGTTGTATGAACTAGCCAAGGAATAAAATAAAGGAGAACAAGAAAAGTTGCTCAGATTCCCACAACATGTAGCTCTGTCGTTGAGTACACATGCAGCTGGCAAATTTATAATTGTCTAAGTAAATATACTTTTTTCTGTAAATATACTTTTAAATAACATATCAAAACATGTGAAAGAGCTAAGTTATAGGTAACACATTCTATGCTAATAAAATGGTCTACCAAGTATTGATTTCTTTCCTCTCCACTGCCCTCCCCTAAAATAAAGTCCAGTGTTTTCCCTGTGACTTGACCATTTCTCAACATTTACTTTTCTAAATACGTTGTTTTGTTTTGTTTTGTTTTTTAGACAAGGCATCACTCTGTTGCCCAGGCTGTAGTGCAGTGATGTGATCTCAGCTCACTGCAGCCTTGACTTCCGAATGGGCTCAAGTGATCCTCCCAAGTAGCTGGGACTACAGGCGTGCATCTCCATCCCCGGCTAATTTTTGTATTTTTTGTAGAGATGGGGTTTCGCGGGAATGCCGAGGCTGGTCTTGAACTCCAGGGTTCATGCAATCAATCCTCCTGCCTCGACCTCCCAGAATGCTGGGATTACAGGCATGAGCTACTGTGCTTGGCCAGTTTTTCTAAATATGTTTGTGGAGACATAGAAATAAGCTTTATTGCTGATTAAGGATTAGTCATTTAAATACTTTGTTATAAATGCTGATCCAAGGTATTATAACAAACCGGAGGAATTATTTCATGATGTTATCTAGAAGGCAAATGTTTATACTGAAGAAAGATTTAGGGAGTGTCAGAATTATTGAAAATAACTGAAAGAAAGCCTAGTGGATTGTTACTAATGATTTAATGTATTTTCTTTTAACCTGTAGGTTCTCTCTTCATCTCTTGCCTTGCCCTCTTTTTCTTTCTTTTCTTCCTCCTTGCGGTTTATTTGTTGAAGAAACCGGTTGTTATCTCTGTTTTGTTTCCCATGGTATGAATTTTGCTGAGTGCATCTTTACGTGTAGTTTAATGTGTTGTTTGGTCCTTCATATTTCCTGTAAATTGATAGTTGAATCTAGAAGCTTGATCACATTCAAATTTTTTTAGGGTGGTGGGGCTGGTGGTACACACAGTTATTTCCATTTTCATGATGTTAGCAGTCGTTGATAATCATGCTGCGATCTATTCATTATATGTTACAAAATGGTGATACAATTTTATCATTTATTAACTGTTCCTTTAAAAGCTTATATCATATATCTCTATGTGTGTATATATGAAGATTAATGTGCAGGAGTTTTGCTTTCAGTGAATGTTTGCATTCCAATCATTGCTTAGAAAGTTTTTTTGTCCTTTTAGAGTTGCCTGCTGAAACATTGAAGTAAACATATAAGAATATTATGGTTTTACTGTACTCTTGAAAAGATTGAATGTCTAAACTAATTTAATAAAGAATTTGTCATTCTTTGTCTTAACACTTGTTTTTTCTAAAGAATGTGTCAGAGTTGGAACTGTTGTTAGATTGAGACACTGTCAGGTTTTTTATATGCTTTTGAGTTTATAGCCTTCACAGCCTATTTCAGTCTTTATTGCAATCAACTAGGTAAAGTTCTGCATTAGGCTCCTGGTATTTATGTTCTCAGGCAAAATTTTTTCTAAACTTCATGGAATTGTTAGTGCCTTTTAGGAAACAAAACTTAAGTCTAACTTCTATCCCCTTTCAGAAGACTTTTCTACTAAAGAAAAGAACTTGAGTTTTGTGGTTGGTTTAAGAATAGTATATATGTTATCTTTTATTTACTCTTTTATAACAAGTAAAAATGACAAAATAAATGAAATGTTAAGACAGATTTTAGGATAAGCTCTTTCCTGTGTGTCAGTTTTCCCTGGAATATCCTGCCCTTGCAGCCAAGGGGCAAATTGATAAGTATTCTGCATGCCATTAGTTCCCTAACAAGCTGATGACGAAATTCTGGTGGTCTGAACCCTAAATATAACCAGCTTTCTAGGTTTAATATTCAGCTTGTTTTATATTTTGATAAACCTTTGGACATCAAATATTAGTAGCCAAATTTCTGGTTCTGATCCAAAGCCAATTTTTGGTGATGCATCTAGATTTCAGTGATAATAGTATAGTATTTTACTCTACCACTCCACCAACTCTCCCCAGCATACATAAGGAGGAGCAGGTATTGTTTTATGGATAAGGCAATTAAGGCTCAGAGAAATTTAGTGATTGTCACCCTGCTAATAAATGGCAGCACTAGAATTGGAATCCAGGTCTTTCTGATTCTAAGTCTCTGTTCTCTCTACCACAACAAATGGAAGAGAGGTCAAGAAAAGAGATCCTTTAAGGAATCACTGTGTTATTTCCAGTGAGAGGTGATAGGAACTGAAACAAGGCAATTGGAAACAAACATAAGATTTAAGGGGTTCTCTTGACTTGGCGGCAGATTGTATGTGGAGAGTGAGGGAACAGATGAATAAAGACACGAGTTTCCTAGGTGTGTCAATGAATTGTCATGGTGGGAAGAGAAGCAACTTGGAGAGGGATGCCCTTTTTTATTCCTTTCTTTGTGGGTTTTTAAATGTTGATTGAGGTTTGTGGTATACTTGGTTAAAGATTTCCAATAGGCACTTAGAATTTCAGGTTACTACACAGATTATTTGGAATCTGTTGTTAGAGAGTAGAAGGGAATTAAATAGGGACAGATACATTCTTTTTTTGAGACAGTGTCTCACTGTGTCGCCCAGGCTGGAATGCAGTGGCGTGATCATAGCTCACTGCAACCTCCACCTCCTGGGCTCAAGCCCACCTCAGCCTCCTCAGTAGCTGAGACCACAGATGCGCGCCACCACACCTGGCTAATTTTTGCAGTTTTTGTAGAGACGGGGTTTCACCATGTTAGCCAGGCTAGTCGCGAAATCCTGGACTCAAGCAACGGGGGCAGATACATTCTTAATTGCTGTGTATTGAGTTAATCCTCTAACACTGTGGCACTTACCTAATGAGAATTAGGAATTCATAATTCTACTAAGGGACTATCCTGAGGCTTATAGCCTCAAAAATTCCCTCTGAATTCTTACCTAACATTATAGGCACATAGCCACAAAGGTGGTTTTCCCAGGGCACAGTTTGTCCATTGCACTTTAGATAAGCTGACCCCCTTGATGTGTCTAAATGTGGAAAATTTGATTGCGTAATTTATGGTATTGGGGGATGGGGGACTGCTTTCAGGTAGTTCCCTGGGGTCAGGGGGGAAGAATTCCCTCTGTGATAGCCCCATTTAGAATAGTGTTTCTGCCTATCTGTGTGTATTGCTGTTTTTCCTCCTTTAGTAAAGATGGATTAGAGGGGGAAAAGAAAGACACCATATTCTTGAAAGCATCTTGATTTATTAGTGATTTAATGTTGAGGTTGCACAAAATATTCATAAAGAAATAGTATTTAAAAGCCAGTGTGTTGAAAGAAAGGAATTCATATGTTCAGTTTATGGTCCAATGATATGGCAGTGACTTATGCATATGCCCTTGCACAATTCCTGCTCTGTGGAAGGCTTGTACAAATAGTAACATTGGCAAGATGACTGTTAGTTACAAGCCAAGAAATTTTATTGAAACAACAAATTATAATGTAGTTAGCTTATTTTGGTGTGCATTTCATTTTTTAAAGCAGAAAATTACAACTTTTTTTTCATTAAAAATTGAATTGCGTACTTAGGATTAAAGCAAAGTTTTTACTTACTGCTGCCTATTATACCTTATGATGAACCACAAGTATAGTAATACTAAAGAGCAACAAAGTTTTTTTTTCATTTTCTTTACATGACAATTGTATAAACTAGATTTTAAAGCCTTGGGATACATTCCCTCATGTTACATTTAAAGATTCGACTCCCAAAATTATGTGTTATCTGTGTGTTTAGAGGGGCAGGAGGAAGGAGACTCTGATCCAAAAAAGATTTAGAACCGCTGTATCAGACAATTGGCAGATAGTCACATAACTAAGTCCTGAGGGAGCCTAAACCAAGACCCAGTTTTTCCAAATGTTTGTTATTGTCTAAACCCACTGTGTCGTGTATAATAATCACTCAGTAAATATGACTGACTAGACCCAGCCACCAGGTCTTAAGAAAGTTAGAGAGGGTTCTGCAGAAAGCTCTGATTCCTGCCATGCACCCAAGTGGTTATTATGCTAGTAGTCCTGATTTTTTATTTCTAGTATTATCTTCATTATTCCTCTATACAAAATCAGTATGGCTTTTCTACCTACTTTTCCTTAAGCTTGTTTCTCACATTTCAGTGTTCATTCCTTTCCAACAACATTTATCCCTCTGCTATCAGAATTGTGCCCATTCAAGACTCAATTAGCCTTAGTAAGAAATACTCACAGGTATGTCACTTTTCCCTGGTTTTGATTATCTAGCTGAATTATAAATGTAAGGGAGAAAGCAAAAGTGGAACAGGAAAGAGCTTGGTATATTTCCTAGTGCTTAACCATTAGGCCTTGAACTTAGTAGAAAATACTTGTCTAAGTCTCTAAATGTAAATTTAGTTTAACTCTCTTTGTCTCTTATTAAGTAATAAAAATTATTTTACCTATAGTACCTGGCACTGTGCTAACAAATTATGGGAGACAGAAAATATAGTCTCAGCCCTTGTGCAGTCTAGAGTGGTTTTATTGGTAATTTAATTAGATGGCAAAACACTTGAGTGGGTTTGTTAGATGATTTGGGTATCAAATTATGGGAAGAGCTTTAAGTTCTTAGCCTTATAGGAGTGAAAATAGAAGTTAAATGGTAGTTTCAACTACAAGTTTTAGAATAACTTTTCAATAGCCTGTTAGGTGTAATATTTTAAATTTTATTTTTATTTCATTGGAATGTTACTCATTGAAGAAAAGTTGTCCTATAATAATAGGCATTGATTTAAACCTGTAATAATTGGTTCATTTTTAAATGCTGTAGAATTGTAAAGTTGGAACAGACTGACAGAACTTCTAGTCCCATTCTTCCTCTTTTCAGATGAGGAAAGGACCCTGGAATGTTTGGTTAATTGAACATTATCTAAATTGGCCCAACTATTTAGAGACAAAACAGGAACTAGAACATGAGTTTTAGACTTCATGGTTCCCTCTTATATAACTTACTGTTATTTTTCTCAGCACATAATAACTGATAGCATATATGTTATTACTATATTTTCAGTTACTTGCTCATCTGGTTTTTATTATTCCTGGAAAACAGTCAAGAAAATCTATCTCTAATTATAAAGGAGAAAACCCAAGTGATTTGGTCTAATGTCACGTAACTAACAAATTTAGCAAAACTAGAACTAGGACCTAGATCTTTAGTTTTCTAATATATTGCTTTCTTCACACCACCATACTGTTTTTCCCATACTGTTTCTAATAATACTAGTGACAATTAGTATTATTTCCAAATTATTCATACAAGGAAGTTTAGGCAAACTGAGAACATTCTCAAGAAAGAGTGATGGACTCTATTGTAGGGAAAAATAATCTAACCTTTCCTTATTGCAAAATTTCATTTTCACAGTTACAGTTTTCATAAACTTCGTTCTATTCCTTTGAAATTTGAATTCACCACTCTCTGGAGTTTGAGGCTAGAGGACAGTTCCAACATAGAATTAAAGATTTGAGTTGGTTTGTGGTAATTGTTTTCATTCATAACAGGATAGTCTTTTTTTTAAATGCCTTTTTAATAAATAAATGTTTTAATTAAATGTCTGAAAACTCTAAAATGTCAATTAGTTAAATGCAAGTCAACTTCTGTACAGTTACATATAAATTATATTCAGTGTAGGATTTCGGTTCACTTTAGTATTTTTAAAAGACAGTAGGGTAGGACCTCCAAACTCAGTGTCTGGGCCCTAGGAACTATGAAGGTCTTGAAACAGCCTTTCTGGAGAAGTTGGAAATTTGGGTTTTAATGTGAAATATTCCCATCTTAAATGTTGACAACTTATTTTGAATTTTTTTAAAGTATGTAGGCCAAATAAAATCTGCTACGGGCCAGATTGGGCCCTTGGGCCAATAGTTTATGAATTTTATTTTATTGGTTTGAATTACTGAAATAGTTTTCTTGCTGGTTTTTCCACCTTCATGCTTTTAACCTGTCTTGTTCACAGGTATCTCCTTAATCTTTCTAAATCATCATTCCATTTATCTGCAAAATAAAATGCAAATTGCTAAACCTGACATTCAAGACACTGTATCATTTTGCTCTTAATTGCCTTTCCACTTTTATTTCTTATTACATGTGCTACAAAAACACTGACTGTTTTCAAATTAGACAAGCCAGGTGAATTCCAATCTCTAGACCTTTGCTGACTTACTTTCCTTACCCTGATGCCTATATTCCTCTTCATCATTTGTCCAGTTCTTCCAATACTTTCAAAGTCACTTTATGTCTGCATTCTCTGTGAGTTCGTCTCCTGACCACTGTTAACTCTTTCTGTGATATTTTTTTCTCCTTAGCATTCATATCTTAGGTAGTTTATGCCGCTTTGCCACTTTTATATAATTTATATATAATATATATCATATTATATAATTATATAAATAATAGATATTGTGTTATTTATATACCATATATAATTATATAATATATAAATATATATTTTATGTATAATATATAATATATTTATATTTATATATTATATTTTTTATATAATATATATTTTATATATTTATATTATATATGTATCTATATATATATATATTTTTTTTTTTTTTTTTCCTTGAGATGGAGTCTCGCTGTCTCACCCAGGCTGGAGTACAGTGGTGCAATCTTGTCTCACTGCAACCTCCGTCTCCCGGGTTCAAGGGATTCTCCTGCCTCAGCCTCCCGAGTAGTTGGGATTGCAGGTGCCCACCACCATGCCTGGCTAATTTTTGTATTTTTAGTAGAGAGGAGGTTTCACCATGTTAGCCATGTGGTCTCAAACTCCTGACCTCAAGTGATCTGCCCACCTCAGCCTCCCAAAGTGCTGGGATTACAGGCATGAGCCACCGTGCCCACCTTTAATACACATTTTTATGTGTGTTGGTTTTGTCTCAGTAAATGTTTGGCGATAGTGAAAAATCTAGAGCTGTATATGCTGCTTCAAAGTCTAGGAAAGAGCCTAGTTTCTTTTTTTCTTTCTTTTTTTTGTAATTTCAACTTTTCTCTTAGATTCTGGGGGTACTAAGATAAATGTGCAGGTTTGTTATGTGGGTATATAGTGTGATGCTAAAGTTTGTGGGACAGTAGATCCCGTCACCCAAGTATTATGCATAGTACCCAATAGTTTTTCAACCCAGCACCCTTCCCTCCTCCCTCCAGTTCCCAGTGTTTGTTGTTGCCTTCTTTATGTCCATGAGTACCCAGTGTTTAGCTCTCACTTACAAGTGAGAACATGCAGTATTTGGTTTTCTGTTACTGCCTTAATTCACTTAGGATAATGGCCTCCATCTGCATCCATGTTGCTGCAAAAAACATGATTTCATTCTTCATGGCTGCAAAAAAATCTTTTTATTGAAGTTTAATATACATTCAAAAACATGCACAAAATCATTAGTCCACAGCTTGATGAATTTTCACAACTGCATACACCTGTGTAACCAGTACCCAATTCAAGATCATAACATTACCAGCCTTCCAGGAGCTCTCCTTACATTCTCTTCTAGTTATTACCCTAGTCCTGCTGCTCCTCAAGGATAGCCACTCTGCCAGCCAGGATCATCTTTTAAAAGATGGGATCGGGTATACCATTAGTCAAGTTTGTCCTATTTTTTATCTTGTTGCAAATATGGGGAGAATGAAAAATAATTTCTCATCAACACAAAAATAATTGCTAAAGCAAAAATACAGAAGTCAGAATTTCTTCATTATCAAGGCTTATCAGTTTATTATTCAACTAAAGTAATACTGGGGGATTTAAATCTTTCATGTAACTTAGGAAATGTCCAGGAATTACTATAAAGGACTTTTGTCTTCTGGAACAAAATGCAAAGTAACCAAGAAATAGGAAAATAGATGTACAGCAGTGTGCTGCCCCCCACATGGCTGTTCCTGCCATGGAGGAGGTACCAGAGGACAACTGGAATCCAGACCTATGGCTGAGGACTCACTTATACTGAGAAAGGAGTCCCCTTTCTGTACATATATTCTCTGAATATTGAAGATCAGATTTCTTCTATCAGTAATTAGAACTCTGAAAGATTTTTAATTCTGCAATTTATGTTTTGAATGCTCATTGTTTCCTATAACTTTTTCAAAAACAACTTGGTTAAAACTCTTCTGTCTTAACTTAAAATATGTTACCTATAACAGTGGCTTCGCTTTCTGTTTCTTATCAGAACCCCTGAACAGTGCCCAAGTGTTGTCTCTTTGTTGTCAGAGAGTTACAACCCTCATGTGCGCTACGGAGCTGCAATGGCCTTGGGGATATGCTGTGCTGGTACAGGAAACAAGGTAAAGCCCACAGCCAATGGGGTCAGTTCTTTCTTGGCGCCAGACTGTTTTCCCTTGCCGCAGAATTTATGTAACAGCTGTAAAAATACAAGTGCAGTGTGATCTGTAAGACTAAACTTGCCGTACAAAGCTTCCCAGTACTCCCTCATTCTGCGATGCTGAATTGCCCAAAGCTGCTTAAGAATAAATCGTCACATTATATGGATAGCTGTAACTGAAACAATGCTTTTGAATTTCTTTTTGAAATCATTGATTTCTGGGTTTTTTGGGTTTTTTTTGTTTATTTGTTTTGAAATGGAGTTTTACTCTTTCATCCAGGCTGGAGTGCAGTGGTGCAGTCTCACCATGTTGGCCAGGCTGGTCTCGAACTCCTGACCTCAGGTGATCCACCCGCCTTGGCCTCCCACGGTGCTGGGATTACAGGCATGAGCCACCGCACCAGGCTTTTTTTCTTTTTTTTTTTTTCTTTTGAGTCTTGCTCTGTTGCTTGGGCTGAAGTGCAGTGGCAGGAACACTGCCCACTGCCAACACACTCAGCTAATTTTCTTATTTTTTGTGGAGAAGGGGTCTCACTATGTTGCCCAGGCTGGTCTCACACTCCTGGGATCAAATGATCCTCCTGCCTCAGCCTCCCACAGTGCTGAGATTATAGGCATGAGCCACTGTGCCTGGCCCATTGATTTCTCAAAAAAAAAAAAAAAAGAAGAAAATAAAATAGTTTTTGTTGTTGTTAAATAACTACTCAGGTTATTTTATATGATTATTTTACATGTTTAATTTGTATAATTAGTATTCTGGAAAACAAGGTTCTCATCCGAAGCCACCAAAATCGGCTGATTTGATAACATTTCTGTTTTAAGCAAATCACTGACGTGCTATTTACCTGTTTTCTCATATCTAACCTTAATAGGTAACCTGGTATTTGTTAAGCCCTCAAAAGTTATTAAAAAAAGAGTTGAATGGGGCAAGGTGATGATTTGAAAACATAATTCATCATAAGATTCATAAAGAAATGCGCTATTGCATAAATAACAAGTATTCATAACTCGCAGCAGTGACATAATCATGACACTTTGCCTCTCATAGCACATATGCACAAACCTTGGCCACCTCCCAGAAGTGAACCTTTTAACAAAATGTGTATGTATAAGACTGAGAGCAAGGCTTTGCTCCCAGTGCCTTTACATCAGAGAGAAAGGAGTCACTTTTTTTATCATCTGTTGTCCAAACTCAAAACAAAACACAGTTGTAAGTTTATGGACTGATTCCAGGAATCTAAAAATTTTAGATTCCTTGAATTTTTTTCCAATAAAGAATATTGGTATTGTGGGCCGGGCGCTGTGGCTTACACCTTGTAATCCCAGCACTTTGGGTGGCCGAGGTGGGCAGATCACGAGGTCAGGAGTTTGAGACCAGCCTCACCATCATGGTGAAACCGCATCTCTACTAAAAATACAAAAATTAGACAGGCATGATGGCACACGCCTGTGACCCCAGCCACTCAGGAGGCCAAGGCAGGAGAATTGCTTGAACCCAGGAGGCAGAAGTTGCAGTGAGCCAAAATCCCGCCATTGCACTCCAGCCTGGGTGACAGAGCAAGATTCCGTCTCAAAAAAAAAAGAGTATTGGTATTGTGTACAAATAAGTTTTTCTAGTCACATGAAAGATTATTGAGGCTGGGAATAAAAATAGCTATTTTTGGCCAGGTGCAGTGGCTCACACCTGTAATCACAGCACTTTGGGAGGCCCAGGCGGTTGGATAACCTGAAGTCAGTAGTTCAAGACCAGCCTGGGCAACATGGCAAAACCCCAACTCTACTAAAAATACAAAAATTAGCCAGGCGTGGTGGCACGCACCTGTAATGCCAGCTACTCGGGCAGCTGAGGCAGGAGAATTGCTTGAACCCAGGAGGTGGAGCTTCCAGTAAGCCAAGATCATGCCCTTGCACTTTAGCCTGGGGGACAAGGGTGAAACTCCGTCTCAAAAAAAAAGGCCAGGTGTGGTGGCTTACACCTGTAATCCCAGCACTTTGGGCGACCAAGGCGGGTGGATCACCTGAGATCAGGAGTTTGAGACCAGCCTGGGTAACTTGGTGAAACCACTTCTTTACTAAAAATACAAAAATTAACCTGCTGGGCGCGGTGGCTTACACCTGTAATCCCAGCACTTTGGGATGCCGAGGCAGGTGGATCACCTGAAGTCAGGAGTTCAAGACCAGCCTGCCTAACATGGCAAGACCCTGTCTCTACTAAAAATACAAAAAATTAGTGTGGTGGCAGGCGCCTGTAATCCCAGATACTCGGGAGGCTGAGGCAGAATTGCTTGAACCCAGGAGGCAGAGGTTGCAGTGAGTGGAGATGGTGCCACTGCACTCCAGCCTGGGCGACAAGAGTGGGACTCTGTCTCAAAAAAAAACAAAAAAAAAAAGCTATTTTTCACTACACATGGCAACAATTGTGTAAAAATTTATAAAGAGACATCCTTCCTTTCCAGTATTTCATCCTATTCTGTCTGCTTACCCTGCTTTTCTTTTTTTTTTTTTTTTTTTTTTGAGACAGTGTCTCACTCTTGTCACTGTCACCCAGGCTGGAATACAATGGGGCTATTATAGCTCACTGCAGCCTCAATCTCCCAGTCTTAAGCAAGCCTCCCAATTAGCTGGGACTGCAAACACATACCACCATGCCAGGCTAATTTTTTTTTTATTTTTAATAGAGACTAGGTCTTGCTGTGTTGCCTGGGCTTTATTTTTCTTCACAACACTTACCACCACCTGATATATTTTATATTTATTTATTGTTTGTCTTTGCCAAAATGTAAGATCACTGAGAATATAATGTTCACTGCTGGAACCTAAAATTAAAGCTTTGTTTGTTGCATGAATGATGGATGGCAAGATCATTAAAGGATATGATGGTGACCAAGTTGGACATCATCTCTGTCATTACAGAGTTTTGTTTTTTATTTTTGTTTTTATTTATTTATTTATTTATTTATTTATTTATTTATTTTGAGATGGAGGCTCACTCTGTCACCCAGGCAGTGGTGCAGTGGTGTCACCCCGGCAGGACTGCAGTGGTGCAATCTCGGCTCACTGCAACCTCCGCCTCCCGGGTTCAAACGATTCTCCTGCCTCAGCTTGCTGAGTAGCTGGGATTACAGGCACACGCCACCACACCCGGCTAATTTTTGTATTTTTAGTAGAGACGAGATTTCACCATGTTGGCCAGGCTGGTGTCGAACTCCTGACCTCAGGTTGTCCACCCGCCTCAGCTTCCCAAAGTGCTGGGATTATAGGCATGAGCCACTGTGCCCGGCCAGTTTTTTTATTTTTAATTAATTTATTTATGTTTTAATTTATTTGGGGGGAGAATTTCTTACATGAGAATGTATCTTCAGTTTTACTAGAGATGTCATTGGGTATATCAAATGTAGTTATAGAAATTGGCCTTATTTTTTTTCTACAGCACATCTGTTCTGTAAACAAAGGAAGAATATAGTTGTATGTTTTACTAAGTATTTCCCCCCTCGAGTCTTAAGTTGGCATTTATGTCAGGCCTCATAAGTTAAAGGTAAATTAGATTCTTTTTTCTTTTCAGATTATTCTGAACTTAATATGATATCTAGGAGCAAATGTTCTTTGAAACACAGCACCTGACAAGTTAATTCAATGAAAAATTTTTTTATTACTCATACTAAACCAGCCTGCTTTATTTCTAGATAATTTATGTGATCTAGGTATCAGTAGCTATCTAACTGGTTTGGGACTTTTTTTATTATTTCTTAAAAACCTGAAATGTCTGTTTATTCTAAAATATACCATTGGGGTTGTATTACATACCTCAAAGGCTGAGTTATTGTCTTTTACCTTCTAAAATGGAAATTTGGTTATATTTTTATCATGACTACTTCATAAAGAATATTGACAATATGTTTGAAAAACATACTCCCTGTGCACAGTGTCATTACATTTTTCAGTAATGTAGGGAGAAAGGATACCCATATCTGCTGTGTGTATTATCCGTTAATAGTTCTAATTTTAATATATATATGTAAGTTTATATATTCCTCTATATACATGTAGAGGAATCCAAAGTCACTTTCCAACAAAGGATTCAGTTTATTCTTTTCCTTGGTCTTGGAATGAAGGATACTTGAGAAACATCCTACCAAATTAAGAAATATCTGATAATCTTACAAGCCTATTACTCTTTTCGTCCCAGATTTATACCTACCTAAGGACCTTGTAAGGGATGTTGTGGGGTTTTTTGTTTGTTTTTCTTGTTTTTTTTTTTTTTTTTTTTTTTTTTAACTCTAATCTCAATGACAGATTAAAGGAACGTTGTGGGTTTGGTTTGGTTTGGTTTTGTTTTGTTTTGTTTGAGACAGAGTCTTGTGCTCTGTTGCCCAGGCTGGAGTGCAGTGGTGCTATCTCGGCTCACTGGAACCTCCGCCTCCTGGGTTCAAGTGATTCTCCTGCCTCAGCCTTCCCAGTAGCTGGGATTACAGGTGCCCGCCACCACGCCCAGCTAATTTTTGTGTCTTTAGTAGAGACGGGGTTTCACCATGTTGGTCAGGCTGGTCTCGGACTCCTGACCTCGTGATCCACCCGCCTCGGCCTCCCAAAGTGCTGGGATTACAGGCGTGAGCCACCGTGCCCGGCCAGGGACATTGTGTTTTAAAGTGGCTCTTCCCAAAAGTCCTGCAGAGTGTGAATAGAAGTTATATGGGGCAAAAGAGTTTTTGATCAAATACATTGGACAAATGCTGGTATAAACAACAGTTGAGTGGCTTATAATAAGGCATCCTAGAACTTTTGTTATGATATGTATATTCCTAGAACCTTTGATACAGTGTATACATATATTTTGTATCTGCAAGAGCAGATGATATATATACAGTATGCCTGAACTCCCAAACTTATTTAATAAAGGACTTCTTTTTTCATAGAACTGATATTCTGAAGAATAGGATATTGGGGAAATACTGATAAATATTTTGGAAAATTTCATCACTTGTGGTCTTAGGAAGTGCAACCATGAAATCAATTCTACTCTATGATTTCATTTGTTTTGCTATTCTACTAGCTAGTAAAATATTTTGTTTGGAAAATTTTGGGTTTGTTTATTTTTTTATCTTGATTTAGTTTTTAAAACTAGGTCTTATAAAATCATCTGAGATGTTACCTTACTCTAATATTTGTTTATTACTATTTTTCTTTTTTCTTTTTTATATTAGAGACAGGGTCAACTATGTTGCACAGGCTGGTCTTGAACTCTTGGGATCAAGTAGTCCTCCCACCTTGCCTCTCAGAGTGTTGGGATTACAGGCGTGAGCCATCGCACCCAACCTTACGCTAATATGTGAAAGAGGTTTATGTCCTTTTTTTTTTTTTTTTTTTGGAGACAGAGTTTCGCTCTTGTTGCCCAGGCTGGAGTGCAATGGCACTATCCTGGCTCACTGCAACCTCTGCCTCCTGGGTTCAAGCGATTCTCCAGCCTCCGCCTCCCGAGTAGCTAGGACTTCAGGCGCCCGCCACCACACCCAGCTAATTTTTTTTTTTTTTTGCATTTTTGATAGAGACAGGGTTTCACCATGTTGGCCAGGCTGGTCACGATCTCCTGACCTCAGATGATCCGCCCTCCTTGGCCTCCCAAAGTGCTGGGATTACAGGCATCCGCCACCATGCCCAGCTAATTTTTGTATTTTTAGTAGAGAAGGGGTTTTACCATGTTGGCCAGGCTGGTCTCAAACTCCTGGCCTCAATTAATCCACCCACTTTGGCCTCACAAAGTGCTGGGATTACAGGCACAAGCCACCACGCCCACCCAGCCTGACAGAGGTTGAATTATACAAATTTTGGATTCAGACTGGCCTGGGTTTGCTCTCAGTACTTACTCGACTTTGGGCAAGTTATTTAACCTTTCTAACTCTCAGTTTCTTTGTTTATAAAGATTGTTTTGTGCTGGATTTTGTTTGTTTTAGGAGTAAGAGGGTTATATAGCGCAATAATAAAATACGTAGTACTGTGTCTGAAAAGTAATAGGTGCTTATCAAATATTAATCCCATTTTCTCTTAATTTTTTATGACCTCTTACCTCAAGACAAGAGCACTCAAGTTCTAAAGCTTCCTTTTCACTTACCCTTAGTTATATTGAAATTTAAGTAAAGCATAACCAGTTCTAAACTATTCCATTCACGTAGTTGTTAATTAACTTCTTACTACGCTGTTGGATGAAAATATTGACTTAAAGTGACAGTAGATATAGTTGTGCATCATTTAAGAACAGGGATATGTTCTGAGAAATGGCAGTTTCGTGAATGTACAAACATCATAGAGTATACTTACACAAACATAGATAGTTACGGTCTGTTGCTTCTAGAATACAAACCTGTACGTCATGTTACTGTACTGAATAGGCAGTTATAACACAGTGGTATTGGTGTATCTAAACATACAAAAGGTACAGTAAAAATACAGTATAAAAGATAAAAAATCATACAACCATATAGGGCAGTTAACCCTGAATGGAACTTGTAGGACTGAAACTTGCTCTGGGTGAGTCAGTGAGTGAGTGTTGAGTGAATGTGAGGGCGTAGGACACTGCTGTCACTATAATAGACTTTATAAACACCGTACACTTTGGCTACTAAATGTATACATTTTTTTCTTCAATAATTGATCTTAGCTTATCTTTTTTTATAAATTTTTAATTATTTTAATTTTTTGACTCTTGTAATAACACTTGGTTTAAAACACAAACCTGGGCGGGCGCAGTGGTTCACGCCTATAATCCCAGCACTCTGGGAGGCTGAGGTGGGTGGATCACCTGAGGTCAGGAGGTGGAGACCAGCCTGGCCAATGTGGTGAAACCCGTCTCTACTAAAAATACAAAAATTAGCCGGGGGTGGTAGCATGCACTTCTAATCCCAGCTACTCTGGAGGCTGAGTCAGAAGAATTTCTTAAATCCAGGAGGCAGGGGTTGCAGTGAGCCAAGATGGTGCCATTGCACTCCAGTCTGGGTGACAAGAGAGAAGCTCCATCTCACCAAAAAAAAAAAAAAAAAAAAAAAAAAAAAAAAAAAAAAAAAACATTGTACCACTGTACAAAAATATTTTCTCTTTATGTTCTGTAAGGTTTTTTCTGTTTTCAAAATGATTATTTATATTTTTTAAACTTTTTTGTAAAAAACTAAGACACACATACATTATACTAGGCCTACACAGGGCCAGTATCATCAATAAGTCACTTAGGCAATAGGAATTTTTCAACTCCATTATAATGGGACTACCATCATATATGCAGTGTGTCATTTCCCAGAATGTTGTTACATGGCATGTGACTATAAATTGAAAGTTCAGCCATATCAACTTTATTTAAAAGTTGTGTGTTTTTTTAAATTCTTTCAGGAAGCCATTAATTTGCTAGAACCAATGACAAACGACCCCGTGAACTACGTGAGGCAAGGGGCGCTCATAGCTTCAGCTCTCATCATGATCCAGCAGACTGAAATCACTTGTCCAAAGGTGAGCAAACAAAGAAATTCCCTGAAAGAGAGATGGTTTGGCCTTTTCTTTAGTAACTTATCGTCTTTTGAGGACATTTTTTAGTTCAAATATGGTAAACACTGAAAGTAAAGTAAAAGTAAAGAGAGCATTTTAGAGTATAAGAGAATGGGGAAACTTTAAATATGTAATGCTCTTTAAATGTATTTTTTACAGACTTAATGATTCCTTTGTTAATTTAAGTATATAACCATGCTTGAAAAATTAGAACTCTTGGGGTGTTAAAACCATAAAATGAACTCTTTTTTTTGCCTTTCACTGTCCTTTTAAAAAGTATTCAGTGGGATAACTTTTTCCTCTGATAATACAGGATGCAAACTTAGGCAGTCCATGACTTTTTTGATCTATCCTTCTAAGGTAATTTTTAAAAAGCCTGCAGTCACTTTGTATCGTACATACCATCTTAGTTTAGAAATGAGTACATCCACATTCTCTTTTGGAATGTCATTGCCCTCCTAGGCGATCTTTTTGGGTGGAGTTCCAAATGGCTCCAAGACAGCTTTCTTTTCCACTTGACTCACATCTGCTCCACAGAAACACTCTTGCACATTTTGCCTTTCTGGATAGGAATATAATAGGACGTCAGTGCTAGTACCTCAGCTAATAGCTAATGCCTCAGTGCACAGCAGCCCCTGATCATATTGGACACTCCAAGTGGACCCTCTGAACCCCTGTTCTGTAAACTTGGAGTGAGGGGGAAAGACTCACAACCCAGCTTGCCCCAAAGAGATCCTCTTCACATATCCTCCACAATCCACACCCACCTTGTGGGTGACTCCATAATAGTTTTGAGACACCTGTTTTAAAATTCTCTGATGAGCCAAGCATGGTGGTTCATTCCTATAATCCCAGTACTCCTGGAGGCTGACGTGGAGGGATCACTTGAGCCCAGGAGTTCAAGGCTAGCCTGGGCAACATAGGGGGAGGCCCCATCGCTACAGAGAATTATAAAGGAATTAGCTGGGCATGGTGGCATGCGCCTGTAGTCCCAGCTATTTGGGAGCTGAGATGGGAGGATCACTTAAGCCCAGGAGGCCAAGGCTGCAGTGAGCTGTGGTTGTGCCACTGCACTCCAGCCTGGGTGACAGAGCAAGACCCTGTCTCAAAAAATAAAATAAAATTATCTCGTGATAATCTCTCAGTCCTCAGGTTGTTAGTGTTTGATATCTCATGTATCTTGTCATTTCAGCCAAAACTTCTCATTCTATTAAGAAACAGAAAATGCATGTATCTTATTTTTAATACATGTACTAAATTTAGCGTGCTTGATATACTAAATAGACATGTATAGCTTACACAACAGTTTCAGATCTTCTAATTCTTAAAGCTAGGGACTTTAGTATCCATGTATTAATTAATCCTGCTCATATAATGGAAAGTAGTCAAAAAATTGACAACAGAAAAAACTGTTGGCATTGTGTCTTATGCCTCATCAAGCAAATATAGCACACCACCCTCATTTTCAGCAAAGTAGATTTGAGGAGGTAGAGAAAAGAAAAATTTCCAGAACTCATCGATTATTCTAATTTTATGGAGCTTTGTTTAAAAAATTTCAAGTTCTAAACAGTTGCTGTCATCTTTGTTCATTTATTTAGTGCTTCTCTGTCTCAAAATCATTTTCAGGACTTTCAAAAATTGTATTATTACAAAGATAGAATCTGACTTCTCATCCTGTTTTTATAACGTATTACTTAATATACTGCATCTTCTAGAACATAAACATCTTTCCAAACACCACATTTCTTTTTGTTTTTAAATATAGCAGCTATCATATGAGTAGCTTTTACATATTTTATTTCTGCTTTTGATCTTCAACTGAGCTTTTGGAGGTTATCCAACTGAGTAGTGTCATTAAAGAAACAAATTTTGGTCATGGAATGCACCTCCTCTAACAGTAATACATAGACATTCACTTTGACCCCACACGTTGCTTTCATGTTACTTGTATTGTCAGCAAGACAAATGTTCTGTCTTCCCATCCTCTGCTGTAGGATTTCATTGATTTTACAATTATAATCTCTCTTCCAAAAATGGCAGAGTCCTTTAGGAGCTGGATAATCATTCCAGGAACTGTTGTTGAACGAAGTCTTACCTGGTGCAGATACATGGGGCACACTCCCATCTTCAGGTTGTATCGGAATCTTAGACACTGATTAAAATGTCAAAGTGAAGTCACAGCTAGTAGCCTTTGCCATTAATATAAACTGGGTAGATAAATGTAAGTGTATGTACCACTGACTAAAAAAGCAAAATTGACATGTGAAACTCAAAAATTCTTTCAGGAAACACTACTCTTTAGAGCGAAGTTGTTACTCAGCTTAAGAATTCTTAATTTCATTGTTTTCTGTTATTAAGCAAGTGATAAAGAATTTATAGACTACAGTTTATATCATCTTTCCTTTATCTGATAATTGCCAACAAGACAAAATTGACATTTGGGGGATGGTATACAGCATGTTGCCAAAAAGAAAAATCTGTTGAGAAACGCTGAAGGGGAGTAGATTCTCAAGGCTACAGAGTCTTAATTGCAAGATTGCAAAACCAGTCCATGAAATAAAGTGGAAATGGCTCAAAAATAAAGATCAAATGTGAATTTCATCAAGAGTTATAAACCCCTCTCAAAGGAATTCAAAAGAGAAATTTCTCAGATATTTTGTGAAATTCACAATGGAAATTTCCAAAGGAAATGTCTTATGTAACCATTAATATATGTCACATCCCTAACACTTAGCTCCACACATTGCTCTCTTAGTTGAAGTATCTCCAGTACATCTTTGCTTTGCTTCTCTCAGTTTCTCGCTAGCTCATGCTCACAAACATAAACCCAGGAACATGCACACATCCCTGGATCAAAGGTTCACATTTAACAAGGGTAATCTTCTTTTTTAGGTCCTTGGAGCTATTTTGCTCTAAAAACCCAACTCTCCTCTTTATTAAATTATCTATCTTTTGTTTTTCTTGTTAAATGAAATCCACCATTAAGATGGGCACAGTGGCTGAGGCAGGAGAACCACTTGAGCCTGGGAGTTCAAGGCCAGCCTGAACAATATCCCAAGACCCTATCTCTAAAAAACAAACAAAAAAATCACCATTAACAGTTACTTGAACATGTACATATTAAGTATCATATATAAACTCACATCAAAATATTACACTGTAAATATAGAATCTGGTGTTCCTATTACCAATATTACTTGGCCTAAGGCCTGGTACAGGAAAGCTTCTCCTATCATTGACAAGTACCCTCTTGGGAAGTAGAATTAAGCTCCTGCAGTTCTAAAATAAATCACTGTATATATGATTTTATAGCATAACACATTTGTAAGTAGTAGTCTATTACGACACTGTTGTTTTAAGATAGGGACTTGGACTCTTACAGTGTTAGTGGTAATAAAAAAGAAAAAGGCTACAAAAACTACTATAAGCAAATTAATGCTGATAAAATTGAGGAGGGAGCTGAAAACTCATTTGGGATCCTGATAATGGGGAAGTCATGATAGCATCAACAAGAATATTTGAAGGAAGAATACAGATAATATTCATTTCAGGCATATTGAGTTTGACATGACAGCATGTCAATTGGAAACAACATGGGAGCATAGGAAAAAAATTAGATGCTAAATACGGAGATTTGGGAACTAGCCATAAAAAAAATTATATAGGCCAGGCGCAGTGGCTCACGCCTATAATCACAGCACTTTGGGAGGCCAAGGCGGGTGGATCACGCGATCAGGAGTTCAAGACCAGCCTGGACAACATAGTGAAACCCCGTCTCTACTAAAAATACAAAAAAAATTAGCTGAGTGTGGTGGCGGGCGCCTGTAGTTCCAGCTACTTGGGAGGCTGAGGCAGGAGAATTACTTGAACCTGGGAGGCGGAGGTTGCAGTGAGCCGAGATCACACCACTGCACTCCAGCTTGGGCGACACAGTGAGGCTGTCTCAAGGGGAAAAAAAAAAAAAGTATATATATCTGTATAGATATATACAGATATACATACACATATATAGACATATATATATATATGTGTGTGTGTGTGTTTATAGCCCTTTATCTACCATTACAGAATCCAGAAAGCTCTGAAAACTCAAAGAGGTTTGTTTGTTTTTAAAGACTCATTTGGATGCAATTATTAGTTCATTATCATTTATCCTACTTAGTATAAATATCCATATATTGTGCTACTTCAGAAATAATTTATTTGATTATGGGATATCATAATATATAGAGCAGTACTACACTGGTAGTATTGTATAATATATGGATATGTATCATGTTAGCCTTCTAAATTCTGAATTCCAAAATACATCTCACCTCAAGAATTTCATGGAAGGAATTACAGACATATAGTTGAAGTCATAAGCACAAATATAATTTCACAGACAGAAAAAACACCTCCAAAACTGATCCTTGATGTACAGCTACATTTCCATAACCAGGAAGATAGAAAAATAGAAAGGAGTCACACTCAGATGATAAGTACCAACAGAAACAACTCCAAGGAGCTTTATTGCTTTCTCCCTGACATCTAAGAGTGGGCTTTTTTCCAGCAGTATAGGGTATACAAGTAAAAACATGATGAATGTTAAAAATGCAGCTTTTTGAGAAGGTAGATTTTAAATACTCATACATAGTACAATGCATGGATCACAGCATTGCATAAAATTTTAATTGTCTTTTTTTGTGAGATTGTTGTGAAATAAAATGGAAAGCTAATATGATTTTTCTCCTGGAAATTCTACTTCTTGTTTTTTTTGGTGGGGGGAGACCATACTATTCATAACAATGAAATTGAGTTAGAAAATCTTAATCCTCACCCTGATTACCATTAATTGCTTGTGATAGCAAGCAAACCAATTGTTTTGCTTGTCTTTTTAGTCTTCATATCTGTAACTAGATGTGAATAGAGGGAGTAGACCAGATGGTCTCAAAGCTGACTTCAAAATTTAATGTATGTCCTAATCTACTAAAATAATTCTTTACCAAGAATTAAAATAATGAAAATTAAGTTACTGATACATAAGAAATAAAATGTGAGAAAAAAATTTAAAATGATAAAAACTAGCTTTTTAAAGCATTCTATTTAATATTAGTTAGATAAGCCTATTATATAGTTGGACTGGTTTTTTTTTATCCATTTGTAAGTTTTACTGAATGTTTTTCTATTGTTTTGGGTACAATTTTAAATTTAAATTCTTCCCTATAATGTACATTCAATGCTTTGTTCTATGTTTCTTTTTATAATTTTGTGAAATATTAAGCCTTTAGCACATAAAATTTCCATACTATATAAGGTAATGTAAATGTTCATCTAAAATAAGTTCAGAATCAAAGGAACTTGACTTGTTGAACCAGAATAAAAGCGTCAAACATGAGATTTTTTTTTTTTTTTTTTTTTTTTTTTTGAGATGGAGTTTTGCTCTTGTCGCCCAGGCTGGAGTGCAGTGGCATGATCTCAGTTCACTGCAACCTTTGCTTCCCGGGTTCAAGCGATTCTCCTGCCTCAGCCTCCTGAGTAGCTGAGATTACAGGCGCCCGCCACCATGCCCAGCTCATTTTTTGTATTTTTAGTAGAGATGGGGCTTCGCCATATTGGGCAGGCTGGTCTCAAACTCCTGACCTCAGGTGATTCACCTGCCTCGGCCTCCCCCAAAGTACTGGGATTACAGTCATGACCCACCGCACCCGGCCACATGAGAATTTTTTTAAGTAAAGGGGAATTTAGTGATGATTTAATCATGCTAGATTTTATAGTTAAAGAAATCCTAGAGAAGTAAGTGACTTAAGTGATTGTGTGCTGGGTAGTGACAGAGTTAGTTCATTGTTTCCCCACTATATTGTGTTGCTGCCTGTGAATAAAAAATGAGAACCATGTTCAAGGAATATTATTTTGTTAGTAGCATTTAGATTGCAGAGATAATAGGAGGGATTGGTAGGATTCTTCCCCCATATGGTGAAACACTCATGCTTATTGAACTATGAGATGCCCTTTATACATTACACTACATATATGTTACCTCATATAATCCTATAATAGCCATGTAAGGTAGGTGCTAACATCCCTGTAGAGTTGAAGATACTGAGGTTCATAAAAGGTAGTAACTTACCCAAACAGCTTATAAGAACAACTTATAAGCGAGGGTTGTGTGATTCTATTATTCTGCCACTATATCACATTGTGGCCTCCCAAACCAAGACAAATGAAAAGGGGGAAAAGATTCTGAAAGAATATGTAATGCAGATAAAGTCATTATATTAGGAAACTCAAATTTGATATTTTCTGCTTTTGGCAGATTTGGGGAGCTCCATGATTATGTGCTTCTTGAACAAGCCGACTTCTTCCTGGGTGCCTACCATTTGAAAAGCACTGTTGGGAAAACAGAGAAGTGTAAGACATAGAAGAAGCATAAAATAGTTTACTTATTGTCACCCAAACAGATTTAAAGGAATATTAATTATTCATACAGAATATATTTTATAAATATATTTTCTAATCATAAAAATAATACATATTAATTTTAGAAAATGCAGAAAGGATAAAGAATTACCAGTAATCCCACCCTAAGTGAGTCAGCACATTTTCCATTCCGATACGCTCCTTTTGGTATGAGTACACATTCTGATAAGTCCTCAGAAAATTAATGTGAGTAGATAATAGAAATCTTTACTTTACGTGAATATACTTAATGCAAAAGATACCTCACACAGCTTTGGTGAAGGGTAATTTACTTTAAGGTGGAACTGAAGGACTATGCTTTTTAGGAAGCCCGCAAGGTTGGTGGTAAACAGAATAGCTATAATTCAAAATGTAATGAAAGCCTTAGTGTTTGCTTGGACTTTTTAGGCCTGCTGACTAACAGTGGTAATGTATGAAATCACATTCAACATTCCTTTGACCTTGAAACATCCACTGTGGAATGAGGATTCAAGACAGAGCTGGTGCTCCCACACTAAAAAGTCATAACACCCGTGATTTCAACCACGGAACTGCTCTGCCTTCAAGTCTGGTCCATATCCCTCTCTTGAGCATTACGAAACTCAGAACTAACTCATTATCATTGGAGCAATATTATTCCCTGTTCTAAAATGGTACCACAAATGAGTAGACTTAGACTATAATTCTTTCTCTTGCTCCTTCAGGTGAATCAGTTCAGACAGCTGTATTCCAAAGTCATCAATGATAAGCATGATGATGTCATGGCCAAGTTTGGCGCTATTCTGGCCCAGGGCATACTGGATGCAGGTAAATGTTTTTAAGTCTTCAAGATTTATTTATTTAAACTAAATCTAATAAAATAACTATCTGCTCTAACTATATGACATAATGGAAATTGAATCTGAGGCAAATTATTCCTGGAGAAAATTTGGAGCCTGCAGTTCATAGAGATCATGTACATTTAAGAGTACAGGCCGGGTGCGGTGGTTCACGCCTATAATCCCAGCACTTTGGGAGGCCGAGGTGGGTGGATCACCTGAGGTTAGGACTTCGAGACCAGCCTGACCAACATGGAGAAACCCCATCTCTACTAAAAATATAAAATTAGCCAGGCGTGGTGGCACATACCTGTAATCCTAGCTACTTGAGAGGCTGAGGCAGGAGTATCACTTGAACCCAGGAAGTGGAGGTTGCAGTGAGTCGAGATCGCGCCATTGCACTCCAGCCGGGCCAACAAGAGCAAAACTCGGTCTCAAAAAAAAAAAAAGTACAGGCTATTGGCTGGGCACGGTGGCTCACGTCTGTAATCCCAGCACTTTGGGAGCCCAAGGCAGGTGGATCACCTGAGGTCAGGAGTTCAAGACCAGCCTGGCCAACAAGGTGAAACCCCGTCTCTACTAAAAATACAAAAAAATTAGCCAGGAGTGGTGGCACACACCTATAATCCCAGCTACTCAGGAGGCTGAGGCAGGAGAATCCCTTGAACCTGAGAGGCTGAGGTTGCAGTGAACCGAGATTGCTCCACTGCACTCCAGCCTGGGTGACAGTGCCTGTCACTTAGTAAAGTGACTGTTGGTTGGTTTTTTGTTATTTTTCTTTTAAGACAGAGTCTCACTCTGTCACCCAAGCCAGAGTGCAGTGGCACGAGCATGGCTTGCTGCAGCCTTAACCTCCTGGGCTCAGGCAATCCTCTTGCCTCAGCCTCCCAAGTAGCTGAGACTACAAGCATATGTCACCACACCCAACTAACTGTTTAAACTTCTTGTAGAGATAGGATCTCACTATGTTGCTCAGGCTTGTCTTGAACTTCTGGACTCGAGCAGTGTTCCCACCTCGACCCTCCAAAGTGCTGGGATTATAGCTGTGAACCACTGTGCCCAGCCAATTTATTTTTCCTTTAATTTTCTTAGTATTATATGAATTTTAAACAAGTTGACATTGAATCGTTTTTGAGGAAAGCATATTTTAAATAAATTCTAGCAGCCAGATCACTTATAAAATAAGGTAAGTTGAATATTTACCTAATAAATGCATACAGAGCACACTGTGCCATCTGGCTCCAAAATTCTCACCGTCCATCATAATACCATAGTCTGTTTCAAAAGATAGAATGGTGTTCTTTAGTTCCTTAGACTTTGAGTTCATTTGACATATGCCTTAACATTATTATTGGTGACCTCTCAATAGGATAAGAGGAGAAGAGCAGATACATACTTCACTGTTCAACTATGTGATTCTTTTTCTTGATGTACCCTATCCGTGTGAATATAATCCTTTTTATTTTTGCTAATTTGAAAGGTGAGGAATAACATCTCAAGGTTTTTATTGCAGTTCTGTTATTAAGGGAGCATTTTTTTTTTCACATTTATTAGCCATTGGATTCTAAGAAAAACAGTTAGCCTTATTTGTTGCAGTCATTGTTTCCTCAGTCAACTAGGAATGTGTGTATATTTGTAGTGAAGGAGATGAGGAAAAGAAGCTGCCATTATTTGATAACTGTCATAAATTTTTCTTTTTAATCTTTTTGGGTTTTCTACTTGCTGAGAGTGTTTTAATCATACCACAGTTTTCAGAGTCCTTTTATAATTTTAGATAATCTCCCTCATATGGCCTCTTTCTTTAAAAAAAATCCATATCTCCTTTCTAATTTGATTAATTCTTTTTTCTTTATTAGGTTTGCCAGTAATTTCTCTATTTATGTACTTTGTTCCTTTTTTGTAAATTCTTTATTTTTGATCTTTATTATTTGCTGTTTCATAACTTTGGTGTTCTTTTCTAAATTTTTGAGGCTGATGTTCCTCTCTTTTAACCTATTTGTCTAATGGAGTTTTTTGTTTGGTTGGTTTTTATTTTCCAAGAAGTTGAGATTTTTCTGGTTAAAATTTTAATATTGAGGCATAGTTTACTTTTCTCTTTCTTTTTAATTTAAAAAATATTTCCTTGCAGCTGTTTATAGATAAAAAAAAATTCTATAAATATTTTAGGTAAAGTAAACCATTTCAATTCTAGATGGTATTGATTCCCTCCCATTTACAAGCTACATATGTAGGTTTCCATAGTTTCTCCCTTCTCATTCTTCACTTCCTTCCAATATTTTTATATTATGTTTATGTTGTCAACAGTTTGTGATATTTACATTGTCTTCAGAAATCATAATTCTTACAATTGTATGATCTTAGTTTCATATTTAAATGGATTCAGTGCCCATTTCTTTTATTGCAGCTTTTTCATTCTTAGGTTATCTATACTAAGTCTAGACACTTAATTGGCTGGATTTTATCAATAATTACGTTTTTTTAATTGGGCTTTTAAAAATTTTTAGATTTACAGAAAAAATTGAGCAAGAAATGCAGAGTTTCCATATGTCCCCTTTGCCCCTCCAGTTTCCCCTGTTATTGGCATCTTGTGTTAGTGTGGTATATCTGCTTATAATCAATGAGGCAATATTGACACATTGTTATTAACTAAAGTCCCTAGTTTACATTAGAGTTCACTCTTCATGTTGTACATTTGATGGGTTTTGACAGATCTTTAATGACATGTGTCTACCATAACAGTATGATACAAAATAGTTTCACTACCCTAAAAATTCCCTGTGCTTAACCTATTCATCCCTCCTTGCCCTCCCCACAAGTCCCTGACCTTCTTACTATCTCCATAGTTTTATTTTATTTTGTTTTAATAAATAAAGTTTCGAATTTATTGGAAGTTTTTTTATAATATCCTCTTACTTTTTCAATGTCTGTGGAATCTGTAGTGATATCCCCTTTTTCATTCTTTTTCTTTTTAAAAAACTCATTTTTATTTATTTTATTAAGGTATGGTTGACAAATAGAAATTGTACATACAGTGTACATGGTGCTTTGAGATATATATGTATATAGTAAAATAGTTAAATCAAGCTAATTAACATATCTGTCACCTTACATACTTATCATTTTTTGTTATGAGAAAATTTAAGATCTCCTTAAGCAATTTTCAAATATACAGTACATTATTATTAGCTGTAGTCATCATGCTGTACTATAGATCTCCTGAACTTACTACTCATCCTAATTGAACTGTCTCCACAGTTTTAGTTTTGCCTTTTCCAGATTTTCATATAGTTTGAATAATACATTATGTAGCCTTTTCAGATTACTTCTTTTGGTGGTGAGTATTTAAAACAACATTTAGGGATAACATTTTACTGCTCTGTAATCTTTTTTTTCTCTTTTAGCTGCCACTTTTTAAAGTGTATGATTTTAGACTACACCCCTCCACTTGTTCACCACTACCACAATTTTTTGCTGGTTTTTACTATATTAGGGTTACTTGTTAAGAATTGGGGGAGACTGCTCTGGGCACACTACCTGTAGGGTAGCCCTGCTCTGCAAGGAGCAATACAAAAAAAGAAAAATAAATTTTTAATTAAAAATATAAAAACAAAATTATATATTAAGAAAAAAGAATTAGGGGAGGATAATTCTATGTTTCGCCTCTTCTCTGCCAGATTTACTACAAGTCATCTCACTGTGTTCTCCTTCCTTCCTCTTTCAGCTTCTGTTTGTCTTTTCTTTTTCTTTTTTTTTTTTTTTTTTTAAATCTTCTTTTTTTGTTTGGGGCTTTTTTACTTTATCTGTTTGTCTTGTGGACCAATCAAGTTTTGGTGCTTCTTTCTGTTTCTCTTTATTTATAACAATCTTTGCTTTAGACATTTATTACATAAAAGTTCTTTTTTGGGGAGCGGGGGGGCCACTCTGTCACCCAGCCTGGAGTGCAGTGGCATGATCTCGGCTCACTGCAACCTCCACCTCCCGGGTTCAAGCAATTTTCCTGCCTCAGCCCCTCCTGTAGCTGGGACTACAGGTGCACACCACCACGCCCAGCAAATTTTTTGTATTTTAGTGGAGACTGGGTTTCACCGTGTTGCCTAGGCTGGTCGCGAACTCCTGACCTCAGGCAATCCACCCACCTCGGCCTCCCAAAGTGCTGGGATTATAGGTGTGAGCCACCACACCTGGCCCTACATAAAAGTTCTATACTGTAGTGTTCATTGTTATGAGCATAGAATTAATCTCATGTCCTTTTTCACTTTTTAATATCCTATCCTCATAGAACACTGTGCTGCAACTGTGTTAGAAAAATTTGCAGTCTTGATCTTCTCTCAGTAAAATTAGTGGTAGTAGGCCTGGCTTAGTGGCTCACACCTGTAATCCCAGCATTTTGGGAGGCCGAGGTGGGTGGATCATTTGAGGTCAGGAGTTTGAGACCAGCCTGACCAACATGGTGAGACCCTGTCTCTACTAAAAATACAAAAATTAGCTGGGCATGGTGGTGCATGCCTGTATTCCCAGGTATTCAGGAGGCTGAGGCACGAGAATTGCTTGAGCCTGGAGGTGAAGGTTGCAGTTAGCTGAGACTGCGCCACCACACTGCAGCCTGGACTACAGAATGAGACTCCATCTCAAAAAAAGAAAAAACAAAATTAGTGGTAGTGGAGAAAAATCTAGAGAGGGCAACTTCAAGGGAAAGAATGAAGTTGAAGTTTATGAGAACTCACTCAGTGATTCGGTCTCTTCAGGGAGAAAAGCCGAAGATAAAGAAGTTGATTGAAGTTTGTTAAACTGCAAATTATCAATATGATAAACTCTACCTTATTTATTAAATCTCAGAATGTTAGAACAAAAGGCTAATTTAGCTTCTAAGTCCAAAGAAGATAGATTTCATTGAACTAAAAGGAAATTCAGCTTCAAAGTTAGATCAAATAGCACGTTAGCTAGGCATCCTTTTCCTCTCTTCTGCCCTCCCCAGCCTCCATCCCAGGTTAGTTACTATGTCTTAGTGAAATGTTCCCGCTAGCAACCAGGTTTATAGCTATCATAATACTTTCATATCTTATTTTAATTATCGAATTATCTGTCTTCTTTGTGAGACTGGAGTCTCCTTAAGATCTTTTCTATGAAAAGATAACTATATGAATCCTCAACATATAGTTAGCATTCAGTGAATGGGGGTTAGCTTAGGGAAGAGTACAAGTAGACAATAAATGTATATAATTCATTTCTATTGGAAAAACAAAATTAAAGTATACCTGGCCTTTTTTTCAGATGAAAATTTTAAATACCTATAGTGGAATATTAAGAAAATCTAGATTATTTGGTTGAACAGTAGAACCCTGATTCTTATAAAAATTAAAATGCTGTTTGGTTTAGTAAAGTCAAGTCAGTGTTTGGTTCTTGACTCCAAGCAAAATGTGAAGATGCCTATAAAACACTGAGATCAAGAGAAGAGAAATGTAAGCAACAGGAATCCGCATTGGAATTCAAATTAAGACCCTGATTAGGCACAGACAAGCCCCATTTTTATAGGATATATTATTTAAATGAAGATTCTTGCATTTCAGAGTTCTGTGATCCAGCACTAACTCTGTTACCATCTAGCGCATGGGCCAAATCTGATAATGGTGTATTTTGTTTTGCCTGCCTAACAAAATTTGCAAGATTTTGGACAAAATCCAGAGTCTACTTTTAAAAACAAAATGACCTAGTGACCCTGGACCTACACTCTAGTAAGATGTTCCCTTTAACTAGAACGTGTATTTTCCAGTTTGCTTCAGTTTTAAAAACAAAATGACCTAGTAAACCTGGACCTACACCCCTAGTAACAAGCTCCCTTTAAATAGGACATGTACTTTACAGTTTGCTTCAGTCCCCACTGCTCCCAGCCCACTTATTCCTTATTTGTTTACTTGACTCGTTCCTAAAGGCATTTGAGTTTGTAATCCCTCATAGCCTCCTAGAATCTCAGCCTTACAAGGGCTCACCAGCTCTCCCCAACTGATGGCTTGGATCTTAGCTCTAGTTCACTGGCTTTCAAACTTTATCTGCACTCTGTAGAGGAATAGTCTAGGGCAGCAGTCCACAACCTTTTTGACACCAGGGACAGGTTTCATGGAAGACAATTTTTTTTCCACGACGGGGGTGGGGTGGTTTCAGGATGAAACTTTTCCATCTCAGATCAGTAGGCATTAGATTCTCATAAGGAACGTTCAGCCTAGATCCCTCACATGCACGGTTCACAATAAGGTTCGCACTCCTGTGAGAATCTAATGGCACTGCTGATTTGACAGGAGGCAGAGCTCAGCTGGTAATGCTCACTTGCGCTTCGCTCACCTCCTGCTCTGCAGCCTGGTTCCTAACAGGCCATGGACAGGTCTGCAGCCCCAGGACTTGGGGACCTCTGGTTCCAGGCCATATATTCTCCCAGCAGTCCAAACTCCTGATTAAACAGAAGCAGCTCTGATTTCATTCCTTTACATATTGTGTTTCGTTAGAAAAATTTCAGCTGAATCAAGGGTTAGAGGTTAAGTTTTCTTTTGTAAGTGGTAGTACTCTAGTTCAAGTGTTCAAATTCAACCCCTCATTTTGCTAATGGGAGAAAAGGAATTAGAAATAAAGTGTTTTGTCCATGGTTACAGAGCTAGTTAATGTCAGAGCTCCTCCCACCAATTTAAGTGGTTTAATCGTAGGGTAATGCTTAATGCTTTCATAGATTTTTATATAGCTGCATATAAATCTTCATAATTTGTAAGGGATATTTCTCAAAATTCTAATAATGTTTATGCTGCTTAGCACCTAAAAGACCAAGAGTCAGAACATATTCTTTACTGTTTTATATAAATTTTTATAAATGTGTAAGTATATTATAAATATGTATTTGCATATGATTGAAGTAGAAAGAGTAAAACTAAGCAAACTATCTAAGCTTGCCTCTGCTATTGTGTGCAAAAAGTATATACTAAAACTTTGCTTTTTATTAGCACATGAAAAGCCAATATATAATGCAGATTAATACTTAATTTAGCATCACAGTTTTGATACCCTTCAGGCCTAGTTTTTGAAAAACGCCTGCCTATAGAGAAAGTAAGTCTAGATGTGTGCTAAATCCAATTTTGGAGAGCCTGGATAACTCACTAATTCCAAGGACTGCATATTAGACTGCACATATGAATTGTGCTTTTAAAATCATCACCAGATGTTTCCCTACTGCAGCACTTACAAATCTTTATTATTGCCTGGGTGTAGTGCCTCACATGCTTGTAATCCCAAGACTTTGGGAGGCTGAGTCGGGAGGATCGTATGAGGCTAGGAGTTTGAGACTAGCCTGGGCAATATAGCGAGACCCTCGTCTCTACAAAAAATTTAAAAGTTAGCCAGGTGTGGCAGCGCGCACCTGTAGTCCTAGCTACTCGGGAGGCTAAAAGAGGAGGATCCCCTAAGGCCAGGAGGTCGAGGCTACAGTGAGCCATGATCATGCCGCTGCACTTGGGTGCAGTGTTTCACTCTGTCACCCGAGCTTGGGTAACAGTGAGACCCTATCTCTTTTAAAAAAAAAAAAAAAAGAAAGAAAGATATCGTTATTATTGTCCTACTATAATAATAGGACAATACTATTATTGTTCATGGTTTCTCTCTTTTTCTACAGGTGGTCATAATGTCACAATCTCCTTACAGTCCAGGACTGGGCACACTCATATGCCTTCTGTGGTTGGCGTCCTTGTATTTACCCAGTTCTGGTTCTGGTTTCCTCTTTCACACTTCCTGTCATTGGCTTATACCCCTACCTGTGTCATTGGCCTTAACAAGGACTTAAAGGTATGTCTGTGAGACCTCAGCTTTGTAGTATTTCCTGTTCACCATATCTTATTCATATTTACCACCCACTTGCAAGGATTTCCATTAAATTTTAAAGATGAGTTAACATCTTATAATAACATTTTCCCTTCAAGTTGAATCGTCACCTTTTTGAATGGAGTGTGTCATTGAAAGTTTTGAAAATCATATCTCCTTACTAGCTGTGTAACTTCAAGTAATTAGTTGAGAAAGAATGGTGAGAGAGGGGGCTAAATATAAACATATGAAGAGGCTTTATATACTACTCTGATGAATTTTATTTAATACTAAAGCCTGGGAACTGTCGAAGGATTTCAAATGATAAATGAACATGAGATTTCCATTTAGAAAGATCTTTCTGGTATCAGTGGAAACTCATTACAAGGCTATTGCAGTAATCTGGGGAAGGAAGAATGCAAACCTAAACTAAATCTTTCAGAGCTATCTGATACTCAAGTGGTTGATGGAAGAAAGAATTATTACTAAAGGGAAAAAGCAAAATAGGAGGATGACCCTTTGGTAGAAGCAGGAAACAAGACCAACTGTGAGGAGCTAGGGAATCTGATGGAATGTAACTGCTGACTTAAGTCAGAAATTTAAGGCACTGCATGCCCTGTCATCACATTTGTAGTCATATTTTTTTAATGGAGTTTGTGTTTAGGTCTTTCTTAGTCCTGTGACTTGATGATTCATCTTCTTGTTCTTTAAAAGTCAAAAGGCTTTTTGACCTTTAAATAACTCTTACATCTGGTCATCACTGTTGAAATGTTCTACTAAATTTTCAGAGTGGAAAAGTTTTAGGCTTAAAACTGACTGGTAAAAGTAGAATATTTCTTTGTATTGATTTTTCAGTATAGCTGTACAGCCAGTTATCCTTTGTTAAGTGTTTCGGTATTAAAACTGCTCACATTTGTAAATATTGAGCAGCTTTATTGTCAGAACAAGAATGCCTTGGTTTCCCAGTCCCTAACTTTTAACATTGTAATTAAACATCCTGTATAACCTATTTTATTCTCTGCCAAACAATTTTATGACTGCTGTTTTTACTCTTTCTTTGTAATGAAAATGGGATGGAGAAGATAAGGTTCTTTGTCCTTATGGTGGTATTTATTATCATCCTCCATCAATGCAGATTGGGTAAACAGAGAAAAATTCAGGCCGGGTATGGTTGTGCACATCTGTAGTCCCAGCTGCTTGGGAGGCTGAGGCAGAAGAATCGCTTGAACCCAGGAGTCAGAGGTTGCAGTAAGCTGAGATTGCACCACTGCACTCCAGTCAGCAACGGAGTGAAACTCTGTCTCAAAAAAAAAAAAAAAAAGAAAGAAAGAAAGGAGGCCGGGCGCGGTGGCTCACGCCTGTAATCTCAGCACTTTGGGAGGCCGAGGCGGGTGGATCATGAGGTCAGGAGATCGAGACCATCCTGGCTAACACAGTGAAACCTCGTCTCTACTAAAAATACAAAAAAAATTAGCTGGGCCTGGTGGCAGGCACCTGTGTAGTCCCAGCTACTCGGGAGGCTGAGACCGGAGAATGGCGTGAACCCGGGAGGCGGAGCTTGCAGTGAGCCGAGTTTGCTCCACTGCACTCCAGAGCCTGGGCGACAGAGCAAAACTCCGTCTCAAAAAAAAAAAAAAAGAAGGAAAGGAAAAATTCAGACCAAAGAACTTTAAAACTGGTCATTAGGTAACGTAAAGCTGACTTTCTATCGGGCTCATGTTACACTCTTACAAGGCATGATTATATATGGTGTGGAAATTGTATTCAGGCTAGTGTAAGTTACTAGTCTGGTACAAAGAAGGGAAATGGCAGTTTGTATGCAGGATAGACCATCAAATGCTTTACGAAGGAGAGAACTGTTGATCTGATGCTCACACCATGAATAGGGCTTACCCATTGAAGCAGGTTGGTTTGTAAAGATAAAGGGATGCCCATTCAAAGGCACAGAGATTAAGAAAAGTATAGAGAACTGCAGGTAATTCTGTAAAGAACCTAAAAACTAAATCAGTAGAAGTAGACATGGCTTTCAGAGAGGAGTCGTAACATAGTTGAACATATAGCCTGCATTAAAACTTTGGTCTCCTTTTGTATCTGTATGCTTGTGGAGAGCACAGAGTACTTAAAGCCAATGTTATTTTAATGGAATTTCTTCAGATGCCGAAAGTTCAGTATAAATCGAACTGTAAACCATCCACATTTGCATATCCTGCCCCTCTGGAAGTACCAAAAGAAAAAGAAAAGGAAAAGGTAGGTTCTTTGTTCCTTTTAGCAGCATTTGTACTTAAATATAGGAGCCACTGAGTATTTTACTTTTTCTTTAACTATGTTTTATGTTTTAAAAGTAACACTTCTTATGCTAACATTTGACATTACACAAGAATATGAAGTAAAAGTCCTTTTTGTCTCTTGGTCATCCAAGTCTCATGTCACAGGAGTCACAACTTCTGAACCCCTCTGAAGATTTTCTCTGTACATGTCAGTACTTTTTATACCACAAATAGAATTATTCTCTACATACTTTTCTGAATCTTGTTGTTTTCACATTAACTATATTTTTTTTATTTTTAAAACTTTCAATGTATACAGATCTCATTTTTTCCCAGAGCTGCAAAACAATGCCTTTACTGTGTGTAGTACTGTTTGTTTTACCCGTTTTTTCTTTGATATTCATTTAAGGTTATTTCTCATTTGTTACCCCTACACAAGTGAGCCTGGAATTGAAAGTCTTTATACACATGTATTTGTGCACTGTGTGAGTATATCTGTAGGTTAGAATCCTGGATGTCAGGTTACTTGATCAAAAGTAATGCACATTATGTTCATAGTTATTAACTTATTTGCCTTTCAAAATGGACATAATCACTTTATACTCCTACCAACTGTGTATGAGGACACTCCTGTATTAAAGAATAATACATTAAAGAGTTGTACTTGCCCATAAAGTTTTACTCAGCAAAATTATACTTTTTTTGATACCTTATATATAGGAAAATGGCTCTTTCTCTCATGATAATTTTCATATTGGCCAGTTGTTGATTATTTGCTGTAAATTTTGTGTATAAGTAAGGAAAATTAACCAAATTTGGGGGTGGCAGTTAAGGAATAGCCTTGACAGCATCTTGTTTCATCAGCTATGTGTCAGACCCTCCTTTGGGTCTGAAACAAAGTCAGCCTTTACACCAGTATTGCCCAGCTTTTCACCTTTGTTTTCAGTGAGACCCATGAAGGAGAATAATATAGGCTAACCATTCACCCACTGTGTATTAGCATTGTAAGACATGTAGTCCAGAGAGGATATCTACAACCAGCACTGAAGGAAATTGTTCTATTTTCCATTGCTTTCCCGTAAAGCAAAAAGGCTATGGCACCCAAATCTCAATCTTGGAAGTACATGATAGCAAATTCATATCCAAGGTAGGCTACAGATCAAAAAAAGAGAAGAGTTATATTGGACACAAGCCTCCAAGAACTAAAGATTCACTTGATGACAAGAGTAGCAAATTATTTCAGTAAATGTTGTGCTTAGTTTTCCCATTTGTTCTTTGATTTATATATATATGTAATACAGCTAGGAAATAGAATAGTGTTGTAGGACTGAGTTCTTTAGGGCTTGCATGTTTGTATGTCAGTAAGGGATTACAACAATTTACCCTGCTCATTTCCCCAGGTTTCTACTGCTGTATTATCTATAACTGCCAAGGCTAAAAAGAAGGAAAAAGAAAAGGAAAAAAAAGAGGAGGAGAAAATGGAAGTGGTAGGTATAACCTGGCGGTAATATGGATTGAAGTATCTCTGTCTCTGTCACGGGCGAGATTCTTCCTTAGTTGAATATTATTCTACCTTGCTCTTGGCTTCCTTCAAATAATTATCCTGTTCCCAGCATGCAGAATCAACAAATTGTGCTTTAAAGAGACTCTAGGAAATATATCCATTTGTGGGAAGAATAGAAGGGTACAAATCAGTAAAAAGTTCCTGGAGCAAATGACAACTAAAATAGGTTTTGAAGGGCAAAGTAGGTTTTTCACAGACAAGATGATGAGATAGGAGAAAGAAAAACCCTTTCAAGCAAAGGGATTATCAGTTGTTTAGGTAGACCTTTTTCTGATCTCACTGGTAGAAAAACCTTTTCATCCTTTAAAACCAAGTCAAATACCATTCTCATTCCTAAGCAGTTATTTTTCCCTCCTCTGAATCTGATAGCACTTTAGTTGTACTTCCATTACTACCGACCACTACCTCTTGTACCTTATAGCTGCTCAGTAAACTTCAGATGTTACTCAGTTCTGTGGAACAGAAATGAACTTCTATTGAACTTTTTTTAAATTTTATTTTATAGGATGAGGCAGAGAAAAAGGAAGAAAAAGAGAAGAAAAAAGAACCTGAGCCAAACTTCCAGTTATTGGATAACCCAGCCCGAGTTATGCCTGCCCAGCTTAAGGTCCTAACCATGCCAGAGACCTGTAGATACCAGCCTTTCAAACCAGTAAGTTACCAGTGACTCTTAGCTGTATATACCAGTGGGATATTGATGGAGAATGGTAAATCTTCAAAGCATTGGAGCAAGCTCACTAGTTCCAAGAAATTATTTAACAAAAGAGAGAATGTTCTTTTCCATTTCATATAGATTTGGGAGAATTTTTCTTTTCCTTGTGTAACCCTACAAATTCCGGTCTTCTACCACAGACATACGACATAGGAGTTCCTAATACAGCAATTTGATTAGGAATATAGACTCTACAGCCAAGCATACAGGATTTGAATCTTGAGTATACTGCTCAGGCTAAGTGACCTTAGGCCAGGTACTAAATCTCTCTCTGCCTTAGTTTTCTTTATTATAAAACAGAGATTACCATCCCTGACTCAGAAATGAGGCACAGATTGAACAAGCACTGAGAACAAGACTTGGAACTGCTCAATAAGTATTGATTATTATGGTAATTACACCGTTGTCTTTTTTTTTTTTTCTATTTTATTACACCGTTGTCATAAATGCATTGCATTTTAGTTAGAAAAGGATCTTCATGGAATTTAATTTATTCCAAGACAGAGTGCTTCATGTTAGAAACAAATGCTTATCAGAAATATGAGCGTGATACTGCCTTTATCTTCCAGTTCTTGTAGAAAACTAGAGCGCCATCAGTAGACCCATCCAAGACAGCCAGATGCTAGATCTGTCTAAAATGTCAGAGATTCGATTTCTAGATCCTTATCCTTATACAAGAGTAAACTTATTCTTATCAACCTGATGGTGGGTCAAAGGCAACTCCTACCTATAATTGTGAGTCGGGGTCTTACCTGACTAATTTATCAGCTAGAAGAGATAAAGCCAAGGGATGCAAGACAGTGTATGTAGTGGTTTAGAGCTGGAATTTGGCATAACTGGGTTTTTATTTCTGCTGTTAGCTGTGTGACTAAGACAAGTCATTGAATCTTTGTATTTCAGTTTCCTCATCTGTAAAACTGATATGGTAATGCTACCTACCTCCTGTTGATGTTGTGGAGATTAAATAGGTTGTTACATGTAAAGCACCTAAAACAATGGTAAATGCTCATCTGTAGCACTGCCTGATCTGTAGTAGTTGCTGTGTAGTGTTTAATGAATGGACAGAATCATCAATGGATACCTTTAATGCAGTCACTGTCTGATCTGCAACCTGGTTCATCTCAGTGGCGGTTTTACAGAGAACGTATTCTAACTGTGTCTATAAACTTATCTTGCTAGTAGCATGGGAATCCAGAATGGACGTATTAGGGCACAACTAGTGCATACTCTAAGCATTTGAAATAACTAGAGTTTTTGATAATTATGAACTAAGACAGTGAGGCACGTGCTCAATTCCATGAGGCCATATGAGCACACTGTACACCACAGTAGGAAACTAAATGATTGCTAAGTCTTTGCTCAAATTAAGTCAGAGATAGCTATAGCAGTTGATCCACCTATGAATTAAAAGACTGCCTATGTCTGTGCAAGGAAGAAATGAGGAATCCTGTTGAAGGTATAGCCCTACACACACACACACTCCTTCAAAGAGTGGGAGACTTTGTGTTCCAAAGTGTTTAAGGAAATTCCTGTCCAGTTGTTAGCTGACTACTAAGTTAAATGAGCATTAACTTTAGTGGACACACAAATCAGGGAATACAAAGTTTATAGAATAGGAAAAAATATTTTCAAATCATTTATCTGATAAGACAGTTATATCTAGAACATATGAAGAGCTCCTCCAACTCAACAATAAAAAGACAACCTAATTTTAAGACAGGCAAATGATTTGAATAGACATTTCTCCAAAGATGTACAGATGGGCAGATAAGCACATGAAAAGATGCTCAACATCATTACTCATTAGAGGAATGCAAATCAAAACCATAACAGGTGCAGTGGTTCCCACTTACAGTCCCAGCTACATGGGAGGCCGAGGCAGGAGGATTGCTTGAGCCCAGTAGCTCGAGGCTGTAGTGCAATATGATTGTGCCTATGAACAGCCACTGGACACCAGCTTAGGCAACATAGCAAGACCCCGTCTCTTAATTTAAAAAGAAACACAAAACCATAAGAAGATACCACATTCTACCCACCAGGATGGCTGTAATCAAAAAGACTGCACAATAATAATTATTGACAAGAATATGCAGAAATCGGAACCCTCATAGAGTAATAATGGGAAAGTAAAGTTACAGCCACAGTGGAAAAAAAGAGTTTGGCAGTTCCTCAAAAAGTTAAATGTAGTCTTATCATATGACCCGGCAATTCCATTCCATACCTAAGAGAAGAGAAAACTGTGCCCACACAAAAGCTTACACACTAATGCTCATATCAGCATGATTCATAATAGTCATAAAACGGAAACAACTTAAATGTCTTATCAACTGATGAGTGAATAATGTGAGATAATAATAAAATATTATTTGGCCAGAAAAAGGAAAGACTTACTGATATATGCTACAGTGTATGTGAACCTTGAAAACATTATTTTAAGTAAAAGAATCCAGACGTAAAAGACTGCATATGGTATGGTTCCCTTTATGTGAAACGTTCAGAGAAGGCAAATCTATAGAGACGAGTTAGATTGGTGGTTACCAAGGACAGGGGAAGGGGAGAATGGAGAGTGGCTGCTAATGGGCCCACAGTTTCTTTAGGTTGATGCAGATATTTTTGAATTAGATAGCAGGAGTATTAATAGCTGCACAAATTTGTGAATGTACTAAATTGTACACTTTGAGAGAATGAATTTTATGTTAATATATCTCATTTTAAAAAAGAAAACACTGCCTCTGTGTATCTGCAGTGACTTACTCCCCTACCCTCAGTGACAAGGTCATAGGACCCTTCCTCAGACACTGCATTTGAAAGAGGCAGCTGTAGTTTTGGAAACAAGTGACATTCCTACCCTGCTTCCTCTCCACCATGAGGCAAGAGGAAATGTTTCATTGCCTATATCTACAGTTGTAATTAGCCTCCCCAGAGAACAGAAAATCGTATATCTTATGTATAGAGCGGGTGAACTTTCCCACCAACGTATAAAGCATTAACAAACCTAGACCATGTATAGCTATCAACAGCCCTTTCCATGTGTTGATTTGGATTATTAGTTTTGGGATTTTTTTTTTTGTTGTTACTGTTGTTTTTGTATGATGAGGCCTTCCTTTGATTAAGTTGGATTATTTCATTCCAGTTAAGCATGAAATAGCATAACCTGGATCCACATTTTCCAAAAAATAGAAAGTCCTCATGTGAATGTGGATATTTTCTTCTGTTTGGTAGGAGATTCATCTCCATTTGGTCCATTAGGTTCAAGTAAACTTTTAGGCTATGGAGGATTAGGACAGTGGCCCTATACTCCATTCTGGGAGTATTGGCAGTAAGGGCAGGGTCCATTCATAAAATGGATCCTCTTCAAGGAAAGCAAACTTTTTAAGGGAAGGGATTGTGGAAAAATGTATAGATATGTGTGTGTCGGGAGAAGGGAAATAATTTGGAGTTCACGAAGCACACCAGTTTTATAGCATGGCAGGGCAGAGTTCTGATGAGTAAAAATTGGATTAGGTTGAACTGCAGAGATGCTTATACATATGTGAATCATTTAACTAATGTACTTGTGCTTCTTTTCCTTCCCAGTAATGTGCTTTGGTAGAAATATGCTTTTTCCAGATGTGCCCTGCCACTGTTGACTGATTTAATTACATAGAGCAGCTTTCCATTTCCTTTGACACAGGCAAGCAAATAGAATAAGATTAGCACACCAGAGAGGGGTGAATAGTTTAGTGTTTGAATTTACCTTCTGTAATATGTTTGGGAGAGGGCTTAATAGAATTGCTGCTACAGTCTACTTCCCTTTTGTTTCCCGTGTATTTTTTCATCGCCTTGCATCACGTGGATTTATAGATTAAAGTGAAAACCCCTCAGGTATCTGGGATATCTGTGTTATTCTCTCCATCATTCTGAAATTGCTGGAGAAAAAATTGGCTTTTAATTTATACACTCTCTTGCGTTCAAAATGATTATCATCTCACAAATCATACAGTATGCATTAGATTGCTTCTCAAACTTCAGTGTGCATCAGATTGACTGGGATCTTGTTAGAATGCAAATTCTGCAGATCTAGGGTAGGGCCAGCTTTTCTGCATTTTTAACAAGCTCCAGGTGATAATGATGCTTCTGGCCCAGGACCACATCTTGAGTAGGAAGGAATTAGGATACTATATTTGGATAGTAAACATTCTTCCTGCAGTGAGACTGAGGCTGGTAGTCAAGGCCATGGCTGGGAAATAACTATTCTTAAATTGAGATGCGTCATCCAAGTAGAACAGCATCACATGTTATACCATCTAGAGCTACTGGGTTAAGTTTGCAAATACTTCATATAGATCACAGTTATCTTTATCCCAGTAAAGTTCTACTCCAGTTTTTCACTTCCAAATCATTTAAATAGTTTTAAAATGCCATTTAACAAGTATTTACTCTAGATTGTGGAGCACGCTTGAAATGTGAGTGGAGCTTATGCTTCTGCATGCCCCTGTGTTTTTTCAGCTTTCCATTGGAGGCATCATCATTCTGAAGGATACCAGTGAAGACATTGAGGAGCTGGTGGAACCTGTGGCAGCACATGGCCCAAAAATCGAGGAGGAGGAACAAGAGCCAGAACCCCCAGAACCATTTGAGTATATTGATGATTAAGGACCAGAGGTGTGTGTGCAACAAAATTATGAAGGGAAACTTCTTTGTCAATACTTCACAAATGTTTTTTGCAAGGACATCATCTCACTTTTTTCCTTCCTTTTGTGTTTAATCCTTATTTACCTAAACAGTATTAAAATTTCCCCGTTTCAACCTTTTTCTGCATATATAACCACAAATTCCTTTTTTTTCCTCTTTGACTCGTACTCTACTAATGTTATTCAAAGTGGCTGGTCTGCAAACTATTTTTATAGGTCCGTAAGGAGATAGGAAGCTTACTCCAGAATCTATCTGCTCAATGCTTCTTTCATCAAGAAAGTCTTCCCCAAAACGTCAGCTGAACTGCAGTTTGCTTAGTGATAGAGTTGATTTACATTCTGATGTAAGCTCCTTATTGTGGATCAGTTATAGTTGTGGACTGGCACTGGCCCATAGGTGACACTTTTGAGTAGCACAAATATAGGCTTCTCACTGATTTTTCTCTCTCCCCATCTCCTTTGGCAGTATTTTTGGCATAGACGCCTTAACATTCATTTATTCTATGGTGGAGCGATTGAACATCTACTGTGTATAAGACATAGTGCTTATAGGGACTTTGAGGTCAGTTAGACTAACCACAAGCCTATGTCCATTGACAAAGATCATTTACTATATCAGTGTCTTAACGGTGTTGAAAGGGGGTCTTTAGATGGGAAAGTTTGGAGTAATCTAATTTCATGAAATTGTCATTCTTCATTTCCCCATTTTCTTTTGAGTGTTCATCACATATTTGAAGACATTGTGAGACATAATCAAGGCTTCCTAATTCCACCCAAGCACAAACACGTTTTCAGACCTTTTTTTTTTTTTTTTTTTTTTTTTTTTGAGATGGAGTTTCGCTCTTGTTGCTCTTGGCTGGAGTGCAATGGCGCAAACTTGGCTCACCGCAACCTCCGCCTCCTGGGTTCAAGCGATTCTCCTGCCTCAGCCTTTCGAGTAGCTGGGATTACAGGCATGCGCCACCACACCCGGCTGATTTTGTATTTTTAGTAGTGACAGGGTTTCTCCATGTTGGTCAGGCTGGTCTCGAGTTCTGGACCTCAGCTGATCCACCCACCTCGGCCTCCCAAAGTGCTGGGATTACAGGCGTGAGCCACCATGCCCGGCCAATTCATTCTACTCTTTAAAAAAAATAAGGACAATATCATTTGTTATATTTAAAGGTCTGGTTGCAAATCTAGCATGCTGTGTGTTAGATACTGACTAGCAATTAAGGAAAGATTTGCAGAAATCTCAGATAAATATTAAGGCAGAAATCGCCATTAGTAGGAAAATATATTTATACCTCAGGAAGACTATTAGTTTGGGCCTTAGAGAAAGGGAGATTTATACTAATCTTCCTATTTTCTAAACTTACTTTTGAAAGTTATCTTTCAGCCTTGATAGTTTCCTAAGCTTTACCCAACTTGCACAGTACAGTGTAGGCTATCATGATCACTCAGTCTGTCTGAGAATTGAGGTGACTCACGTTAGCTCCCATCAAGCCTTTGGCAATACCTTATGGAAAACCCTTGATTACAGCTTTCAAGGCAGTTAACTACAAAATGGCTTAGAGGTTTATAGCTGGAAACTGGAATCTTGTTAGTTTTCAAAGGGGTAAAATATTCAGTCCATTAGGAGTTTGGAAACTATAATCTGTCGTGGCACAACTGGTATATTAGGACTGCAGAGGCAGGATTGGGGCCTAGTTTTAGATTTCAACAGTTAGTAGTAAAGAGAAAAAAAAAGAATGTCTTGAAATTAAGAATGACCCTAGCTACTACTGTTCTTTCTTCCCTTTCCCAGGATCTCACTTGCTTATCTGAAGAAGATTGTCCAGGCTCATATTGGGAATGCTTATGAGGAAATTCATGCTGAGACCTGCTATTCAATGCATGTATGGTTGCCTCTGCGCTGACCTGAAGAACCCTGTCTCCAAGTCTTTGGTTGAAGAGAAGATATACGACTGTTGAGTGTGCTCTTTCACAGAACTTGGTTTTCAAATAAATATAAGATCTCCAGATGGACAAGACATTTATTTTTCAGCCTGGGTTTTTAATAAATGTATCTAATCCTCCCCACACCATGAAATGCCTAAATCCCAAGAGCCAGAGTCTTCATTTGCTAGGATGAGTATACACGACTTTCATATTGATGAAAAAGTCAAACTATTCTTAAATTATAGACCATGAAAATAATGGAAGGGAAAAAAATCAAACCTTGCTCATCACCCCCAAGAATTCTCTACGGTTTTGTTGTGGTTGTGGGTTGTTTAATATGGGGTCTAATCAGCCAGGGCAACATGGTGAGACCCCCATCTCTACAAAAAATTGAAAAATTAGCTGGGTAGGCCGGGCAGGGTGGCTCACGCCTGTAATCCCAGCACTTTGGAAGGCCAAGGTGGGCAGATTGCTTGAGCCAAGGAGTTTGAGACCAGCCTGGGCAACATGGCAAAAACTCACCTCTACAAAAAAAAAAAATTAGACATGCACAGTGGCATGTGCCTGTAGTCCCAGCTACTCAGGAGGCTGAAGTGGGAGGATCACCTGAGCTTGGAAGTCGAGGCTGCAGTGAGGGTTGATCGTGCCAGTGTACTCCAGCTTGGGTGACAGAGTTAGACACTGTCTGAAAAAAAAAAAATTAGCCAGGCAGGGTAGTATGCACCTGTAGTCACAGCTATTCAGGAGGCCGAGGCGGGAAGATCAATTGAGCCCAGGAGGTTGAGGCTGCAGTGAGCTGTGTTTGCACCACTGCACAACAGCCTGGGCAACAGGGCAAGACCCTGTCTGGAAAAAAAAAAAGTCTCACTCAGTCGCTTAGGCTGGTCTCAAACTCCTTGGTTCAAGCAATCCTCCCACTCTAGCCACCTGAACTACAATTTTTTAATCAAATAGAGGGTGTCATCACTTACTGAGGTCCCTTTCATAATCCAAGGGACTTGTGTGTTTAGGCAGCTCAGAAGCTTTTTTGTTAAACCTTTGCTTATTGTTTCTTGCTTTTGATCCTGTTAAAGACAATAGATAAAATTTATTTAGTTTCATTTAGCCACAGGATCTGATAACATACCTTTATTCCTTTCTCATTTTGCAATCTTTTTTCATGTTTTTTAAAAATTAAAGTATAATTTAAAAGCAATAAAATGCAGACATTTGAGGTATATACAGGATAATGAATTTTGACAAGTACAATTTTGGTTTCTAGATTATCAAGCCTTTCTTGGATGCTAGGCTTTTAGAATAAGCAGTCAGGGTTGATACTCTGACGACTACACCATCTCCTCATGTTCTGGCATATGAAATGGATGTTTCTGATTTACTGGGACATGGAATTTAAAAGAGCTGGATTTGAGGGGTTTTGTGTTGTTTTATGAGTAGGTAGCTTAGAAAATTATACAGGAATGGCATTTTGCCCCTACCTTGATTCTTTCACTTCTTAACTTAGGATGTAGTTTTCTGAGTCTTGGGGGGGAAGAAACTATTCTTAAAGGAAACAAATTCCTGAGTAGATCAGCTCTAGTACATTCATCTACCACAGGCTAGTTTTTAGGTCCAGGTCTAAAGGTTACTGATCCCAAAGGATCAACCACTCATTGGTTAATTTCATTGTATCCCCTCCTTTGTAAATTCCTTGTTTCCTCAATATCAGATGATTCTATAAAAGAGATTATCTCATTTCCCAGCCTCTCATTAGCTATGTCCTTCCTGTTCAAGCTTTTAACGTTGCTTGCATTTCAGACAGTTATCTCTTACATTTCCCCTAGTATATGAAATGTTTAAAAAACAGAAGTCTCTGGATGTCACTGTACAAAATTGAGTAGTCTGGGAGGGGTGGTACATTTGCTGGCCTCCTGCCAATGTTATCACATTCCTTCCAAAATAATAGACTGAACTTCAGGGAGCAATTAGCACTAGTTCCTATTAGGCAGTGCAATTCAGAATTTAAATCTTGAAAAGGTTATAGCATTAAAAAGTGCAAGCTGTAAAGTAAAATGTCTACATGGAACAGATTACAGTGAGACAGTTGGTATCTGCTTTCCTGATGAATATTAATTTATTTATTTTGAGATGGAGTTTTGCTCGTGTTGCCCAGGCTGGAGTGCAACGGCGTGGTCTCAGCTCACCACAACCTCCACCTCCCGGGTTCAAGGAATTCTCCTGCCTCAGCCTCCCGAGTAGCTGGGATTACAGGTATTTGCCACCATGTCCAGCTAATTTTGTATTTTTAGTAGAGACGGGATTTCTACATGTTGGTCAGGCTGGTCTCGAACTCCCAACCTCAGGTGATCCGCCCACCTCAGCCTCCCAAAATGCTGAGATTACAGGCGTGAGCCACTGCGCCTGGCCTCCTGATAGGTTTTTTTTTTTTCCTAGATGTCCTGGGAAATGCACAGGACTGAGAGCTAACCAAGGAGTAAGGAAGTCTACAGTAAAATAAGAGTGAAAGTCATATGAAAACAGGCTAGGAGCTAGAGTTGACACAACCAATAGAAGAAACAGAAGGGAGGGTGGCAGCAATTACTCCCAGATGGTGTCATTGTGGCACACAGTGTCAGGGTTGACGGTAAGTGGGATGCACAACACTGAAACCAGGTGCAAGTGATAAATGGTTTGGTTTCTTAAATGGGACCGATCCTAGAATCTAGTCTTTTCCTGCTGGCCTGCAGGTAAATGACTTGCCTTTTAAAAATACTCTCGTTGGGGCTGGACACGGTGACTCATGCCTGTAATCTCAGCACTTTGGGAGGCCAAGGCAGGTGGATCACGAGGTCAGGAGATCAAGACCATCCTGGGCAACATGGTGAAACCCCGTCTCTACTAAAAATATGAAAAAATTAGCCAGGCGTGGTGGCACGTGCCTGTAGCCCCAGCTACTCGGGAGGCTGAGGCAGGAGAATCGTTTGAACCCGGGTGGCAGAGGTTGCAGTGAGCCAAGATCGCGCCACTGCACTCTAGCCTGGGCAACAGAGCAAGACTCTCTCAAAAAAAAAAAAAAAAAAAAAATTATCCTTGGCTTTCTTGCTCTAATTTTCCTCCTGTCTCTGACCTTCTCTTCATTTGACAAATCAATAGTATTTCTCTTTATTTGAGCATCTGTTTGTGCAGAGATCTTTGGTTTTTTGGCAAGTCCCACTCCCTCTGACTGCACTTTAACTGCCAATCTTCAGAATTTGGTCTTTGATCCTCTTCTCAGTCTACTTTCTCCAAGCAACTTCATCCATCCCATGTCACCCAGGCGGGGGAGTGCAGTGGCACAATCCCATCTCACTGCAATCTCCGCCTTCTGGGCTCAAGCAGTCCTCTCACTTCAGCCTCCCGAGTAGCTGGGACTACAGGCGCACGTCACTACACCCGGCTAATTTTTTGTGTTTTTAATAGAGATGGGGTTTCACCATGTTGGCCAGGATGGTCTCCAACTCCTGAGCTCAAGTGATACACCCACTTACCAAACTGTTGGGATTACAGACATGAGCCACCACACCCAGCCTCCTCTGAGCTTCTGACATGTACATTCAGCAACTCACTGGTGTCCCTATCTGGGCTGCTGCACAAGCACTTAAAACATTACGTCCAACCACACTCCACACCCATCCTGCTCTACCTCGGGCTAATGCCAAGCCCTCCATCTGGTTTCCTACACCAGAAACCCCAGCTTCACCTTGACTCTATGCTTGGCATCTCAATTATCTCTCCAGTTCATCCACTTCCCTTCCCCACTGCTCAGTACCCTCAGCTAAAGCATTTAACTGGTCTGTACTTCCAGAGTTGACCCATTCTAATCCATTCTCCAAACTGATCTCTCTAAAACACAAATCAGGCCAGGTATAATGGCTCACACCTGTAATTCCAGCACTTTGGGAGGCCGAGGAAGGAATCGCTTGAGCTCAGGAATTCAAGACCAGCCTGGGCAACAAAGTGAGACCGTCTATACACACACACACACAGACACACACACACACACACGATGGGTGTGGTGATGCGTGCTTGTAGTCCCAACTACTCGAGAGGCTGAGGCAGGAGGATCGCTTGAGCTCGGGAATTCAAGGCTGCAGTAAGCCATGATGATGCCACTGTGCTGCAGCTTGGATGACAGAGCGAGACCCTGTCTCCACCAAAAAAAAAAAAAAAATGCATGTTAGTCTTAAAAATCTGTGCTTTCTTGTTACCGAATAAAGCCCAAATTCTTCAATATGTACACATGGCTGCCCAAGGCTTGAACTGCTGCTTGTCTCTCCAGCCTCCTGTCTCTTCATTCTTCTCTCACCTCACACTCAGAACTGCTTTTTACTTCCTCCAAAGACCCAGGCTTTCTGTCACCTGGCCTTTGCACATACCATTCCCTCTGCCTGAAATGCCCACCTCTTTTGATTCCCGCCATTTTCTGCCTAGATCTGGTAGATCTACTAGTTATTTAGGAGGTTTTTAAAGACCTCCTTCAAGAAGCCCTCCCTGATTTCTCCCACCAGGTTCTAACCTAGGTTCTCTGTTTCCCCAGTACCCAACATTGCCCCGCATTGCCGCCTCACCGTATTTTCATTCATTGCCTAGTTTATTTGCCTAACTTGTCCTACATTTGCTCACCATCATAAACCCTAGCATATAATTTATGGTCACATATTCATTTGCTAACTGTGGCTGCCTTCCCCAAGTACCTAAATGTCTCTTCTCACTCTTCCTCCAGTGACTAAATGCTCCCGCTAAGGACTTTTTCCATTAGTTTTGCTCTTGAAAAACCCTTGTTTTCCTTTATGTGCACAGGCAAACAGTGTCTCTGCAATCTCCAGCTGGCATGAGATGATGAGAAGACATGAGCGTGGGCAAAGATTTTGTGGCTTTGTCCCAGACAGCTCTCAACCGTCTTGTATCGATCATAAATGAAACACTTCCACTTCCTTGCTAAGTGCATTTTGCTGTTTCTAGGGTTCAAGTTTCGGTTCCACCCTCTCATCCTCTACTGTTAAAGCTGTAGGGGCCCTTCCAAGCCAAACCACATAAATGGGAAGATCATGGGCTTTGGCCTCAGATTTAAGTTCAGATCCTCATCTGAGGATCCCTTCATGGGTTCCTCATTTGCACAGAGGGAGTCATGTTGACCTCAAGGTTGTTATAGGGATTAAAGAATGGCTGATTATTACACGCTGGCTATGTGCTACTGATGAGAATCACATGCATTGTCCCTCATTCCTCACAGCCACTTGAAGAAGTAGATGCTATTAGATAGAGAAAATCTATGTTAAGAAACCTGCACTCAAGTAGGCATTCACAAAATTTTACCCGAATCAGAATGGTGTGGCCGGCCAGGCACAGTGGCTCACACCGGTAATCCCAGCAGTTTGGGAGGCCAAGAATGGCAGATCACTTGAGGTCAGGAGTTCAAGACCAGCCTGGCCAACATGGTGAAACCCCATCTCTACTAAACATATAAAAATTAGCCAGGCTTGTGGTGTGCTTGTAGTCCCAGCTACTCAGGAGGCTGAGGCAGGAGAATCGAACCTGAGAGGCAGAGGTTGCAGTGAGCCAAGATTGCGCCATTTGTACTCCAGCCTGGGCGACAAGAGTGAAACTCCATCTCAAATTTTAAAAAAGGGCCAGGCGTGGTGGCTCATGCCTGTAATCCTAGCACTTTGGGAGGCCAAGGCGGGCGGATCCCCTGAGGTCAGGAGTTCGAGACTAGCCTGGCCAACGGCAAAATCCCGTCTCTACTAAAAATACAAAAAAAAAAAAAAGGCCGGGTGCAGTGGCTCACACCTGTAATCCCAGCACTTTGGGAGGCTGCGGCAGGCAGATCACAAGGTCAGGAGATCAAGACCATCCTGGCCAACATGGTGAAACCCCATCTCTACTGAAATACAAAAAAATTAGCCAGGCATGGTGGTGCGCACCTGTAGTCCCAGCTGCTCAGGAGGCTGAGGCAGGGGAATTGCTGGAACCCGGGAGGCAGAGGTTGCAGTGAGCCAAGATTGTGCCACTGCACTCCAGCCTGGCGACAGAGCAAGATTCCGTCTCAAAAAAATAATAATAATAATACAAAAAAAAATAGCTGTGTGTGGTGGCACATGCCTGTAATCCCAGCTACTCAGGAGGCTGAGGCAGGAGAATCATTTGAACCCAGGAGGCGGAGGTTGAAGTGAGCCAAGATCGTGCCACTGCACTGCAGCCTGGGAACAGAGCGAGACTCCGTCTAAAAAAAAAAGAATCATGTGGCCTAACCCCTCATGCAGGTGAGAACATGCAGACTGAAGTGCCTTGTTCAACATCAAAAGCCATTTTTACATTTGTGTTTCTACTTCCTCTTTCCATTAACCTGGTTCCTGGCCTCTTCATTTTATGGTATTGTTTGATCCAAAGGATCAACAGACACACCAATAGCAGTGTCTCTTTCATCCTATACCATACTCTGCTCCACATTTCTATCTGCCTCCATACTCCTAAGTCAGCATGCCTTTTCAGAAAGGGATTTTTAACAAAAGCATTCTTTCCAACTGCCCTTTACAATGTAGCCCATTGGTGATGGGCATTTGCCATTTGTTCGCTGGGATCTGGGCAGTACCTTTGGTGCATGTACTCAGTGTTTTCCCAATCAGCGAGTTATTTATTTTTAATAAAATTATATCCCAGGCCGGGCACAGTGGCTCACACCTGTAATCCCACCCCTTTGGGAGGCCGAGGTGGGCAAATCACGAGGTCAAGAGATCAAGACCATCCTGGCCAACATCGTGAAACCCCGTCTCTACTAAAAGTACAAAAATTAGCCGGGCATGGTGGCGGGTGCCTGTAATCCTAGCTACTCAGGAGGCTGAGGCAGGAGAATCACTTGAACCCGGGAGGCAGAGGTTGCAGTGAGCCGAGATCGTGCCACTGCACTCCAGCCTGGGCGAGAAGAGCGAGACTCCGTCTCAAAAAAAAAAAAAAATTATATCTGGTAGATAATTACCTTTAGAGATCTTGGGCATTACACAGAGCTGGGACTTAGCAAAGAGTTAGACAGAGATAAGGAATTTTCCATTAAGTCTTATTCCCATGACCTAGGGTGGGCAGCCTCTGACTCTTATGCCATTATCGTCTCTCAGAAGCCCTGATTCATGTTCCAAAGATTTCAGAGGTTTACAAGTGTCTAAGCCTTTTTCTGTATGCAGAGTATCAACTAGCATCTCTAAAATAACAACAGGGATGGGTCCTGAGGAAATTCCTTCCTTTGTTCCCGGATTAGAAGCCTGATGGAGGGATTCACTCACACCTCACTGTCAGTCCCCAGTAATTTCTTCTCTGAGCAGCTCTCAGGCATGTATGACACATGGTTCGCAAGGTGATTACTTGTTCTCCTGTGGTTTCTTGTGTGTGTACAATTTTTGTTTCCTAACCAGTCTATAAATAAGCTCCTTAAGGGCAAGTCCCAAAGTGTCCCCCAAAGTCCCCATCACAACGCTTGATACACGAGGCCTTTTGGTATCAGATTAAATCATCAAGTTAGCTCTGGGGAGTCTGGTGATGCCCTTGATCCTAACTGAGTTTCTTCATGGCACTTACACCCACCTGGCATCATAGCTGCTTATTTGTTTATTGTCTGTCTCCCCGGATTAGCACGTAAACCTAATGAGGACAAGGAGTTTGTTTTTGATGACTGCTGTATTCCTAGTGCCTGCAGCAGTTTCTGGCTTATTGTAGACTCCTGGTAAATAGTTATTGGAAGGACAATAGTGGCGAAAATGTATTTAGCACCTGTGCACTAGGCACTGCATTCAGCACTTGGCCGCCCTTCATCCTCACAATTCTACAGTGAGGTAAATATTACTGATAAAGGAAATAGAGCTTAGAGATGTTACGGGTGCATAGTAATTTACAGGACTGGAATTCAAGCACAGGGTTATCTAACTATAACACCTGTTTCTTTTGGTTTTGTTTTACTTATTTCTCTTTTTTAAATTTCTTTTTTCATTTTTATTTTTAATTTGAGATGGGGTCTCGCTGTGTTGCCCAGGCTGGTCTCAAACTCCTTAGCTCAAGTGATCTTTCTGCCTCAGCCTCCCAAAGTGCTGCGATTACAGGCATGAGTCACTGTGCCCGGCCTATTTTCGATTATTTCTTAACCACTATGGCAGTGATTCGGCAGATTTGGAGTCCGCCTCAGGAATCCAGCAAGTTTAGCAGGTATTCAGATGATTCTGAGACGGATGGTCCTGAGGCCTCCACAATAAGAAACTCTCCCATTTATATAAAGGTGCCTCCAGAAGACCTGAGTCTCCTGGCCATTTCAATGAAGCGTGGATACAGGAATAGTGCACACCCCAGGACCCTCCACCAGCACGGATGACAGCAGACATAAGCGAAAGTCCTCCCTGAAAAACAGATTTCTCCAGAGGGTACTCAGGGTCTGTCTTACCATCAATAGAGTACAGACATTTCTAGAGACAGAATATACTTCCCAAAGGGGAGTTCCCCAACCACAGAATCGATTGACCAAGTGGGAGCAGGTGGGAGTGCTGTCTATGGCCCCTTGGACGGGTCTCTCTAGGACACACGACACATGGCAGCAGGCCTGCCAGATTCCCCATCTCCAGGCTCTGCTAAACTCGCCATGGCAATTGCTGTTCATCATCAAAAAGGCGTTGGGTTGGCCGGGTGTGGTGGCTCATGCCTGTAATCCCAGCGCTTTGGGAGGCCAAGGTGGGTGGATCACTTGAGGCTAGGAGTTTGAGACCAGCCTGGCCAACATGGTGAAATCCCTCTCCTAAAAATGCAAAAAATAGCCAGGCGTGGTGGTGGGCGCCTGTAATCCCAGCTACTCGGGAGGCTGAGGCATGAGAATTGCTTGAACCCTGGAGGCAGAGGCTGCAGTGAGCTGAAATTGTGCCACTGTGCTCCAGCCTGGGCAACAGAGTGAGACTCTGTCTCAAAAAAAAAAAAAAAAAAAGGCTTTGTGTGTATAGGACCCTAACAGCAGCCCATATTTTGAGATGCTTCTGGTGTCTTTCCTGGAGCCCATGCTTGGCATACCATGGAGCCCAGGGGCCACAAGAGCCAGCAGGGGCAGCCAGAACGCACCACTTCTCTTGGGAAGTGCCCTGGCCTGGGACTCTGCAGCTTGCAGCAACCCAAGGAGATCAATACGCATCCGATGACCCAAGCAAACAGTGCCTATGAGTGGGTGCCATGGAGTCAGTCCTTGCGCTGGAATCTCCAGGCCTCGGGCCTGCCCCATGGTGGCCTGGACACAGGTGCTTCAGCCTCTCGTCAGTTCTCCAAGGGGAACTCTGTTCAGTCACACCAGTCACACAACAGGGGGAAGCCAGCAGCAGGGGGACGTGAGAGGGCCACGCTCCAGGGTCAGGTTAGGACAGCAGGGCCAGACTCCTATAAGCAGGCAAAGCACACGCTGGAGCCAGCACAGCAGAGGCCCGGCAAAAATAATTTCATTTTTCTTAAAATAATTTGATCAACATTTGTTTGTCATTGAAATAATCTTTAACAGAAAAAGGAACAAGTCATCAGACTTCCTTGTATTCATTCTGTGGCTTACAGCTGTTGTTGTTTTTAATGGGGACAAGAAGGGGGGGTGAGTAGAAGGCACCGTAATCTTTTTAGTGCTTAAAGTCTTTAAATGTCTTAATCCAGACCCGAACAGGGACACATAATCCGTACTCGGTCCCTCAACATTCCCAAGCCACTGGTTCAAGATAAAGTCATACTCTGGCGGTGGAGCTGATACTGACAAGGATAGTGAACGTGGAGAAGGAGCACATCGCAGGGCAAAGCCCACTGACCTGACCAGACGGTGGGAAATCCAGTCTGCAGACCGGACCTAGCTCAAACTTCTGTATCAGGTTACAGACGATGGCAGAGCCTCCTTCACTCATTCATTCGCACATTCAATAGTGAACTTCGACAACGTCTGCAGCCCAGCAACCACGGGCACTCCTGGTAATGGGTATCTGTGCCTTCATTTCTTCTTAAGGGAAGTGGCCACCTCCTAGCTCAGCCCAGATGCCAGCCCACACGTTCCATCCACCAGGTGACAATGATTGGTTCAGGGAAGAGCACGTGACCAAGTCAGGCCAATCAGAGCTAACAAGACCCAATTCTGGGGTATCCGTTCTGGTTATTAGGAACCCATCTCTTTCTATCAATCAGGATCTATCTATCTATCTACCTACCTACCTACCTATCTGACCTCTCTATCTAATCTATCTATTGTCTGCCTGTCTGTCTATCTATCTATCTATCTATCTATCTATCTATCTATCTATCTTCCACTGATGATGTAGCCTGAAGCTGCTCCTTCCACCACGTAGATCCTGAATGTGGCACCAACCGAGAAGAAGCTGGGCTAAGAAGCGGATCCAGACGGGCTCTCCTAAGCCCTACATCCAGCTGTGCCTCTACTTCCAGACTGTGTCGTTCCAGGCAGCAAGTTCTATTTGCTTAAGCAAAACACAGGCTACTTGGAGGTGAATTTCTGGCACTTTATACCAAAAGAGCACTTTAAGAGGAGCCGTGATGGGGGGTATTATGGACTGAGTTGTGTCTTCCCAAAATTCATATGTTGAAGCCCTAACTCCCAGTACCTTCAGAATGTCACTATATTTGGGTGGGCACGGTGGTCCCTAACCCCCAGTACCTTCAGAATGTCACTATATTTGGGTGGGCACGGTGGTTCATGCCTATAATCCTAGCACTTTGGGAGCCCAAGGCAGGAGGATTACTTGAGCTTAGGAGTTTGAGACCAGCCTGGGCAACATAGTGAGACCTTGTCTCTACAAAAAATTTTGAAAAAATTAGCCAGGTGTGGTAGTACATGCCTGTAGTACCAGCTTCTCAGGAGGCTGAGGCTAGAGGATCGCTTGAGCTGGGGAGGTTGAGGCTGCAATAAGTCGTGATGGCATCAGAGCTCTCCAGCCTGGGCAAAAGAGCCAGACCCTGTCTCAAAAAAAAAGAAAAAGAAAAAGAAGAAAGAGAAAAAGGAATGTCACTATACTTGGAGGTGGCCTTTTAAAAGATGATTAATATAAAATGAGGCCATTACGATAGGCCCTAATCCACTCTGACTAGTGTCCCTATAAGAAGAGATTAGGACACAGACACACACAGATGGAGGGACACTGTGAGGACACAGGGAGAAGGTGGCCACCTGCAAGCCCAGGAGAGAGGCCTCAGGAGAAACAAACCTGCCAGCACCTTGATCTTGGATTCCAGCCTCCAGAACTGCGAGAAATAAACATCTGTTGTCAAAGCCACCCAGTCTGTGGCTGTTGCAGCCACCCAAGCAGGCTAACACAGAGGGCTTACCTGAAGAAAGGTGGGGCGGTTGAATGGGGGCAGGGGGCGTGAAGGAGGTGAGCCAGGTGGAGGAAATCACTGCAGTCATCACTGGAAAGGTGAGGCTTGAGCTGAGGAGGAGGCGGGAGTGATCAAGAGAACATGGACTTGAGACTTGGTCACTGATGCCGACTGCATCGGGGTAGGGAGGAGATCGGCTTCTTTCTGGAGCCTGGTGGTGCCGGCTCCACTAGGAGGGAGGTCGGGGGCACTGAGTGGTGACTGTGGACTTCCCTGGATCTGTCCTCACTGCGCTCTGTGCCTCTTCCCACGCTGGATTATGAGCTTCTGGGGCTGGACTTGGGTCCCTTCATTTTCATATCCCCTCCACTTCCAGGGCCTAGATTCTGAGGGTGGGCACCACTGCCCCCGGGAAGCATTGCACACAATGATGGGATATTTTTGGTTTCCACAATGATGGGGGAATCCAACCAGCGTTCCTGGAGGAAGCTGGCATGCTGGACGTCCTGCAGCGGTGGGTGGGCAGAGACTGACCTGGGGTCGGTTCAGAACTTTACCAAGAGCTGTTCATCATTTTGAAAACTCACATCAAAGATAGCCACACCATTTGTTCTGCTGAGTCACCACCACCACCACACACCTATGCCAGTGCAAGTGTGCATGACCCACTCTGCCTCAGGTCACCTGCATCAGACTTTGCTTCCTTCTAGAAAGACCTGCATTTTTCTATGCTTTCTGGTATAGTCAGCCTAAGCGCTTATACATGGAAATTATTATATATATGTATATATAAAATTGCTTTCCCCAGCCTGGGCAACATGGCGAAAACCTGTCTCTAAAAAAAATACAAAAATTAGCCGCGTGTGGTGGTAACTGCCTGTAGTCCCAGTTACTTAAGAGGCTGAAGTAGGAGGATTGCTTGAGCCCAGGAGATTGAGGCTGTAGTGAGCCATGATTGCACCACTGTACTCCAGCCTGGGTGACAGAGAGAGACCCTGCCTCAAAAAGTAATTACTTAATTAATTAATTAAAATAAGTTGCTTGCCTTTTATTTCCTCTTTCCATTAGAGTTAGGGCATTATAAGGGTCATTTTTAAATCTTGTGGATAAATATCTGGGAATTTCCTTTTAGGACAGGAAAGAGGATATTACGAAACATGTTATTAAAGGGGGAGTCTGGAAGGGTGGAGACTCACCGCCCAGGTCAGCCAGGCGTGCTCGATGGGGAGCCCCTCTGAGGCCACCCTGCCTGTCCTTCCCCGCAGGCCTGGCCTCTGCCGCACCCTTCTCAGCCTCTACCCTATAAGGCCATGTGAGGGCTGAGCAGCAGACAGAATGAATGGGCTTCCCTGGCTGGTGGCTCTCACAGCTCTCCGGAGCAGAGGGAGGGGAAGGCTGTGGAGACTGGGACTGAGCAGCCTCCCAGGAGAGGAAGCTCCACACCAACCCCTGCCCCGGGAGCCCCCAGTTGGAGGTAGGCTCCAGAGCTGATGCTGGGCAAGCCAGACTTTGAAGTGCAAGCAAGGAAAATGATCTGTGACCCCTGTTACTTCCCTTTAGACAGGTGCACACACATGCCCATGGGACAGATGGGTCTAGAAAATGTGAGTCAGGACAGATCACAGCCTTGAAGGCTCCTGGGGCCAGAATGGAGGGTGGGGAGGGAAATCTGTCCCTTGTCTTGGCTCCTTCCCCAGACCTGTGTTCTGGGTTTGGTGCCACTGGTGGAGGTGGCAAATGGCCTGCCTAGGGGCGGGTGAGGCCACAGCTGGCCTGGCCTGAGACCTGAAGGCCTAGACAGCTTGGATTTGGGAGGCTTTGGGCTCCAGACCAAGACCTCGATGCTGCAGGGATGGGGCCCCCATAGTGTGCCACCGTCTGCAGAGACCCCTAGATGCAGTGGGGGTTCAACCATGCCCCCACTTCCCTGGAGGGCCAGGGCCTTGCTCCAGTCCCCAGCCGCGCCAGCACTTCCAGGCTGGTTCCAGGGAGGCTGGGAAGAAGCTGGGCCTGGCCTTCCTTCCACAGTTGTTCTTGGAACCAAAAATGTTTATTTCCCAGCCTTTTGGTAGCTCCTCCAGGGAGGGATGATCACAGGCAGGCTGAAGGGGAAATGGAGGCACAGGACAGGGTGGTAACTCATCCGGGTCATCCTGTGCCTCCCTGCCCAGCCCTGGCATGTGTGGAACCCAGGTCCAGATCATGTCACAGTGAGCCTGGGTCCCAGCAGTCAGCGGGACCACCTCCTCTCTCAGGGCCCTGGTGGATTCCCCAGAGGATGCTGCCTTCAGCCGGCCCTGTGGATCTGTGTGTCTTTGCTGGACTGCCTCTGGGACCACCCGCCTTAACCAACCTGCCAGGACAGAAGGACAGGTAGGGTCAGGCTGCCAGTCTGTCCCTCCAGTTCAGGAGTGGGGCTGGCCTGGGATGATGGTCTGGCACCTGCCCTGGATGGGGTGCAGTGGTCAGGCTGTGCAGAAGAAGGTCAGAGAATGTTGTGGGGCCATGTGTGCCCAGGGCCAGCAGCAGAGACAGAGCTGAGATCCCAGAGCGGCCACCACTTCCAGGGCTGCCAGGTCCTTAAGCCACTCCCAGGTCCTACGACCCTTGGGCCCAGCCACTGAAGGCTCAAGTTCTTCGTCCAGACCTCCCCAGTCAAAGTGCTCAGCACAGGAAGCGCGGTGGGCCTGGGTGGGGGTCAACTATCGTCCCAGGCTCAGGCCGACAGGCATGAGCTATTTTGTTATTATTATTTTTAATTTATGGGGCACATGAGATGTTTTGATATAGGCACGCAATGTGAAATAAGCACATTATGGAGAATGGGACATCCATCCCCTCAACATTTATCCTTTGAGTTGCCAACAGTCCAATTACACTCTAAGTTATTCCAACATGTACAGTTAGTGACTACAGCCACTCTGTTGTGCTAGCAAATAGTAGGTCTTATTCAATCATTCTATTTTTTGTACCCATTAAGCGTCCCCATCCTCTTCTAAGCCCCCCGCTACCCTTCCCAGCCTATGGTAACCATCCTTCTACTCTCTATGTCCATGAGATCATCACTTTGATTTCTATTTATTAATTATATTTATTTATGTATTTATTGTGACACAGAGTCTCACTCTGTCGCCCAGGCTGGAGTGTAGTGGTGTGATCTCTGCTCGCTGCAACCTCCACCTCCCAGGTCCAAGCGATTCTCATGCCTCAGCCTCCCAAGCAGCTGGGATTACAGGCAAGTGCCACCATGCGTGGCTAATTTTTGTGTGGAGACGGGGTTTTGCCATGTTGCCCAGGCTGGTCTCGAACTCCTCAGCTCAAGCAATCCTCCCGCCTTAGCCTCCCAAAGTGCTGGGATTACAGACCCTAGCCACCGCGCCCGGGTATTTTGATTTTTAGATCCCACAAATAAGTGAGAAAGTGCAAGTTTTGTCCTTCTGCCAGGAACTCTCTCGGCTTTTCACCCTGTGCCCACCTATAAAGAGAATGCCACTGCCCTGCAAGTGCCCTCACCCAGGGGAAATGCACAGATGGCATGAGGGGTCCCACAGGTGGCTGGACACTCGTGCACCTCAATGTCAGGGACATGCTCCCACCATCTTGTGCTCCTATATGAGCTGGAAAATGTCCCCCTAAAATTCATTTCCACCCAGAGCTCAGAAGGTGACCTTATCTGGAAACAGAACCCTTGCAGACGTAATTAGTTAAGATGTGGTCATACTGGAGTAGTGTGGTTCTCCAGCACCAGAAGCCAGGAGACAGGCAGGGATCAGTCTCCCTCCGAGCCTTCAGGAGGAGCTAACCCTACTGATCTGATGTCAGGCTTCTGGCCTCCGGAACTGGGAAAGAATCAATTGGTGTTGTTTTCAGCTGCGCAGCTGTGCTCATTTGTTATGGGAGCCCCAGCTGACTGATAAGCTACTAGGCATGGTTCCTTTCCCGAGGCCACCTCGTGATCCAACGTGGCGCCTGGGCTTCAGACGGTACATCTGCGTTCCAGCCATTAGGAGAGGGAGGAGGGAGAATGCTGAAGGCACAATCTCCCCCTTGAGGGACACTTCCCAGAAATTGTACACATCATTTCTGCCTTCATTTGGCCAGAGATTAATCACTTAGTGGTATGTGCCCAGCTAAAAATGTTTGGTTTGGCTGGGCGCAGTGGCTTATGCCTGTAATCCCAGCACTTTGAGAGGCTGAGGTGGGCGGACCACTTGAGGTCAGGAGTTCAACACCAGGAGCCTGACCAACATGGCGAAACCCCATCTCTACTAAAAATACAAAATTGGCTGGGCGTGGTGGCAGGTGCCTGTAATCCCAGCTACTCGAGGGCTGAGGCATGAGAATTGCTCGAACCGGGGAAGTGGAGGTTGCAGTGAACTGGGATCGTGCCACTACACTCCAGCCTGGGCAACAGGGTGAGACTCTGTCTCAAAAACTAAAATAAAACACAAACAAAAAAAATTGGTTTTATTCCTTTTATTCCTCTGGAAAAAGGGGAGAAGAAAGATGGAGGCGCTATACTGCAAGCTCCACAATAAACAACCTTCCTCTATTAGATGTTTCTGGCCCCCAAGTCCCAAGACCCCCTGATGGAGCCAGTGCCTTCAGCACCTCCATGAGCAGCTCACCACCTTGTTAGCTCCCTTTCTCCCCAACTCCAAAGCTCCTTCTAGGTCCCTTCTAGGCCAGGAGAATCCAGGTCAGCCCCAGTGCCCCAATGGGACCACACACCCTCCACCCACTTTGGCACTGAGATGCAAAAGGCCCCCAGACACGAGCACCCCACCTTCTTGAAGGCAGTTCTGAGACCCCGGAGTCTCACCCTGCTCCTCTTGCCACCTCACCCTAGAGGACTTATGTAAGTATTCCTTCCTAATGAATCCATTGCTCCTCCTAAGAGGAAATCTGGAGAAAGAAATGTCCATCGTCTGCTACTAGGGACCCCATTACCTTTCCAGCCTGATTGGTCGGTTGGGCTTCCCCACCCACAGCCAGAAAACCCTCAAACTCAGAGCGTCTCTTCCCTCCAACCCTACCAGCTAACGGGCCTGGAGTAAAGGACACTGTGGGGTCCAAGCGGCTCAGGCTTCCTCAGCCTCAGAGCTCTCAAGGGGTGGGTTGAAAGCTTTCTTGAAAGCAGGGGGTCCCTGCCTCCCCAAAGCCCCTCCCACACACTTCTCTGACTCTCCACGTGTTTTCTGGCTGGTCCCAGGGACTCCCTTGCCTCTAGTAGGATGAATCCCAGAGATTTTTGGGTCCCAAATGGGACTCTGGTGCGCCTCCTGGGAGCTGGGACCTACTGCACCCTGTAGTTATGGGACTGGACGACGGCTGCCAGGTCTTCACCCGCAACATGGGGAGCACTGTCTCGATGCGTTCATCCTGACGGCCGGGGCGCTGACGGGCCAGGGAGCAGCTCTCTGAGACTCAGCTTTCTGTATTTGATGATGCTGCCCCTTGGGTCTGTGCCAGTGTTCTGGTGTCAGCCTCCGGATGTACCCAGACCCTTGCAGGCCAACCTCTGTCAGGACAGCCCCAGCCCTCAGATAGGGTTTGCTTAAATCTAAAGGGTGGGCAGGGCTTATGTCACCTTTTTCTGGATAGCTTCTAAGCCTTGATTCAAAGCAGGGGCCGCAAATACTGAGGGGAGTGGGTGACTTAACTCCATTTACTAGAAGCGTCTGAGCCTGGACAAGCTGCCGCCACACTGCACACAACTTCGGCACGTCTGCCTCCTTCAGCACCTCCCCCAGGATCCCGGGGCCCCTTTCCAGGACTTGGTCCAGGCATGGAGAAATAGGAGGACACAGCTGATCCCCTGCTCACAGAGGGAGGGAGGGAGGAGGGGGCCCCCGGAGCTGAGATTCAGCCACTTGCTCTTTCCTCCTGCTTAGAACTCTGCCTCATGGGCAGGAAGGGAGGCCTGGGATGGAGGCCGGCTCTGCCAGGGAGCCTGTAAGAGTGCAGACTCTCCCTTGCAAGTGATCAGTGTGAAGCGCTCCAGTCAAAAAGGATCCTTTATCCAATACACTCAGAGGCATTTTAGAAAGTCAAGAGGGTGTAGCCACGCTAATGTAAGGACTAGGCCCCCAGGCTCCAGGGAAGACCCTGGAAGGCCTTGATGGCTCCTCTCTGGTTCTCAGCAGACCCAAGGTTACCCAGGCAGAGCTGACATGCAGTCCCAGTCCCACACAGGGCTGAAAGCGGAGCGGAGAGGGAGAGAGCGGGACGGAAGCCCAAGGACCTAGGGCACTGTGAAGTCCTACTTCCAGCCCTGCCCAGCGGGGCCAGCTCCACCTCTGACTTCTCAGGGATGTGAGCCAAGGAAGGCCCTTTTGGCTTAAGCTGTTTTGAGACAAGTTCCTATCACTGAACGTGAAGGATCTCTTCTTTCCTAAGACACCGGACAGCTCTGATCTGTCCTTTGTAAGGAGTTCAGGCAGGGAGGGAAAGGGCCAGGGGCCGTACCAGAGAGAACGTGCAGTAAGGGACCCCGGTGGGCCTGGGCTGCCGGCCGGCCAGGACAGCTCCACAGTCAGGGGCTGGGGGTTAAGCCGGGGCGTGCTGAGAGGGGGCGGCTTGGGGGTCGGTGATGGGAGGAAAACAGGGAACCCAGGACGCCCGGGTGGGGACTGACTCTCCACTCCAGGGCGTATGTTTTCTGGGCGCCTCTCGCTGTCCTGACCGCCGGGCTGGCAGAGATGGAGCTGTGTTCCTGGAAATGACGGAAAGGAGGCGGGGGTGCACCTGGGGCCAGGTCGGGCTGTGCTGGCTGCTCCCCAAGACTCTACCTGAGTCTCCCGCCACAGCCAACCCCAATCCTTCCCACGCCGGAGATCACTGCAGTGACCCACCCTTCGTTAAGTGTCAGGCCACTGGGTGAAAATCCCTGCAGCCCCTCGCTGGCTCCTCTTGGCTGGAGGCCGCGGGACGGGGCTCGCTCCCCCCGCCGGGATCCAGATCGGGAACTGGCCCCCACGCCAGTCTGGCTGCGTCTGGGTCGCTTCCCGGGCTGCTCCGCCGGCCGGATGATCCCGCTGAGACATTTATCCCCGGCGGGGCAGGGCCCTGGGGAGGCTGCCCCGCCTGCACTGGCCGCGGGTCTCTCCTTGGAGTTGGCTGCGGTACCCAGTGGGCCCGTAGCTCGGCTTTCTTCGCCGCAGATGCTGCAGGGGCCTGCCTAAGACCCTTGAGTTCCAGCAGAGGCACCCAGACTGCTGAGCCAGAAGATTTGCGTTTCTTTTCTTTTCTTTTCTTTTTTTTTTTTGAGACAGAGTCTGGCAGATCACGAGGTCAGGAGTTAGAGACCAGCCTAATCAACATGGTCAAAACCCGTCTCTGCCAAAAATACAAAAATTAGCTGGGTGTGGTGGCACGCGCCTGTAATCCCAGCTACTCGGGATTACAGGTTCCATCCCAGCTACTCGGGATTACAGACTCCATTTCAAAAAAAAAAAAAAAAAGATGTTCTGTGTGTGCCACATCTTGCTGGTCACCCAGGTGTATTGACCTGCCAGGAAACTACCCAAATGTGGTCACTTTAGTATCTATTCCTCCAGCTTAAACCAACATGCCACCCTCTGGGCTAACATCCTGTACCCTGTGATGTGCTTTTTTAAACTTGCTTAGAAAGTGACAGTCCTCGGCCTGGCGCGGTGGCTAATGCCTGTAATCCCAGTACTTTGGGAGGCTGAGGTGGGCGGATCACGAGGTCAGGATATCGAGACCATCCTGGCTAACACGGTGAAACCCCATCTCTACTAAAAAATACAAAAAATTAGCCGGGCGTGGCAGCGTGTGCCTGTAGTCCCAGCTACTCGGGAGGCTGAGGCAGGAGAACGGCGTGAACCCGGGAGGCAGAGCTTGCAGTGAGCCGAGATCGCGCCACTGCACTCCAGCCTGGGCGACAGAGCCAGGCTCCGTCTCAAAAAAAAAAAAAAAAGAAAGTGACAGTCGTCATGAAAAGTCTTAAGTGTCTATGAACACCACTGATGAAAGCCCTAGCAATCTCTCCAAGTGTGCCTGCTTAGAAACCACCTGGGAATCCAGGCTTGCTCTTCCAGATGTTCATTTTAAGGCCTGAGTTTTTCTGCCAACTTCCTCCAGGCCACAGAACAACTGGGGCAGTGATGAGGCTCACATCCTTGGGACAGGGGAGGAAGGACACACACTAGAGGCCACGGTGGCTGCTCAGTGACTTTCAGGGGTCGCCTGCTTTACTGCCCACCGAGAGCTCTTTTGGGAGATGAATATTTCCACCCGGTGTGTTCTCCTTCCAAGAAATCTTCAGCTTCCAGATATAAACAGCTTTAAGAAGGGGAGTGGGAGGAGACGCAGCCTTTGGGAGACAACTGTTCCTCCACCTCTACATGGACTCCGGGCTGGGAAGATGAATGGATCTGCATCCCCCACACATCATGAGTTTTGAGCAGCGACCAAGATCCAACTTTCCTGGAAGGAAATGTTGTTCGCTTAAGCAGCGTCTTGTAATTCATCTCTTGATTTACGCCGGGCATTTCAGTACGTTCCTCCTCCAACCCACTGACTAGATCCAGGCGCTGGGCCTGCTCAGAAACATGCTCTTGGTCTGAACTCCCCCTGCAGGAGCTCCCGGATGAGGCAACTGCCTTTAGTCTAGCTGGCCGCTGGTCTGCCTGGGTGGGTCAGGCTCACTGTGCTTAATTTAGGTGGCTTCACCCTTTTATGCAACTCAGGAAAGTCACGTTTACCAACTCTCCCTCTTTGCTTGTGGTCTCAGCTCTTTGCCTTCCAACAAAGACAGCAGCCAGAAAGATGCCTGCTATGCCTGCAAAGATGACTTCATTCATGAACTGTGTGTAGCAGGCCACAGAGGAGTGTGACCTCCTGCCCCTAAAGTACTCAGGGCTGGGGCCACAGAGGGCTCTAGGCTGCAGAAGAATCAGCTGTGTCCCCCACCAGAATCTAGAGCTCCGCCAGTCCCTTTGATGTCCTATGCAAGGCTGAAGATATTGGCTAAAGTGTTCCGCATATTCCAAGGATTTAATTTGAGGTTAAGTTTTTCCCAGCACCAGTGTCATTATAATCCTAGAATCTGAGAGATGGGTGTATGGTGATCCACTAAACTATCCTCTGGTTTTGCATATGTTTGAAATTTTCATAATTAAACAATTTAGAAAGTCATCTTGGGCCCATTGGCAGTATGTGTCCCAGTTTGGGAAAATTGGAGTGGTCAAACAAGAACATTTGGGGCAAATGGCATGCTTTGGCAGGTCCTAAGAGTGGGGAAGTTGAGGCAGCTGGTTCAGTGTATTCCTATGAACTCATGGAATATACACAGCAGAGTCAACCTAGAGACTGCCTGGAGGAAGCTTCAGACCTAAGCAGTTTTGCCTCTTGTGACAAAAGTATCCTTTGTACTCCCACCAGAACACATCAAATAAGTTAAATAGACTGAGACTGAGTCAGAGATTTTCCACCTTAATATTGGCATTATGCTTACACAAGTGTTCATGATTCAAAGAAAGTCTTAAATTATAACTAAGGAATTATAGCAGTTTAATTATTTTTAAACTGTATCAAACCATATCTATTTGTTCCATATCACACCTAGTCACAGGGATGATACAATTCAGAAACCAACCCAGATCCTTGACAACTTGAGCTGCTGGTAAGAAGCCAGCTACTTCTGTATTTATTATAAGAAAATGAACCACCACCTCCATTGCTGAGGCCACTTTTAGTTGATATGACATTGTGAAATAAGAAAAATATATAATTAGGCCGGGCACAGTGGCTCACACCTGTAATCCTAGCACTTTGAGAGGCTGAGGCAGGCAGATCACCTGAGGTCAGGAGTTCAAGACCAGCCTGGCCAACATGGTGAAACCCTGTCTCTACTAAAAATACAAAAACTAGGTGGGCGTGGGGGCATGCGCCTGTAATCACAGCTACTCGGGAGGCTGAGGCAGGAGAATCATTTGAACCCAAGAGGCAGAGGTTACAGTGAGCTGAGATTGCACCACTGTACTCCAGCCTGGGTGACAACAGCAAAACTCTGTCTAACAAAAAAAAAAAAGAAAGAAAAAGAAAAGAAAAATATATAATTGATCTCTTCCCCTGGCTCCTGGCACAGAGCTCCTAAAATTCTTGTGATTTCCTGAGTGATAGGGGCACTAGGCGGATCTTTTTGTTCTATTTGGTCTTTGTCCCTTGCTCCTGATAAGGGGTCCTAATCCCTTGGAATTTCATGGGTGATGGGAACATCTAGTATTCTAATGAGATGACTCTTGGTGGGCTGGTCACCAGAAAAACCAAGCCAAGTTTAGAAGCTTGGAACTTTCAGCTCCATCCCCATCTTCTGGGATGGGGAGAAAGGCCAGAGATTGAGTTAATAATTGATTGTGCCGACCAGGCGCAGTGGCTCATGCCTGTAATCCCAGCACTTTGGGAGGCCAAGGCAGGCAGATCACCTGAGATCGGAAGTTCGAGACCAGCCTGACCAACATGGAGAAACCCTGTCTCTACTAAAAATACAAAATCAGTTGGGCATGGTGGCACATGCCTATAATCCCAGTTACTTGGGAGGCTGAGGCAGGAGAATCGTTTGAACCCCAGAGGCGGAGGTTGCAGTGAGCCGAGATTGCACCATTGCACTCCAGCCTGGGCAACAAGAGCGAAACTCCATCTCAAAAATGATAATAATAATAACAATCGATTGTGCCCGTGTTACGAAGCCTCTGTAAAAATCCCTGAACTACAGCGTTTGAAGAACTTCTAGACTGCTGAAGCATGGAGGTACCTGCAGAGGGCATGGAAGGTCTGCGCCCCCATCCTTTGCCCTGGGTACCACCTCATCTGACTGTTTATCTGTAACCTTTGTCACATTCTTTATAATGAGCCAGTACATGTGAGTGTTTCCTTCTATGAGTCATCCTAGTAAATTAATGGAACCCTCATTTATAGTCATTTGGCTAGAAGTATAGATGACAACTGCTACTTTTGACTGGCATCTGAGGTGGGGGACAGTCTTGTGGGACTGAGCCTTTGACCTATGGGATCTGATTCTAACTCCAGTCATTAGCTAGTATCAGAATTGAATTGTAGGACAACCAGTTAGTGTCTGCTGGATAGTTGCTTAGTGTGTAGGGAGAAACCTCCACACATCCGCTGTCAGAAGCGTTGTGTTGAGGATAGGCATGGTGGCTCACACCTATAATCCCAGCACTTTGGAAGGCCAAAGCGGGAGGATCGCTTGAGCCTAGGCATTCGAGACCAGCCTGGGCAACACAGTGGGACCACACCTCTAAAAAAAAAAAAAAAAAAAAAAAAAAAGCCGAGCATAGTGGTGCGTGCTTGTAGTCCCAGCAGCTACTCGGGAGGCTGCGGCAGGAGGATCACTTGAGCCTGGAAGTTGAGGCTGCAGCAAGCTATGACTGTGCCACGTCACTCTAGCCTGGGCAACAGAGTTAGACTCTGTCTCAAAAAAAAAATGTGTTGAGTGTGAGAAGAGTAAAAGCAGTCAGTTTGGTTTTTCCTATCTCAGACAGACATGTAGAAATTGTGTGTATATTAGTCTGGTCTCTTTTGGTTGCAAGTGACAGAAACCCAACTTGAACCAGTTTATTAATGAAAATAATTGGTTTTTTGTACAGACGGATGTTGCTATGTTGCGTAGGCTGGTCTGAAACTCCTGGCCTCAAGCAATTCTCCCCCCTCGGCCTCCCAAAGTGCTGGGATTACAGGCGTGAGCCACGTGCAGGTCCAAACCAGTTGAAATTAAAAAGATGGTTGAAGTCAGGTGCAGTAATATGTATAATCCCAGCGCTTTGGGAGGCTGAGGCAGGCAGATGGCTTGAGCTCAGGAGTTTGAGACCAGCCTGGGCAACATGGCAAAACTCCGTCTCTACAAAAAGTACAAAAATTAGCTGGGTGTGGTGGCACATGCCTGGAATCTCAGCTATGAGGGAGGCTGAGGTGGGAGGATTGTTTGAGCCCAGGAGGCAGAGGTTGCAGCAAGCTGAGATTGTGCCACTGCACTCCAGCCTGGGTGACAGAGTAAGACCCTGTCTCAAAAAAATAAAAAATTAAAAAGACAGTTGATTGGAAGGGTGCTGGAGGACCTATAAGAATAAGTGCAGCTCCAGGGAACTCAGATCCTGGGACCAGGGATTTGATGTCCCCAGCACTTTCTTTGCATTTCTCTAGGTAATGGCTTCATCTTCTCAGTCTTTCCCATGTAGTGAATGCTGTAGGCTGCCCTGGAGTCTCATTTTACAATAACCTGACCACACTTCAACAGCAAAATCCCAGGGAAGGACTATCATTGGCTTTGCTTGGCTCACATGCCCATCCAGGACCCATCACTGAGGCCAGAGGGATGGGGTAAGATTGGTCCAGTCTGGACCATCTGCGCATCCTGTGGTCAGGGATGGGGTATGTTACCACAAGGGAGAGGGGAGGTAGACAGACAAGGACAATAGCCATCAAAATGACCATAATCCCGGCAGTCAGGCAAATGCACTCAGGAGAGAAAGCAAAGCAGGTGGGGTGTTCACGGCAGCTCAGAGCCCAGGGTCCAGAGACTCAGAGACCTGGGTTTAGTCGTGGTCTCCTCAGTGGTGTAAACTTTGAGGAGTTTCTTAATCCCCTATGCCTCATGTTGTTCATCTTGCCAAAGACAAAACAGACAGCTCTAATCTCAGCTAATCAACCATGAGACAAAGAATGAGAAGCTGAAAAGTCTGTACTTGGCCTTGCCGGCAGGCTCAGGCAGAAGGGAAAAGGTCTGCATTTGTCCTTGTCACAGGTAAACAAGGGGGTCATCCGTACATCATATGGGAGGCATGAGAAAGACAGGACTGTGGGTCTGATGAAGTCATATGTGGAAGGGTAGTTCTTTCTGATAAGCTACTTCCCAGAACACAAAAGTACGGAGGATTTTAGAAAACAAAAGGTTTGGGGGTGCATGGGTGAGATTTCTTAACTGTGGCTGTTTTCTAAGAGCACACGGCTCAGGTTAATTACAACATTGTCAATCAGTAAAATGCTGAAAATATTATTCATCTCATAGATGTGGTGTGAGAATTAAAAACTTTTTTTTTTTTTGAGACAGAGTCTTACTCTGTTGCCCAGGCTGGAGTATAGTGGCGTGATCTCGGCTCACTGAAACCTCCATCTTCCGGGTTCAAGCGATTCTCCTGCCTCAGCTTCCCGAGTGGCTTGGGACTACAGGCACATGCCACTACGCCCAGCTAATTTTTGTATTTTTAGTAGAGACAGGTTTCACCATGTTGGCCAGGCTGGTCTCAAACTAACCTCAGGTAATCCACCTGCCTTGGCCTCCCAAGTGCTGGGATTACAGGTGTTAGCCACCGCGCTGGGCCTGCTGTGAGAATTAAATAAAACAATCTATATGATTCACTTAGCACAATGCTGGGCACACACATAGGCTGCATGTTTTGCAAACAAAAATACAGGACAATATAACATCCTACTAGCACAATAAAATGAAGCAGTATTTGGGATTTACTTACACTAAAACATTATCTAAAATTTACATTTAACTGTGTGTTCTATATTTTGTCTGGCATCTCCTGCCATACAGTTGTGTTGACGATAAATATTATGGCCATGGATTGAAGATTTATTTTCAATCCATATTACCTGGACAGAAGGTAGGGCTCTCTTCTACTAAATACAGCTTTTTTTCTTTTGGAAGACAATCCACTGGCAGGGTTGGGGACTGGGGAGGTGGTGGCCACAGCCCATCTTAGGGCTTCTTCAAAGGCGAGCTGACCTACCTTCTCCGTGCCCCGTTCCCTGTCTCTGGCCCTGGTAGCCTCCTCCTTCTTGGAAGCATGGAGGTGGAAACACTGAGGTGGCAATGGGAGACTCCCACGGAACCTCATCGCCTGGAGGGGAGGGATTTTCTATTCATGGCCACCTCCTCACCCTCCAGCACAAAGTTGGGCGACTAAAAGTGCTCATTCAGCGCTGATGAACTTCAGTTCAAAAGCATCAGAGGTGCAAAGAGAGGGAAGACGTGTGCTCCTTCCTGATTTATTTTTAATAGCCCACATTTCACATGGAAAACAAAAAGTTTCTCTGAAATCCCTGGAAACCGCTGCAGTGGGGCGGGACCCTGGTGCCCGGAGCTTTAATGCACACCTTGGGCGTCACTTTTGGTTTTAAGGTGGTCCCAGGTCCCTCCTGTAAGATGGGCATAACCATGCCTGACTCTTTTCCCACGGACACCACACTGTCCTAGTTTGTGTTCTCTACGCGACCACGAGCTCCTTGAAGCAAGGGGTAGAGCGTGCCCCGGCTCATCCCGAGAGCCGGCGCAGCGACTGGCGCAACGAAGGGGAAATGAACGAATGAATGAACGAACGAAAGTGGAGTGGTGGAGGGGACCGCAGGAGACACGCACACCCAGCGCGTGAACCGCGCACACTTGCTGGGCTGTGGACCCTCACTTCCGCCCCCAGGAAGTTTCGGGGTCTCCCACCTTCCCTCCCAGGCTGCTCCGCGCCGGCGATGCCCCGCGCGATTGGCTGCCCCGCCCCACGTGACGCCGGGGTGGCGGCGGTGGTTGCCCGGGTGACGGCTGCAGAGGTGGCGGCCGGGCTGGGTGAGCGCGAGTGTCCGCGGCCGAGCAGCAGGTAAGCGCGTCCCCGGATGCAGCCGGGCCACCCTCAGCCCGCCGTCCTGGTGCTGGGAGGAGCAGCGGTGGGGTTGGAGGGCCGAGGCTCTGCGGACCTCTTGTTCCGAGGAAAACCCCGACGCGCCGGCTCCGCCGCCGCCGGATGCTACCACTTCTCGCCTGCGGTCCAGGGATCTTTCTCCCGCAAGGGCCGAGGCGGCCGCCTGGACATCCCAAGAAAGGACAGGCCCAGCTGCTTCCCGCAAGTAGTCCCTGATCTTTGCTGCAGTGGGCCAAACTTGGAGGGGGTCCCCCAAGCCGTCCAGCTGGTGGTGGCGGCGCGAGCGGGTTACGCGGGGTTTAGATCCCCCTCGTAATCTCCATCTGCTAGCCCCGTTCCTCAGGCACCCAGGTGAAGTCCAGACTTCACCTAATCTAAGGAAAAAACAGGATGCGTGCTATGCAAATTCGGCTTCCATACAAATCCCATAATCCCACCCGTTTGTAGGCCCTAAATCTTTCTTATATAGGAATTCAAAAGCTGCCACTGCGATCCCCAGATGTGACTGGAAAAGTTTTTCTTAGTTTCTGCATAAAGGAGAGCAGTGGTTCTCAAACTTGAGAGTGTGTAAAAGTCACCCAGGGAGCTTGTTTAAAAGGCAGATTTCTGGGCATGGTGGCTGGGCATGGTGCCTGCCATGGTGTTCAGTAAGACCGGGGTGGAGGCAGGAATTTTCATTTGCACGAGGGTGCCCGCTGATTCTGATTTAGGTGGTCCGGACTTTGGGAAATACTGTGTAGTGGTTCTTATAAGCCAGTTAGTCACTGTGGCCGTTGGGAGTGTGTCAGACTTCCTGAGCCTCAAATTGCCTCATCTGGAATAGGAAAATAGAAACTATATTCACCTCTCAGGTTTACTATGAAGGTTAAATGTAAAACATTTTGCACATTGCCTGGCATACCATATACCCTCAATAAATGATACCTATTATGATATAAAAGTTTAGAGAACATTCTGTAATTTCTTTTTCTTTTTTTTTGAGATGGAGTCTTTCTCTGTCGCTCAGGCTGGAGTGGAGTGGCGCGATCTCGGCTCACTGCAACCTCTACCTCCTGGGTTCAAGCGATTCTCTTGCCTCAGCCTCCCTAGTAGCTGAGATTACAGGTGCACACGCCACCACGCCCGGCTAATTTTTGTATTTTTAGTGGAGATGGGGTTTCACCATGTTGATCAGGCTGGTCTCGAACTCCTGACCTCAGGTGATCTGCCTGCCTCAGCCTCCCAAAGTGTTTACAGGTGTGAACTTACAGGTGTTTACAGGGATTACAGGTGTGAGCCACTATGCCCGGCCAATTCTGTAATTTCTAAGAATGTCAGAGTAGTAGGATACCCAGCAGCACTCACGTTCAATGACAGTTGATCACGGCAGATACTATTTAAACGGCTTATGGAGGACTACTGTAAGGAGGTGATGTTTATTAGGCACAGTGGTTAACCAGGTGAAGAGAGGGAAAAGGGTTCTAGGTGGAGAGAGTAATATGTGCAAAGGCCTTGAGGTTGGAAGGAGCTCAGATTCTCACAAACTCACTTTTCCTGTTCCAGGGCCTTTAAAATGACATCCCCTCAGCTCGGGCTTCATTTATTCATTATATGCCTTGAGTACCTTTCTTGCTTACGAGGCACTCTGTTAGGTTCTGGGGATATGAAATTTAAATACAGCTCCCTGTCTTTGTGAACAGGGTTATAAGAAGTGCCAGGCACAGTGGCTCATGCCTGTAATCCCAGCACTTTGGGTGGGCGAATCGCTTGAGGTCAGGAGTTCAAGACCAGCCTGGCCAACATGGTGAAACCCCGTCACTGTTAAAATAATACAAAAATTAGGCCAGGTGTGATGGCTCACACCTGTAATCCCAGCACTTTGGGAGGCTGAAGTGGGTGGATCACCTGAGGTCAGGAGTTCAAGGCCAGCCTGGTCAACATGGTAAAACCCTGTCTCTACTAAAAATACAAAAATTAGCTGGGCGTTGGTGGCAGGCTCCTGTAATCCCATATACTTGGGAGGCTGAGGCAGGAGAATCACTTGAACCTGGGAGGCAGAGGTTGCAGTGAGCCAGATTGTGCCTTTGCACTCCAGCCTGGGCGACAAAAGTGAAACTCCATCTCAAAACAACAACAACAAAATTAGCTGGGCGTCATGGCACATGCCTGTAACCCCAGCTACTTGGGAGGCTGAGGCGGGAGAATCATTTGAACCCAGGAGGTGGAGGTTGCAGTGAGCCGAGATCCCGCCACTGCACTCCAGCCTGGGCAACAGAGCTAAACTCCGTCTCAAAAAAAAAAAAAAAAAAGCCTTGGTAGGGAAAGAAGGGAGGGGTTGTTCATGGAAGACTTGAAGGATGTTAAGTCTGGCTTGTCTTAGAATCGTGAGTCATGTTTGCCTGGGTGACAGAGCATACATCAACCACAGGCTTAGGATCCTGGAAGAGCTTGTTGCGTGGGGGAATGGCCAGGAGTTCGCTGTTGGCAGGGTCCAATGTGGGATTGGTGGAAGGGAGCAAGGAGAGGGATAAGGTAGGGGGAAGGTGGATGGATTTGAGGCATGGGTCCAGAAAAAGGCTGGAGAGGTGGGTGTCCTCCAGGAGCAGCTGCCTTTCTTCTCTCCCCTTTTGCATCTGGCAGGGCTGGTGCGGTGCATGGGGAGGTGTCCTCCCTGCCCCTCATTGCTGCTTCCAGATCACTACCCACTCCTTCACAAACCCCAGCTCCTTTGAAGCACATGGCAGATGCCTTACCCCTTGCCAGCCCTCCCTGAGGTAGCCACTTCCCAGGGCAAGTCTCTCCAGTTCCCTTGGAGCCTCCAGCACCCGGCTGGCTGCTTATCCCTTCATCTCTTTTACTTCACTTTTGGGGGTTTCCACATCCTGGCCCCTCCAGTTTCTTCATCCTCCTTACTTGCAGGCATCTCTTTCCTCCATCCTCCTCATCTGCCCACTCCTGTGATTGGGAGCTTTTTAGTACTAGTCACCTTCAAAGTCTTGCCTTCAAGCATCTGTCCCAATCTCTGCCCACTCCTTTCCATCTTTCACGCTCACTGGAATGTGCCTCCTTCAGCAGGTCTCGGACCCCACCACTTCCTCACTGCCCTGCAGCCGCCTTATGTGTGTTCCCCTCCCCCATTCTTAACCTGATTAGTTCCAGTGTCCCATCATGGCTGTACTGTTTTCCCTTTCCTCTCTCTTCTGCAAGAACCTCTCACATTGGTTAACCTAACTCAGATAGCTGAAAGTGCCTGGAGAAGAGCTGCAAAACTGTGCAGACTGATTCCATTTTAGATTCAAGTCCAGAGATCTTAAATGGACTCTAATACCAGCAACCCTGCCATGTTGCTGTAGTCACTTTGGTTCCCACCCTCCCTTCTCTTCAAACTGTCACCATGCTTCTTACTTGCAGCTGATGACCTTGTTTGTTTGTTTCTTTTTTTTTTTTTTTTTTTGACAGAGTCTCACTCTGTTGCCCAGGCTGGAGTGCAATGGCACGATCTTGGCTCATTGCAACCTCCGCTTCCTGGGTTCAAGCGATTCTCCTGCCTCAGCTTCCAGAGTAGCTGGGATTACAGGCACCTGCCACCACGCCCGGCTAATTTTTGTATTTTTAGTAGAGATGGGGTTTCACCATGCTGGCCAGGCTGGTCCCAAACTCCCAACATCAGGCGATCTGCCTGCCTTGGCCTCCCAAAGTGCTGGGATTACAGGCGTGAGCCACCGTGCCCAGCTGATCTTGTTTCTTGTTTCACTTTTTTTTTTTTTTTGAGACAGGGTCTTACTTTGTCACCTAGGCTGGAGTGCCATGGCATGATCCCGGCTCACTACAGCCTCGACCTTCCTGGTTCAAGTGATCCTTCTGTCTCAGCCTCGCCAGTAGCTGGGATTACAGGCGTGCACCACCACGCCCGGCTAATTTTTGTATTTCTGTAGAGATGAGATTTCACCACGTTGCCCAGGCTGGTCTCGAACTCGAGCTCAAGTGATCTGCCTGCCTTGGTGTCCCAAAGTGCCAGGATTACAGGTGTGAGCCACTGCACCCAGCCTGTTTCACTTCTAATCACTAAATCTGTGTCCCTCTGCTGTCCCTCTGAATGCCATTCCTGCTTCTCCCTTAAACTCCAGGCTCATATATCTGTAAGAATTAAAGAAAGAGGAGAGAAACACTCGACAGTCAACAGGTTTGTTTCCTGGGTAACTGCCAAACTTCACCCTCTTACAATGGGCCTCAGTATAACAGTGGGCCTTAATAAGGACATTCTGTTCCCTTCAGGTGCACTAAGGGAAGCTAAAAGCAGACTTGGGGGGTATGCCTGCAGCTGCAGAAAGATGTATGGGAACAGACACACAACTCTCCCTCCCAGATAAGCACAACAGAGAGACACAGAAGCAGTCCAAGCCTTTGATAAACTCTCCCACCCTGAATCCTTAAAAACTCTTAGTCTGTAAGAGAGTGTGGCTCTGACCTGACTCGGTCAGAAGTCCCTCCCAGGTTTGAAATAAACCTGTTGACTGTCGAGCCACCCTTTGTGTTTCTTTCCTCACTCCTCTTTCTTTAGTTCTTACAATACCCACTGACCATTTCGGAACCTCCACTGGAATGTCTAACCGGCAGCTCAGACTTACAGCCAAAACAGAGCTCTTGGTTTGACCTCAAAACAGTCCTTCCCCAGGTTTTCGTTGACTCAGCAAATCACATACTCTTCGGCCAGCTGCTCAGATCCCAGGGTTCTTCCTTCCCTTCTTCCCCTCATGTCCCACAACTAACTGGTCTGCAGATTGTGCCTCTTCTGCCTTTTCTATCTGGACTCACAGCACTCATGGCCCCTCTTGCTTATCCAAATGATGCTCATGGCTGGCATGGCCTGAGCAGTACTCATCTCCCTCTTCCCACTCCCCTCCAGTCTTCTCTGCAGAGCAGGCAACATGCATATTAAAAAATGGACATCAGCAGCCGGGCGTGGTGGCTCACCCCTGTAATCCCAGCACTTTGGGAGGCAGAGGAGGGAGGATTGAGCCCAGGAGTTCAAGACCAGCCTGGGCAATGGTGAAATCCTTTCTTTGAAAAAACCAAGGCTGGGCACGGTAGCTCATGCCTGTAATCCCAGCACTTTGGGAGGCCGAGGCAGGTGGATCACCCGAGGTCAGGAGTTCGAGACCAGCCTGGCCAACGTGGTGAAACCCCGTCTCTACTAAAAATACAAAAATTAGCTAGGCGTGGTGGCGGGTGCCTGTAATCCCAGCTACTTGGGAGGCTGAGGCAGGAGAATTGCTGGAACCCCGGAGGCGGAGGTTGCAGTGAGCCGAGATTGTGTCATTCTACTCCAGCCCAGGCAACAACAGCAAGACTCTGTCTCAAAAACAAAAACAAACAAAAAAAAACCTCACCAAAAACCAAACAAACAAAAAAACCAGAAAACAAATGACTTGGGGCATAGAGGCACACTCTGTAGGCCCAGCTACTCAGGAGGCTGAGGTGGGAGGATTGCTTGAGTCCAGGAGTTTGAGGCTGCAGTGAGCTATGATCATGTCACTGCACTGTAGCCTGGGCAACAGAGGGAAACTCTGTCTCAGGAAAAAAAAAAAAAAAGGACATCAATGGTGTCAGTCCCCTCCTCCATGCTCTCTCTGAGCCTCCTGTTACTCTCAGCCTAACGTCCAAGCCACTTACCAGCTCTGCAAGGCCCACCTGACCTGGCCCCGGCCCCCCATTGCCTGCTGCTGTCTGCCTCACCTCTAGCTACATCCCAATACCCCAAGACTGCAGAGCTCTTCAGCCTGAGGCCTGTGCACTAGCAAAGCCCTCTTCCCCAGATCCAAGTGCTCAGTCTTTGCTGAAATGTCACATTCCCAGTGAGACCATCAACCACTCTATCTAAAATAACCCCATACCCGTCTCCTTCAGGTTCTGTCCCTTTCCTTGCTCTGTTTTCTTCATGTCTAGAATTAATTTCCACTCTGTCCATGTTTTTGAGCCTGTACTGTGTGGCAGGCACTCGTCTAGGCACAGGGGAACACCTGTCAGGTGCTGTTGAGAAAAATCAAGCAGCACAAAGAGCTGAGAAGTGATGGGCCGACCTCTTAGAAAGGGTGATCAGGGCAAGACTCTCTGAGGAGGTGACAGTTAAGCAGAGACCTGAATGAGACGTGAGTATCTGAAGGAAGGGCAGTGAGCCAGAGTTCACGAGGGCAGGCGTGTGCTTTGGGTGTTCAGTGGGTGTCCACAGGAACCACACAGTGGCCAGTGTGGCTCAAGTTTACAGAACAAATGGGAGTGTGTCAGAGGCCAAGTTGTCTAGGGCTTTGGGAGTTGGGCCTAAGGAGTCTGGCCTTCATCTGGAGGGCGGTGGAACCACGGGAGAGTCCCAAGCAGGAGGGGAATGCTCACTTGTTAAAAGTGTAGAAATTGGATTGAAGTGGAGAGAAAGGAGATGGGGAGGCAGTGGCAGAAAAATGTAAGGTTACAGACTCAGAAGAGATCTGACTGAGTGTGGTGGCTCACGCCTATAATCCCAGCACTTTGGGAGGCCAAGGCGGGAGGATTGCATTACCCAGGAGTTTGGCAGCTTAGTAAGACTCTGTCTCCCTGTCTCTACTTAAAAAAAAAAAAAAAAAATTTCCTGGGTATGGTGGCATGCACCTATAGTTCTAGCCACTGGGGAGGCTGAGGAGGGAGGATCGCTTGAACCCAGGAGTTTTAGCTTGCAGTGAGCTGTGATCGCACTATTGCACTCCATCCTGGGCAACGGAGTGAGATCCCATCTCAAAAAAAAAATTGGATGAGTTCTGATACATTCTGAATTTTATAGATGAAAAAAGGCTCTGCATTTCAGTGAGTTGTCTCAGATCAGGTGCCAGTGAATGGTATGGTTAATATTAGAGCCCAGACCTTTTAATTCCTTTGGGGTTATGGGCAACTGGTTTGGGCTGAGCCTGGGGTGTGGGCCATGGGGAATGGCTGCTTTGGGTACACCTTGAGGGAGGGCTGGTAGAAAGAGTAGGAAGAGTTTCTTTTGACTTTAGCCATTGTATTTCCTAGTGCCGCTGAACAAATGACCATAAACTGAGTGGTGTCAAGCAACAAAGATTTAATATCTTCTAGTTCTGGAGGTCAGAAGTCTGAAATGGCTCTCACTGAGCTGAAGTCAAGGTGTCTGCAGGGCTTGATCATTTCTGGATGCTCTGGGAGGATCTGTTCCTTGCCTTATGCAGTTTCTAGAGGCTACTTACCTCCTTGGCTTATGCCACTTTACCGCCTTTCAAGCCTGCAGTGGCTGTTGAGTCTTTCTCACACCTCATCATGCTGACACTGACCCTCTTGCCTCCGTCTGCCCCCCTCCCTCTGCTGTGACTGCCTTGGGCCCACCTGGGTAATCCAGGATCATCCCCCAATTTAAAGGTCAGCTGATGAGCAACCTTAATTCCATCTGCACCTGAATTCCCCCTTGCCGTGTAACCTCACGTATTCACAGGTTCTGGGGATTGGGGCATGGATGTCTTTGGGGGCCATTATTCTGCTCACCACAACCACCCTTTTTGTAGTTTCATAGGTGGTTGAAATGAAAGCTCTTGTCTTGTATTTTTGCCTTCTAGAGATTTTTGCTGTGAGAATTAATTACCAGTAACAGTTCAATATGGGGGACATTCTGGCTCATGAATCTGAATTACTTGGACTAGTGAAAGAGGTAGGTATATTATACAAAACAGAGGTCACAGAGAAACAGATCTTGAAAACTTGTGTTTTAAAATGCAACAAACTATTTAGTGCCTTGTAATGTTTCTTCTATTGTTATGTTGGAGTGTTTTTCTATTATGTAATATTCCATGTATTTACATTTTGGTTTTATAACTAAACAAATCTTAAAGCCACTTAAAAAGTCCCTTGAAAGAAAATTATAAAAGCAATACATGTCCATGGTAAAAGATTCAAGCACTACAGAAGTATAAAAAAGGAAATTTCCCTCCCAGACTTTTTTCTATGTGTAGTAAAAATATATTCACATGCCTGTAGTTTGTTTTATAGAATGGGATGATACATTGTTCTGTAGCTTGCTTTTTATCTGCCAATAATAATATAGCATGAACATCTGCCTATGATCTGCCCTAGACATTTGAATGCCGTAGAGTATTTCATTGAGTGGCTGCATCATAATTTTTTTAACTCATTGTCTGGTAATGGCCTAGGTTTCCTACACTAAAAACTTTGACAAGTAGGGCCCAGGCCTTAAACTTTCTGGTGCTAAAGAAATGGTTCGCGCTTGCTGCTGCTTAACTGTGTAACCATCTGCAGGTTGCGAGAGCCACGGGCCTGGAGCAGGGATGAGGCAACCACCGTGCAAGTGCAGATTTGGAATTTGGTGATGTGATGGCGAATATATTCCTTTTTAAAAAATTTACATTTAAAAATCTTTTTAGACACAAGGTCTTGTTCTGCCGCCTAGGCTGGAGTGCAGTGGCATCATCATGGTTCACTGTAGCCTTGGACTCCTGGGCTCAAGCAGTCTGCCTGCCTCAGCCTCCTGGGTAGCTGAGACTACAGACGTGCACCACCATGCTCAGCTAGGTTTTATTTTAATTTTTGTAGAGATAGGATCTCACTCTGTTGTCCTAGCTGGTCTTGAACTCTTGGCTTCAAGCAATCCTCCTGCCCCAGCCTTCCAAAGTTGTGGGATTGCAGGCATGAGCCACTGCACCCTACCTATATAACATATTTTCTTTTAAAAATTTATTTATTTGAGATTGGGGTCTCGCTTTGTTGCCTGGGCTGGTCTCAAAGTCCTAGGCTCAAGCGATCCTCCTACCTCAGCCTCCCAAAGTGTTGGGATTACAGGCATGAGCCGTGCCACCTGGCCTATACCATTTTTTCTTTTTTTTTTTTTCTTTTTTGAGATGGAGTCTCACTCTGTCGCCCAGGCAGGAGTACAGTGGTGCTGTCTCTGCTCACTGCAACCTCCACCTCCTGGGCTCAAGCGATTCTCCTGCCTCAGCCTCCCAAGTAGCTGGGACTACGGGCATGTGCCACTGCGCCCGGCTAATTTTTGTATTTTTAGTAGAGATGGGGTTTCACCTTGTTGGCCAGGCTGCTCTCGAATTCCTGACCTCATGATCCACCCGCCTCAGCCTCCCAAAGTGCTGGGATTACAGGCTTGAGCCACTGCTGCTGACCGGTAGTTCTATTTTTATTTTTTTGAGGAACCTCCATACAGTTTTCTATAATGGCTGTACCAATTTACAATCTCATCAGCAGTGCACAAGTGTTTCCTTTTCTCCACATCCTTGCCAAGACTTTTTATCTTTCGTCTTTTTTGTAATAGCCATTCTGACAGGTGTGAGGTAGTTATGTCTCTGTGGTTTTGATTTGCATTTCTCTGATTGTTAGTGATGTTAAGCACCTTTTCATGTAGCTGTTGGTCTTTTTAATGTCTTCTTTGGATAAATATCTATTCAGATCCTTTGGCTGTTTTTTAATTGGATTATTTGTTTGTTTGTTTGTTTTGCTGTTGAATTCAATTATTTATTTTTTATAGTATTTAGATTTTGCTGAATTTGAAGACACCTTGAAAACATTTTCAAAAGAATGCAAAATAAAAGGAAAACCATTGTGTAAAACAGTAGGCGGATCTTTCAGAGACTCCAAATCATTGACAATTCAGGTAACATTTTGCTTATTTTTCATCCCTGTAGATAATTCAGGATGCTCCCAACTTGTGGAAAATGCTGCTGTTGGATAGTGCTAGAATAGTTTTTGAGCACTTGCTCAGAGTTACTTTAGATGGCACAAGTGTTTATAGATGAACTAATAATGTCATTTTAAATCTCTGTACCCTCCCTAGGAAATGAGTGGCCATGTAAGATCTTTCACAAACATTTCTTGGGAAGAAGGAAAAGAAGAAACCATGCAGTGTTTAGGAACTGAGACAATTGTAGCCTTCCTCCTGAGGAGTTTCAGGTTATTAATTCTAGGCACGGGGATCCAGCAGCGAACAAACAAAATCCAGCCCCTTGCCAGCACAGCATTTGCATTCTAGCTTGGGGAGGTTGGAGGGAACAGGGAGCAAGAGTGAGACTGACAAGGCGGGTCTGTGAAAGGAAGTCTGAGCAGCTCTGTGAATACCAGTGGGCTGCAGGGGCACAGAGGTTATACAGACCTCAACTCTCAGGGTTAGAAGGGACCTTAAAAATCCTTGACTAGGCATGGTGGCTGACTCCTGTAATCCCAGCACTTTGGGAGGCTGAGGCAGGAGGATCACATAAGCCTAGGAGTTCAAGACCAGCCTGTGCAACACAGTAGGACCTCGTTTCTTTTTCTTTTTTTTTTGAGATGTAGTCTCTCGCTCTGTCTCCCAGGCTGGAGTACAGTGGTACGATCTCGGCTCATCGCCACCTCCGCCTCCGGGATTCAAGCGATTCTCCTGCCTCACCCTCCCTAGTAGCTGGGATCACAGGCACGTGCTACTGCGTCTGGCTAATTTTTGTATTTTTAGTAGAGATGGGGTTTCACTACATTGGCCAGGCTAGTCTTAAACTCCTGACCTCAAGTGATCCGCCCGCCTTGGCCTCCCAAAAGTGCTGGGATTACAGATGTGAGCCACCACGCCCAGCCAGAACCTCGTTTCTATAAAAAATAAAAAATTGGCCAAGCATGGTGGCATGTACCTATAGTCCCAGCTACTTAGGTGGCTGAGGTAGGAGGATCACTTGAGCCTGGGAAATCAAGGCTGCATTGAGCCATGATCATACTCCTGTACTCCAGCTGTAGTGACAGAGTGAGACCCTGTCTCCAAAAAAATTAAAAAGTCATTATTTTAACCGTTATTTGATGTCTCAATCTCATTTGTAATATGCCAGGTAAGTAATCAGTTCACCTAGAATATTTCCATTGACTAGAGACTGTACCATTTCCTGAGACAGCATGTTTCACATTTGGATGATTTTACTATTTATTTATTTATTTGAGACGGAGTTGCGCTCTGTTGCCCAGGCTAGAGTGCAGTGGCAGGATCTCGGCTTACTGCAACCTCCGCCTCCTGGGTTCAAGCGATTCTCCTGCCTCAGCCTCCCAAGTAGCTGGGATTACAGGCACACACCATCATGCCCAGCTGGTTTTAGTATTTTTAGTGGAGATAGGGTTTCACCAGGTTGGCCAGGCTGGTCTCAAACTCCTGACCTCTGGTGATCCACCCGCCTCAGCCTTCCAAAGTGCTGGGATTACAGATGTGAGCCACCGCACCTGGTCTATTTTATTTTTATAATTAAAAAAAATTATGTGGAGACAGAGTCTTGCTGTGTTTCCCAGGCTGGTCTCAAACTCCCAATCTCAAGTGATCTTCCTGCCTCAACCTCCCAAAGCACTGGGATTATCGGCATGAGCCACTGCACCTGGCCTTATTCTTTTAACAGATTTTTAAATTTTAACATACCTACTTCCAGAAATAATTTGAGGCTTGGCTTGCAAGCCCCTTGAGTAGCTGGAGTTCAAGTGGCAGCCGCTGCTGGTTTTCTCCTAGTCCTTGACTCCCCAGTAGCCTGGCATGGGCGCTGTTGAGAGAGGGGCACTTTTGAAGTGGCCCGTGGAGCTCAAGGCAGGGCTGAACCCTCTGCCTGCTCCCCTTCAGGCCTCTGGCCCCTGGATGCTGAGCTGCTGCTGCTTCCTGTCAATACAGACTCTTCTGTGGATGCTACAGCAGCCAGACCTCCCTGGCACCCCCCACACCTAGAACGATATGTTCAGAACATAAAAGAATATAGTCATTATTAGAGGTGAAAACAGGTTCTTAGAGTGAAGTGTGTTCCTCAGGAAATCAGCTTCACTCCCCAGCACCTGGCTTCCCTGGTTCTTTCTGGATGAAGAAAGACCTTTACCCTACACGTTGGAAGTATATGTGAGCATCTCTTAATTAAAGCTACCATTTGAGAGGAATGTAGCAAATCCTCAATACCTAACTAGCAGAACAGTGAGACTCTTTTGTGAAGTTCACACATGACCAGATGATGTGATGATACAGGGAAAGGCCAACAAGCCCTGTGTCTTGAAGCTTCTTTGCATATCGGTGCCCTCCAGAGGTGGCTGCTGTACACTTTCCGCAACTGCTTTGCCATCGCATTTCAGCTCCAGCTGCATCTGAGAACATTCAAATGTCTCTTTAGGTCTTTTTAAAAAATTGTGATTAAAGATAACATAAAATGTGTCATCTTAACTCTTCTTATGTGTACAGTTCAGTAGTGTTAAATGTGTTCACATTGTTGTGAAACAGATCTCTAGAATTTTTCATCTTACAAACCTGAAACTCTGTCCCCATTTAACAACTCCGCCTTTATCCTCCCCCTAGGCCTTGGCAGCCACTGTTCTGCTTTCCGTCTATGAATTGGCTACTTTAGATATGTCATATAAATGGAATTATGCAGTATTCGTCTTTCTGTAATTGGCTTATTTCACTCAGCATAATGTCGTCAAAGTTCATTCATGTTGCAATGTATGACAAGATTTCCTTTCCTTTTAAAGGCTGAATAATATCCTGTGATATATATTCACACATACACACACACACACACACACACACACACACACCCCACAGTTTATCTATTCTTCTGTTGATGGACACTTGGGTTGCTTCTACCTCTTGGCTATTAAGAATAGTGCTGTTGGGGCTGGGCGTGGTGGCTCATGCCTGTAATCTCAGCACTTTGGGAGGCCAAGGTGGGCAGATCACCTGAGGTCAGGAGTTCAAGCCTAGCCTGGCCAACATGGTGAAACCCCGTCTCTACTAAAAAAAAAAAAAAAAAAGATACAAAAATTAGCAGCGCATAGTGGCAGGCACCTGTAATCCCAGCTACTTGGGAGGCTGAGGCAGGAGAATCACTTGAACCCGGGAGGCGGAGGTTGCAGTGAGCCAAGATCGCACCATTGCACTCCAGCCTGGGATAAAAGAGTGAGACTTTGTCTCAAAAAAAAAAAAAAAAAATAGTGCTGCAGTGAACGTGGGTGTGCAAGTATCTCTTTAAGGCCTTGCTTTCTGTTCTTTTGGATGTATACCCAGAAGTATTGCTGGATCATATGGTAGTTCTATTTTTAATTTTTTGAGGAATTGCCAAGCTGTTTTACAAAATGGTTATACCATTTTCCATTCCCACCAGCAGTACATAAGCATTCCAGTTTCTCTGCATCCTTGCCAATGCTTGTTATTTTCTGTGTGTGTTTTTAAAATATTCGCCATTTTGATGGGTTTGAAGTGATATCTTGTCATAGTTTTGATTTGTATTTCTCTGATGTCTTCAGGTCTATTTTTATATAACTTGAAAGACCTTGAAACTTTCTGATTGTCACAAGCATGTCTTTTCTGCTCATCCAATTAACAGCTGTGTCCCCCACTATGGTAGATTTCCCAAATGAAAAATGCCTGGTTTGAATGAAGAAGAGTGGGGAAAAAAATTTAGAAAGAAAAATAAAAAAATATATCTAGAACTGAGGTTCAGCAAAATATGCTAATTGTTAGTGGAACTCAAAAAATAGTGAGTTTCCCCAAGCAGTTTTATGTGTATAGTTCAGTAGTGTTAAGCATGTTTACATTGTTGTGAGATGTAAGAAGCATGTGTGTCTACAAGTTACTATTGATGGGGTACACATTTTCTCATCTTGTTGATTCTGCTTTAATCATGGTTTATAGAACATCACTAATATTTTGTGACTGTAAGTTATAACAGCGAATTCTTTTATGTGTGGGTATTATTTTAAGCTCAGGGACCATTTCCAGGTACAGAATATGATTCATGAGTTAGGAAGGATGATAGATGTGATTATAATGACATAGCAAAGGTTTGTGGTTTCAGGTCTACAAATATAGACCTTAGAACAAACTGTAGATGGGCCATTTGACTTGTGGACTCTGCCAAGCCACATTGATAAAATAACTTTTCTCTAAGCCATAACATTTCACAAGAGTCTGCGCTCACCTCATCCACACAGTCAGAGAGCTCTTGATCACCGCACTTCTCATGGCAAGGCCCCCTCAGGAATGGGCACAGGGCTTGCTTGGGACCTTGGCAGAGGCGAGCGTGGGCCTGAGCCTGGCCCCACAGCACTGCCCCTGGGAGGATCCCTTCACTTTTGTGGCAGTCATTAACAAGCATGCAGGTCTCTGGTCAGCTTCCCCAAATTATTCTAAGAGGTGGCTGCATTCAGCTGCTTGTGTTTTGTTTTGGCAACCCTCACCCACAGGCGCTAACAGACTGTCCCTCACCTGTGTCCGGGAGGAACAGAAGAGCCAGCCTTGAGGAGGTAGATGGTCATTGTAGGGCTTATTTGAAAAATTCTGAGTTTACTTGAAATGTAACTGGCACCTTCCAGCATAAGGCAGTATTCAGAGACAGTTCTTGATCACATGACATAGTGAACATTTTTGTAATATTCAGATTTGAGGATTCCTTACCAATCAACATCTTTGACTTATGTGTAACCAAACACTGTTACATTATTTGTTCTCTATACATTTCCATTTTATGTTAGAAAATTTGCTTATAAACAGATAAAACAAGTAATTTTAAAAAATGACAATTATGCAGGAAAATTATCTGTAAACGTTTTTTCTTTTTTTTTTTTTTTTTTTCTGAGACAGGGTCTCATTCTGTTGCTTAGGCTGAAATACAGTGGTGTGATCTCAGCTCAGTGCAGGCTCTACCTCCAGGGCTCAGATGGTCCTCCCACCTCAGCCTCCCGGGTAGCTGGGACTACAGGCACATGTCACCACACCCAGCTAATTTTTGTATTTTTTGTAGAGACAGGGTTTCACCATGTTGTCCAGGCTCGTCTTGAACTCCTGGGCTCAAGCGATCTGCCCACTTTGGCCTTCCAAAGTGCTGGGATTACAGGTGTGAGCTACCACGCCCGGCCATGTAAACTCACTTTTTTTTTTTTTTTTTTTTTTGAGAAGGAGTCTCGCTCTGTTGCCCACGCTGGAGTGCAGTGGCGCAAACTCGGCTCGCTCCAACCTCCGCCTCCCGGGTTCAAGCAATTCTCCTGCCTCAGCCTCCAGAGTAGCTGGGATTATAGGCATGCACCACCATGCCTGGCTAATTTTTGTATTTTTAGTAGAGATAGGGTTTCATCATGTTGATCAGGCTGGTCTCGAACCCCCGACCTTGTGATCCACCTGCCTTGGCCTCCCAAAGTGCTAGGATTACAGGTGTGAGCCATCTCACCCATAAACTCATTTTTAAAAGTATAAAAGAACAATGGCCAATAATGGTGGTAAATAACAATGGTATTGGGTGGGGAAATGGGGATTCTGTAGAAAATCCAATCTCAGAAATGCTGTTGCAGTTGAGGGTAAAATGTAAGTACAAACATCTTGGGCATTCGATACAAAAAGAACAGTAGCAGCTGCATTGTTTTGGACTCTTAAGAAGTTCTTTGACTTCTGCCTTATACTTAAATCCACAAAATTATGCCACAGATATTTGTGACAGGTGAGTTATCTTCCTTGTAAGACAGGTGACATGATAATTGCCACCTCCTTTCTCCAGAATTCTTTGAACTAGTGCATGCTAAATCATGACGCTGTCATTGTCCCAGGTGGACTCACACAGCTCTGTGGTCAAACGACACTGAGCCAGTGCTCCTTCCTCCATCTCCAGCCTTCTCTGTCACTGCAGCTGCAGCTGGCAGGCATGGACATTCACCTTATGGTATATTGGGGTCTGTGGTGGCTTCCTTCAGCTCCATCTCAGCCTGGTGTGCTTCTAGCAATGGGGCAAGTGGCAGCGCTCTCTCCCATGCCCAGGATTGACCGGGTCAGTGTGTGTGGGCTCCCAGCCACTCCAGGATGTGGAGCCGTGCTGTCAGCAACCTTCCGTGCCTGTGAGGTTTGTTCCTGGGAGGCCTGGCTAGACTTGGTCTGGATAGCTTTTGTCAGTTGCACACTGTGGGTCAGCAGGTCCAAAGGGTGACTTCAGTATATTTATGTGTCCCAGAGTTCTCTGGCCCCAAGTCTTTGTTCTGTGCCTGATTCTTTCCATTTCAAAGACCTTAAATGTTTTGTGTGTTCTTTATAGTGCCCAGATTAGATATTGCAAAGGTGTGGGAAACCAGGGTTGGTCTACAGGAATCGCAGGCTCAGGAGCCTGAATCCTGTGGGATCTCTATTTTTCTATCCTTTACCTCTGAAAAGGAGTATATGGGAGATCTGTGGTGTTGAGTGGGTTGTGAGAATTTTGGGTGTTGAAATTTACAACGAGGTATATAGTCTGATGTCTTCTCCACAGAAGGATCTTGTCACTGCATTTGACAACGGAGACCAGAAGGTGTTCTTCAATCTGTGGGAGGAGCACATTCCAAGTTCCGTCCGAGATGGGGACTCCTTTGCCCAGAAGCTGGAATTCTATCTCCACATCCATTTTGCCATCTATCTTTTGAAGTACTCTGTGGGGAGACCGGTGGGTTTACCTGGTGATGCGGGTGGGTCTGAGTGGTGTGTTAAGGAACAGTGTTTGCTGTCATTGTCTGCATGGGCATGGATTTCATATGTGGCTGTGCTGTCATAATGCTTACAAGGTACAGGCATCCTCTGTCCTGGTGAGTGATTTTCTACTGTATTCCCAGCAGTTTATATTCTAATTTCTATGGAGATTTAATAATTTCTGTAATCAAAGCTATATTGTTTTCCTAAATACCTCAAGTTTTTGAAACCTCATCAAAATAAAGTTTATTTGGCAACTTAGTATGTAGGCGTGTATGTCTAAGAGAACACATATTTCAGCTGCATATTAGACCCTATATTAGAACATAAATTTATTTACTTATTTATTGTAGAGAAAGAGTCTTGCTATGTTGCCCAGGCTGGTCTTGAACTCCTGGGCTCAAACAGTCCTCTCACCTTGGCCTCCCAAAGTGCTGGGATTACAGGCGTGAGCCACTGTGTCTGGCCAGAACACACATTTAAACTTAAGTAGTGGAAAAGAGTACGTCTCTTTATGGAAAGTCCTTTTGAGTCATAGGTTGAATTTAGCATCTGCAGTCCTTTCCCAGATGGGGCTGGAGATGGGAAGAGAGGAGAGGGCTGAAATGTGAAGCTGCTGCGGTGGCTGAGCTTTGAGTGCAGAGTAAATGACAGAAGGGCAACAGAGGCAAGCTGGCATTTGACCCCGTGCATTAATTACTGCCCTGTGGACCAAGTTGAACACATGAGAATGTGAGAACACCAAAGGTGGGGATAGTGGTGGAGGGAGCAGCAGGACCGTACATTGTGGTAGCTGTTGTTGGAAGGCTCTTCCTCAGGTTATCACTCTTGCAGGGAGGATCGCAGGAGATTTTCATTTTCTGTTTGTATTTCTGTTTAAGTCTGGGGGTCAAAAGAGGGCTCATGGTATAGGTCAACTGAAATGTCTTTGTAAGAACAGGCTTAGTCTATGTACGAGACTGTGAAGGCCATGATTGGTAGAGCCAGTGCGGGAGCAAAGCCCCACATTCACCTCCTCTGGTTTTCTCACTGGAGGCCAAAAGGAGATAGAAGCCCCGAGAGGGGAACTGACTTGCCTGGGATCCACATGGAATAGTGACACAGAGCGAGCCCAGGCCTTAGCACAAGAAAGGAAAGGAGTGACTTGGAAGCTTCTGTTTCCAACACCATAAAGAAATGCCTGTTAACCTTTAGAAACCGCTCCTGCTGGAGGCATGGGAATGTAGACAGATACTTATTTATATCTGAAAAGTAGAAGCAATGTGTCTATGTAATAATGGGGAAACTAGTTAAATAAATGTGATAGACAAGATGAGGTTTTGTCCTGCCATTAAAAATGTTTATGAAGAATTTTAAGGACATGAGAAAATGGCAATAATAAAGTTAAAAAGCAGCATATTGAACTGTATATATAGTTCTCTGATCTTCCTGACATAGTTTCATTAAGGGGGAAATTGAGGGTGGATGGTAGAATTCTAGAGACAGTGCACCTGCCAGGCGAGATAGGGGATGCCAGCGACACGACTGGGACAGAAGGAGCCTCAGAGAGAGGATGGGGTGAGCAGATAGACTGGGCATTGATCTGGAGACCTCAAACAAGTGTTTTCCCTTCTTCTAGGACAAAGAGGAGCTGGATGAAAAGATTTCCTACTTCAAAACCTACCTGGAGACCAAAGGGGCAGCCTTGAGCCAGACCACAGAGTTTCTTCCTTTCTATGCCCTTCCTTTTGTTCCCAACCCTATGGTGCACCCCTCATTTAAAGAACTCTTCCAGGTAAGTGTCAGCTTTTAACTCTTGTGTCAGATCATGGGTGACATTGTGGTTTTACCTTCTATGTGCTAGGGGCTTCTGAATGATGCTTTAAAAAACTAAAATTTGCTTACATTATTATTATTTTTAGTTATAACCATAATTTGTTTAGTCAGTCTCCTATTGGATGGTTAGTTAGGTTTGGTTTTTGCCATCCTATACTAGCAGTGGTCTGCAACTTGTACATGCATTAAATCTGGAAGAGTTACAGTAATTAACACTTTGTAATAGCAAAAACTAGGAACAACCCAATTGTACACCAACAGGAGCATGCATAAATACATTGTGTTATATTCACACAGTGGAATATTATACATCAATGAGAATGAATGAACTAAATTATACATTGATGAAATCTTAAACCAGATACAAGAGAGGACATGCTATGTGATTCCCTTTGTATATACATCAAAGCAAACAAAAGTAGTTTTTAGGCATATGTGTACCAGTGTTAAAATGTTACAGAAGTTTGCCTGAGCGCGGTGGCTCATGCCTGTAATCCCAGCACTTTGGGAGGCCGAGGTGGGTGCATCACTTGAGGCCAGGAGTTCGAGACCAGCCTGGCCAACATGGGGAGACCCTGTCTGTACTAAAAATACAAAAAAATACAAAAATTAGCCGGGCGTGGTGGCACGCACCTGTAATTCCAGCTACTCAGGAGGCTGAGGCAGAAGAGTTGCTCAAACCCGGAAGGTGAAGGTTGCAGTGAACCAAGAGTGCCACTGCACTCCATCCTGGGCAACAGAGTGAGACCTTGTCTCAAAAAAAAAAAAAAAAAAAATTACAGAAAGCAAGGATTCTCACCTGCTCGAATGGCAACTTAAAAATGTTTACGTTATCACACACAGAATTGACTTTTCAGGATGTATAGTTCTATGAATTGTAACAACATATGTTTTGTTTGTTTGGTTGGTTGGTTTTGTCGCCCAGGCTGGAGTATAGTAGCGCGATCTCAGCTCACTGCAACCTCTGCCTCCCGGGTTCAAGCGATTCTCTTGCCTCAGCCTCCCGAGTTCAGCTGGGGCTACAAGTGCGCACCACCACACCTGGCTAATTGTATTTTTAGTAGAGATGAGGTTTCACCATGTTGGCCAGGCTGGTCTTGAACTCGTGACCTCAGGTGATCCGCCTGCCTCGGCCTCCCAAAGTGCTAGGATTACAGGCGTGAGCCACCGCGCCTTGTTTGTTTTTTGGAGACAGTCTCATTCTGTCACCCAGGTCACTCTGTCACTCAACAGCAACTGATGCAATTCTCCCAAATCCCAGTACATTTCAGCATCCCATTCAGTTGTAATTCTGTAAAACAACTTTCATCGCTCCTGAACAGCAACTGCTAAACTGAAGGTTACTTAGTTGATCGCTTTCATTAAAGCAGGCCTTTTGTAGAGTAGCCCAAGTTGAAATTTTTGCTGTTTTTTCTTGATCATCTAGATTTAGTTTTACCTACTTCCTCTCCCAGAAGGTTGAAGAAAAAAGTGGTTAAGAAGGTGATTAAATTTGGAAGGGTTCAGATGTCTTGGAGGATTAAAACAAAGAAAATAATAAAAATAAACTTAAAAAAATTAAAAATTAAATTTAAAAATTTCTAAAAATAAATATTCTTGGAAGGGGATGGTAGATTTTATCACAGTGAGACTTCTGTTCCTGAGTATTCTGTTTGTGAATATTCTGGCATAGTGGCATAGATAAAGCTTGGATCCAGGTGGCATTAGAGCTGGCGGAATCGGGAATGGGGCCTAGCAGAGGCTGCAGCTGGCAGCTTGACTCACTCAGATTTGGTGTTCCAAGGTAGAGTTCAGCTTCTGGTGGTTTAAGGAATTTAATGACCTTCTGTATTCATGGAGATTCATTTTATTCCATTTTTTTCTTTTGTTAGTCTACATATGTTCTTTTAATGGTAATCACAGATATTTTAGTATGTATACATAATGAAGTCAGTTTTTTGTTTTTTTTTGAGATGGAGTTTCACTCTTGTCACCCAGGCTGGAGTGCAATGGCTCGATCTTGGCTCACTGCAACCTCCACCTCCCAGGTACAAGCGATTCTCCTGCCTCAGGATCCTGAGTAGCTGGGATTATAGGCAAGCGTCACCATGTCCGGCTAATTTTTATATTTTTAGTAGAGACGGGGTTTCACCATGTTGGCCAGGCTGGTCTCAAACTCCTGACCTCAGGTGATCCGCCTACCTCAGCCTCCCAAAGTGCTAGGATTACACGTATGAGCCATCACGCCCAGCCATAAAGTCTAAATTTAATCTTTATTTTCTTCCAGAACATTCAAGGAACTCAGAATGCATTAACTTCATTCATCCCCTTCGCAATTTATGTCCTTTTTTTTTTTGTCAAGTATCTTAGTTATATATTTTAAATGTACAAATTAGGAAGTTTTACTATTTTATGCAATCAGTGTGTGTAGATTTTCCCTTATAGCTACCAGTATTTTTGTTCATCATTCCATCTTGTGTTAATGACCTTCTATCTGGGATAGTTGTCTCCTCTTATTTAAGTACATGTCTTTAAAACCCCCTTTCCTTGAAGATCTCTTCTTTCAGTTCTTGTTTGACTGCAGTGTCTTTATTGCTTTCTCAGATAGGATTAGAATACTAGGTTTACAGTTATTGCGTCTTACCACATTGAAGACACAAATCCTAGCTAGATTGCATCATTTCCTAGCTCGCATTGCTGCTATTTTGAAGTTGGCTGTCAGTCTAATTGCTGTTCCTTTGAAGGTGATCAATCTCTTTTCTCTGGCCTCTGGGTTTGTATCATTTCCCTACAGTGTTTCTAGGGATAGATTTCTATTTTTACTTGGGATTTGTTGGGTTTCCTGGATGTGAAGTTTTGTGTCTTTCAACAACTCTGAAAAATTCTCAGTTAGTATCTCTTTGTATATTGTCATTCTCTTTATTATCTCCTAGATATCTGACTAAATGTATATTAGACTTATTATATTCTCCATGTCTTTTTTTGTTAAAAAAAATTGAAAAATACACATAACATAAAATTTACCATTTTGACTTTTTTTTTCATTAAAGAGATGGGGTCTCACTCTTTATAGCATGATTATAGCTCACTACAGCCTTGACCTCCTGGGCTCAAGTGATCCTCCCACTTCAGCTCCCGAGTAGCTAGACTATAGGCGTGCGCCACCATCATTTTGACCATTTCTGAGGGTTCAGCTGAGTAGTGCTAAGAACGTGCGCATCATTGTGCTCGCCATACCTTTTAATGTTTCCTTCTCTTATGTTTCCTTCTCTTAATCTCTCTGGCTGTATTCTGGGTGATCTCTTCACATCTGCCTTCCAGTTCACAAACTCACCCTCCAGATGTGTTTAATCTGTTCTTTAACCTTTTCATTGAATTTGTAATTTCAGTTAACTCTTTTTTTTTAGAAGTTTATTTTTTTGTTGTTTATTGAAATTGCTGGGACATTTTTATAGTCTCTCATTCCTTCCTGTCTTTTATTTCTTTAACACATTAAAACTTTAGGCCAGGTGCAGTGGCTTACACCTCTAATCCTAGCACTTTGGGAGGCCAAGGTGGGTGGATCACCTGAGGTCAGGAGTTCCAGACCAGCCTGGCCAACATGGTGAAACCCTGTCTCTACTAAAAATACAAAAATTAGCCGGGCATGGTGAGTAATGCCTGTAATCCCAGCTACTCCGGAGGCTGAGGCAGGAAAATCTCTTGAACCCGGGAGGCGGAGGTTGGAGCGAGCCGAGATCACACCACTGCGCTCCAGCCTGGGCGACAGAGTGAGACTCCGTCTCAAAAAAAAAAAAAAAAAATTCCTTGGCTTCCTTGCTCTAATTTTCCTCCTGTCTCTGACCTCCTGTTCATTTAACAAATCGAGCCACCACGCCCAGCTTGGAAATGTTCTTGTTCTCAGAGTTGAAAGCACGGAAAAAATAAGAATGGTCAAGAAAAAAATAGGTGACTCATGTCTAAAGAGGCTTTATTTCAGTCTCATCCCTGTCATTAGCAGAGCATCATAAAGTAAGTAATTACATTGAAAACACATATTTGTTGGTTATACAAAATAGTAATCAACAACAGAGCAATCTAACTGGAAGTCTGTATGTCCCAAGCATTTTATTTTGTTTGTTTTTTGAGAACGTAGCAGTCCTTTCCTGAGATTCTTCTCTGTGTGGTTGAGCATAGACCACCTTGAGTTGTAGCACCTGGGTGATTTCCCTAGGGCTGCCCTAACAAAGTACCACAGGCCAGATGCCTTAAAACAGCAGGCATTCATTGTCTTACAGTTCTGGAGGCTGCAAACCTGAAATCAAGGTGTTGGCAGGGCTATGCTGTCCCTGAATCCTAGGGGAGGATCCTTCCTTTCCCCTCCCAGCTTCTGGTAGCCACAGGTGTTCTGTGACTGTGGCAGCATCATTCCAGTCTCCATCTCCATCGCCACATGGCCATCTTCCTTCTGTGTCTGTGTCTAAATTTTCTTCTTCTTGTAAGGACATATTGGATTAAGGTCATATTGGATTAAGGACCCACCCTAGTCCAGTGTGACCTTATCTTAACTTTAATTACATCTGCAATGACCCCATTCCCAATGACCTCATGTTCTGAGGTACCAGGGGTTAGGACTTCAGCATGTATTTTGAGGGAACACAGTTCAATCCATAATAACACACACCTTATAAACAAAGTTATCATGCAGTATCAGGGAATTACACAATTTTTTTAAAATATAAGAACTCTCTGGTCGGGCATGGTGGCTCATGTCTGTAATCCCAGCAGTTTGGAAGGCCAAGGCAGGTGGATCACTTGAGGTCAGGAGTTCGAGACCAGCCTGGCCAACATGGTGAAACCCCGTCTCTACAAAAAAAAAAAAAAAAATACAAAAATTAGCCAGGCTTGGTGACCCTCACCTGTAATCCCAGCTACTCGAGAGGCTGAGGCAGGAGAGTCGCTTGAACCTGGGAGGCGGAGGTTGTAGTGAGCATAGATTGAGCCACTGCACTCCAGCCTGGGTGACAAAGCAAGACTCTCTCTCAAAAAAAAAAAAAAGAACTTTCTGCTCATCTGGCAGTATTTTTTCCAGAAATCAGATGACATACTGGCTAGAATGATTGGGTGGGGGTGGGAGTCATGGAGGAGGATACAGAGCTGGAGAGGCAGAGACAGTGGGGAAGGATGGAAAGGTCTGAGGGCCATGGGGCAGCATCCAAGAGAATGATGGGTATGAATTTTTAGTGGCTTAGCTGCTTTTTTGTGGAACTTGTTGGTTTGGGTGGAAGATATTTCTGTATAAAGAGTATAAGGAAAATTGTCCTGAGACAAAGATTGTTACTTGTTATGTTTTTTCTTATTTAAGTCATTAATTTTTTCTTCTTAATGAGCATTATGTGAGATAAATAATTTGTTTTTAAAGGACAAATCATGCTAAGACTATATCATAATTCTTGACATGATTGGGTATCTGTGGCAGAAAATACCTTCTGTCCTTTTTTCTTATCTAGACGAGGTTTGTGGAAATGAGTCCCTTTCTTGGGGAGACTCTCAGTAACTTAGTGATAATTGTTTATGTTACGCCTCCCAGTGCTGTGCGTGCCTAGACTGTACTGAACTATTTTTGGTATGCAGCCTAATAAGGTTCCTTGTCATGACTGTGTTTAAATCACATGAAATACTCAAATCATGTTCAGGGTTATTTTTTCCCTGTTTATGAAAGAACTCTATTTTTTCTTCCTACTGTGGGCACTTGAATCTTCTATAAATGAGTTGGTCAGATGTCCTAAAACCTGTTTTTCACAGCCTGACATCACTGGCATTTTGCTTTTGGTTTCAATCACTGTGCCGGGTTTTTTAGCCTAATGACCTCAACTTGATGATACTATTGGTACTTAGTAATCTAATGTTTGTATTTTTGTTCCCTTGTTTTTTTCTTTAGGATTCTTGGACTCCAGAGTTAAAGATGAAGTTGGAAAAGTTTCTAGCTTTAATATTTAAAGCCAGCAACACGCCAAAGCTTTTAACAATATATGTATCCTTTTGAAGCAAATAGAGACCACCTATGGTTTTAGAGCAGATTTTATTTAGAAT